>NC_073386.1:58783528-59492278 GCF_028641065.1 Leucoraja erinaceus | reverse complement strand
GAAACATTGCAGAATACATCTCTTCCGATTCTGAAATCATTACAAGTACGTTATTTTGTACTGCATATATGATTCATATTCATATCAAGTGAAATATTTATGTTGGTTCAGGGTCAGAGGTCAAACAGGACTGGTCACGTGTGTGACCTCGCACGGAGGTTTTTTTTTCATAACTCAGTTTTATCTGACAAACTACTTGAACTTTAAAAAGCTAGAATGTTCATATCTTTAGCAGACATGCATTATAGTTCTGTAGGTGGGGAAATAGCAATGAATAAGATTAATCTCTTACAAGAATTTTTAAATGTATTACTTTATGTGACGACGTGTGTGACACTTGGTTCACTTTGCAAAGAATGGCCCCAAGACGTACAGGTTTGTAGGTTAATTGGCTTGGGTTTGTATACTTGCTATATGTGTAAACTGTCCTTAGTGTGTTAATGTTAACTGTGGTGCAGACTCGGTGGGCCGAAGGGCCTGATTCCGCGCTGTATCTCTAAACTAAACTAATCTATGCCACATCTGGGCCATATCCTGCCTGCCACGTCTGGGCACATCCTGCATGCCACATCTGGGCACATCCTGCATGCCACATCTGGGCACATCCTGCATGCCACATCTGGGCACATCCTGTATCATCTGCACATCCTGCATTCCACATCTGGGCACATCCTGCATTCCACATCCGGGCACATCCTGCATGCCACGTCTGGGCACATCCTGTATTCCCACGTCTGGGCACATCCTGCATTCCACGTCTGGGCACATCCTGCATTCCACATCTGGGCACATCCTGCATGCCACATCTGGGCACATCCTGCATTCCACATCTGGGCACATCCTGCATTCCACATCTGGGCACATCCTGCATGCCACATCTGGGCACATCCTGCATTCCACATCTGGGCACATCCTGCATTCCACATCTGGACACATCCTGCATGCCACATCTGGGCACATCCTGCATGCCACATCTGGGCACATCCTGCATTCCACATTTGGGCACACCCCACAGCACCACAGCTGGGCACATCCTACAGCACCACATCTGGATCACATCTTACAGTGCAACATCTGGCCCACATCCCACAACACATCTGGGCCACATCCTGTGCCATCACATCTGGGCCACAGCCTACAATGACACATCTGGCCCACATTCTACATCACCACATCTGGGCAACATCCTACAGCACAACACTCAGACCACATCCTACAGTTCCACATCTGGGCATCCTACAACGCCACATCAGGGCACATCCTACCCACATTCAGCACCACACCTGGGCCACATCCTACAGCACACCTGGGCCACATCTTATGGCACCACATATGGGCGACATCCTCCAGCGCCACATCTGGGCCACATCCCACAGCACATCTGGGCCACACCCTATGGCACCACATCTAGGTCACATCCTACACTGTCACATCTGGGCCAAATCCTATAGCCCCACATCTGGGCCACAGCATACAGCAACACATCTGGCCCACATCCTACAGTGCCACATCTGGGCCACATCCTGCAGCACCAGTTGACTCTCCACCCATTCCAAGTTGGTGAGGGATGAGGGAGGCAGAGGGTAGGAGGTACACCAGCCTTGCTGGGACTCCTTCATTCATCCACCAGCCTGCCTGGGGCAAACAGATGTTGCACAAAGCGTTGCAGCCTTGATGCATCTTCAGAACTGAGTTAACTTGCTCAACTTGTTCAGAAGTGTATCCCAAGACCACTATCCTCCCAGCAACATCAAGATGTCACAACAAATCCACCTCTTGGGGCACCAGATTCTGGAGGTAATATATTTCATAAAAAAAGAGAATATTAAATATTTAAACAATGATTGAATAATGTGATGTTGATAACTTATTTATGGAATTATATGTACATGATTTAGTGCTCAATCCAAAAAGCTCCATCTACAAAGTGCTGTAAATACATTAAGAAAAAAATTCAATGCGTGTCCATCAACACAACACACAAGTACCAGAGGTAACGGTGGAGCCAACTCCCACACAATGCGAACAAGGCACATTTTGAATCTAAAGTCCTTGGCTGCAGCAAAGATTGTTCATTGTTAAGTCTGAGGAATAATGAAAAGTAAGATACCGCAATCCATGAATTAGGTTCTAATAGTCATAGAGTCATAGAATGATACAGCATGGAAACAGGCCATTCAGCCCAAATCGGCCAACATGTCCCAGCTACACTAGTCCCACCTGCCTGTGTATGGTCCATATCCCTCCAAACCTGTCCTATCCATGTACCTGTAGAAACATAGACATGGAAAATAGGTGCAGGAGGAGGCCATTCGGCCCTGCGATCCAGCACCGCCATTCATTGTGATCATGGCTGATCATCCCCAATCAATAACCCGTGCCTGCCTTCTCCCCATATCCTTTGATTCCACTAGCCCCTAGAGCTACCTGTCTAACTGTTTCTTAAATGTTGGGATAGTCCCAGCCTCAACTACCTCCTCTGGCAGCTTGTTCCATACACCTGCCACCCTTTGGGTGAAAATGTTATCCCTCAGATTGCTATTAAATCGTTACCCCTTCACCTTAACGCTGGTTCACGATTCACCTACTCTGGGCAAGAGACTCTGTGCATCTACCCAATCTATTCCTCATGATTTTATACACCTCTATAAGATCACCCCTCATCCTCCTGCTCTCCAAGGTATAGAGACCCAGCCTGCTCAACCTCTCCCTGTAGCTCACACCCTCTAGTCCTGGCAACATCCTTGTAAATCTTCTCTGCATGCTTTCTAGTTTAACAACATATTTTCAATAACATGGTGCCCAGAACTGAACACAATATTCTAAATGCGGCCTCCCCAACATCTTATACAACTGCTACATTACCTCAAAACGTCTATACTCAATACACTGACTGATGATGCCAACTCTGTATTCTGGCTGAAAGGAACAATGAAGAACAAATTAAACCAAGCTTTCAGCCAAACATTGCATGAAATGATGCATGAAATGTTTTTCTCTCACAATAAAGAGTTCTGCCAAACTGTAACTTTCAATTTAAATGTTTGATAAATCACATGGTACCACAGACATTAGTTTAGAGATACAGCGCGGAAACAGGTCCGGTTCACCGAGTCCACACCGACAGCGATCCCATAACACTACGCTACCCTACACACACACTAGGGACAATTTACACTTATACCAAGCCAATTAAACTACAAACCTGTACATCTTTGGAGTGTGGGAGGAAACCGAAGATCTCGGAGAAAATCCACGTAGGTCACGGGGAGAACGTACAAACTCCGTACAGACAGCACCCGTAGTCGGGATTGAACCCGGGTCCCTGACGCTGTAAGGCACGAACTCTACCGCAACGCCACTATGCCGCCCGATCATAAAATTGATCATAAAAAGATTATCACTCTATATCAAAATGGATCAGCTGCAACTTTTGCTCATCATTCCTCCTGTTGTAGTACAATAGCCAGCATGAGCTCCATCTACACATCTCCTGGTCACAACCATGTCATCCCACGACACCCAGAGTAACTCAGCACCAGGCCCAAAGATGCTTTGTTGCTCTTTGACCATAACAAAAACTGAAGCTAAAACAAGTAAAGAGATGGTGAAACAATGACTACAAACTTGACAGGAGAGTAAGTTCTAGAGAACACTCATGTAAGAAAAGATAGTTTGAGAGGGTAGAAGGGTTTGGGGAGGGATAATTTTCTTACATTCCTGTTTCCTTGCATTGTTCCTCGTTATAAACTGTGCATCGTGTGATTAAGACAAATGATGCGAAACTAATGTTTGTTTCTATACAGATTCATTTTCTGTGCTCCCTCTTTAAACAGCCCATTTTTATTGCTGATTTCCTTTATCATCGTTACCTTTGTACATATCTTTCATTCATTTGTTCTATATCTCTCTATATCACCGTCTATATCTCTCGTTTCCCTTTCCAGTGACTCTCCGTCTGAAGAAGGTCTCGACCTGAAAAATCACCTATTCCTTTTAACCATATAACCATATAACAATTACAGCACGGAAACAGGCCATCTCGGCCCTACAAGTCCGTGCCGAACACCTTTTTTCCCTTAGTCCCACCTGCCTGCACTCATACCATAACTCTCTATTCTCTTCTCATCCATATGCCTATCCAATTTATTTTTAAATGATACCAATGAACCTGCCTCCACCACTTCCACTGGAAGCTCATTCCACACCACTACCACTCTCTGAATAAAGAAGCCCCCCTTCATATTATCCCTAAATTTCTGTCCCTTAATTCTGAAGTCATGTCCTCTTGTTTGAATCTTCCCTATTCTCAAAGGAAAAAGCTTGTCCACATCAACTCTGTCTATCCCTCTCATCATTTTAAAGGCCTCTATCAAGTCCCCCCTTAACCTTCTGCGCTCCAGAGAATAAAGACCTAACTTATTCAACCTATCTCTGTAAGTTAGTTGTTGAAACCCAGGCAACATTATAGTAAATCTCCTCTGTACTCTCTCTATTTTGTTGACATTCTTCCTATAATTGGGCGACCAAAATTGTACACCATACTCCAGATTTGGTCTCACCAATGCCTTGTGCAATTTTAACATTATATCCCAGCTTCTATACTCAATGCTCTGATTTATAAAGGCTAGCGTACCAAAAGCTTTCTTTACCACCCTATCTATATGAGATTCCACCTTCAAGGAACTATGCACGGTTATTCCCAGATCCCTCTGTTCAACTGTATTCTTCAATTCCCTACCATTTACCATGTACGTCCTATTTTGATTTGTCCTGCCAAGGTGTAGCACCTCACATTTATCAGCATTAAACTCCATCTGCCATCTTTCAGCCCATTTTTCCAAATGGCCTAAATCACTCTGTAGACTTTGGAAATCCTCTTCATTATCCACAACACCCCCTATCTTGGTATCATCTGCATACTTACTAATCCAATTTACCACCCCTTCATCCAGATCATTGATGTACATGACAAACAACAAAGGACCCAACACCGATCCCTGAGGCACCCCACTAGTCACCTGCCTCCAACCCGACAAACAGCCATCCACCATTACCCTCTGGCTTCTCCCATTCAGCCACTGTTGAATCCATCTTGCTATTCCTGCATTTATACCCAACAGTTGAACCTTCTTAACCAACCTTCCATGAGGAACCTTGTCAAAGGCCTTACTAAAGTCCATATAGACAACATCCACTGCTTTACCCTCGTCAATTTCCCTAGTAACCTCTTCAAAAAATTCAAGAAGATTAGTCAAACATGACCTTCCAGGCACAAATCCATGTTGACTCTTCCTAATCAGACCCTGTTTATCCAGATGCTTATATATATATTATCTCTAAGTATCTTATCCATTAATTTGCCCACCACTGAAGTCAAACTAACAGGTCTATAATTGCTAGGTTTACTCTTAGAACCCTTTTTAAACAATGGAACAACATGCGCAGTACGCCAATCCTCCGGCACTATTCCCGTTTCTAATGACATTTGAAATATTTCTGTCATAGCCCCGGCTATTTCTACACTAACTTCCCTCAATGTCCTAGGGAATATCCTGTCAGGACCTGGAGACCTATCCACTTTTATATTTTTCCAAAAGTGTCAGTACTTCTTTTACTTTGAAACTCATAGTATCCATAGCTACTCTACTCGTTTCCCTTACCTCACATAATTCAATATCCTTCTCCTTGGTGAATACCGAAGAAAAAAAATTGTTCAATATCTCCCCCATCTCTTTTGGCTCTGCAGATAGCTGCCCACTCTGTCTCTCCAATGGACCAATTTTATCCCTCGTTATCCTTTTGCTATTAATATAGCTGTAGAAACCCTTTGGATTTACTTTCACCTTACTTGCGAAAGCAACCTCATATCTTCTTTTAGCTTTTCTAATTTCTTTCTTAAGATTCTTTTTAAATTCCTTATACTCCACAAGCACCTCATTTACTTCATGCTGCCTATAATTATTGTAGATCTCCCTCTTTTTCCGAACAAGATGTCCAATTTCCCTTGAAAACCAGGGTTCTTTCCAATTTTTACTATTTCCTTTCAACCGAACAGGAACATAAAGATTCTGTACTCTTAAAATTTCCCCTTTAAATGTCCTTCATTTCTCTTCTACATCCTTCCCATAAAACAAAATGTCCCAGTTCACTCCTTTTAAATCATCTCGCATCTCATCAAAGTTAGCCTTTCTCCAATCAAAAAGTTAGCCTTTTCTCCAGAGATGCTGCCTGACCCGCTGAGTTACTCCAGCTTTTTGTGTCCATCTACCGTTTATATTGAGGTTCTGCACAGTGATAGTTTTGGGTTGATTAGATCCTCAGTCAATAAGACACTGTTTGTCAGCTATCTTGTTCTTGTCCATTGAACCTTCCTTACCACTTTTTATTTAGATGATATGCAAGCAACAACTAGAAAGGAAACAAGGACGGTCACGGTGGCGCAGCAGTAGAGTTGCTGCCTTAAGGGCCTGTCCCTCTTTCACGACCTAATTCACGACCTCTGCCGAGTTTGCCCTTGACTCATACTCACAGCATGGTCGTCACAAGGTCGTAGGTAGGTCGTAGCAGGCCGGGATGCTAGTCGTAGGTACTCATGGCATCAAGTAGGTCGGGGCGTTTTTTCTAGCCTGATGTAAAATGTCCACGAGTAAAAAAGGTCATGAATTAGGTCGTGAAAGTGGGACAGGCCGTTTACAGCAAATACAGCGCCGGAGACCCGGGTTCGATACTACCTCCAGGTCCCTCAGGTCGGCCGATTTGGGGCTACTGACCATCCCGCGGTCTAGGTTTACGCTCAGGGGTGACCGCACTTTTGCGGTTGCAGCACCTAGACTGTGGAATAGCATCCCGCTCCCCATCAGAACTGCCCCCACCATCGACTCCATTAAGTCATGACTCAAAACCTATTTCTACTCCCTAGCGTTTTTGAACCCCTCTGAGGGGGCGCTGTAAACAGCTTATGTATGTATTGTTAGGTCTGTCCACCATTGTATGTATCAAATTAGTACCTGCACTGATGTGAAGCACTTTGGTCAACGTGAGTTGTTTATAAATCTGCTATACAAATAAAAATATTATTATTATTAACGTTGCTGTCTGTACGGAGTTTGTACGTTCTCCCCGTGACCTACATGGGTTTTCGCCAAGATCTTTTGTGTCCTCCCACACTCCAAAGACGTACAGGTTTGTAGGTTAATTGGTTTGGTAAATGTAAATTTGTCCCTAGAGCGTACAGGATAGTGTTAATGTGCGGGGATCGCTGGTCGGTGCAGACCCGATGGACCAAAGGCGTTCTATCTCTAAACTAAACTAAGTTGCAGCTGCAAGTGACAGCACCCACTGCTTGAAAACAAATACTGTTTGTGACCTGATCGCTCATTATATAACTCTGCAGAATAACATTTCCGCTGCCTTGTTCTGTATGCCAACAATATTTCAAACTTAAGAAGAGATGGGCCAGGCAGGATATCCTTAGAAAAACAATGCAATATATATGTCTCCTTTTGAAATACATTGGTCTAACAAAGTTACATTTCAAACATATCATGCATGTAGAATGGGTGCATGCGCATGCACAGAGCATGTGTAAAGATCATGGTGATTGCTTGTACATCGTGTACAGGAGTCCAACAGCACGCCTGGCCTGGGCCTCCTCCATTCTCCTAGCCTAACGCAAACTGGAGGAACAGCATTTCATATTTCACTTGGGCAGCTTACACCTCAGCGGTATGAACATTGACTTCTCTAACTTCAAGTAACCCTTGCTTTCCCTCTCTCTCCATCCCTCCCCCTTCCCAGTTCTCTGACCAGTCTGACTCTCCGACTACATTTAATCCATTTGCTTTGTTGCCACCTTCTCCTAGCTAGCAACGGTCTATTCTACATTTTCCTTGATTTGCATCCCCTTACGTGGTCTCATTTTCACACACTTTACCCTTCCTTATCTCTGTGTCCCCCCTCTCCCCCGACTCACAGTCCGAAGAAGGGTCTCAACCCCAAATGTCGCATATTCCTTCTCTCCAGAGATGCTGCCTGTCCCGCTGAGTAACTCCAGCATTTTGTGTCTATCTCCGATGTCCAGCTGCACATGGCTGTTGAGGTAGGACGTTGGGGCAGGAGATGCTGATGCAAGATATTGAGGAGAATCCAACAGGATGAGGAGGAGAACCCGACTTGTACAGCAGCTGAGGCTAAGAAGGACTGATGGGCTGAATGGCCTAATTCTACTCCTATAATTTATGATCGATTTAGAAAATAGACAATCGGTGCAGGAGTAGGCCATTCGGCACTTCGAGCCAGCACCGCCATTCAATGTGATCATGGCTGATCATCCACAATCAGTACCCCGTTCCTGTCTTCTCCCCATATCCCCTGACTCCACTATCTTTAAGAGCCCTATCTAGCTCTCTCTTGAAAGCATCCAGAGAACCTGCCTCCACTGCCCTTTGAGGCAGAGAATTCCTCAGATTCGCAACTCTCTGTGTGAAAAAGTGTTTCCTCATCTCTGTTCTAAATGGCTTACCCCTTATTCTTAAACTGTGGCCCCTGGTTCTCGACTCCCCCAACACCGGGAACATGTTTCCTGCCTCTAACATGTCCAAACCCTTAATAATCTTATATGTTTCAATAAGATTCCCTCTCATCCTTCTGAATTCCAGAGTATACAAGCCCAGCCGCTCCATTCTCTCAGCATATGACAGTCCCGCCATCCCGGGAATTAACCTTGTGAACCTACGCTGCACTTCCTCAATAGGAAGAAAGTCCTTCCTCAAATTAGGGGACCAAAACTGCACCCAATACTCCAGGTGTGGTCTCACTAGGGTCCTATACAACTGCACAAGGACATCTTTACTCCTATACTCAAATACTCTTATGATGGCCAACATGTCATTCACTTTCTTCACTGCCTGCTGTACCTGCATACTTACTTTCATTGACTGATGAACAAGGACCCCCAGATCCCGTTGTACTAACCCTTTTCCCAACTTGACACCACTTAGATATCTGCCTTCCTGTTTTTGCTGCCAAAGTGGATAACCTCACATTTATCCACATTAAACTGCATCTGCCATGCATCTGCCCACTCACCCAACCTGTCCAAGTCACCCTATATTCTCAAAGCATCCTTCTCACAGTTAACACTGACACCCAGCTTTGTGTCATCTGCAAATTTGCTAATGTTACTTCATATAAATCCCTTCATATAAATCATTGATGTATATTGTAAATAGCTGCGGTCCCAGCACCGAGCCTTGCGGTACCCCACTAGTCACTGCCTGCCATTCTGAAAGGGACCCGTTAATCCCTACTCTTTGTTTCCTGTCTGCCAACCAATTTTCTATCCATGTCAGCACTCTACCCCCAATACCATGTGCCCTACCTTTGCCCACTAATCTCCTATGTGGGACCTTGTCAAATGCTTTCTGAAAGTCGTGGTACACTAAATCCACCGGCGCTCCCATGTCCATTTTTCTAGTTACATCCTCAAAAAATTCCAGAAGATTAGTCGAGCATGATTTCTCTTTCGTAAATCCATGCTGACTCGGACCGATCCTGTTACTGCTATCCAAATGTGCCGCTATTTCATCTTTTATGATTGACTCCAGCATCTTCCCCACCACCAATGTCAGGCTAACTGGTCTATAATTCCCTGTTTTCTCTCTCCCGCCTTTCTTAAAAAATGGGATCACATTAGCTACCCTCCAATTCACAGGAACTGATCCTGAATCTATAGAACATTGGAAAATGATCACCAATGCATCCATGATTTCAATTTTAGCTGACTGAATATTAGCTTGTCTCTTCAACCTAGCACGGTTTAATCCCGTATACTTTACTTTAGAGATACAGCATGGAAACAGGCCGTTTGGCCCACCACATCCGTGCCAACCAGTGCACTAGCATTATTCCACACACAAGGGGCAACTTACAATTTAGTGTAGTCAATTAACCTACAAACCTGCACATTTTTGGTGTGTGGGAGAAAAACAGAGCACCCGGAGAAAACCCACGTGGTCACATGGAGAAAGTACAAACTCTGTACAGACACCACCCATAGTCAGGATCGAACCGAGGTCTCTGGTGTTGTAAGGGAGCAACTCTGCCATTGCACCACTGTACCGCCCCTGGTATACAGGGGACTCAAAAATGATGGATCCCAAAGGAGTGCACTCCTTCCCAGACCCAAGACTGAGATGTGCGTATTTGCATAACATGAGGGGAATAGACAGGGTGATCACACGGACTCTTTTACCCAGACATGGGGAATTAAGAACCAGATACTAAGGTGAGAGGGAAAGATTTAAAAGTAACTTGAGGGGCAACTGTTTCACTCAGAGAGGGAATGATGGTATATTATGGAACAAACTGCCAGAGGAGATAGTTGAGGTAGGTACAATCGCAACATTTACAAGAAGCGTGGACAGGTACATGGATAGGAAAGGCTTTGAGGGTTATAGGCCAAACATGGGCTAATGGGACTAATACAGGGGCATCTTAGTCAGCATGGTTGAGTTAGGCTTAGGAGCCTGTTTCCATGCTATATAACTATGACTCTAAAATGGCATTTCAGAGTGCTGGAGTAACTCAGAGGGTCGGGCAGCATCTCTGGAGAACATGGATAGGTGACGTTTCGGATGGGGATCCCAACCCAAAATGTCACCAGCATTGCCCGACTCGTTTAGTTATTCCAGCACCTTGCATCTTTATTTGTAAACTAACATCTAGAGTTCCTTGTGTCTCCAGGTGACCTTGTGACGTAGTTCATAAAAGAAGAAATGGAAATTTGCAACAATTCCTTAAAGAATAAACATTACAGCTGATATATTTTCTTTAAAATGAATAAAGGAATGTTGCTGGAACAGACTAGGATTGACATTGTTTGCTGTTTGAACAAAACACTACACTTGCTCACATGCCCTATTTAGGACATCTACCAATTACCTATTTAAGTTTCCCACTCAGCTGTTCAGAGGTGGGCAGAAACCCTTTTCATTTCCATTACACAATCACTACTTGCCTGCACAAAGGTGAGAACCAGCAATCTATAATCCGTTCTGACCAGCGCTTTCTCTCTCTCCACAGAAACTGCCCGACCTTTAGTTCAGTTTTAGATACACAACGCAGAAACAGGCCCTTCAGCCCGCCAAGTCAATGCAGACCAGCGATCCCCGCACAGTAGCACTTTCCTACACACACCATATATAATATAACCATATATAACAACCATATAACAATTACAGCACGGAAACAGGCCATCTCGACCCTTCTAGTCCGTGCCGAACACATAATCTCCCCTAATCCCATATACCTGCGCTCAGACCATAACCCTCCATTCCCTTCCCATCCATATAACTATCCAATTTATTTTTAAATGATAAAAACGAACCTGCCTCCACCACCTTCACTGGAAGCTCATTCCACACAGCCACCACTCTCTGAGTAAAGAAGTTCCCCCTCATGTTACCCCTAAACTTCAGTCCCTTAAATTCTCATGTCATGTCCCCTTGTTTGAATCTTCTCTACTCTCAGTGGGAAAAGCTTTTCCACGTCAACTCTGTCTATCCCTCTCATCATTTAAAAAACCTCTATCAAGTCCCCCCTCAACCTTCTGCGCTCCAAAACACTTTTCACACTTTTCTTACATTTATACCAAGCCTATTAACCAACAAACATGTACATCTTTGGAGTGCTGGAGGAAGCCGGACACCCTGTGGAAACCACAGCACGTTCTCCCAGCGACTTGCGTGGGGTTTCTCCGAAAACATTGATTTCCTCCCACACTCCAAAGGTGTTTCCGCGCTGTATCTCTGAACTAAAACGCTAACACTGGTGATCAGGCCCCCACTGTAGAAACTGCTTGATCTTCATTTCTTCGGAAGGAAGGCAAGTGATCAAATGACACAAGGGGTGACGGTGCAAGGCGATAGGCAATGGTAATGAGACAAGAGAGAAACAAAATATGGGTTGAGAGGAGTCGTAAATTACAACAGCAGGCTCATTACCGGCAGCTGTTGCCCGAAACATAGGAGCACCAGTTACGATCAGAAACTGTTGAACTCAGTGTGACGTGTGGGTTGTAAAAGCCCTAATGGAAAGATGAAGTGCTGCTCCTCCAGCTTCATTTGAGAAGTGTAGGAGGCAGAGGGCTGAAGGGTCAGGCAGTGAGCGAGTTGGAAAATTAAAGTGACAAATACAATCGTCCCTTCCGTCAGTTCATCTCCCCTGACTTCATTCATTTAAGATGAGGATCGGACCATTTTTATCGCAGCGGAGAATGCCCGAGAAGGTTTATGTCCATCCTTCATCTTTGCTCTTTCCTTCGTCCCTACCTCTAAATTACACCCCTTGCTTTATCTGCTTCTAATTAGAAGCCTTTGAGCTGCTGCGGTATAAACCAGTAGCTGCAGTTTCCTTCCTATGCATCAGCCCTGTTCATTCCACTCACACCCACTCCTGTCCAGATGCTGTCTGACCTGCAGAGAATTGATTGCAATTTGGGCCTGTATTTTAGATTTCCAGCATCTGTTTGTCCATACAGACAATGTTCACACAACCACAGAGTGACTGCAACGCCATGACAATGGCAGGGCTGGTTACAGGCTGATTCGGGGGCAAGAATGCCCACACACTTCCTGCACCCAGCCGAGTGCAGTTAATAAAAACTCTGGCGTTCAAGCAGTGTTGGTAGAAATATGACACAAAATGCTGGTGTAGCTTGAATGGCACAGTCTATTATAGTTCAGAGCTTATATACGGTTGTAGTGTTTAATAGCCTGATGGCTGTAGGGAAGAAGCTGCTCCTGAACCTGGACGTTACAGTTTTCAGGCTCCTGTACCTTCTTCCTGATGCCAGTGGTGTAATGAGTGTGTGGCCAGGATGGTGTGGGTGTCTGATGATGTTGGCAGCCTTTTTGAGGCAGCGACTCCAATTCATCCCTTCGATAGAGTGGTGGCGGTGTGGAATGAGCTCCCAGTGGAAGTGGTGGAGGCAGGTTCATTAGTATCATTTAAAAATAAATTGGATAGGCATATGGATGAGAAGGGAATGGAGGGTTATGGTACGAATGCAGGCAGGTGGGACTAAGGGGAAAAAATTTGTTCGGCATGGACTTGTAGGGCCGAGATGGCCTGTTTCCGTGCTGTAATTGTTATATGGTTATATGATAGTTGGGGAGGTCAGAGCCAATGATGGACTGGGCAGTGGTCACAACCTTTTGTAGTCTTTTCCACTCCTGGACATTCAAGACGCCAAGCCATGCCATGATGCAACCAGTCAGCATGCTCTCTACTGTGCACCTGTAGAAGTTCAAGAGAAGGTACACAAAAATGCTGGAGAAACTCAGCGGGTGCAGCAGCATCTATGGAGCGTAGGAAATAGGCAACATTTTGGGCTGAAACCCTTCTTCAGATTGATGGGGGGTGGGGGGGGGGAGAAGAAAGGAAAAAGGTGGAGGAGGAGGAGCCCGAGGGCTGAGGGAGAGCTAGGAAGGGGAGGAGACAGCAAGGGCTAACAGAATTGTGAGAATTCAATGTTCATGTCACCAGGATTCAGATTCAGATTCAATTTTAATTGTCATTGTCAGTGTACAGTACAGAGACAACGAAATGCATTTAACATCTCCCTTGAAGAGCGACATAGCAAACGATTTGAATAAATAATAATAAGTGTCCGGGGGGGGGGTGGTGATTGGCAGTCATCGAGGTACGTTGTTGAGTAGAGTGACAGCCGCCGGAAAGAAGCTGTTCCTCGACCTGCTGGTTCGGCAACGGAGAGACATGTAGCGCCTCCCGGATGGTAGGAGGGTAAACAGTCCATGGTTGGGGTGAGAGCAGTCCTTGGCGGTGCTGAGCGCCCTCCGCAGACAGCGCTTGCTTTGGACAGACTCAATGGAGGGGAGCGAGGAACCGGTGATGCGTTGGGCAATTTTCACCACCCTCTGCAATGCCTTCCGGTCGGAGACAGAGCAATTGCCATACCATACTGTGATGCAGTTGGTAAGGATGCTCTCGATGGTGCAGTGGTAGAAGTTCACCAGGATCTGAGGAGACAGATGGACCTTCTTCAGTCTCCTCAGGAAGAAGAGGCGCTGGTGAGCCTTCTTGATCAGAGTAGAGGTATTGTGGGTCCAAGAGAGGTCATCGGAGATGTTGACTCCCAGGAACCTGAAGCTAGAAACACGTTCCACCTCCGTCCCGTTAATGTGGATGGGGGTGTGCGTGCCGCCTCTGGACTTCCTGAAGTCTACAATGAGCTCCTTGGTCTTCTTGGAGTTAAGGGCCAGGTTGTTGTCAGCACACCATGCTGCTAAGTGCTGGACCTCCTCCCTGTAGGCCAGCTCATCGTTGTTGCTGATGAGGCCAATCACCGTTGTATCATTTGCATACTTGATGATGGTGTTAGTACCATATACAGGTGTGCAGTCATAGGTGAAGAGGGAGTAGATGCAGACTGCCCAAGCGGAATACGAGGTGCTGCTCCTCCAAGGTGCTTGCTCTGGCCATGGAGGAAGCCCAGGACAGAGAGATCGGATACAGAAAGGGAGGTGGAGTTGAAGTGCTGAGCCACCGGGAGGTCAGGTTGATTAATGCGGAGGTGTTCGGCGAAACGATCGCCAAGCCTCCGCTTGGTCTCACCGATATAGATCAGCTGACATCTAGGGCAGCGGATGCAATAGATGAGGTTGGAGGAGGTGCAGGTGAACCTCTGTCGCACCTGGAACGACTGGGTCTTTGAATGGAGTCGAGGGGGGAGGTAAAGCGACAAGTGTAGCATCTCTTGCGGTTGCAAGGGAAAGTGCCCGGGGAGGGGGTGGTGCGGGAGGGAAGGGAAGAATTGACCAGGGAGTTACGGAGAAGTTCAAGAGAATCCTCTTAGACATACCGAATCTCCGGAATATGGCTTTCTTTATGATTACATCATTGTGCTGGGTCCAGGAAAGATCTTCGGAAATATGCACACCCAGGAATTTGAAGACGTACAGGTTTGTAGGTTAATTGGCTTGGTATAAATGTAAAATGGTCCCTGGATTGTGTGAGGTAGTGGTAATGTGCGGGGATTGTTGGTCAGTGCAGACTCCGTGGGCCGAAGGGCCTGTTTCTGCGCTGTATCCCTAAACTAAACTAAACTAAAACTAAACTAAACTCGGCGGGACTGGCTACATCTCTGGAGAGAAGGAATGGGTGACGTTTCGGGTCAAGACCCTTCTTCTAACTGAGAATCAGGGGAGAGAGACAAGAGTTGTGGAAGGGTAAGGTGTGAAAATGACAGATCAAAGCAGGTGATGATCAAGGAAATGTAGAATGGTTCATTGTTAGCTGAGAGGAAGGTGACAATAAAGCAGACAATCAGTAATATATCAGGAGGACAGTGAAACTAGTCAGAACTAGGGTGGGGAGGGATGGAGAGAGAGGGAAAGCAAGGGCTATTTGAAGTTAGATAAGTCAATATTCATACCGCTGGGGTGTAAGCTACCCAAGTGAAATATGAGGTGCTGTTCCTCCAATTTGCGCTGAGCCTCACTCTGACAATGGAGGAGGCCCAGGACAGAAAGGTCAGTGTGGGAATGGGAGGGGGAGTTAAAGTGTTTGGCAACTGGAAGATCGTGAAAGAGAAACAGTTACCAGGTCTGAAACTCTGTCAGAACTAGGAAAGTGAGTCGGTGTTGAGTTGCAGAGATGGTTGGGGAGGGAAGGGTGGAATAAAGGGAGCACTTGATAGGGTGAAACTTGGTTGATGTAGCAGTTAGAAAATCAACTCAACACTTTTACAACGGCTGAGGATGCTAATAGTGAGTTTTGTATCAGTTGCTGGTGGATAAGACTCCACAGGATGAGACTAACTGGGTTAATAGACGTGGAGATGATGTTTCCACTAGTGCGAGAGTCCATGACTAGAGGTCGCAGCCTCAGAATTAAAGGACGTTCCTTTAGGAAGGGGATGAGGAGGAATTTCTTTTGACAGATGGTTGTAAATTCTTTGGCACAGAAGGATGAGGAGGCCAAGTCAGTGGATATTTTTAAGGCAGAGATAGATAGATTCTTGATTAGTACGGGTGTCAGGGGTTAGGAGGGAGAGATAAATCAGCCATGATTTAATGGCGGAGTAGACTTGATGGGCCAAATGGCCTAATTCTGCTCCTATCTCTTCTGATCGTATGACAAGGTAAAGGAAAATTTCAAAGCATTTTGTCAGCACATTAAGGGTGAGAAGTGACCAGGAAACTATGTCCCTGTAAAGGACCAAAATGGAGTCATAGGAGGCAAACACAATCTTCAATAATTATTCTCTGGATTTTAGAAAAATTGGAAAATTCGAAGCGGGATGGATAGTGAATTACCATTAAAAGGGGGTGTCAAATGTGTAATAGGCCTTAAAGATGGTTATATCCCCAGATTCTGATGTGATTTGCTCCATACAACTGTTGGAGGCAAGAGTGGAGATGAATAGAGAACTAACAGAGAGTTTCAAACCTTAGATGGCCATGGGTGAGACACCAGATGACTGGAGGACAGTAAATGATGTTATTCAAGAAGGAAAGCAAGAATAAGCCAGGGAATTGTAGACCTCTACGTCAACCATCAATGGGAGGAACATCAATGGGAAAAAACTCAAAGTGGTGTTAACATAGGATATTCTACTTGACTAATTTGCTTGAATTTTTCAAAGTGGTAAATGTATTGATGAGGCCACTGCAATTCATCAGGTCGACATAATTTTTAAAAAAAATCCCTCATGGGAAACTATATTAAAAGATTAGAGCCAAGGAATTCAGGGAGAGATGGCACATTGAACCAGACATTGTTTGGTCAGAGGAGGAGTGGAGCTAGGGGATTGGTACTGGGATCAGTGGAGATGGGACTGGGATCAGTGGGATTGGGATCAGTGGGATTGGGATCAGTGGGATTGGGACTGGGATCAGTGGGTTTGGGACTGGGATGAGTGGGATTGGGACTGGGATGAGTGGGGCTGGGATGAGTGGGATTGGGGCTGGGACAGTGGGATTGGGGCTGGGACAGTGGGATTGGAGCTGGGACAGTGGGATTGGAGCTGGGATCAGTGAGATTGGGGCTGGGATCAGTGGGATTGGAGCTGGGATCAGTGGGATTACTGGGGCTGGGATCAGTGGGATTGGACTGGGATCAGTGGGATTGGAGTTGGGATCAGTGGGATTGGGACTGGGATGAGTGGGATTGGAGCTGGGACAGTGGGATTAGGGCTGGGATCAATGGGGTTGGAACTGGGATCAGTGGGATTGGAACTGAGACCAGTGGGATTGTAGCTGGGACCAATGGGGTTGGAGCTGGGATCAGTGGGATTGGGACTGAGTCCAATGGGATTAGGGCTGGGATCAGTATGTTTGTTACATACAACTATGATTAGTTCTGGCCCTGTTTAAATAACTGATCCCACCCATCAGTTGCAAACATATTGCCGTGTGGAGTTTGACAAAAAAGGAAACTTGTATCTGCAAAAATAAATTAGTATTTACTAAAACTTGCTGTGGACAGCAGGCTGAATTCCACCACGGGAGACCTGATGTTGAGAGAGCAAAGCCCTGCTATGCAGCCTTCACAAACTAGGCCCAGAAGAAGCCCCACCCATGTATCCAGCCTGACCACATTCCTCATTATGCCTGTTTAAATGTCAAATTTGATCATTTTTAACAAGGTGCTCACTCTATCACGAATAAACCCACAAGAACTCCACATGTAACAGTGTCAATTCCACACAACTGGCACCTTCCATAAACCTGACAGAAACATTCACCTCACAATTGGACTGTTGGACTAGAGACAAGGACAACTTCATCAAGTGACATTAAGAAGCTGAGTTGAGTGATAGATATTCTCTGAGAGGAGAGGAGAGCAGGAAGAGTTAAATATGGCCAATCAGCAGACCATCTACTGGGGAAAAGGAATAGGTGATGTTTCGGGTCAAGACCCTTCTTCTGTCTGAAGAGGGCCTCGACCCAAAACATCACCTATTCCTTTTCTCCGGAGATACTGCATGACTCACTGAGTTACTCCAGCATTGTGTGTCTACCTTCAATTTAACCCAGCATCTACAGGTCCTTCCTACACACACCATCTCCTGGCTCAGTCTAATCTTTTGGCCATGAGTACTATTTTGCTAAATTAAGGCAGACAAGAATATGTGTCTTGTCATGGTAGAAAAACATCTTCATCCTCTAAATGTTGAGAGTAATTTGATGCATGAGGTGTAACTACAAGATCAAGATGGTCATTACAAAACACTAGTCATTATTTAGACCCTCATTCAAATTTAAACACAACCATTCCACTGCTGATTCATTCATAATATGTGTTGTCCGCTACTGATTCATTCACACCACGTGTTGTCCACTACTGATTTATTCATAATATGTGTTGTCCACTACAGACTCATTCATAATATGTGTTGTCCACTACTGATTCATTCATAATATGTGTTGTCCACTACAGACTCATTCATAATATGTGTTGTCCATGACTGATTCATTCATAATATGTGTGGTCCACTGCTGATTCATTCATACCAGGTGTTGTCAAATACAGACTCATTCATAATATGTGTTGTCCACTACAGACTCATTCATAATATGTGTTGTCCACTACAGACTCATTCATAATATGTGTTGTCCATGACTGATTCATTCACACCAAGTGTTGTCCACTGCTGATTAATTCGTACCATGTGTTGTCCATGACTGATTCATTCATAATATGTGTGGTCCACTGGTGATTCATTCATACCATGTGGTCCACTACTGATTCATTCATAATATGTGTTGTCCACTACTGATTAATTTATAATATGTGTTGTCCACTACTGGTTCATTCACACCATGTGTTGTCCACGACTGATTCATTCATAATATGTGTTGTCCACTACACATTCATTCATAATATGTGTGGTGCGCCACTGATTCATTCATACCTCATGTTGTCTACTACATATTCATTCATACTATGTGTTGTCCACTGTTGTTTATATCATGAATTGCTGTTCTTTCACCTCAACTTTTGCCCCATATTGTTTAAACTTTGGCTCATCTATATTTATATGTTACCAGAAAAACACAAGTGCTGGAATAACTCCATGGGTCTGGAGAACATGGATATATGACATTTCAACGAGTGCTGGAGTAACTCAGCGGGTCAGGCAGCATCTCTGTGGAACATGCGTAAGTGACGTTTCACAAAGTGCTGGAGTAGCTCAGCGGGTCAGGCAGCATCTCTGTGGAACATGCGTAGATGACGTTTCACAGGGCTGGGGTAACTCAGCGGGTCAGGCAGCCTCTCTGGAGAACATGGATAGGTGACGTTTCAGGTTGAGACACTTCTTCAGCCACCTCCTCATACCTACCCCTTGACCATGACCCCACAGATGAAACCTCAACACTTTATATGCAGCGAACTGTCCTTGCAAATGGCCAAAGCTCTAACCAGTCTTGTTCACAATCTCCATCACTAATGCACACATCCCGGGAGCGAGCAAGCAATTCTCATGAGGAACTCATCTTCCTTATGAACTTCTGCACAGAGCATCATGCCACAGTTGCAGCTGCACAACAGGATGTCCATCCCCTTGTAAAGCTTCAACTCAATGCCTTCAAAATCCACCCACACCAGAGATATGGTTACCAGTGTGAGTTTAATTTCCCGACGACTGATCAATTTTCAAGAGTGTTTTATTGTGATTTGTCCCAGATAGAACAATGAAATTCTTACTTGCAGCAGCACATCTACATCTGAATGGAAAGGGTGAACTCCGATCTGAAATTCCTTGCCTTACCTTTCAATGCTTTCACGTTAAGAGTCGGCCAAGACTCGACACGATGTGTGTACACATAGTCAGACCCACTGCCTCTTCATCAGATGGCAAATAAAGAAAACTATCTCAATCACATCAACCTCCATCAGGACAACCACTTTGTGGGAAGATCTGCATTCTGTGCATTCTGTCTACATTTCCACAGCGCTCTATTCCACTACAGGGTAACGCTAACAAGAAGTGCTCCAGTCTACATCCACACAGTGGCACAACCGATAATAGAGGAAGAAGTGAAATGCCATGATAGACACAAACTGCTGGAGTAACACAGCGGATGAGGCAGCATCTCTGGAGAGAAGGAATGGGCGACGTTTTGGGTCGAGACTCTTCTTCAGACCTGATGTCAGGGGAGGGGGCGGGACAAAGAAAGAATGTAGGCAGAGACAGTAAGACTAGTGGGAGAACCGGGAAGGGGATGGAGAGAGAAAGCAAGGGCTATCTGAAGTTAGAGAAGTCAATGTTCATATCGCTGGGGTGTAAATTTCCCAAGCGAAATATGAGGTGCTGTTCCTCCAATTTGCACTGGACAAAATTGAAAAGCCATGCATGAATGGTATATCTATATAACTAAAAGTCTCATCGTGACCACTTCCTGTCTGCACTGTATATTGATTTTAGAAAAAACGCTACCTTATATCACTATGATTTTTGGCCATAGTCCTCCGAAGGCAGCCCCAAAGATTTTTCCGATCGATGAAAAATAACAAAGTTATGAGTGTTAAAAACATCGTGAGATCAGCTGATTGGTCCTCTCGCCTGTCAATCACCGCAATGAAGGTTACATCAATTCCGGGGGGGCGGGAGGCAGGACTATAAAACCCCGTATGCTTGGGCGTGTCAGTCATTCTGGAAGATCGCGAGGGAGAGGCCACAACTTTGATTCTAAGCTGTGAATCAACTGAATTGTGAGTCTGCAATGTACTTGCAATAAATTATTTGTTAGCCCATAATGAAAATGCAATGAGTTGTTTGGCCAGCTCTGTGCTTGAAACTGCAATGGAAATGGCAATGAAATGAAAACAAAATGAGTTGTTTGGGCTGCCCTGTGCTTGACACTGCAATGGAAATGGAAATAAAATGAAAATTCATTGAGCTCTTTGGTCTGCGCAGTGCTTGAAACAGCAATGGAAATGGAAATGAAATTAAAATGCAATGAGCGGTTTGCCTGTCCTGTGCTTGAAACTGCAATGGAAATGAAAATGAAATGAAAATGAAATGACTTGTTTGGCCTGCCCTGTGCTTGAAATTGAAATGGAAATGGAAATGAAATGAGTTGTTTGGCCTGCCTTGTGCTTGAAATTGAAATGGAAATGAAATTGAGTTGTTCGGCCTGCCTGAAACCACCAATTTCGGCCAACAAGGCCCCTATTAGCCGAGAAACCAGTCCCTTTTGCCCAAAGTGCCCGTATTAGCCCAAGAGAAGCACTTTGGCCCAAAAGGCCCGTGCAGGCCAGGAAAAGTCCAGAAAAAGTGCCTTCCACTGAGATTTCACCAATTTTTTTAAGAGCCCCTTCGGCCCATCAATAAGTATTCCCCCCCCCCCCCCCAGTGGCCACCAATATTGGAATTGGTGGAGAGGTGGAATATTGCATTGGGGGACCAGCCCTCCCGTGTGAACATGGGGCCCAGCGGGTCCCACTTATTCTAGTTGTGGGGATATATCCATATCTACTCCCATTCTACCTTCATTGAACTGTATTTTAAGCTTGCCTTCCTCAAACTGCCTGCAAACATGACCTAGCTGTCCATTCAGTTGTATGATTGTTTCCCCTGTGTATCTGGATATTTTCAAGTTTTGTTCCGTCTCAGCCTTCGCCGTTTCAATCAAACAGACCTGGATGCTCACCCCGTTTCCTTGGATATTCTTCTCAAAGCTAGTCCGCTCATTCAAGAGTCAGCTCAATAGAGTTATGCCAGAAGGAAGCTGTACTTGACACTCATGAAGAATCGTTTTTTACTGGCCGTGTGAGAATAGCCTTCAATGACAAATTAAGCAATAACGCCTACACGCTGGGCTGGGAAATTGAGGATAAGCTGGACAATTGAAGGATGAGGCTGCAGACCTTGTCCTTCGATTGCCTGGTTTATGCTCAGTTCCTCGCTTCTGTCGGGGTACAAATACGTTCTCGTTACATGGCCCACAGTCTCAATATACTAAAGGCACACTTGAGCAAACTGGACAATTATCTTGTGGCACCACTTTCATCATAGGTCACCATCTATCCAGTCCGAAACCCTGGTTTCAAACCCATTGGAATATGAAATTGTCTTCAGGTATAATTAAAAATATATAGTCTTCCAACTTGTTCTTACATTGCAGATTTACTCGCCCACTGCTGATTGATATGTTCTATATATACAGCCAGGGCAATTAGTAGAGTTTTAAGTGGAAACTAAATTAAATATGAAACAAATTCTATTATAATGCATTAGAAAAACCATTAGCAATCAAATGTATAGATCAGCTCTTTTTCTGAAAATTGATCTGAAGATTGTTAAGAGAGATACATGGAAAATAACAAAACCTCAGGAGAATTTAAGTGATATTGTTACATACTTAATATTTTCCATAGTATTGTACTATGCAAGGTCTTGCACCTTGGCACTTAATCTCTCTATCCCGGTCTTAAGTGCCAGTCCGTAACTCTAGCAATAGTTCTAAACATTAAACTGCATCACTCGGTGAACTTACGGTGGCTGAAAAATAAAAAGGACTTTGAAATATTGGTAAGTGACTATGAGAAATGTATCCGTTTCCATGTGGTTGTCAGTGTTTAATGGTAAACCAGGATGCATATGGGGCAGTCCAAGCATGAAGGGCAGTAGGACATTCAAGCTGAGAGCTGCTCTGTCCCTCTGTGAGATCAGACGCCTGTCACTTCTCTCATCCGGCTGTCAGCCTTGAGACACTATAACTTGCCTTACCTCTGTGTTGTACACTCCATATATCAGGAAGATGAAGAGACCCTATAAAGACAAAAGGAGGGGAAAAAGCTGTTAACTGTAATCATTTTTTTTCACTTGCAATTTTGAAACGAAGTTTCCCTGAGAACAAACACAATAGAGGTTCTTGCAACAGACAAGGTCAATTTTTATTTTTCAATTTCATGAACTGTAGCTCAAGTATCCACCACAGAGGAACGCAGCTTTTTACAAATCTCTCTTATCCAACTGAATAGTAAATCAAGGTTATCGGGGGAACTCGGGGGGGCCTTGAAAAGGAACAGGTCCCCTTGAAACCACCTCCACAATTATTGCAATCACTTGTGATGCAGAACGTCATCAAGATGCACAAAGGTCAGTAATATTACACACTTTGCAACACTGCCAGGCTAAACAGGCAGCATAAATTCACCCGATCCTGCATCCACTATAGGTTCACATGAGATCGCTTGTAGTCGAGTACCGGACGTTATAGGTCATAAGATCATGTGATAGGAACTGAATTAGGCCATTCGGCCCATCAAGTCTACTCTGCCATTCAATCATGGCTGATCTATCTCTCCCTCCTAACCACATTCTCCTGCTTTCTCCCCATCACCTGTGACAACCGTACAAATCAATAACCTATCTATCGCTGCCTTAAAAAATATCCACCGACTTGGACTCCACAGCAAAGAATTCCACAGATTCACCACCCTCTGACTAAAGAAATTCCTCCTCATCTCCTTCCTAAAAGAACGTCCTTTAATTCTGAGGCTATGATCTCTAGTCCTAGACTCTCCCACTAGTGGAAACATCCTCTCTACATCCACTGTATCCAAGCCTTTCACTGTTCTGTATGTTTCAATGAGGTCCCCCCCTCATTCTTCTAAATGAGGGGGGAATCTCAGAGGGTGGTGAAAATTGCCCAACGCATCACCGGTTCCTCGCTCCCCTCCATTGAGTCTGTCCAAAGCAAGCGCTGTCTGCGGAGGGCGCTCAGCATCGCCAAGGACTGCTCTCAACACAACCATGTACTGTTTACCCTCCTACCATCCGGGAGGCGCTACAGGTCTCTCCGTTGCCGAACCAGCAGGTCGAGGAACAGCTTCTTTCCGGCGGCTGTCACTCTACTCAACAACGTACCTCGGTGACTGCCAATCACCACCCCCCCCCCGGACACTTATTATTATTTATTCAAATCGTTTGCTATGTCGCTCTTCCAGGGAGATGCTAAATGCATTTCGTTGTCTCTGTACTGTACACTGACAATGACAATTAAAATTGAATCGGATCTGAATCTGAATCTAAACTCCAGCGAGTACAGGCCCAGTGCTGTCAAACGCTCCAGATCTGATAAGTATGTTATATGCACCAGGAGTTTGGATCTCATTTGTGTACTTTTTACCAGTTAACATTTTGACAATTAGAAAGCTAACCAGCTAAGAAAATGTTGACTCAAGATTTAAACTAATAGATGGTTGGACTGTAATGGGATCGCAGGTTCTGAGGATAAGGAGAGAGTGGACATGACACCGTGATCCAAGGCTCTTGACGGCACTCTTGCTGATGATACAGTTCGTGGTTTTGCAGATAGTGAAGATGGTTGTGAAAGATTGCAGCAGGATCTGTATCGAATGACCAGAGGAATGGTTGATTGAAGTGTGAGGTGTTGCATTTTGGGACGTCGAACTAAGGCATGACCTACACAGTGAATGGTAGGTTTCTGGGTAGTGTAGTGCAGAGCAGAGGGATCTAGGAGTACAGGTGCATGGTTCCTTGAAGGTCAAGTCACAGGTAGATAAGGTGGTTAAAAAGGCTTTTGGCACTTTTGCCTTCATCAGTCAGGGTATTGAGTATAGACATTGGGAGGTCATGTTGCAGTTGTATAAGACGTTGGTGAGACTGCATTTAGAATATTGTGTGCAATTCTGGGCACCATGTTGCAGGAAAGATATTGCCAAGCTTAAAAGGGTTCAGTGAAGATTTACGAGGATGTTGCCAGGACTATAGGGAGAGGTTGAGTAGGCTGGGTCTCTATTCCATGGAGCGCAGGAGTATGAGGGGAGATCTTATAGAGGTGTACAAAATCATTAGAGGAATAGATCGGGTAGATGCACAGAGTCTTTTGCCCAGAGTAGGGGAATCGAGGACCATTTGAAGATTCAAGATGAAGGGGAAAAGATTTAATAGGAATCCGAAGGATAACTTTTTCACACAAAGGGTGGTAGGCGTATGGAACAAGCTGCCAGAGGAGGTAGTTGAGGCTGGGACTATCCCATCGTTTACAAAACAGTTGACAGGTACATGGATTGGACAGGTTTGGAGGGATATGGACCAAACACAAGCAAGTGGGACTAGTGTAGCTGGGACATTGTTGGCCGGTGTGGGTGAGTTGGGCCGAAGGGCCTGTTTCCATACTGTATCACTCGATGACTCTATGAATAGAGCTCCAAAATTACATCCCTGTACGATTCATCCTACTCCACAATTTGGGCACAAAGGTGAAGTAGGAATCATAGTGCAGTGCTGGAGGATTTCTGCCTTAGCGATGGCCATGTCTTGCTGCCAACCTGTTAAACTAAAGATAGACATAAAAAGCTGGAGTAACTCAGCGGGTTAGGCAGCATCTCTGGAGAGAAGGAATGGGTGATGTTTCAGGTCGAGACCCTTCTTCAGACTGAGAGTCAGGGGAAAGTGAAGTTATGGACGATGGTGTAGAGAGATATAGAACAAATGAATGATAGAAATGCAAAAAAGTAACGATGATGCAGGAAACAGGCCATTGTTCGCTGTGTGCTAGTTGAAAACAAGTTACAGACAATGAGACTCAACAAGATGACTTTGAAGCCGGTACGACTAGAGTGGGGGAGGGATGGAGAGAGAGGGAATGCAAGGGTTACTGGAAGTTAGAGAAATCAATATTCATACCACAGGGGTGTTAACGAAATATGAGATGCTGTTCCTCCAATTTGCGTTGAGGAGGCCCAGGACAGAAAGGTCAGTGTGGGAATGGGAAGAGGAATTAAAATGTTTGGCAACCTCACTTCTAAAATCAACTCAAGCCTCACTTCTCTCATCGTTTGAAAGTGTTTCTCTCCTGAACTACTCAGCTCCGTTTTTGCAGCAGCCCAGTTTGCTCTTTGTGGTCCTAGCAGTATGGGAGTTTTCTCCACATCTAACCTCACCAAACCCTCAACGAATTTCACTCATGTTTATGGGACATTAACCAAGTCAATGAAGATTATAATAATTTTATTTATTTATCATATTTTCATAATAATAATCTGTTTATTTCATGCACTAATAATATCCTATACACACTAGGGACAATTTCCATTTATACCAAGCCAATAAACCTACAAATCTGTATGTCTTTGTGTGTGGGAGGAAACCGAAGATCTCGGAGAAAACCCATGCGGTCACGGGGAGAACATAAAACTCCGTACAGACAGCGCCCGTAGTCAGGATCGAACCCGGGTCACTGGCGCTGTAAGGCAGTAGCTCTATCGCTGCACCACCTAATGTCAGTCATTTATTACAAAGTTTAAAGCTTCATTTCAAACAGCGTGAAGCAAAGGCCAAAGTATATTTACTGCAGAAGACACAATCAAAAAGGTGACACATTAACATTGTGGATACATTTCATGCAATGCCACAATATCATAAATATTTTAAATCACTCACATCCCTTGGGAGTTGCATTATCGTTACTAATGTTGACAAGAATAAGAATTTAAATGGTGTCTCTTCAAATGGTGGAAGAATACTTCTATAACCAAGAAATGTAATAACATACTATCAATACAACCCATGTTAAGGATTGGAATAACTAAATACAAACACAGAATTTGGTAAAGTGCTCAAGTATATTTGAACCAAATGCAGGAGCCAGTCCTATCATGTAATCCGGGTGCAGACACTAATGAATATTTAACTCCAGAATGATAAAATTTATCGTACAAATTTCCTTGATGAATCAGTGCAGTTGTTTGATCAGTGACTGAATCCTTGGTTTTATCAACATTCACTGGCAAAGACATTCATTGAAGATAGACACAAAAAGCTGGAGTAACTCAGCGGGACGGGCAGCATCTCTGGATAGAAGGAATGGGTGACGTTTCGGGTCGAGACCTTTCTTATTTAATTGTAGGTTATTAATCTAATGGGCCTGTCCCACTTAGGCGACATTTTAGGCGACTGCAGGAGACTATGCGGTCGCCACATGTTCGTGGGTGTTTGCCGGGGAGTCGCCTTCATGGTCGTGAGGAGTTCCCGCATTCTGGGAACTAGTCGCGGCCTCATTATGGTCGCCGCAAATTTTTCAACGTGTTGTGAAATTAGCGGCAACCAGAATGAAGCCGCCATGGAGAGTAACAAGAATTCTCGTGCCTTAGGTGGGTCACCAGGAGGTCCTAGTGGATTGCCAGAAGGTCGAAGGTTCTCATAGGTTCTCGTAGGTTGTAACCGGTGCTGACTGGTGAATTTCATTGGCTCATTGGGAAAAAAACCGTAAGCAATTTTCATAACCAAGGATAACCGACCGGTAATGCTAATGTCCGCCGAGCTTCACAGCCGTGTATCTCTGGATTCTTAAAAGTTGTCTCCACTCCTTCTCTCCCCCTTCTCCACCCCCCCCCCCCCCCCCCCCCACCTCTTTTAAAGGACTTATGTGACCCTTCCCGCACACTGTGCTTTCACCATCTTATTTACAGCGCCAACCTTCCTGTTCATCGCGGTGTGTGTCTGTATCACATTTGATTTGCACCGTGTGAATTTCACTCCGACATCGCTCAACCAAAGATAGACACAAAAAGCTGGAGCAACTCATCAGGTCGGACAGCATATCTGGAGAAAAGGAATAGGTGACGTTTCGGGTCGGAAGAAGCGTCTCAACGAGAAACATCACCCTATTACTTTTCTCCAGAGATGCTGCCTGACCCGCGGAGTTACTCCAGCTTTTTGAGTCTCTCTGCAACTGAGATAATTCAATTCAGTTTCAGTTTAGTTTATTGTCACATGTACCGAGGTACAGTGAAAGGCTTTTGTTAACCAGATAACCATATAACAATTACAGCACGGAAACAGGCCATCTCGGCCCTACAAGTCCGTGCCGAACAACTTTTTTCCCTTAGTCCCACCTGCCTGCCCTCATACCATAACCCTCCATTCCCTTCTCATCCATATGCCTATCCAATTTATTTTTAAATGATACCAACGAACCTGCCTCCACCACTTCCACTGGAAGCTCATTCCACACCGCTACCACTCTCTGAGTAAAGAAGTTCCCCCTCATGTTACCCCTAAACTTCTGTCCCTTAATTCTGAAGTCATGTCTTCTTGTTTGAATCTTCCCTATTCTCAAAGGGAAAAGCTGGTCCACATCAACTCTGTCTATCCCTCTCATCATTTTAAAGACCTCTATCAAGTCCCCCCTTAACCTTCTGCGCTCCAGAGAATAAAGACTTAACTTATTCAACCTTTCTCTGTAACTTAGTTGTTGAAACCCAGGCAACATTTTAGTAAATCTCCTCTGTACTCTCTCTATTTTGTTGACATCCTTCCTATAATTGGACGACCAAAATTGTACACCATACTCCAGATTTGGTCTCACCAATGCCTTTTACAATTTTAACATTACATCCCAGCTTCTATACTTAATGCTCTGATTTATAAAGGCTAGCATACCAAAAGCTTTCTTTACCACCCTATCTGTATGAGATTCCACCTTCAAGGAACTATGCACGGTTATTCCCAGATCCCTCTGTTCAACTGTATTCTTCAATTCCCTACCATTTACCATGTACGTCCTATTTTGATTTGGCCTGCCAAGGTGTAGCACCTCACATTTATCAGCATTAAACTCCACCTGCCATCTTTCAGCCCATTTTTCCAAATGGCCTAAATCACTCTGTAGACTTTGGAAATCCGCTTCATTATCCACAACACCCCCTATCTTGGTATCATCTGCATACTTACTAATCCAATTTACCACACCTTCATCCAGATCATTGATGTACATGACAAACAACAAAGGACCCAACACCGATCCCTGAGGCACCCCACTAGTCACCTGCCTCCAACCCGACAAACAACCATCCACCATTACCCTCTGGCTTCTCCCATTCAGCCACTGTTGCATGCTAATCAGTCAGCAGAAAGACAATACATGATTACAATGTATTTGTAATTAGAAGGGTTTCGGCCCGAAACGTTGCCCATTTCCTTCGCTCCATAGATGCTGCCTCAACCACTGAGTTTCTCCAGCACTTTTGTCTACATGATTACAATCTTTCCATTTGCAGTGCATAGATACATGATAAGTGAAAGATGTTTAGTGCAAGGTAAAGCTAGCAAAGTCTGATCATGGATAGTTCGAGGGACATCAAAGAGATAGATATGTAGATAGGTAGGGTGATGGTAGTGGTAGACAGAAATCCACTTAGTCATATGGATGGGAAAGGGTTAAGTGCAAGCAAATGGGACTAGCCCATGGAGCACATGGCATTGGGGGTTCAGTATTGATGTGGATAGAGAACTGGCTGGCAAACAGGAAGCAAAGAGTAGGAGTAAACGGGTCCTTTTCACAATGGCAGGCAGTGACTAGTGGGGTACCGCAAGGCTCAGTACTGGGACCCCAGCTATTTACAATATATATTAATGATCTGGATGAGGGAATTGAAGGCAATATCTCCAAGTTTGCGGATGACACTAAGCTGGGGGGCAGTGTTAGGTGTGAGGAGGATGCTAGGAGACTGCAAGGTGACTTGGATAGGCTGGGTGAGTGGGCAAATGTTTGGCAGATGCAGTTTAATGTGGATAAATGTGAGGTTATCCATTTTGGTGGCAAAAACGGGAAAGCAGATTATTATCTAAACGGTGGCCAATTGGGAAAGGAGGAGATGCAGTGAGACCTGGGTGTCATGGTACACCAGTCATTGAAGGTAGGCATGCAGGTGCAGCAGGCAGTAAAGAAAGCGAATGGCATGTTGGCTTTCATAGCAAGAGGATTTGAGTATAGGAGCAGGGAGGTTCTACTGCAGTTGTATAGGGTCTTGGTGAGACCACACCTGGAGTATTGCGTGCAGTTTTGGTCTCCAAATCTGAGGAAGGACATTATTGCCATAGAGGGAGTGCAGAGAAGGTTCACCAGACTGATTCTTGGGATGTCAGGATGGTCTTATGAAGAAAGACTGGATAGACTTGGTTTATACTCTCTAGAATTTAGGAGATTGAGAGGGGATCTTATAGAAACTTACAAAATTCTTAAGGGGTTGGACAGGCTAGATGCAGGAAGATTGTTCCCGATGTTGGGGAAGGACAAGGGGTCACAGCTTAAGGATAAGGGGGAAATCCTTTAAAACCGAGATGAGGAGAACTTTTTTCACACAGAGAGTGGTGAATCTCTGGAACTCTCTGCCACAGAGGGTAGTTGAGGCCAGTTCATTGGCTATGTTTAAGAGGGAGTTAGATGTGGCCCTTGTGGCCAAGGGGATCAGAGGGTATGGAGAGAAGGCAGGTACGGGATACTGAGTTGGATGATCAGCCATGATCATATTAAATGGCGGTGCAGGCTCGAAGGGCCGAATGGCCTACTCCTGCACCTAATTTCTATGTTTCTATGTTTCTATGCCGACTTGGTCGGCCTGGACAAGGCAGGCTTAGAACTCTTTCTGTTTGTACAGCTCAACGACGCTCTCTATCTCTCCTACAGTTGGCTGAAATGTTCACAGAGAGCCCTCATTTAAGGCAGAAACACTACTCACCGTGCTGAGGGTGGCCTGGGTGCGGGGGTGGGAGACAACCATTTGGCCTTATGATCGGATAAAGATCAGCTTTTACAAGATACGTTTGAACATAATTTTTAGATCTTTTACAGTTGGCAAATATTGTCACAGTCTGAAACGTCACAAAATTCATAGTTTATGAAACAGAAAAAAAATCTCAAACTGGGCTACAATCTTTCACCATTGAAGCCCTGTTCCATGGTACGAGTTCATTCCAAGAGCTCTCCAGAGTTTAAAAAAAAATTAAACTCGTGGTAAGCACGGAGAATGACGTAGCGGGTACGTCGGGGCTCGGGGACGTCATTTAGCGCTAACGGCAGGTACTCGGGAAGATTCGCTAACGGCAGGTAAGCACGGGAAGACTCGTGAAGATTTTTCAACATGATGAAAAATGTCCACGAGAGTCCCGAGTACCGACGAGTGGCCATTACCGTAAATCTCCGAGTTCGAATCAGGGCACAAACTCTGGAGAGCTCTTGGAATGAACTCATACCGTGGGACAGGGGTTTTAGCTAAAAGAATCCAGTGGTAGTCCGGATGAATATTTACATGTTAAAGAAAGCTAAATACCAGGTGAAATCTGTTTAGTTTAGTGTATAGATACAGCATGGAAACAGGCCCGTGGGCCCACGCAGACCAATGATCACCCGTACACCAGTTCTATCCGAACGTGTATCTAGAGAACGTGCAAACTCACGAGATTGGGATAAAACTCAGAACGCTGGCGCTGTGAGACGACAACTCTACCGCTGCGCCACTGTGCGGGCGGCCCTGTCATGAGTTGCCCTGTCCTTTTAAGAAGGTGCTTTAAAAGGATTTCACTATAGTATAGTAAATGCACCACTATCAATCACACATTACATTTAGACAAATGCCTCTCATCAACTGTACTATACGAACATGGATTTTCTAGGAACAACCACTTAATCCAATATTAATTTTTTCATAAATGTGGTACAATCAGTTTGGTTGTCCTGGAGTTAAAATTATTATTCCTCCTATTGGAACATGACAATTTAGAATTTGGATGACACTGAGAATCTAGATTAATCATCAAAAGAACCAAGAACTTTCGCCAGGTCTGGCAGCGCCTCTGAACAAATGGAATAGGTGACATTTCGGGTCTAAACCAGCATCTGCAGTTCCTTCTTGCACAAGAACTTAGCTGCCTGTATGAGTTTCAATATAATTGGCACAAACATACTGAATTATTTCAGAACAGCAGGGAATACAAAGCAACAGGTTCCAAAATCTCACACGACATCTAAACCAGGTGTATCACTTTGGCTTAACTACTCTGAAGAAGGGTCTCAACCCGAAACATCGCCCATTCCTCTTCTCTAGAAATGCTGCCTCACCCGCTGGGTTACACCAGGTTTTTGTGTTTCACTTTGGGTACGGTCTATTTCAGTATCAGATCTGAATTATTTTCAATTACTGAGCATTACTTCTTGTTCCTACTTGAAAGAACTAAAGGTATATTAACCCCTTAAGTTAAAGGTATTTATTCTTATAGAAACTTACAAAATTCTTAAGGGGTTGGACAGGCTAGATGCAGGAAGATGTTCCTGATGTTAGGGAAGTCCAGGACAAGGGGTCACAGCTTAAGGATAAAGGGGAAATCCTTTAAAACCGAGATGGTCAACTTTTTTACGCAGAGAAACAGAATCTCTGCTGACTCTCTTCTGCAGAAACGGTAGTTGAGGCCAAGTTGCACTTCAGAACTAAATTTTGACAGGGAGTTAGGACCCCCCCAAAGTGGCTATAGGGGATCAGGGGGTATGGAGATCGCCAGGTACGGGATACTGAGTTGGATGATCACCATGATCATATTGAATGGCGGTGCAGGCTCGAAGGGCCGAATCGCTACTCCTGCACTAATTTCTATGTTTTGTTTCTATGTCCCCCTTAGGTTAAAACTGCATTAAAATTCTAGTGAAAAGTACATTAACCCATAAACCTGACTTCACATAACTTTTCCCTTGCCTCCTTTACCAAAACAGCTTTATACCTGTAGGAGCTTTCTGCACAAACATTAGTTGTATTAAATACACTACAATGGCAACTGCACTTCAGAACTAAATCTTTGACAGCAAACTGCATTGGGACCCCCCCAAAGTAATTATAGGTGTGTCCTGGAATTCATCGCCAGATTCAGGGGAGTTTCTTAACGAGCTGTTATCAGATTCCTGAAGTTTCCTGCCTCAACCAGCTGACAACTTTGCAATGTTCTCCACAGATGCTGCAGGAAATTGCAGTGAATTGTACTCCGGAGCCCTGTGAAATCACACCTATCCATGTTCTCCTTCCATGACTCCATTTATACCCGCCCGCTGCCTCGGCAGGCCAGCTGCATAATCAAGGTCACCCTATCGCATGTTCTCCTCCCAGATCTCCCCTCTCCCATCGGGCAAAAGGTATAGAAGTGTGAAAACGCACACCTCCAGATTCAGGCACAGTTTCTTCCCAGCTGTTATCAGGCAACTGAACCATCCTACCACAACCAAACGTCACCTATCCATGTTCTCCACAGATGCTGCCTGACCCGCTGAGTTACTCCAGCACTTTGTCTTCCAACTTTGAGACATGGACATGCAAAGAAAATAATTGCCAAATACATTTAACAATCTGTCCCAAAGCTGATTGCCAAGCCTCAAACTGGTGAAGAAATCTTCATTGTAAACTTTACATTGCTTCCACAAGCCAGAAGTATTTTTGCAGATTACAAAAAGAAAGATTAGACCCATCCCTCCATCTTCCTCTGCTCAACCAGAGTAACCTGTGGGCACTGACCAGCAATGGACCAACAGGCAAAGTACACAAGAGGCTAGCACAGCCTGGAGTTGCTGCCTCACAGCGCCAGAGACCCAGGTTCCATCCTGACTACAGGTGCTGTCTGTACGGAGTTTGTATGTTCTCCCTGTGACCACGTGGGTTTCCTCCCACATTCCAAAGGCGTACAGGTTTGTAAGTTAATGTCTTTTCTAATTTGTAACTTGTCCCTGGTGTGCAGGATAGTACTAGTGTATGGGTTGAATGCTGGTCGGTGCGGATTAAAGGGCCTGTTGTGTGGGCTAAAGGGGCTGTTTCCCCACTATCTCTACAGTCTAAGGACACCAGCAAAACAAAAACCTCATAGTCACAAGGTCATAACTGACCAGAACAGAATTAGGCCATTCGGCCCATCAAGTCTGCTCCGCCATTCAATCATGGCTGATCCATCTCTCCATCCCAACCCCATTCTCCAGGCCTCCCCATAACCCCTGCCTCTGTGATGGTGAAAGATTGTAACCCAGTTTGAGACTTTTTTCTTTCATAAACTATGAATTTTGTGACGTTTCAGACTGTGACAATATTTGCCAACTGTAAAAGATCTAAAGAATTATGTTCAAACGTATCTTGTAAAAGCTGATCTTTATCTGATGATAAGGCCAAATGGATTGTCTCCCACCCCTGCACCCAGGCCAGCCTCAGCACGGTGAGTAGTGTTTCTGCCTTAAATGAAGGCTCACTCTGACCATTTCAGCCAACTGTAGGAGAGATAGAGAGAGTCGTTGAGCTGTACAAACAGAAAGAGTTCTAAGCCTACCTTGTCCAGGCTGACCAAGTTGCCATGTTGGGCTAGTGCCATTTGCCTGCATTTGGCCCATAGTCCACTAAATCCTTTCCCATCCATATGATTAAGTGGATTTCTATCTACCACTACCATCTCCCTACCTATCTACATATCTATCTCTTTGATGTCCCTCGAACTATCCATGATCAGACTTTGCTAGCTTTACCTTGCACTAAACATCTTTCACTTATCATGTATCTATGCACTGCAAATGGAACGATTGTAATCATGTAGACAAAAGTACTGGAAAAACTCAGTGGTTGAGGCAGCATCTATGGAGCGAAGGAAATAGGCAACGTTTCGGGCCAAAACCATTCTAATTACAAATACATTGTAATCATGTATTGTCTTTCTGCTGACTGATTAGCACGCAACAAAAGCTTTTCACTGTACCTTGGTACATCTGACAGTAAACTAAACTGAAACTGAATTGAATTATCTCAGTTGCAGAGAGACTCAAAAAGCTGGAGTAACTCAGCGGGTCAGGCAACATCTCTGGAGAAAAGGAATAGGTGACGTTTCGGGTCGAGACCCTTCTTCAGACGGAGAGTCAGGGGAAAGGGAAACGAGAGATATAGACGGTGATATAGAGAGATATAGAACAAATGAATGAAATATATGTAAAAAAGTTACGATGATAAAGGAAATCAGCAATAAAAATGGGCTGTTTACAGAGGGAGCGCAGAAAATGCTCGGCATCTTGTTCACATCTGTATACAAACAAACATTAGTTTCACATCTTTCGTCTCAATCAGATGATGCACAGTTTATAACGAGGAACAATGCAAGGAAACAGGAACGTAAGAATATTATCCCTCCCCAAACACTTCTACCCTCTCAAGCTATCTTTTCTTACATGTATGTTCTCTAGAACTTACTCTCCCTGTCAAGTTCTTAGTCATTGTTTCACCATCTCCTTACTTGTTTTGGCTTCAGTTTTTGTTACGGTCAAAGAGCAACAAAGCATCTTTGGGCCTGGTGCTGAGTTACTCTGGGTGTCGTGGGATGAGAAGGCATGTGACCAGGGGATGTGTAGATGGAGCTCATGCTGGCTATTGTACTACAACAGGTATTAGCAACGTGGTGCAACAGGAGGAATGATGAGCAAAAGTTGCAGCTGGTCCATTTTGATATAGAGTGATAATCTTTTTATGATCAATTTTATGATCGGGCGACATGGTGGCGTTGCGGTAGAGTTCCTGCCTTACAGCGCCAGGGACCCGGGTTGAATCCCGACTACGGGTGCTGTCTGTACGGAGTTTGTACGTTCTCCCCGTGAACTGCGTGGGGTTTCTCCAAGATCTTCGGTTTCCTTAAAAGATTGTCTTGACCTGAAACATCACCCATTCCCTCTCTCCAGAGATGCTGCCTGTCCCGCTGAGTTACTCCAGAAGTAAATCTTCGGATTGACAAGAATCATTTAACTTAATGAGTGGCAGATTTTCACAAAATGCTTAATTAAATTATGTATCACTTACAATTATCTAACCAGAATTTTGATGCGGATGACCCAAGAAACATTGTTAAATAATTCACAGGTTGGAATCAGCAAATGGTTCCTCACCCTTTGTCCTCAAAGCAAATGGTATGCTTGGTCATTTGAGTGGAGGGTTTAGAAACACTGTTATATGCAGTACCGACAGCAGTCATCTTTTCCCACTTTAATGAACCACATCCCTGTTCAATGGGTAGACAAAAGTGCTGGAGAATCTCAGCAGATGAGGCAGCATCTATGGAGCGAGGGAAATAGGCAACGTTTCGGTCCGAAACCCTTCTTCAGACCACATCCCTTTTCAATAGCTTCCTCAAAGTAATGGGATTTGTGTTCATTACTCCTGTGGACATGCACCACAAGACAAAGTGTGCTAACTATTTAAAATGTTAATACTCAGATGTTTCAGGTGGTGAGTCATGAATCAAATTAAAGACACGTTTACAATCAAAATAGATGCCTACCTAGCTTTGGCTTGTATTAGTTGATCTCTGAATTCACAACTACAGTTGCATTTCCTCCCACTCTAATATACAGTCTTTCACACCCCCATGAGAAAACAATAACTTCCTTAATCCCATGTTTATTCTCTGAGCAGTATAAGAATCTTCCAGTAACCTCGCAGCATTTGAATTTCCTTCAAAAAACGACATTTGCCATTATTCTCATGACCACATCTGTCGATAGTAGTTGCATTAGTAACATTATGAATATCAATCCAGTGCTTTATTCAGGACCTGCCCAGAAACGTCACCTATCCATGTTCTCCACAGATGCTGCCTGACCCGCTGAGTTACTCCAGCACTCTGTGAAACGTCACCTATCCATGTTCTCCACAGATGCTGCCTGACCCGCTGAGTTACTCCAGCACTCTGTGAAACGTCACCTATCCATGTTCTCCACAGATGCTGCCTGACCCGCTGAGTTACTCCTCCAGCATCTGTGAAACGTCACCTATCCATGGTCTCCACAGAGGCTGCCTGACCCGCTGAGTTACTCCAGCGCTCTGTGTCATAGTTTATAAACCAGCATCTGCAGTTCTCCTTCAGAATTACACACAAGGAGCAACGTGTGGTGCAGGAATGACACTCGAGAGTGCCAGTAACTGAGGAGCTCTGATACCCTGGTTTGAAGGCACAAGACATTGCAGTCTCAGCGGGTCAGGCAGCATCTGTGGAGGGAATGTGTGAAGACAGCAGAGAGACAGCAATTTGGTTCAGGACCCTTTTTCAAACTGAACAGCTGCTACTGTTGGCTACTTTTGCAGTAGCCAGTTTTGCAGTTGACCAATTTACATCAAGCCTGCAAATGAAACACATGCAAAGACAGACTGCACCAATGAATCCGAGCATTAATTGCAAGAAATGCAAGCAAATTCTTCTTGCAAAACCACCTTCTAGTCTACATTCTGAGATGCCCACCTTCTTATTTTGTTGATTAAGCTTCACTTAGCAATAATCAACACACAATAAAAAGTGCATCTAAATAATACAGTATTTTTATTACTGGCATTTTACTTCAATTAAACCTGCCGCACCAGGGCATATTTTCATAGCCTAAAATGTTACTTTAAGTCACATTGAGCTGAGCAAAATACAATGAATTAGATAGATTATGATTAAATATAATAACTGTAACCACACATGCTATAAACCTTCACAGAATCTATCCAAGCATGTAGTAATTCCCAAAGCTTCGCTATAATGTAGAGCACGAATATTTCTGTTCAAATTTGATGTGATATATCAGTGAAGCATTTACTGCTAAAAAGAGATTGAGAGCAAATGTATCTTCGGCCACTATGAATAAAAGCCCTAGTTTCTCATTACTTTGTGACAAGAGCCAGGAATTCACTTTAGTTTTCATTTAGGCTTTCTGCCTCGGTTTATGGATGTATGACTTCACGCTTTTATTCCTCCTTCGCTTCACACATATGTAATAAATGATTATAAATTTTCACAGCCGACCGCCTTTCTTCTCCACTCACACAGAGTGCACAAACTTCGGAAGTTGCAAGTAAAACTCAACAAACACAATTATTTATGATGTTGTCCTTGGTAACCGAGATTTCAATGTACTGATGAAAAGTATGATTAAAGACAGACTGTGCCACGACAAGGAGAACCAGGGACAAGTTTCTATTTTTCACTGCAAATATATAATAGCACTTGACACCAGTTTCATACAAAATTCACCAGCTACAGCGATAGAAACTAGCTGGAGGCATAATTGCCATCGCTTTTTTCCCCCAAAAATACCTCTATAAACCAATCAAACTGCACTCGTGCTGAGTAAAGGGATACTAATTTACCAAATAATTTTCAATTTATTTATACCTACACTCAGTACTGTTTTTGCATAACCCACGAGTCACAGATTTGCTGCTGTCTAATTAAAATCAAAAAGTGATCATTGTTCTTAATTCTCTGCATCAATGTCATTTTCAAAAAGGCAAGTTCTCGTTCATTTCCTAACAATTCCTTAAAATTTTCAGTACGTTTTAATCAAAATTATTTTGCTTAGATTTATCCTGAAATTCGTATAAATTTCTTTCTTAACTTGGTTGTCATTTTTCCTCCATGTTTAATGATCAGGGAGGATTAGTAAAATGACTGCAGTGATTCCCAGAGAATTATACCATCAATCTGAACAAGGGTCCCGACCCGAAACGTCACCTATCCATGTTCTCCAGAGATGCTGCCTGACCTGCTGAGTTACACCAGCACTCTGTGAAACATCACCTATCCATGTTCTCCAGAGATGCTGCCTGACCTGCTGAGTTACACCAGCACTCTGTGAAACGTCACCTATCCATGTTCTCCACAGATGCTGCCTGACCCGCTGAGTTACTCCAGCACTCTGTGAAACGTCACCTATCCATGTTCTCCACAGATGCTGCCTGACCCGCTGAGTTACTCCAGCACTCTGTGAAACGTCACCTATCCATATTCTCCACAGATGCTGCCTGACCCACTGAGTTACTCCAGCACTCTGAAACGTCACCTATCCATATTCTCCAGAGATAGAAACATAGAAACATAGAAAATAGGTGCAGGAGGAGGCCATTTGGCCCTTCGAGCCAGCACCACCACTCATTGTGATCATGGCTGATCGTCCCCAGTCAATAACCCGTGCCTGCCTTCTCCCCATATCCCTTGATTCCACTAGCCCCTGGAGCTCTATCTAACTCTGTCTTACATCCATCCAGTGATTTGGCCTCCACTGCCCTCTGTGGCAGGGAATTCCACAAATTCACAACTCTCTGGGTAAAAACATTTTTTCTCACCTCAGTTTTAAATGGCCTCCCCTTTATTCTAAGATGCTGCCTGACCCGCTGAGTTACTCCAGCACTCTGTGAAACATCACCTATCCATGTTCTCCACAGATGCTGCCTGACCCGCTGAGTTACTCCAGCACTCTGTGAAACGTCACCTATCCATGTTCTCCAGAGATGCTGCCTGACCCGCTGAGTTCCTCCAGCACTTTGTGTCGTCGTCTTACGATCCAACCATTCTTGCCCTCCCCGAGCAACAATGGCCACTGCAGCACTTCATGCACTGGAATCCCGCGCTCAACGTTTTGGTACTTGGTTCAAAATCCAAAGAGCCCCGTGTTTTTCAGTCGAGGCCTTGAAAGCCCACCAACCACTTGCTTTGACCTTTCAATCCTCCATCAATATAACACACATAGGCAAATTTCATTCAGTCAAAATTCATTAAGTGTTCATAAACATTTAAAACAGCAACTTTACCAAAGCAACAGGAAAAGGCAATGTGGACAACAAATCTTTTTAGCTGCTGAGTTGTGTGTAAATAAATTGAACTCTCATTTGGTACTCACCCCGAGAGCAGCTTGATCGGCTTACTGAGGTGAGGACAGGTCTGACTGAGGGAGTGGGACATGGGAGAAGGGGAATATACTTTAATGAACAGGAGTGGGATACAGGAGGAAGGCAATGTATTTGTGCGCTGAGAGTCTACACAAGGCATTAATGAACAGGAGTGGGACATGGGAGAAGGGGAATGTATTTGCCAGTCCCTCTCTTAAAACACGTGAGAAGCAACTAATGGGTGGTCCCTCATCTAGGTCTTTGGGGTCTCAAGGAAAAATGGCCAGTTAAATGGTTGGACACCGTACACAGATCGTGTTTCCATCGCTGGTGGCAGGGCTAATAGGGATCAAACTCTGGCAATGGAAAATTGTTCTCAGACAAGTACTAAATGCACATGAGTGCATGTTGAACTCCACTGAAGTTAATGGAACCAATTTCATGAAGCAGTTACCACACACATACAGTGCTATACGGCACATTTAGTGCTTGCAATTGTGAATGAATCTCTGAAGAGAAGCAACCATTAAAATATAATGATTCCATTTCATACACATTCCTCTCCTGGATGGAATGGAATAGGAATGCAATGGAATTATTTTTATTTCTATTGTCACATGTGACAAGGCAGAGTGAAATTCTTTGCTTGCATAGCCAAGGTGTACAAATAGCAGCCACGTACGGAGCTGACGGGTCCTCCATTGTTCGTCTCCCGTCTCCCACCCCCCCCCCCCACATTCTCATTTGAAGCATATTAATACAGAATTGGCTGGCAGTTGCATAAGGTGGCGCAGTGAGGTTCGGCATGAAGCATGTTGTTGGGTTGATGCCACCATCTTGTTCAACATCTGTCTTCGACCGGCTGACAAAAGCAAAACCACACGGACTTGTATAACCCCAATACAAAAGAGAGTCTGCAAGCACTTAATAAAAAGGGATGTTAGACAAGGCTCAAGGCAAGAAGGCAACTCAACAACAGATCCAAATATGCATATTTTGGGACATTCAAAGATAGCTTTTGGGTGAGAGATACAATGGCTGTCTGAAGCAACTTGACGTATGTGATGATTACCGTGGATGCCAATTGTAAAAATACTCTCGAGTTCCAACATCTCAATGTAACGAGCAATCAAATATATATTTTAAATAAATATTTCAATTTTGGGCATATTGAGGTGAAGTTCTGAATACTAATGTACCCCGTGTTTCAATGGGAACTAAACCACCAAATTGGCACAAAACTCAACAATGCAAACTCGGTGGTGAAGTGAACAGTGTCTCCGCAATTGGTCAACAACCCACACATCCAACACCACGGCAAACTTCAAACACATCATGTGTAGGAAGAAACTGCAGATGCTGGTTTATCCCAAAGACAGACCCAAAATGTTGGAGTAACCCAGCGGCTCAGACAGCAACTCTGGAGAAAAAGAATAGGTGACGTTTCGGGTCAGAATGCATCATTCTCTCCTTATTGAGGTAGGCCAAATCAGTCGAGTGAAGCCCAGTGGCAGGTTGACCACCACAGTCCACAGGGCACCAGCACCCCAGGTGAATTTCAACCAAGTATTGTCCCACCAACAGACACGAGTCCAGAGCCCAACCGGCCACAATCAGCGGTAGAGAGGAAGATGGAGGGAAAAAAGCAGAATGGAGCAGTCACTGGCTGTGGCTGAAGTGAAAAGATGCTGTCTGGGCTGCCACGTGACCATCTAGAGGCTAACCATAAGACACACACCCAGGGCTGATCACCCTGCGGTGGGCCTGCCTCGACTGAGGGTACCGTGATAAAAGGCCGAAACACCCAGTGATGTTGAGGTACACAACTGAAGATGTGTCTGATTGGTAGCAAAATCACCTAGTGGTCACCCCCAAGGTGTCTGTTGTGGTGAAGAACCTTAGGGATTGTAACATCCAGTCCTACTATTCAAAAAATTAGTGTCCTATCACAAAATAATCCATTACATATTATATACTGCCCAGTCTGAAGAAGGGTCTCGACCCGAAACATCACCCATTCCTTCTCTCCAGAGATGCTGCCTGTCCCGCTGAGTTACTCCAGCTTTTTAGCTTTTTGTGTAAAACCAGCATCTGCAGTTCCTGCTTACACATGATCCATTACATACGTTACATTGCAGTAAAACCGTGACTTATTCTTTTCAATAGTACATGCATCCAAGAAAGTCCTTTTTACCCCAAAGATTACTCACCAAGATATACACAAAAATGGGGAAGTATGACGTTATGATCACAATGAATCACAATGAATGGCGGTGCTGGCTCGAAGGGCCGAATGGCCTCCTCCTGCACCTATTTTCTATGTTTCTTTGTGCAAACGCACATACTTTTTTGTCTAAATTTAACCTGATCACGGCTTTTCAGTATTTAAACTACAACAGCAACCCGTACAATAAGGTTACAAATACTGTGTGTCTCAGAAGTGGGCAACCCAAGTGGGTTAAATGACCAGAAAGGACATGAAACGGGGAGTAAAGGCTGACTGTGATTGTAGAATAATTTGGCACATGGTTGGTCGCTGTGTTATAACTCTAGGCTGTTTAAGATCAACTTACAAAGACAAACAGAAATGGATTTAACAGCTTTTAAAATTATTCTTTGGAATATTTGTGTAATTCTGGTTCAATGTTTGGTCACAATAGAAAGATTGGAACTATTAACCCTTATTTTGCCCGACTGTTTAAAGCCAATCTCTTGTCCTTGTTCCCTTCAGTACCTGATCTTTCTTCAGAGCATTCTGCCTAAATGTTAGTGACACTGCACATATGGAGCCCATTGCAGAAAAGTGCCTGTGAGGTTAAACACCGCTAGAGAGTTCAAACTCTATGTAAAGGACATAATAATGCCTTTGACCCATCTCACATCAACGCATTAATCACAGTATTTGATGGCTTTTAACCCAACTTATCAAAGCCCAAGGAGAGAGTTTTCAGTCAATTATAACTTTCAAGTTGAAATACTACAGAAACGCAAGGAGCGACAGCAAATTTTCAGAGACATTTTGTTAACAGAGTCATTATTCAAACAAAATATCCAGTAATCAGTGATAACAAATGCACTGCTTGACGAAATACCCACAGCTCACCACGCCTGTATTCCTGTACATCGGAGCGAGCGTTAGGGAGAGGGCTGGGATGGATTTGCCGTCTGCTGTGGGGCTACAGGCATCTTCTCCCGGGTGGAAACTCAGACTGCACTCACATATTCACTTTGTCACCCAGAATTGCGAATCTGTGGAATTCTCTGCCACAGTCGGCAGTGGAGGCCAATTCAATGGATGTATTCAAGAGAGAGTTAAATGTAGCTGTTAGGGCTATAGGAACCAAGGGATATGGGGAGAAAGCAGGAATGGGGTACTGATTCTCAATGATCAGCCATGATCATATTGAATGGCGGTGCTGGCTCAAAGGAACAAATGGCCTACTCCTGCATCTTTCATATCCGATCTACGAACTGCTCGTGTAACACACGGTTAAAAATAAAAACATAGAAACATAGAAGATAGGTGCAGGGGGAGGCCATTTGGCCCTTCGAGCCAGCACCGCCATTCATTGTGATCATGGCTGATCATCCACAATCAGTAACCACGTCGCCTATTCCTTCGCTCCATAGATGCTGCCTCACCCGCTGAGTTTCTCCAGCATTTTTGTCTACCTGTAACACTAATTGCATCAGTTAATAATTCCCAGGGACAATTAGAGGCTGGGATTACTTGATATATAATCTGGCAGCACCAAATACCCACCTTCCCGACCTCAAAATTGCAAATGGAACAATTATGGAACAATTATGCATGGACTGAAGAAATGTCACATACCTACACCAAAATCCTTGCCTATTGTGTTCTCAATAAATAGATTCCTGGCCTAGGTAAGAGTTCAAGGGTGGGCTGGCAAGTGATAATATGCTGGGGGGGGAAAAATCAAGTTGGTTGCCACTTTAGATTTGTTTTATCTGTTTACCAATTCCTTGATTTACTCGTAGCTAAAGAATTTAACATCGCACAGAATACAAACACTGTAACAGAATTCACATCCCAGTATAAACAATGGTCTCCTAAACACTGTAGTATGTGATCTGCACACTTCAATGTTAAACGGACCAAGTCCTGATAAATCGAATTAATATACGTGGATACTCGATGGTTGGCACAGCCATGATGGGCTGAAGGGCCTGTTCCTGTGTTGTATGACTCTCTCCACATAAGCTGGGGAATGGCTGAGTTTTCCTACCAACACAATGGGGTCATCGTGCAGCTGAACTGTCAAGTGAAATCACATGTAGGAAGGAGCTGCAGATGCTGGTTTACACTGAAGATAGACTCAAAATGTTGGAGTAACTCAGCGGGCCAGGTAGCATCACTAGAGAGAAGGAATGGGTGACGTTTCGGGTCTTGACCCTGAAACGTCACCCATTCCTTCTCTCCAGAGATGCCGCCTGTCCCGCTGAGTTACTCCAGCATTTTGCTTTTATCTTAAATGAAATCACACGATTACTTAAAACACTTTGCGTTATTATCCTCTCTAAATGCTGAATCATGGGGAGGAATCAAGGTAGAATAGGAGCAGCCGGTGGTGTTGTATTGTAGTAGAGCCGCCTCCCTGGCAGAAACACAACGGCAAGCCCATCACCCAACAAAATATTTTCCAGAGCTGAAGATACAGAGGATGATTGGGTTAACATAGGAGGAACGTTTGACGGCACTGGGCCTGTACTTGCTGGAGTTTAGAAGAATTAGGGAGGACCTCGTTGAAACGTACCAAATAGTGAAAGGCTTGGATAGAGTGGATGTGGATAGGATGTTTCCACTAGTGGGAGAGTCTAGGACCAGAGGGGACAGCCTCAAAATTAAAGGACATTCCTTCCGGAAGGAGATGAGGGGGAATTTCTTTAGTCAGAAGGTGGTGAATCTGCGGAATTCTATGCCACAGGAGGCCAAGTCAATGGATATTTTTAAGGCAGAGATAGATAGATTTTTGATTAGCGCAGATGTCAGGGTTTATGGAGTGAAGGCAGGTGAATGGTGTTGAGGGAAAGATAGATCAGCCGTGATTGAATGGCAGACTATACACAATAGACAATAGGTGCAGGAGTAGGCCATTCGGCCCTTCGAGCCAGTATCGCCATTCAATGTGATCATGGCTGATCACCCCCAATCAGTACCCCGTTCCTGCCTTCTCCCCATATCCCCCGACACCGCTATCTTTAAGAGCCCCTATCTAACTCTTTCTTGAAAGCATCCAGAGAACCGGCCTCCACAGCCCTCTGAGGCAGAGAATTCCACAGATTCACAACTCTCTGTGGGAAAAAGTGTTTCCTCATCTCCGTTCTAAATGGCTTACCCCTTAATCTTAAACTGTGGCCCCTGGTTCTGGACTCCCCCAACATCGGGAACATGTTTCCTGCCTCTAGCGTGTCCAAATTCTTAATAACCTTATATGTATCAATAAGATCTTTTGATAAGATTTTTTTTTAGTGAGTCCTATTTTGTTTTAGTGTCTCTCGGTATGTCATGTGTGGGGTGGTGGGGAGGGGAAAGGGGGGAACTGTTTTTGGTGGCCTCCTCCATGGAGAGGCGACTTTTTCCATGTTGCCTCCTCGTGGCCTAATACCATGGATTGGAGCGGCCTTTCCTGGAGTCGGGCCCAGAGCATCAGCCGCAGGCGTAACATGCCTTTCCATCGTGGAGCGGGCGAACCCTTGCTGGGAATCGCCAGAGAGGAGTGCACCGATCGCTGGCCTGGTGACTTTGGCATCACGGGGCTGTGGTCTGCGGAGCTTCTAGCCGCCGGCGTGGCGTGAACTTACCATGCGGAACCCGGGATCCCTCACTGCGGATCGCCAGAGATGAGCTCCGACCGCTGGCCTGCGGCCTATAACATCCTGAAGCCGCGGTCTCCGGTAAGAAAGCACCGATTTGGGACCTCCATGCCGTGGAGTGCGTTTGACCATCCCGACGAGGGGGCCTGTACATCGGGCCGTCCGTAGCGGTGACTGCGGAGGTTTATGGTCCCGACCACGGGTGAACAAAGGAGGAGGACTGGCTGTACTTTGTTGCCTTCCACCACAGTGAAGAATGCTGTGGTGGATGTTTATATTGTACTGTGTGGTTTTTTAAGTTTATTGCTGCTGGCAAATTCATTTCACTGCACCTTCGGGTGCATGTGATGAACAAAATTGACTTTGACTTTGAAGATATCCTCTCATCCTTCTAAACTCCAGAGTATACAAGCCCAGCCGCTCCATTCTCTCAGCATATGACAGTCCCGCCATCCCGGGAATTAACCTTGTAAACCTACGCTGCACTCCCTCAATAGCAAGAATGTCCTTCCTCAAATTAGGGGACTAAAACTGCACACAATACTCCAGGTGTGGTCTCTCTGGGGCTCTGTACAGCTGCAGAAGGACCTCTTTGCTCCTGTACTCGACTCCTCGTGTTATTCTGAGAGTAAGCAGAGTAGACTAGTTGGGCTGAATGGCCTCATTCTGCTCCCATAACTTATGAGGGTTTTATTTTTACATCATTATATTCTATTTCCACGGGTGTCCAAGTTGGGGCGTGGATGATAGTTTGAAAAGATAGAGCAACAAACCTTCAATGATTATCACCCAAAATTGACCATGACTTGAAGTGATGAATACACACTCCACACTTTAGGCCCGTGGATTCAGGCACGTCACTTCAAATATCTGTGTCCATCACAAGATCAGAGTAGTTTTGGTGCTATCAACAAACTCCATGGCACCAATTGTTGTGCCTTTTATGATAGCATGCCCAATCTAAACTTTGAGTAAATCTCGTCTCCAAACAAATGGTGCCAAAACCTGGCGACTCTTGCATATAGACTGAACAGTTTTATTTTCCCATCTCTTGCTACCTTTAAAACATTAATAGGTGCTGCTCCCTTCTGGAACGAGGACTCATCTACAAATCAACCCGGCTGTTGTGTCAGCTTCACTGATGTCCCAATGTGGGCTTCCGTTTCCATACATTGTGAACTTAACTGGGGATTGTACATATGGCAATAATCTTACCGATCTGTATGCAAAAAAATAATTTCACTGCACCTTGGTACACATGTTAATAAAGGGACTATTAAATGCCGCCTTTATATTTCAACAACTTTTCAATCTGAATAATATCTTGCAGGAAAGAAGACACACACTCATTCTAATATTTTTGGCCAGTTTCCTTTATCATCGTTACATTTTTGCATATCTTTCATTCATTGTTCATTATCTCTCCACATCATCGTCTATATCTCTAATTTCCCTTATCCCTAACCAATCTGAAGAAGGGTCTCGACCCGAAACGTCACCCATTCCTTCTCTCCAGAGATGCTGCCTGTCCCGCTGAGTTCCTCCAGCATTTTGTGTCAATCTAATATTTTTAAAACCAGGCCTTGAGACACAAGTATCAAGAGAAAAAAAAATGAAGGATGGATCACTAACCTTGACAAGAACAGTTTGCTTGAGAAAAACTATTACCCCTTAATTCTCCCAGGAGTGTTTAAAACAATCTCCGCAACACGACCATTGTACAGAGTAGAATTGATATAGTCTTTAGGTTTTATGGCCAGTTTGTTGTGGAAGCTTCAAAAGGATCAATTTTTGGAATTGATTGTGATTTACTGCCATTGATGCAGTATTGGCAAATGATGGTGTTTGATTACCACCGCTACCAGAATGCACAACCCAAATTAGATCACGTGTCACCCAAATGTGAACTGCAGAAGCAGAAAGAAAGCTGCCACAACCATAAGGTACAGTCATAAAACATTTTCAGTTATAGACACAAAATGCTGGAGGAACTCAGCGGAACAGGCAGCATCTCTGGAGAGTAGGAAAGTCTAAAGAAGGGTCTAGACCCAAAATATCACCCATTCCTTCTATCCACAGATGCTGCCTGTCCCGCTGAGTTACTCCAGCATTTTATGTCCATCGTCAGTGTAAACCAGCAGCTCCTTCCTACATATTAAACATCTTCAGATGTCCTGCCTTTTTCTATGGTTACCCTGGCCAGAGTTATCGCGATTCTGGTTTAAGCTCCCAAAAGCAGGTCATGCAGCCTGAGAACATGCCATCTATTACCCTTTTGTTCCTCCATCTGATCCACGAGGACAGCTCCATGAAGCCACCCAAGGACAGAATGACCTGGAGGTGATATCTCTTATTTCCCTTTCCCCTGAAGAAGGCTATCGACCCAAAACGTCACATATTCCTTTTCTCCAGAGATGCAGCCTGACCCGCTGAGTTACTCCAGATTTTTATGTCTATCGGTGGTTTTGAACATGCAGTTCTCCTTTGTCTTCCAGTTTAGGTGTGACCTGTCCTGATTGAAAACTGCCTGTGGTCTTTCATTTTGATTGCACAGAATGTTTGCTAAATCTCATCGTTTTTTTCATTTCAATCTGTAATACAGGTTCATTTTTGAAGATAGACAATAGATGTAGGAGTAGGCCATTCGGCCCTTCGAACCAGCACCACCATTCAACGTGATCATGGCTGATTATTCCCAATCAGTACCCCGTTCCTGCCTTCTCCCCATATCCCCTGACTCCGCTATTTTTAAGAGCCCTATCTAGCTCTCTCTTGAAAGCATCCAGAGAACCTGCCCTCACTGCCCTCTGAGGCAGAGAATTCCACAGACTTACCACTCTCTGTGAGAAAAAGTGTTTCCTCGTCTCCGTTCTAAATGGCTTACTCCTTATTCTTAAACTGTGGCTTCTGGTTCTGGACTCCCCCAACATCGGAAACACGTTTCCTGCCTCAAGCGTGTCCAAGCCCTAAACAATCTTGTATGTTTCAATGAGATCACCTCTCATCCTTCTAAACTACATAGTGTACAAGCCCAGCTGCTCCATTCTCTCAGCATATGACAGTCCCGCCATCCCGGGAATCAACCTCGTGAACCTACGCTGCACTCCCTCAATAGCAAGAATGTCCTTCCTCAAATTAGGGGACCAAAACTGCACACAATACTCCAGGTGTGGTCTCACTAGGGCTCTGTACAGATGATTGCTGTCCCCTTGAAATTGTGAAGAGGGAGAGTGGTATGCATTGCACTTGGATATTATAAACATGAGGGGGCCAAATTAAATCTAGAGTGACCCTGGCAAATATATCCAAAAACTATGACAGAACGACTAACCAGTTGCAACTCCCCATTGGAAACATTACTGCAGACTTCATCAACAAACAGTGGAAGAGGCAACGGATGTCCAGTCCTTGGAGCCCGCTCACCATTCAATTAGATTAGTACTTTCATTCCACTAGTCCGTCTTTGCTTCATGTTGTTTAGTTTAGTTTAGTTTTGTTTAATCTAGAGATACTGTGTGGACACAGGCCCTTCGGCCCACCGAGTCCGCGCTGACCAGTGATCACCCTGTACACTAGCACTTTCTTACACACACTAGGGACAATTTACAATTTTACTGAAGCCAATTAACCAATAAACCTGCACGTCTTTTCGATGCGGGAGGAAACCGGAGCACCCGGAGAAAACCCACACAGGTCACGGGGAGAACGTACCAACTCCGTACAGACAGCACCCGCAGTCAGGATCGAACCCAGGTCTCTAGTGTTGTACGGCAGCAGCAACAATGCTGCGCCACCGTGCCACCCAAATAGCTTGACCAGCTATTTCTAACAAACATCTAGATTCCCAGCTTACCAAATTTGGTTTAAAAACAGGTGATTTTTGCTTTTACTTAGGCCAACATCAAGAGACACAGTGGAATCAGAGTACCAGAGTAATGCCGGAGGATTGATGTGTCTGCACCAGAGTAATACTGGGCCAGTGTGCCTCAGCCAATTGTCTGCCGCACTGACAAAGTTAAACCCCAGTCCCACGGTACGAGTTAATTCCAAGAGCTCTCCCGAGTTTGCCCTGATTCGAACTCGGAGATTTACGGTAATGGCCGCTCGTCGGTACTCGTGTCTCTCGTGGACATTTTTCATCATGTTGAAAAACCTTCACGAGTCTACCCGAGCTTACCTGCCGTTAGCGAGTCTTCCCGAGTACCTGTCGTCAGCCGCTAAGAGACGTCCCCGAGCCCCGACGTACCCGCTACATTCATTCTCCGTGCTTACCACGAGTTTGATTTTTTTTTAAACTCGGGAGAGCTCTTGGAATGAACTTGCACCGTGGGACAGGGGCTATTAAATGAGCAGAACATGCAATGTAAAGGTTTATGTTCCTGCAAATGTTAGAAATCTGAAATGAAAATAGACAATTGCTGGAAATCCTCAGCAGGTCAGCCAGCATGTGTGGAGACAAAAACAGCGTTCACTGGTCACCGAACTTGCATCAGAATTGGATAAAGTTTGCAACCAAATGAGTTCTGCATTGCAGAGGAGGGTGGGGGGCATTGACAGAAGGAGAGCCAGTGCCTGCGTGGAGGTGGTGAGATTTTGAACGGTGGAGGCTGGTGGGGGGGGGGGGGGGGGGGGGGGGGGGGGGGACACACGTCTAAATGCCAGTGATCGAGGCCAGGTCCGTCTGGACGAGATGGCGGTCAGAGAACGCAAGTAAAATCCAAGCTACTGCAAGAGGGGAGAAAACCAGTGCTGGAAATGTGAGAGACGGCTGAAATGGCAGATTATTTACAGTTGCCGCACCCTGAAGGCCGCAGAGTGTTGAATCAGGCGATGAGGTGCAGTTTGTTGAGTGTCGTGGGGAAGAGAGTTCAGAGTTGAACTGTGCTGGAAATTGACACTGACAGTAGCCAGGAGCTCAAGGACAACCTGGCAGACAGAATAGAGACATTCTGTAAACTTGCCACAAAACCAACACGAGCTTCCCCCCCAGGAGTGAACATTGTGAGCAACGAATGGAGGCTGTTAAATATGTACCTTGGGCATGGGAAGCATCTCAGTGCAGGTTATTTACACCTATTGTTGGAGGCTGAGTGGGTGTCAGAGAGAGGTGGCAGAGGTCACGGGGAGAAGGCAGGAGAATGGGGTTAAGGGAGAGAGAGATCTGGCATGATTGAAAGGTGGTGTGGACTTGATGGGCCGAATGGCCTCCTCCCCTCCCTCCCTCCTCCCCTCCCCGTACTCGGGGTCTGAAGCACGTTCGGGGACCAGACCCAATGGGTCTGCACTTGGTCTAGTAAAAACTAAATGTGTAGATGCCAGTAAATCATTGGGGTTATTCCCTTCACTGGTGCATCGTTGAGTTAGGCCCACGACACCTCGGGGAGGCTCAACAGTTAAGGGCCTGTCCCACTTGCATGAGATTGCGTGCGTTTGGCACGACCAACCAGAAGCGGAGTTCACATTAAGTTCACGCGTGACGTCATTTAGTCATGCTTACAAATCAGCTGGGCAGGAGGCGGGGCGACTGAATTTGGGCGTTGCACGTCAACACGCAATGCCACGCCGGGCGGTAAAGTCATCACGCAACGCCACGCGCTAGGCGTACGCCGTCAAGACGCTGCGTACGACCGCAATGCGCCTGCATGCCGACAGGTCATTGCCGCTCAAAGATTTCGGTCACTGCAAGAATTTCTGAACCCCGCACGATATCGGGACCAGCCCCGCACAACTCCATACCCCTCCGCACTTCAAAGTGGGACTGGCCCTGCACGGCCATACAGTGCCCGTACGCCTCAAGTGACCACGAGGTCGTGTAATTTGCGAGCCAAGGTCGCGTAAGTGGGAAAGGCCCTTTAGTTCTGTCATCCCAGAACCATCCCCATCAATACCTGGTCTCACCACCTACTGCTGTGACTAGAATTGTGGACTGATAAAATGCCCAAAGATCACATATGTCCCTCAAACATGTCTAGGTTCTTCTACAGCAGGTTCAGTGGCACCGAGCCAACATGGTTCACCTCAATACATTATGAATGAATGGCCACCAATACTCAAACGTTGACCACATGTGTCTCGCAATGCCCGCTATGGTCAGCCTCATGGGCCACAGTGGACCCGGCAGTGAGAGAGGTGGGGGCCGCGCTAACTCTCGCACCGGTCGATGACGGCGCTGACCCGCAGACAAGGGCAGAAGTGAGGGCGCCGCTGCCGGAGGAAGGAACAAAGGGGGCCCAGCGTGGGGGACTGCCGTGAGAATTGGTGGTGGGGGGGGGAGGGAGGACAAAAGAGGACCTGGGGCTACTTTGTAACTTTGTAAGTGCCCTTTTATAGGTGACTATTTGCATACCTTGGCTCTGCAAACAAAGAATTTCACTGTGACTTGTCATATGTGAGAAGGACACATTCAATTCAATTCAACCCAGTAGATACGATCCACAAACACGAAAGAACGGACACCTTACCGACCATTTCTGTCAGCCTCCTGCCTATGCCAAGCCCATTAAAAAAGCCTACAAGCTACATGTTTAATTTAGAGATACAGCATGGAAACAGGCCCTTTGGCCCACTGAGTCCATGCCGACCATCGATTACCCGTTCACTCCACTAACTACACCACCACCACTATGCTAGCCCACTTTCTCACCAACTCCCCATGCACTGGGGAAAATTACAGAGGCCAACTGACCTACAAACCCGCACGTTCTTTGGGATGTGGGAGGAAACCCACGGGGTCACAGGAAGAACGTGCAAACTCCACACAGACAGCGCTGGGGGTCAGGATCAAACCTGGGTCCCTGGCGTTGTGAGGCAGCTGCACCACTCTGCCGCCCTTAACATTAATGAAGCCCAAATTCTCCAAGTGAAGTCCATCCATTATTCTGCTTTGTAGTCCTTAGTATGTAAAACTACCGCACATTATCATTCCTATTTGTCCATGTGCATGGGTCCAAATGAAAGCACTCACTCCAATCAATACAGCATACAGCCCCAGTGACACTATCCACAGCTTAGCTGGCTATTTTATAATGTATACAAAGTTTTGCAGGCTTAGGGACACAACAATGAATAAATCCTAATCATGCAGTGCAGTTTGACCAACGTACCAAGTTGTTTGAGCACATTCAACTCTACTGCTACTTGAACCTTTCATACGTAAGATACTAGCTCGCACTAGATTAGCTTGGTATATAGTTTAACGAGTGCGAGGCCTTTGCAGCCTTTAATACTGGTACATAAATCTTGAAATACACCTGTATGTTGCTCTGGATGTTCATCTATGAGTGTTGACAAATTACTCTCACACAGAGATCTTCCATTCCACCAATACTTCCTTGAACCGGCCCTGCTGAGTGCACCCCACCCCCACGGACTCGGATGGTCACGTCGCACAGACACATCTGCACTAGTGTGTTTTAACTATTTAACTGTTGTAATGTTCTTAGTACAAACCATGTTCTCGGGGTATCTAAACCTAAATTTTAGTAGTTACTTAAGTTATGATGTCGGATGGAAGCTGCATACCAAATCTCGTTGCACTTATGTGCAATGACAATAAAATATATTATTATTATTATTGAACCAATCTATCCTCAACAGAGTGCCTACCACAGGGCTAACTTAACACAGGGCTAACTTAACCACAGGGCTAACTTAACCACAGGGCTAACTTGTGTAGGAAGGAATGGCAGATGCTGGTTTACACCGAAGATAGACACAAAATGCTGGAGTAACTCAGCGGGACAAGCAGCATCTCTGGATGGAAGGAATGGGTGACGTTTCGGGTCGAGACCCTTCTTCAGACTTGATAGATTAAGTGGCCTCTGTGAATTTCCTCCAGTGTGCAGGACTAGGTAGAATCTCAGAGGAGGCGAGGGGGAAACTGGGCGAATGTAGTGGAATGAAAATGGTATTAAGACAGGAAAGTCTCCCATTCCTTCTATCCAAAATGCTGCCTGTCCCGCTGCGTTACTCCAGCATTTTATGTCTAACTTTGCTTTCGACTTGTTACGAGGAGCTACAATGCCACCTGCCTGAGGGTGGTCACCATCTCACTGCAATACATATGTAGAGATGGTCAAACGCAGTCAGATGCAAAAGATAGACACAAAATGCTGGAGTAACTCAGCGGGTCAGGCTGCATCTCTGGGAAACAATGAATAGGTGACGTTTTGACTCGGAACCTTTCGTCAGTCAGATACAATCTGTAATTCTGCCTCATGAACAGAATGTGAACCAACTTGTTTTCTGCTAACAAGCACTTTGCTAAATCTCATCTCCCGACCCATAGTCAGCAGTTGTATTGATGTTCAATGATCATTAACCTTCATTTTATTTTAAAAATCATTGCATTTTCAGAAGCTCAGCAGCTTCAATATTATCCTAGACCCTCCCAGGAGGCTCACAGTTATCAATGCTTCCCGACATTACGAACCTATGTGTGTAGGAAGGAACTGCAGATGCTAGTTTACACCGAACATAGATATTAAATGTTGGAGTAACTTAGCAGGACAGGCAGCATCTCTGGAGAGAAGGAATTGACAATAGGTGCAGGAGTAGGCCAATTGGTCCTTTGAGCCAGCACCGCCATTCAATGTGATCATGGCTGATCATCCCCAATCAGTTCCTGCCTTCTCCCCATATCCTCTGACTCCGCTATTTATAAGAGCCCAATCTAGCTCTCTCTTGAAAGCATCCAGAGAACCTGCCTCCACCACCCTCTGAGGCAGAGAATTCCGCAGACTCACCACTCTCTGTGAGAAAAAGTGTTTCCTTGTCTCCGTTCTAAATGGCTTACTCCTTATTCTTAAACTGTGGCCCCTGGTTCTGGACTCGCCCAAGATGGGAACATATTTCCTGCCTCTAGTGTGTCCAAGCCCTTAACAATCTTATATGTTTCAATGAGATACCCTCTCATCCTTCTAAACTCCAGAGTGTACAAGTCCAGCTGCTCCATTCTCTCAGCATATGACAGTCCCGCCATCCCGTGAATTAACCTTGTAAACCTACGCTGCACTCCCTCAATAGCAAGAATTTTAGTTTAGTTTATTGTCACGTGCACTGAGGTACAGTGAAAAGCTTTTGTTGCGTGCTAACCAGTCAGCGGAAAGACAATACATGATTACAATCCAGCCATTTACTGTGTATACATATGTGATAAGAGAATAACGTTTAGTGCAAGGTAAAGTTCAATTAAAGGTAGTCTGAGGGTCACCAATGAGGTAGATAGTGGTTCATCCTGTGGTAGGATGGTTCCATTGCATTATAACAGCTGGAAAAAAACTGTCCCTGATTCTGGAGGTGTGTGCTTTCACACCTGTACCATTTGCCTGATGGGACAGGGGAGTGGCCAGGGTGCAACTCATCCTTGATTATGCTGCTGGTCTTGCCGAGGCAGCGTGAGGTGTAGATGGAGTCAATGGGAGGGGGGTTGGTTTGTGGGAAGGGAAGAGGTTGGAGGATGGAGCTGTTCCCAAAACAATCATCCCAAACCAATGCATTCCGATAAAATGCTTTTGGCATAGTGCATCTACATTTGTGTATTCCCAGTGAATAACATGCAGAGTGTACTGCCATCCGCAATTCCCCGGATCAGGGAAGCATGCAGGGACACCACACACAATTCCAGCTGCTAGATCGGGTACTGACAGATCTTGCCTCTCCATAGCTGTAACCATACCAACCATAGGTGAATCAAACCATTGATGTGGGAAGGAACTGCAGACGCTGGTTTAATCCAAAGATAGACACAAAATGCTGGAGTAACTCAGCGGGACAGGCAGCATCTCTGGAGAGAAGGAATGGGTGATATTTCAAGTCTGAAGAAGGGTCTGGATCCAAAACGTCACCCATTACTCCTCTCCAGAGATGCTGCCTGTCCAGCTGAGTTATTCCAGCACTTTGTGTCTATCATTGAATCAACCATTGTTTGATAATATGCATATTAAGAAGAGTTCTTCCACATTTCGGGTTACGTCTGGCCAATAACTTGCAGAATAATGGTCTTTAAAAGTAGCCAGGGACAGTTGGATGATCAGCACCTCATATTTCGCTTGGGTAATTCACACCCCAGCGGTATGAACATTGACTTATCTAACTTCAGATAGCCCTTGCTTTCTCTCTCCATCCCCTCCCCAGTTCTCCCACTAGTCTTACTGTCTCTGCCTACATTCTATCTTTGTCCCACCCCCTCCGCTGACATCAGTCTGAAGAAGGGTCTCGACCCAAAACGTCACCCATTCCTTCTCTCCATAGAAGCTGCCTGTCCTGCATTTTGTGTCCACCAGGGACAGTAAGCTGAATGAAATGACGAGGATTCTCCGGCACTTGTACAAATCCATGCCCTATCCACCAGGCAACAATAAAGTGATTGTAATTGTACTGTCTGCAACTCGCCAACATTCTTCACACAGCACCTTCAAAACCTTCAAAGGAGTAAGCCATTTACAACGGAGACGAGGAAACACTTTTTCTCACAGAGAGTTGTGAGTCTGTGGGATTCTCTGCCTCAGAGGGCGCTGGAGGCCGGTTCTCTGGATGCTTTCAAGAGAGAGCTAGATAGGGATCTTAAAAATAGCGGAGTCAGGGGATATGGGGAGAAGGCAGGAACGGGGTACTGATTGGGGATGATCAGCCATGATCACATTGAATGGCGGTGCTGGCTTGAAAGGCCAAATGGCCTACTCCTGCACCCATTGTCTATTCTCTAAAATGAAGTGAATGATGAATAACCTTTGCAATGTCACAATATGTTGTGCATGAAGAATTATTAGATATAATAACTTCAATGTAGGTGGCATGAGTGCTTTTCTGCTTGATTGTAAACCACAGTTTAGCATTAGCGCAATGCAGAGTTGCCAGATTAATACAGAATTAATAATGCACCACATTCTCACTAGCAATTAGAGTTGGGCAATTAAATGCTAGCTCAGCCAACAAAGTCCACAGCCTGAAAAAATGCACCAAACATAGGCACAAAATGCTGGGGTAGCTCAGCAGGACAGGCAGCGTCTCTGGAGAGAAGGAATGGGTGATATTTCGGGTGGAGTCCAAACCCACCTCATCTACCAGCGACTAGGATCGGGGTAGCAGAAACATGGGACCACCACCAGCTGGGAGGTGTCCACCAAGGCACACACCATACTGACTGGATAAAATCATTCACGTTCCTTCACCGTCGCTGGCTCACAATCCTGCAACTCTCTCCCTGACCGCATTGTGTGCTTCCCCACACCTTTAGTTTAGTTTAGAGACACAGCGCAGAAACAGGCCCTTCAGCCCACTGAGTCCGCTACGATCAGCGATTCCCGCATATTAACACTATCCTACAAACAGTCGGGACCACTTACGTTTTATACCAAGCTAATTAACGTACAAACCAGTACGTCTTTGTAATGTGGGAGCAAACCCACGCGGTCACGGGGAGAACGTACAAACTCAGCACCCATAGTCAGGGTCGAACTGAAAGCTGAAAGCGCTGGACAGCAGCAACTCTACCACTGCGCCACCGTGCCGTACTGAAAGACCTGACACAGCGATGATTCAAGGAGGAGGCCCATCAGGCACCTTCTCAGCTGGGGCAGGCAATGAAATCCCAGCTCAGCCTAGATCATAAACGACACACCAACATCCCTCTGGTTGCTAAACATTTTAACTCCCCCTCCCATTCCTACACTGACCTTTCTGTCCTGGGCTTCCTCCATTCTCAGTGAGGCCCAGCGCTAATTGGAGGAACAGCACCTCATATTCCACTTGGGCAGCTGACAAGCCAGCGGTATACACATTGACTTCTCTAGCTTAAAGTGACCCTTGCTTTCCCTCTCTCTCCATCCCTCCCCAACCCTAGTTCTCTGACTAGTTTCACTGTCCTCCTGATTAACTTTGCTGTTTGTATGTCTCATCACCTTCCCCTCAGCCAACAGTGAACAATGTTTCCTTGATCATTGTCTGCTTTGATCTGTCGTTTTCACGCCTTACCCTTCCATATCTCTAATGTCTCCCTCCCCTGACTCAGTCTGAAGAAGGGTCTCGACCCAAAACGTCACCCGTTCCTTCTTTCCAGAGATATTGCCTGTCCCGTTAACTCCAGCATTTTGTGTCTACCTTCAATGTAAACCAGCATCTGCAGTTCCTTCCTGCACCCCTGGCTGTGTGTTCTTGTTGAAACAATTAAGCTATTTAGAAATGCCTGCATTTACATTGTTAACTGTATGTAATACTACACACTAGGCTCAATAGGTCAATGTACGATCCTTGCCCTTAACCAATGAAAAGAATAATCCAGTGATTAAAGTCAAAAAGACTTATCTCATTCGCAGAACATAACTCCAAATTTTTCCCAGAGCAGATTACTGCCAATTCCAAGGACATTCCCAGGATCCACAATCTACAACCAGTCACCGCCCTCAGAATCTGAGCCCACAAAAACAAGGTGCAGGAGACCACTTCAATGCGTTCTTTCTCTCAGAGCCCAAGCTTGGTTGCGGTCTGTCCAACCATGCGGGCTAGTACACTAGTCTTACTCAGGACCTGAGGAATTCATGACACTTCTCATAAGATCATAAGATGTAGGAGCAGAATTAGGCCAATGGGCCACATCGAGTCTGCTCCACCATTCGAACATGACCTTGGTGGCAGACAGTGGTGCGACTCTTCATAAGGCCTGATCAATCTTCCCAGGAAGGATGAGTCACCATGTTTGAGCGCTGGCCTCATTCACAGCCCCTCCACATGCCCACACCATGTTTAGCCAGAGATGTCTCAACAGTCAATGCGGGAAGTGTATAAAGTCACGAGAGGAATAGATTGGGTAGACACACTATCACGGTAGAGCCTCTTGCTGAGAGTAGAAGAATCGAGAGTCAGAGGGCTTAGTCTTAAGGTGAAGGGGGAAAGATTTAATAGGAATCTGAGGGGTAACATTTTCACACAAAGGGTGGTGGGTGTATGGAATGAGCTGCCAGAGGAGGTAGTTGAGGCTGGGACTATCGCAATATTTAAGAAACAGTTAGACAGGTACATGTGCAGGAAGGAACTGCAGATGCCAGTTTAAACCGAAGATAGACACAACAAGCAGCATCTCTGGAGAAGGAATGGGTGACATTTTGGTTTGAGGCCCTTCTCTCCAAAGATGCTGCCTGTCCCGTTGAGTTACTCCAGCATTTTGTGTCTATAGACAGGTACATGGATAGGACAGGTGTAGAGGGATATGGGCCAAACGCAGGCAGGTTAGATTTGCATAGATGGGGCACGTTGGCCGGTGTGGGCAAGTTGGGCCAAAGGGCCTGTTTCCAAGTTCTATGACTCTATGAGTTGGTTCATCATCAGGAAGTGCGGTTAATTTGACCAGAAAAGCACAAACATAGGACAACCTCTACATGCCCTTCCTCAAGCCAGGAAACAAGATGACGGTGCAAATATCCGACGAGAGATTCTCATACATAAATCTGGACTTCTATGCATACATTAACCCTTCTTATTGAGTCTGAAGTTTTACAACAAATTCAGCATATCTAATTTTACGCCCTCTTCGAACTGTGGAGGAAACAGCTCGGAAATAAAACTTCATGTAGCAGAAACGCAGGGCTCAGCTGAACCACACACTTATACGGCCAACATAATTGAATTTACCTCTAATAAATATGATTTTAAGCATGCTCACAGTATCAGCACAAAACTTTATTATGTGGAAAATTCCTTCTGATCTCCAAATTGCGGGATTTCACATGTAATATAATTGTTCTTGCTCTGGTGTGGGGTCACTGCAAGAGAAACTGTGGTGTAAAGCAGTAAATTTTCATTTTGACACGCACTCTAATAAACAAAAGCAAAGCTCCCCCCAGTACTTCCACCTTGGTAGTTTATATTCCAAGCCATCCCTTCCTAAGTTGCTGCTCATCCGGCAGAGTCTGGTCTACCATTGACTTCATTCATCCACATCATGTTTTATATTCGCCCGCTCACAAATCGACACAAAAGAATAATCTCATTATCCCTTCGCATTAAAGAGTTGCTCAGCTCAACTCAACAAGCCCCAAGTCCATTCCTCCCTCCTTGCACCATTCGCACCAACACATACTTACTGCACAATGACATGACCCTGCTTTCCCCTTCAGTGCTTGTTCTGGGAGTAGAGAGGATCAACACTTGAACAAGACCAGCTGGTTGGATCACACTCAGCTCAAAAACTGTATCAGTTCATGAATGAATGAACAAATGACCACTTTATGGTCACAAGTGACAAGTCACAGTGAAATTCTTTGTTTAGCGTACCCAAGGAATGCAAAGAGTCACCACATAAAGGGCGCGGAGAAATTACAAAGTGTCCCGCACCAAGTCCTCCTTTGTTCTCCCCCCTCCTCTCACGGTGGTCCCCCCACACTGGGTCCTCCTCGCAATTGTTCAAAACGCAAAGGGCCACAAGCAGCAATGCTCCTTAGTCTGTTCGCGACTTATTCCAATAAAAGACAGGACATAAAAACTAAAAAAATTCTTTTAGATTAAACTAGACCAGGTGTGGACCCGTTGGGCCCCGTTCCCCAAGGCAATATTCCACCACTCACCCATAGCCCCCAACTGCGCAGGCGCGGCCGAGAGATTCCCGTTGTGATGCCAGAGATCCCCGTTGTGATGCGAGTCATGGCAACCCTCCCCCAACTGAGCCTCGCCATCCCTCTTCCTACCCCTATCCTCCTCCATTCCGCCTCATCCCTCAGCATTCCTTCCTCCTCCTCTTCGCTCACCCCCTTCTTTCCGCTATCCGCCTCCCCTCCCCCACTCCCTCCCTCCCTCTCCCTCTCCCCCACACAATGAAATTGCGTTTTTACTTTTAAATAACCTAAACACAATGTTAGCTGTTAATGAATATGGCAGAATTTGATTCACATTATTTTATTTTTGTAATCGCTATTTTTTATGTAAATGAGATTCGGGATCCCATTGTGACATGATTGTAATGTGGCTAATGGGCAGGGTAAGTTGAAAAGTCGTTTGAAAAGTATTTTTTATAAAGTTTAAAATGTCAATAACATGTAAAATATAACATCAATCAAAAAGAAACTCGTTTCATTTACATCCCAGGACAATGGCGAGTAAGGTGGGCCAAATATTCTAGCGCTATTGTGTCCCGTCTTGGCGGGGTTTTGGATATCACATCCACGCACGAAAAACCAAACAAGATGAGAGTTTTAGTAATGTACTAGCCTAAGTGGGCCCCGTTGGGTCCCTGTCACAGAGGAGGCTTGGTCCCCCAACGCAATATTCCACCACTCACCCATAGCCCCAAATGCACAGGCACAGCTCATTTCCCCTCCCCCAATCTCTCCCTCACCTCTCTCTCCCTCTTTTTTCCCCGGACTCTCAGTCTCCCTCCCTCATTAACTCCTTTCACCTCCCTACCCCCTCCTACCCCTATATCCCCCACCTCCACTCCTCATCCTCACCCTATCCTCCACCACTGCCCTCCTCTCCCTCTATTCCCCACTCCCTACCGATGCTACTCCCCCCTCCTCTATACTCCCTTCCTCTCCCTCTATTCCCCCTCCTCCTCACTCTCCCTCCTCACTCTCCCTCCTCACCTCCTCCTACCCTCCCCCAATCCCTCCATCACCTCTCCTTTCCCCTAACCTCAGTCACTCTCTCCCTCCATAACTCCTCTCCTCTCCCCTCCCGTCCCCCTCCTCTCCCTTTAACCCTTCTCCTCCCCCACTCTCCCTCCCCAGGTTCTCGAGGTTGCCGCTCCTCTCCCTTCTTGTGTGCCCCGGAGGAGCATCAGCGTCGGCGCGGATCCTCGGCTCCGTCCGGAAACACCAACAGCTACGGCTGCTCCGGCGGGAGGGGGAGAGCTTGGAGAAAAGTCGGGGAAAGAGCCAAGGGGGAGAGGGAGGTATCACGAGGGAGGGGGCAGGAGCCAGCGAGGGGGACCAGAGGGGGCTGGAGCTCTCCTCTGCCAGAATTAGATTCTCCACTTTCCGTTTGGTGACATCTCCCGGGCCGGGCTGCTTCCGGTCCCTTCTGTGTCCAGTTGGAGACTTCCGCCGGCCACCCGCAGCATCCCTCAGCTCCAGTAAAGACACGATGACACGGAGTGACAGGAGAAGAGACTAATCTGTGCTGCACAGACAGGCAGGAGAGGAGATCGACCTGCGCACGGGCGTTTTTTAAGATTTTTAAACCTCGCTAACTTTTACAATATTCCACCGATCAGAACAATATTTGTTGCACTCACAGCACAGGAGAATGGTGAGTGAGCTGGCGACAAATTGGAGTGCTATCGTGTACCGTTTTTGCGCAAATAGAAAAAACTCGCAAACCGGAAGAGCACAAGATCAGAGTTTTAGTTATGTACTAGACCACGTTCACACGGGAGGGCTGGTCCCACAACGCAATATTCCACCTCTCCACCAATTCCAATATTGGTGACCAGTGGGGTGGGGGGGCTTTCTGGAGAGCTGTTATGGGTGCAGGGACTACTGGTCTCCAGAGGGCTAGTATGGACGTTGTGGGCCAAATGGATTCTTGGAGTGGCAACTCAGTCCCTCAAGCCTGATGTGCTGGCAGCTCACTCACAGCTGGTGGGCTGGCAGTTAACTCACGGCTATTCCTTGAAATTCCATTTCAAGCAGAGTGCAAGGCCACCAAATTCAAATCCATTTTCCTACCATTTCAAGCAGGGTGCAAGGCCACCGAATTCAAGTGCATTTTCCAACCACTTCAAGCAGGGTGCAAGACTACCAAATTCAAATGCAGTTTCATACCATTTCAAGCAGGGTGAAACCACCATAAAACCACACAAAACACCACACACAGTTCAGTAGACGTTCAGCGTGTTCAGTTGATTCACAGCTCAGAGTTGTGACCTCACCCTCCCCCATCATACAGAGACTGAGCCACACCCACACTTCCGGGTTTTATAATCACTCCCCCTTCCACCGGAAAAGGTGTGGCCTTCATGGTGTGATTGACAGGAGAGAGATTTTCAACATTTTTCAAACATTAAGAACCATTCGCAGTGCATTTTGACTTCATTAGCAGTGCATTTTTACTTGGTCCCAAACAATCATTAGCAGTGCATTTTTTCTTCATTAGCAGTGCATTCTTACTTAATTAGCAATGTATTTTTACTTCATTAGTATTGGATTTTTGGGGTGGCAGCTCAGTCCCTCAATCCTGATGTGCTGGCAGCTCACGGTTGAGTAGACATGTGTTCAGTGTTAATCAGAGCTCAGAGAGACATGATAGCTTCCTCCATCTTGCAGAGACTGAGTGAGGCACACCACTTCCTGGTTTTATAGTCCCTCCCTCTCCCTCCAGCAGGGACAGCAGAGAGAATGGCAAATTATTTAAAAACATTAATATCTCTCTGATTTTTCATCGATGGAAAAAATCCTCCGGTCCCGGAAGGCGGAGGGGGGCTCTGAGCGAGGTGGCCAAAAATGATGGCCGTAGTTGGCGGCGTTCTCTCGGAAATCACAGCACAGCGAGCCAAAAGCGGTCAAGATCAGACTTTTAGTAATATAGACTAGACTAAGTGGGACCCGTTGGGTCCCATGTTCATACGGGAGGGCTGGTCCCAGACGCAATATTCCACCTCTCCACCAATTCCAACATTGGTGGCCAGTGGGGGGGGGGGGGGGGCTTTCTGGAGTGCTGGTATGGGTTCTGGGGGTGGCAGCTCAGTCCCTCAAGCCTGATCTGCTGGCAGCTAACTCACGGCTGGTGGGCTGGCAGTTGACTCATGACTATTCCTTGAAATTCCTTTTCAAGCAGGGTGCAAGGCCACCAAATTCAAGTGCAGTTTCTTACCACTATGAGCAGGGTGCAAGGTCACCGAATTCAAGTGCAGTTTCCAACCACTTCAAGCAAGGTGCAAGGCCACCGAATTCAAGTGCAGTTTCCAACCACTTCAAGCAGGGTGCAAAGGCCACCGAATTCAAGTGCAGTTTCATACCACTTCAAGCTGGATCCATGGCCACCAACTTCAAGTGCAGTTTCATACCACTTTCAGCAGGGTGCAAGGCCGCAAAATTCAAGTGCAGTTTCATTCCACTTCAAGCAGGGTCGAAGGCCACTAAATTCAAATGCAGCTTCATACCATTTCATGCAGGGTGAAACCACCATAAAACCACACACAAAACACCAAACTCACAGTTCAGTAGACATTCAGTGTATTCAGTTGATTCACAGATCAGACAGAGTCATGACCTCTTCCTCCCCCATCAGTGCAGAGACTGAGCCACACCCACACTTCCGGGTTTTATAATCCCTCCCCCTGGAAAAGGTGTGGTTTTCAGGGCATGATTGACAGGAGAGAGATTCTCAACATTTTTTAAACACTACTAACACTTTTGTTTTTCATTGATGGGAAAAATTATCTGCACCTGCTCAGCGGAGGGGAGACCGAGTAAGATGGCCAAAAATCACAGCCGTAAGTGGTAGCATTTTATCTTAAATCAATATACAGTGCAAACAGGAAGTAAGTGCATTTGCAGTAGTGCCTTTTAACTTCAAGCCAAAGCACCCAAGCCACCATTTGCAGTAAGAAGTGCCTTTGAACTTAACTTCATGCCACCATTTGCAGTAAGTGGTGCCTTTCAACTTCAAGCCAAAGCACCCAAGCCACCATTTGCAGTAAGTAGTGCCTTTCAACTTCAAGCCAAAGCACCTGAACAAACATTTGCATGTGGTGCCTTTTACTTCAAACAGACCATATTTTCATTTTCAAACCACATTAAGGGTACTCACAGTAGTGTAGACATTTGTTCAGTGTTATTCAGAGCTCATAGCGACGTGACCCTTGGCTTCATCCATCTTGCAGAGTGAATGAGGCACACCACTTCCTGGTTTTATAGTCCCTCCCCCTCCCTCCAGCAGGTGCAGCAGAGAGAATGGTGATTTTTTTAAACTTCAAGCCAAAGCACCCAAGCCACCATTTGCAGTAAGAAGTGCCTTTCAATTTCAAGCCAAAGTGCCTTTCAACACCCACCACCATTTGCAGTAAGAAGTGCCTTTCGACTTCGCCAAAGCTCCCAAGCCACCATTTGCAGTAAATAGTGCCTTTCAACATCAAGCCAAAGCACCCAAGCCACAATTTGCAGCAAGTAGTGCCTTTCAACTTCAAGCCAAAGCACACAAACAACTATTTGCAGGCAGTGCCTTTTTACTTCAAACAAACCATATTTTCATTTTCAAACCACATTAAGGGTACTCACAGTTGTGTAGGCAATTGTTCAGTATTATTCAGAGCTCAGAGAGAAGTGACCCTTGGCTTCTTCCATCTTGCAGAGACTAAGTGAGGCACACCACTTCCTGGTTTTATAGTCCCTCCCCCCCCCCCCCCCCCCCCTCCAGCAAGGGTAGCAGAGGGAATGGTGATTTTTTAATAAAACATTAATATCTCTCTGATGTTTCATCGATGGGAAAAATCCTCCGCACCCGTAAGGCTGTAGGTGGCGATGTTCTGTCGGAAATCGCAGCACAGTGGGCCAAAAGCGGTCAAGATCAGAGATTTAGTAATATAGATAGATATACTAGACCAAATGGGACCCGTTGTGTCTCTGGTCCCCCAACGCAACTCGTTCCCCAACGTAAGATTCTACCACTCATGCGTTCCCCCCAACGCAACATGTTCCCCAATTGCAATATTGCACCACTCACCCATGGCTCACTTTTTCGCCCTCCCTCATTTTAAACTTTAAAAAGAACACTAACATTTTATTATTCTTTAATGTGATGTAGGTGCCACCAACAAGGCCATTAAACTTTGCTGTGGTTTGCAATCACACATGTGCTGGTTTAGGCTGGCAGATTCTTCAACTGAAGGACATTTGCTGTCAAGGACAATGTCCTGGGATAGCAACATCGTAGCTAGGGCATTGTGACATCGTAGCTGGTAACTGCTAATTCAGATTTTTAGAAATCCTTCTCAAAGTGGGGTTTTGTAAATGTTTAAATGTTAATAACTTGTGAAATATAAAATCAATCAGAACAAAACTTGACACAAAAGACCACAGGACAATGATGAGCAAGGAGATGCAAAAATGTTAGCGCTATCGTGTACTGTTTTGGCGTAGGTCCAGGATCACACGGTGAAACACGCATAGATACATAGATAGATAGAAACAAACAAACAAGGTGAGAGTTTTTGTAATACACTAGACCAAGTGGGAGCTGTTGGGTCCCTGTCACATGGGACGCCTGGTCCCCCAACACAACCCGTTCCCCATCTTAATATTTGACCACTCACCTATCGCCCCCACGTGTGTCCTGGTCCCCCAATGCAACCCGTTTCCCAACGCAATATTCCACCACTCACTTATAGCCCCCACGTGTGTCCTGGTCCCCCAATGCAACCCGTTTCCCAATGCAATATTCCACCACTCACCTGTTCCCCCATATTTCAGCACTCACCCATAGCCCTCAACTGTACTAGGGCGTATCCCCCAGCACGGCCTCCCCCTCCTCTTGCTTCGAGGACTAAAAAACAATACAATAGCACTTCCCCTGATTCCCTCAGCACTCCCTCCCCCTCCTGTTCTGTTTTTAAAGGCTAAAAACTTGCTGGCAGGACTGAGTGTTCCTGGATTGTAACTTTGTTGCAAGCAGGTCCAGCAAGGATTTGGATCCCAATACCTGCTCATTTTTTCTTAAACTTGAATTTGTAAATCTAAAAAAGTTAACACGTAAATATTAACATCTATCTGAACGAACCCTTAAAATGAGGGAGGGTGAAAAAGTGAGCCACTAGGGGGCGCTGTCCTGTGCGCGGCTGCCCTGCCAGCAGTTCTCTGTCTTTTCACCGTTGTAATCTTGTATTGTCTCTTTGCTGACTGGTTAGCACGCAACACAAGCTTTCACTGTATCTCGGTACATGTGACAATAAACTAAACTAAACTAATCAACTGGTTAACGGGAATCAGAGAGTAGTCATGAACTGTTTATTTTCTGGCTGGCAAGATGTAACAAGTGGAGCTTCACACAGATTGGAACAGAGACCTCAGTCTTTCACATTTATGTATTTGGGTGAAGATACTAACCACGTTGTTGTTGCATTTGCCAAAGACACAAAAATGAACAGGAACGGTTGTGGTGAAGAAGGGATAAAGAGATGGCAGAGTGTCCGGTCAGATGGGGTGCAATGAATTGGCACGGAATATGTTGTGGGCAGAGCACACACCAAAGTACATCTTCAAAATGGTGTCGCATTCAGAATTTCACTCCTTCAACCAGGAAGAATGTAACAAAATATGTTGTAACTGAGGTAGCAAATTACAGACAAAATGCCAGAATAACTCAGCAAGAACATGGATAGGTGACGTTTCACAGAGTGCTGGAGTAACTCAGCGGGCCAGGCAGATCGGCCACGTGGGTGGGGTAACGTTGATGCCAGTGGTCTACACTGGCCATCCACTCGCACCCCTGCACTGGCCCGAAGAGGATGGTCACCGCACTCTCGCCCCTTCATAAACCTAGCCGCAATAACTGTAAACTCAAAAAGATAAGGTAATTTACATGAATCGTCGATTACGGGACGACAGATGGCGCAATGGGCTAAGTGTTCGGCTGGTGACCGGAAGGTAGCCGGTTCGAATCCCGCTTGGAGTGCATACTGTCGTTGTGTCCTTGGGGCAAGACACTTCACCCACCTTTGCCTGTGTGTAAATGTAATGTAATTATGTAAAGCACTTTGTGGTCAATGCAAGTTGACTCAAAATGTGCTATATAAATAAGATTAGTAAGATATAATCGTCAACCGATTCTTCACCATATCCTGAACAAAAGATTGCGAATCTAATTAAGTTTGTCCCAAAAAAAATCTTTGCTGAATCTCCTCTAATGGTGATGTTGTTGACTGAATGGGAATTGTGCCAAAATCAGTGTTCTTTTTCTTTTCCTTTTAAAGTGTGAATTTTGTTGGCAAATTGCAGAATAATAGTGTTTAATTGCACTGTGCATACCTAATTTATAACACATTCTTACGTTAAGTGTGTAGTTCCTCCATCATTATCATGATAGCAACTAACAATTCATCTTAAATTACTCAAACCCCAAACCTTAACAATAGATGAATTGTATACATGAAACTTAATCAGCACAAACAAGGAGCCGGAACTTGGACCACAAAGAAACCAAACTTCTGAAACTTCAACGGGTTGATCAGCGTATGTGAGGGGAAAGGTATGGTTGATATTTCGGGACGAGAATCTGCATCAAGACTGAGAATGTGAAGGGGAGACAATAGGTGCAGGAGTAGGTCATCCGGCCCTTCGAGCCAGCACCGCCAATCACTGTGATCATGGCTGATCATCCAAAATCAGTACCCCGTTCCTGCCTTCTCCACGTACCCCTCGACTCTGCTATCTTTAAGAGCTATATAGGTACAATGCAAATCTTGCTCGCAGCAGCATCACAAGGCTAGGTTTATGAAGGGGCGAGAGTGCGGTGACCATCCTCTTCGGGCAGTGCAGGGGTGAGTGCGGATGTCCAGCGTATACCACTGGCAGCAACGTTACCCCACCCACGTGGCTGATGTGTCCCTGGTGTGCCGGCAGCTGTCCGAGCGATGGCTACAGGTCAGTGCCCCCCCCCTCCCCTCCCTCTCCAACGCTCACACACCACCCCCCCCCCCCACGTCACTCACCTCCCCTCCCATCCCCATACCATCACTCACCCCCCCCATCACTCAATCCTCATCCACGTGCCTTGATGATGTGTCAGCAGCACCCGGGAGAGAGGGAGGGGAGGTGGGTGGGAGTGGGGAAGTGAGCGAGGGGGAGAGATGGGGGCGGGGGTAGAGGGAGAACAGTTGACTGTAAACTATCACAGCTGGAATCTTGCTTTGCTTTACTGTGCTGTCCCTCTGCTGATGCGGAATACCTCCCTACTGGACTCCTCGGTCAGTGGGGTTTTCCACTGGTCTGGCAATGAGCAGATGGCCAAGTTCCAGATGGCTTGCACCATGGCAGACGCCTTCAGACTCCCCAATGCCCACCTGCGCCCGGTAAGTGTGTGTGTGTGTGGGGGGGGGGGGGCAGGCTAGAGTGGCTGAGTGGCCTCTGGCATCGCTTCCAACGCTCTGATACCTGGAACTGAAAAGGATTTGCACATAGAACTCAAGACACATAAAAACATAAATTACATAAAACATTAAAAAAAGCCAATGCCCAAAAATTTTCAAAGGCGTACATCTGCTTCTCGATGGCCTCCTTTCAGCCGGTGTTGTGCTCAACCCATATTACCGTTCGCAGGAGTTCCCACGGTACCCGCAAGAGTCATTACGGATATCGCACGGATATTGCACTGGCATCTGCGTTCATACAATGTTGCAACGCTGCTCAAGTCACTCTTGGAGAAATTCAAAAATGTTTGAATTTTCTCCCGACCTTAACAAGTTACACGACTACCTGCCGTTAGCGCCACGGAGGTCCTCGGTGGTCCACGAATGCCGTACTGTTATCGCAGGAGGTTCCCACGATGTTAAGTCTTGTTAAGTCTTGCTTCAGGTCGCAGATGTGAGAAAGACCTTTTAGGCCTTTCGGCCCATCCAGTCTACTCCACCATTCAATCCTAGCTGATCTATCTTTTCCACTCAACCCCATTCTCCTGCCTTCTCCCCACAACTCCTGACACCCGTACCCATAAAGAATCTAAGATAGACACAAAAAGCTGGAGTAACTCAGAGGGACAGGCAGCATCTCTGAGGAGAAGGAATGGGTGACGTTTCAGGTTGAGACCGTCCTTCCCGCTGAGTTTTTTTGTGTCTATCTTTGGTTTGAACCAGCATCTGCAGTTCCTTCTTACACTAATCAAGAATTAACCATCTAGGCCTTATCCATTGACTTGGCCTCCACAGCCTTGTGTGGCAATGAATTCCACAGATTCACCACCCTCCACTGAAGAAATTCCTCTTCATCTCCTTCCTAAAGGAACGTCCTTTAATTCAGAGGGTGTGCCCTCTGGTACTAGACTCTCCCACTAGTGGAAACATCCTCTCCATACCCACACTATCCAGGCTTTTCACTATTCGGTAAGTTTCAATCATTCTAATCTCCAGCGAGTACCGGCCCAGTTGAGACTGCAGATGCTGGAATCTGGAGTACAACACAATTTGCGGAACCCTTCCTCAGACTGATAACATTCCTATTTGTCTTCTGTACACCTGCTCCTTTCTGGAAGAAACCAAGGATCTGGAAGGTGCTGTCAGAGGAGCCCAGTCAAGTAACTACAATGTATTTCGTAGATAGGGCATTGTTCTGCCACAGTGCTCAGTGTTAGGGTGAAAGTGTGTTAGCGTGGAGAATGGGTGTCAGAAGGGACTATTTTTAAGCGTGCACCTATCACTGTTCTGGCAAGCAGTACACAATCAAAACAAAGAGTCCGCTCCAAATATCAAGAGCTTAGTTTCTACTGGTCTGAAGAAGGGTCCCGACCCGAAACGTCACCCATCCCTTATCTCCAGAGATGCTGCCTGTCCCGCTGAGTTACTCCAGCATTTCGGGTCTATCTTCAGTTCGTTTCCACTATTTATTGCAATTATAAAGGAAAATCTAATTTTATCACAAAGTCAAATCTAAGACAACAGGTTGGGTAATCTCTGGCTAAAATCTGTAAAACGCAACAGATTCTACAGATGTAGAGTACAGCATGCATATACCTTTTCTTAATTTGGAACTCCAACGTCTAAGAATAGGGCGGCACAGTGGGACAGTTGCTGCCGTACAGCGCAGGAGACCCGGGTTCGATCCTGACTACGGGTGCTTGTCTGTACGGAGTATGTACGTTCTCCCCGTGACCTGCGTGGGTTTACTCTGGGATCTCCGGTTTCCTCCCACACACCCATGCCATGCAGGTTTGTAAGTTAATTGGCTTGTTAAAAATATAAATGATCTCTAACGTGTGTAGGATGGTGCTAGTATACGCGGATCACTGGTCGGCAGTGCGCCGAAGGGCCTGTTTCCGCACTGTATCTCTGAACTAAACTAAACTAAACTATGATGACTGGTGCAAGACTGAATGGAGTCGTATCAATTTAGATGGAAAAGATCAATTCAGATCAGAGTCGTGCAAAAAACAAGATGTCCAAGATCAAAAACCTCAGTGTACAAGTAATACTGCTGCGTATAATCCCACTGTAATCAACAAAAACAATTGTACCTTTATAACGAGGACACAAACAACAATTCACATCTAACAAGAGTTCAGTGAGCTGACTAGACACAGTAACCACGATCAGTCAGCAAGGCAGAAGAATTATTAGTTTCACCCTGAACCACCTACTTAACGTAGGGCCACTGATGATGGTTAACAGAGCCAGGCAGAGGTGACAGGCTTTGGACCTGCTTGAGGAAATCCAATTGAAAAGCAGTCAAGGGGAACAAAAGGGTAGAAACAGATGTTCAAGCTACCAAGAGTTACAGGTCTGTAGGGAGTATTTATGACTAAGGCTCCACACACATTCCAGTGTTGGAGCTGAACTTTTAGACAAGTTACCTGCACACACCTAGTCTATTCAGCTTGGCTCCTGCTGTGAACCCAATTCACAACAAACCCCCTCTCAACATGAAGATAGGCACAAAATGCTGGCTTCACTCGGCGGGACTCATGAAATGAATGTGTGAAAATAATGAACTCCGACTTTTCCACGCAAAATCTCCTCCACTCAAAGGGAGTTTGAAAGAGCGGAGCAAAAAAACTTTCATTGCAAACACATGCCAGATCGAGTTAGCCCATAAATAAACTAATTTTAAACACAAGCTGCACAGAGCCAAAGAAAACAAACCAAAGGAAAAGTGACACTCTTCACACACGTAAAATTAACAGATTGGTGTACTGTAGTTTATCAGGTTTAGACAAGTCTGGGCTAACACAGAACTTAGAGGAAATGTTTAATATGTTATCCTGTGGAAGATCCAACTTTATCAACGGATAAGATCTCTGCAGCTTAGTGCAGTGTGAGTCAGGGAACTCTGGCCAATAGTTTCAATTCAAGAGTCAAGAGTATTTGATTGCCATACAGTATGCACCAAAGTGGAATAATTAATGTTTTACACCCTGCAGCAGCATAACAGGACTGTGAACACAACACTTAATATATAACACAATAAACAAAAGTACAGTTCTATAATTAAAATAAAACCATCTTATTGCGAAACAAAACAGAAGCTCTCAGACCCCAGTGCAACCAAGGCAGTTCTTAGTTCGAAGTTTAGTTGGTGTTTGTAGTGTTCAATAGCCCAGAGAGGGAGCTGTTCGTGAACCTGGACTTTCCAGATTTCTGTACCTTCATCCTGATGGCAGGAATGAAATGAGAGCATGGCCAGAGTGTGTGGGATCTTAATGCTGGCTACTTGTCTGAAGCAGCACCTCCATCGATCATAACTGACTCGCTTGAACCTGTACAAGTGTACAGTAGAGAGCATATTGACTGGTTGCATCACGGCCTTGCTCGGCAACTTGAACACCCAGGAGCGAAGAAGACTGTAGAAAGTGGTGAACACTGCCCAGCCCATCATCGGTTCTGATCTCCCCATCAAAGGGATTTCCAGGAGTCACTGCCTCAAATTGGGCAGCCAGCATCATCAGGTGCCCACACCACCCTGGTCACACTCTCATTTCACCCCTACCATCGGGAACAAGATACACGAGCCTGAATACTGTTCCCGAACGTCCAGGTTCAGGAACAGCTTCTTCCCAACAGGTATCAGGGTAATAAACACTACAACCTCCAAATAAGCTCTGAACTAAATAGACGACGGGCAGTGGTTCTATCTTGTTGCACTATTATTGTTTGTCTTTTGTGTGTGTATGAACATATATATATATACGCAAATACACACACATAGGCAAATATATATATAATGCATGTGTGAGTATGTATATATACACACAGACTGAACTTTTCTCTCATTTACACTGTACTATGTTTACATATTCTGTTGTGCTGCTGCAAGTAAGAATTTGATTGATCTATCTGTGACCTATGACAATAAAACACTCTTTAGTTGATTTTTGTCTCTCTGAATCTCTCTGTCCTTATTGAGGTAAAAGAGACTAAAAAATATAATTTCAGTCAGGGCGCACTGAAAAGGCTACTGTGATTATAGGGTACAATTTGCAGCAGGAGTTAAAACTGGCATGTAACAAAGGTAACGCCACTGTGGTGATGGGGGATTTCAATATGCAGGTAGACTGTGAAAATCAGGTTGGTTCAAGACCCCAAGAAAGGGAGTTTGTAGAATGCCTCCGAGATGGATTCTTACAGCAGCTTGTACTGGAGCCTACAAGAGAAAAGACAATTCTGGATTTAGTGTTGTCCAATGAACCAGATTTAATAAAGGGAACTCAAGGTAAAGGAACCGCTAGGACATAGTGACCATGATATAATTAGATTTCATCTGCAATTTGAGAAGGAGAAGGTTAAATCGGAAGTGTTAGTGATGCAGTTGAACAAAGGGGACTATGAAGGCATGAGAGAGGAGCTGGCCAAGGTAGACTGGAAAGGGATCCTAGCAGGAATGACGGTGGAACAGCAATGGCAGGAATTTCTGGGCATAATCCAGAAGACGCAGGATCATTTCATTCTAAAGACAAAGATAGATTCTAAGGGGAGTAGGAGGCAACCGTGACTGACAAGAGAAGTTAGGGATAGAATAAAACTAGAAGAAAAGGTGTATAACACAGCAAAGAGTAGACGGAAGCCAGAGGATTGAAACTTTCAAAGAACAACAGAAGGAAACAAAAAGGATAGAAAAGATGAAGTACGAAGGGAAGCTGGCCAGGAATATAAAGAAGGACAGTAAAAGCTTCTTTAGATATTTTAAGAGAAAAAGATTAGTAAAGAAAATGTGGGTCCCTTGAAGGCAGACACGGGTGAAATTATTATGGGGAACAAGGAAATGGCAGAAGAGTTGAACAGGTACTTTGGTTCTGTCTTCACTAAGGAAGACACAAACAATCTCCCAGATGTACTAGAGGACAGAGGATCTAGGAAGACAGAGGTACTGAAAAAAATTACATTAGGCGAGAAATAGTATTAGGCAGACTGATGGGACTGAAGGCTGATAAATCCCCAGGGCCTGATGGTCTGCATCCCAGGGTACTCAAGGAGGTGGCTCGAAAAATCGTGGACGCATTAGTGATCATTTTCCAATGTTCTATAGATTCAAGATCAGTTCCTGTGGACTGGAGGATAGCTAATGTTATCCCACTTTTCAAGAAAGGAGCGAGAGAGAAAAAGGGGAATTATAGACCAGTTAACCTGACATCAGTGGTGGGGAAGATGCTGGAGTCAATTATTAAAGAAGTAATAACGGCACATTTGGATAGCAGTAAAAGGATTGGTCCAAGTCAGCATGGATTTATGAAGGGGAAATCCTGCTTGACTAATCTTCTGGAAATTTTTGAGGATGTGAGAAGTAAAATGGATGAAGGAGAGTCAGTGGATGTAGTGTATCTGGGCTTTAAGAAAGTCTTTGATAAGATCCCACACAGGAGATAAGTGGGCAAAATTAGAGATTGTGGGTTGGGTATTGGTTAGTTGGCAGCGCGGAAACAAAGAGTAGGAATAAACGGGTCCCTGTCAGAATGGCAGGCAGTAGCGAGTGGAGTGCCGCAAGGCTTAGTGCCGGGTCCGTAAATATTTACAATGATTTAGATGATGGGATTAAAAGTAACACTAGCAAATATGCAGATGACACAAAGCTGGGTGGCAGTGTGAACTGCGAAGAGGATGCTAGGAGGTTGCAGGGTGAATTGGACAGGTTGAGTGAGTGGGCAGATGCTTGTCAGATGCAATATAATATAGATAAACGTGAGGTTATCCAATTTGGCGGCAAGAACCAGGAGGCAGATTATTATCTGAATGTTGTCAGATTAGGAAAAGGGAAGTGCAACGAGACCTGGGTGTCCTTGTACAACAGTCACTGAAAGTAAACGTGCAGGTACAGCAGGCAGTGAAGAAAGCTAATGGCATGTTGGCCTCCATAACAAGAGGATTTGAGTATAAGAGTAAAGGGGTCCTTCTGCAGTTGTACAGGGCCCTGGTGAGACCACATCTGGCGTATTGTGTGCAGTTTTAGTCTCCTAAATTCAGGAAGGACATCATTGCTATTGAGGCAGTGCAGCGTAGGTTCACAATGTTAATCCCTGGGGTGGCCGGACTGTCATATGAGGAAAGATTGGGAAGACTGGGCTTGTTTTTGCTGGAGTTTAGGATAAGAGGGGGGATCTTATGGAAACATATAAAATTATACGTTTATAAATAAAATTATTTAAAAAAAAACATAGAAACATATAAAATCTTTTAGGACCGAGATGAGAAAAACATTTTTCACTCAGAGAGTGGTGAATCTCTGGAATTCTCTGCCAGAGAAGATAGTTCTTATAGAAACTTACAAACTTCTTAAGGGATTGGACAGTCTAGATGCAGGAAGATTGTTCCCGATGTTGGGGAAGTCCATAACAAGGGGTCACAGTTTAAGGATAAGGGGGAAATCTTTTAGGGCCGAGATGAGAAAAACATTTTTTTCACACAGAGAGTGGTGAGTCTCTGGAATTCTCTACCACAGAAGATAGTTGAGGCCACAGTTCATTGGCTATATTTAAGAGGGAGTTAGATGTGCCCTTGTGGCTAAAGGGATCAGGGGGTATGGAGAGAAGGCAGGTACAGGATACTGAGTTGGATGATCAGCCATGATCATATTGAATGGCGGTGCAGGCTCGAAGGTCCGAATGGCCTACTCCTGCACCTATTTTCTATGTTTCTATGTTTCTATAAAAGGACTGAACAAGCTAGATGCAGGAAAAAATTTCCCAATGTTGGGCGAGTCCAGAACCAGGGGCCACAATCTAAGAATAAAGGGGAGGCCCTTTAAAACTGAGGTGGGGAAAAACTTTTTCACCCAGTGCGTTGTGAATTTGTTCAATTCTCTGCCACAGAAGGCAGAGGAGGCCAATTCACTGGATGCATTTAAAAGAGAGTTAGATAGAGCTCGAGAGCCTAGTGGAATCAAGGGATAAGGGGAGAAGACAGGCACGGGTTACTGATTGTGGACGATCAGCCATGATCACAAGGAATGGCGGTGCAGGCTCGAAGGGCCGAATGGCCTCCTCCTGCATCTATATTCCATGTTTCTAGGTCTCAGTAAATTGCTGCTGATCAACAGGTAATGCTCAAAGATAAACAAAATGCTGGAGTGATGCAGCATGACAGGCAGCATCTCTGGTGGGAAGGAATGGGTGATGTTTGGGGTCGAGACCTTTCTTCAGCCAGGTGATGGTCTTCAATCTGAAGAAGGGTCTCGACCCAAAACCTCACCCATTCCCTCTCTCCAGAGATGCTTCCTGTCCTGCAGAGTTACTCCAGCACTTTGTGTCTATCTTCGGTTTAAACCAGCACCAGTAATTCCGTCCGGCACAATGGTCACTGTGTGACTGGTCCCTGGTCATTCAAAGCGCGACGTCCCTCCAGCCCTCACAATCCGTTACCCTACCTGGTCGCACGGTATTCCAACTGATTGAGAACAAGGTCACTGCTATCCGTCTTCTGAAGTCCCACAAGATTTTGAGAGGACAAAAAATAAATCATTGCTAAATACAGGATTTAATTTGCGGGATGCCAAGAGTGTTATTTTCAGCATGAGGTACGACACTGACCATTCAAATTGCCTGCTGCAAAAGATTATTCGCAAAAAAAGCAGCATTAATGCATGAGATCAGTCATCAAGGCTGTACATCTATTACGAGGATGCCTCTTGGAACTTCAAAATATTCTAAGCTGATCAATGAGGTGTGCAAAAATGAAAACTTCTCATGATTCCTCTGCTGCTGTCGTCATTTTATCGGCAGAACGTTAATATTTACAATTTGCTATATAATTTGTTTTATTGTTTATCAGCAGCTAGTTATTATTCGGGTGCCCAATTTGCAAAGTCAATTTAACTTCTACCTACGCTCGTGACAATTAACGGTTTCCTTTATATTTATGCCGCTGTCCCACTTAGGAAACCTGAACGGAAACCTCTGGAGACTTTGCGCCCCATCCAAGGTTTCCGTGCAGTTCCTGGAGGTTGCAGGTGGTTGCCGGAGGTTGCAGGTAGTGGAGCAGGTAGGGAGACTGACAAAAACCTCCAGGAACCTCCAGGAACTGCACGGAAACCTTGGGCGGGGCGCAAAGTCTCCAGAGGTCTCCGTTCAGGTTTCCTAAGTGGGACAGGGGCATTACTTACCTACCACTAATTGTTAAATTACACACACACAATATCAAATAAGGTTTCAACGTCGGAGAACAAATGAGAAACCGGGTCCTGTGTGCAGTTCAGTTTAGTTTAGTTTATTGTCTCATGTACCGTGGTACAGTGAAAAGCCTTTGTTGCATGCTAACCGGTCAGTGGATTGAGCCATTTACAGTGTATAGATACATTATAAGGGATTAAAAGCGATTTTACCCCATAAACAGCAGACTGGTCAAGTTTTCTCCGCCATTTTAGATCTGCAATTCTTTGACCAAACCTTGACGGCCTGAGATAAAAGTAGCTCATCCCTCCCAATGACGATCTTCTTCTTCTTCTGTCGTATGTCTTATAGACCTGCAGCTCCGTTGAGGCGAGCCAGGACAACGTGTCATCGTCCAGGTCAACCAGACATCGTTCACCATTCGGTGGCCAACCGGTGTTTGGGGCAACTGGTGACCATGTGCTCCACTGTCTGTGTTGGGTCCCCACACTCGCAGGAGGCCATGTCCACGAGGCCCCGTCTCTTCATCGCTACTCCATTGCGTCCGATGCCCGTCCTCAAGCGGTTGAGGGTTGTCCACTGCTTTCAGGGCAGCTCCTGGCCAGGGACGTCCATGGGGTTATTGATGTAATGGTGTAGCCTAGATGGTTCCGCTGACTTCCACTGGTCTCTCCATCTCATCTTGGCCCAGGCGGCGTTAGAAACATCAGCCGGTGTTGTACAGAGCAGCTCTTGGGCTTGCGTGGCAAAGGGGTGCCGTGACTTGAGACGCACTCGTCGTGGTGTCTCTGTGACGGTCTGATGGAGGAGGTGGGATTCACTGGTCTGTGCCATTCGAGAGAGGACCAGACTAGGCCACAATGATGATCAGTGCCATCTATTCGCTCACCATAGCATTTGTCCTAGAGTCCTAGATTCCTACAGCCCTGGATTCCAATGGCACAAGAGACCTAGATTCCGACAGCCCGTCTGAGGGTCAGAGAGCATGGAAACAGGCCCTTCAGCCCAACTTGCCCATGGCGACCAACATGCCCCGTCCACACTAGTCCCACCTCCATGCGTTTGACCCATATCCCTCGAATCCTGTCCTATCCATGTACTTGTCTAACTGTTTCTTAAACATTGCAATAGTCCCTGCCTCAACTACCTCCTCCGGCAGCTCGTTCCATACACCCACTACCCTTTGTGCAAAAAAAAGTACTCCTCAGGTTCCTATTAAATCTTTCTCCCCTCACCTTAAACCTATGTGCTCTGCTTCTCGATTCCCCTACTCTGGGCAAAATGAATTTGAACACCAGTAGATCACCCCTGATCCTCCTGCGCTTCAAGGAATGAAGCTCTGGACTGCCCAACCTCTCCCCATAGCTCAGGCTCTCAAGTCCTGGCAACATCCTCACCCTAACCAAAAATCTCTGCTGAATGGTTCAAATGTAGTACTGTGGACAAGTACAGACATTTGCACGAGGCACTCACTTCATACTGTCGAATTCAGAGACAAATTCTGTTGTTAGTAACATGCAGCGAGAGGTGAAATTCTCTAACAAATATCTTCACCACCACCTTCCTCCTCATATTCACATCCAACTTTGTCCACAAGGTATTGACACTGGTTTTAAATTGTCATGTGTACCAAGATACAGAGAGAAAACAAATACTAGTGTGTTATCCAGGCATATCATACCATCCACGAGTGGTACTCTCCAGACACAGGTTGTGCAAGAGGAACAAATATCAGAGGGCAGAATACAGTGTTGCAGCTACTGGGAAAGTGCAGATAAAAGGGCCACACTCAGGTAGTTTGGGAGATTGGGACTAATCCCAAGTTAGACAAAAATGCTGGAGAAACTCAGCAGGTGTGGCAGCATCTATGGAGCGAGGGAATAGGCAAAGTTTTGGGCCGAAACCCCTCTTCAGACCTTCTTCGGCCCGAAACGTTGCCTATTTCCTTCTCTCCATAGACGCTGCCGCACCCGCTGAGTTTCACCAGCATTTTTGTCTACCTTCAATTTTCCAGCATCTGCAGTTCCTTCTTGAACACCAATCCCAAGTTTATGCATAGGAAGGAACCGCACATGCTAGTTTAAACCCTCAATCTAAAGAAGGGTCTCGACCAGAAAAATCACCCATTCCTTCACTCCAGAGATGCTGCCTGTCCCGCTGAGTTACTCCAGCATTGTGTGCCTAGTACCCTGGCTTATCCAAGGTCTGTTCAGTGTTCTGATAACAGCGGGGAAGGAGCTATTCCTGAATCTGGTGGGCCGAGCAATCAAGATTTTGGATTTTCTACCTGATGGGAAAGGGGAAAAGTGGGAATGACCGGGGGTGGAAATGATATATTACAAGCAGGTGCTTCTTCCATTTATTTGTGCGTATCACATTTTTGTTTCTGCTTAGTGTCCAGAATCGCAGCACCATGTTACGTGCTCTAACGATGGAAACACAAGAAACTGCAGATGTTGGAATCTTACAAATTGCTGGAGGAACTCAGCGGGTCAGGCAGCATCCACGGAGGGAATGGACAGATGATGTTTCTGGTCAGGAGATTTTGCAAGCATGGATCCACTGCATAGGTCACCAACAGCATTCTACCATCTGGCAGAGTTTTACCGCCACAGAGCAACAAGTTTTAGAAGAACAGTCGTTTGTCTACAGAATTAGCCAGGTGTTTCAGAATGTTCCCTGCTAAATGATTTAAAAACTCAGTCATGGAGTTTCACAGAACAGAATCAGATCCATTAGAGGCCAGCAAGTCCTTAATGAACCCCTTTACATAGATTCCCCTTTACTAATCCAACACTCCGTCTAGAGTACCTTTCACACCAATCCCCCTTCACGAATCCCACACTCCAACCAGATCAATTCAGTTTAGTTTATTGTCACGTGTACCGAGATACAGTGAAAACCACCACCCCTTTACACTAATGGCCCTGTCCCACTGTACAAGCTATTTCAAGAGTTCTCCCGAGTTTCCTCTGATTCGAACTCGGAGAATTACAGTAATGGCCGCTCGTCGGTACTCGGGGCTCTCGTGGACATTTTTCAACATGTTGAAAAATCTTCACGAGTCTTCCCGAGCTTACTGCGTTTCCCGAGTACCTGCCGTTAGCGGTACGAGCCGCTAAGAAACGTCCCGAGCTCCGACGTACCCGCTACGTACATTCTACGTGCTTCCACGAGTTTGATTTTTTTTTTAAACTCGGGAGAGCTCGGGAGAGCTCTTGAATTAGCTCGACAGGGCCTTAATGCCCCTTTACTGATCCCACACTCTCCATCCCCCTTTACATTGATTCCCCTTTACTAATGCCACACTACATCCAAGACACCTTCACTCCTAATCCCCCTTCACTCTCTCCCCACCTACTAATCCCTTCACGAATCCCCATCGCTCCAAGCACTGCAGAGTTCACCACCCACCTACACATTCAGGATAATTAACCTGGATATCCATGCAAGGGGAAGGAATTTATTCAGTTTATTCAGCTCAGTTTAGTTTATTGTCACGTGTACCGAGGTACAGTGAAAAGCTTTTGTTGCATGCCAACCAGTCAACAGAAAGGCAATACATGACTGCAATCGAGCCATTCACAGTGTATAGATCTTGATAAGGGAATAACGTTTAGTGCAAGGTAAAGCCAGCAAAGTCTGATCAAGGATAGTTTGAGGGTCACCAATGAGGTAGATAGTAGTTCAGCACTGCTCTCTGGTTGTGGCAGGATGGTTCAGTTGCCTGATAACAGCTGGGAAGAAACTGTCCCTGAATCTGGAGGTGTGCGTTTTCACACTTCTATATCTTTTGCCCGATGGGAGAGGGGAGAAGAGGGAGTGGCCAGGGTGCGACTGGTCCTCGATTATGCTGCTGGCCTTGCCGAGGCAGCGTGAGGTATAAATGGAGTCAATGGAAGGGAGGTTGGTTTGTGTGACGGTCTGGGCTGCGTCCACAAAACAAGTGGGAGCACATGTGGAGGGCAGGAGCGACGAGGCAGCATCTGTACGCTACTACTGACCTATTAGACTGGGATCTAACGCCAACCAACATCCTGACTGCCAAGTAGATGACTCCCTGATGTGACTATTTTGCATCGTGCAGCATTCATCTATTTTTGTTACACGCTCAATGAGACCCAGATCCAAGATATTACCTAACCCAGGCGACTCTTTGCGGCTAGTCGCGGAAGTGGATCTGCAATCACACGTTGTCAGATCCACACTCCTTTATATCTCTACTCCGACAGCAATATTTCTTACTTTAACTATGCTCTGTACACTGTGAATGGCTCAATTGTAATCATGTATTGTCTTTCCGCTGACTGGTTAGCACCCAACAAAAAGCTTCTCACTGTACCTCGGCACACGTGACAATTTACAAAACTAAGTGGCCCAAAATATCTTTAGTTTCTAAATTTACTAACGGTGTCAATGTCATCAATTTTTGTTATCCTTTGTGCATTTTTAAAGAAGAATCATATTGTAAAATTGCATTTTGGTGCTGCACAAAGTAACGATTTTTAAAATGCAATATAATATTTCAAGGTTACATTCAAATTGCCGTACAAAGTGCTGGACAAAACTTTCATATGTTTAACTGCAATTTAATTATGTACAGCAAGGAACTGCAAATTTAGTTTAGTTTAGTTTCGAGATACAGAACGAAAACAGGCCCTTCGGCCCACCGGGTTCGCACTAAACAGCGATCCCCGCACATTAACACTATCCTACACACACTAGGGACAATTTTTACATTTACCAAGCCAATTAACCTACAAACCTGTACGTCTTTGGAGTGTGGGACGAAACCGAAGATCTCGGAGAAAACCCACGTTGGTCACGGGGAGAACGTACAAACGCCGTACAGACAGTACCCGTAGTCGGGATCGAACCCGGGTCTCCGGCGCTGTAAGGCAACAACTCTACCTCTGCTCCACCGTGCAGCCCTGGTTTACATTGAAGCTGCAAAATGCTGGAGTAACAGCGGGACTGGCAGCATCTCTGGAAAGAAAGAGGGGTATCTCTGGATAGAAGAAAGAAGGAATTTAATTAAGCCTGCCTTTACCTGTGTTTGTAGTGTTATTTAATCAAATGCCTGATTTAGTCTCTCCAGACCATTTTAGGAAATAGCAAAAATCAGGAACCAGGTCCCTTCAATGCTAAATGTCAATTATTTTATTTTAATTTCCAAATGAGCCAATTACTCCGTTACAATGACTGCATTCTTGTGTAACAAACTAAAATTGTTTTCACACATATTGAACCATTAAACCATAGCAAGATTACACCTAAATATGCTCCTTCTACTCTTTTCCAAAAGGTACTTTTATGTCAAGTCAAATAACATCAGATAAAAGTCCCAACCATGTCAAGAGTTAGAAAAATACATTTGCAGGAAATCTTATTTTTGAACAGGATTTTGTGTTTAATGGCATGCATCAACAGTGCAGACATGTTGTACCTTCAAGTGTAAAGTTGATTGGCACATACTTTTACAAAATGACTGTAATTACAAAGAAAAACAACTACAAACTACATCTGTTCTATGTAACAGGCGTGTGTTCCCATTGAAATCACATGCAGAATGTCAGAAATGCCATTCGCACCACTTCACATGTCGTGTCAGTTGGGGATGACGAGAAACAGTTTAATAAGCATCAGCAGGACTTGGTAAACAAACTAACCAAAAAATGCCCCAAAACTGTGAGACTCCATTGATGACAGTAACATAAACTTGGCACTTTGTGAAGCCAATGTTACCAAGCTGGACAATATACCCACAGGAAACATGCATTTCAGCTTTACATCTGCAAAATATTTCAAATTGTCACAGGGAATTATAAAGCTAGCAGTAGATTTCAGTCTTGGAACAATACACTTTTATTTGACGAATTATACCAATCGTTGTACAACAAAGGTGATTATTTCTCAGTTCTTCCCCAATTGTCAATATAACCAACATTTTATTTTATATTTTCTATAAACAGTTGCCGTCAGCCTTTTTATTTTAACGATACGAGGCAATATGATACGATAAACTTTAATTTGGTCTGCCATCAGTCACAACACACAAGGTACACAAAAACTTAACATTAAAAGTGAAAAACAAAAAGAAAAAGGCAAGTGACTGTTGTCTGGCTGTCGTGGGCACAGCACCTTCACCAGAACGAACAAACAAACAAGCACAGGCTCATCCCCACGGCAGAGGATTCTAAAACTACAGTGCCCCTCCCCCCCACCCCACGTCTGATCCCCCTTGTTCATCACGGGTCGCCCACACAGGGTCCCCATTGTCCCCCCCCTCTCCCCACCTTCCACCGCCACCGAGATTCCAGCCGCCGCCGAGGCTGCCGCTGCCACCGAGGCTCCCATCGCTGAGGCTCCTTCGACCCAGACAGGCCTCGACGCCTGGCTTCTCTGCAGTACCCGGGAGGCCTGTAGGGTGAGTCGAGCCTACTGGGGAGCGTTCCGGTCTTTAGGCGTCGCTCCAGTCATTGGCGCCGCAGTGGTCCGTCAGTTGGATCGGGCCGGCGTGGCACCACGGGGCACTCCGCCACCCGCGCGGGATACAAACACGGCTCTTTCCTGCTGCTTCACTGCTAACTTCTCTCCTCCAGCCCAGGATACATGACACAAAACACCAGCAGGGATGACCAGATCAACGTCTTCTTAACAACCAATTTAAGGCCATCTTCTGCACAGTAAAGTTAGTCCAATTCTGGTTCTTCCCAATTCGAGGACCAGAGGACGTAGGTTTAAGGTGAAAAGAAAAAGATTTAATAGGAACCTAAGGGTTAGATTTTTCACACAAAGGGTGGTGAGTGTACAAGCTGCCAAAGGAGGCAGTTGAGGCTGGGACTATCCCAACATTTAAGAAACAATTAGACAGGTACATGGATAGGACAGGTTTGGAGAGATATGGAACAAACGCGGTCAGGTGGGACTAGTTGGCTGGGACTTGTTGGCTGGTGTGGGCAAGTTGGGCCGAAGGGCCTGTTTCCACATTGTATCACTCTATAACCCTGAATATAAACCTTGACATCTTTGGGGTCGAAGGAATGGGTGAAGAAGGGTCTCGACCCAAAACGTCACCCATTCCTTCTAAACAGAGATGCTGCCTGTCCCGTTGAGTTACTCCAGCATTTTGTGTCTATATTCGGTGTAAACCAGCATCTGCAGTTCCTTCCCACTTTTGACATCTTTGTGTCCATGTAAATTACTGTCACAAGTACAAAGGTACCGTGAGAAACTTTGTGTTGCATGCTATCCAATCAGATCAGATAATACTGTATATAAATACAATCGTCAAACTCAAGACACAGAGTGCAGAATATAGTTCTCAGCATTGTAACGCATCAGTTCCACAGACAAAGTCCAATGTCCGTAATGGGGTAGAGGCGAATCGGACAGTACCCTAGCCATGGTTTATCTCTAAAGCTCATCTCTAAAGGCCATCACCAGCATTTGAGTGCATCAATAGATAGCTGTGCAGATCCAAGAGCTGCAATGCACCTTCTGGTGAGGTTGGAACGTGTGCTCAGCTTGTACATTCCCTCCCCCCCACAACCAAAGCAACCAGTTGAGCTGCTTGTCAAGGTTAATAGCAGCGCTTTCTACCAGATCCAAACAAATGCACATAATTACCTGAAACAGTTTCATTTAATATTTGAATAATTCTATCTAACCTAACGTGTTATGCATCTTCTGTTAGTCAAGGTAAAGACACTTCATAAAACAAGAGCAGTCTTCCCTTTTATCCTGGTATGTAAAGAACCCAATTGTTACGATTTAAACTGTTTCAGAGCTGCTTAATAGTTCGGAGTTTATTATTTAAAAAAATAAAGGGTCAAAAAGTCATAGCAGCCTCATCAACTGATCCACAAAGTTCAGTTGGTGCGCTGGCTCCGTTTGCTTTTCTATGACAGAAAACATTATGTGCAAAGCCTATTTGATGCTAAACTGTTGCACAGACATGATTTGCACATTTCTACGTAACATAGAAAGTACAAAGATATTGTAATTAAAAAATGAAGCAAACTAACTCCAAGGGCGGCACAGTGGTGCAACAGTAGAGTTGCTGCCTTCCAGCGCTTGCAGCGCCAAACCCGGGTTCAATCCTGACTACGGGTGCTGTCTGTACAGAGTTTGTACGTTCTCCCCGTGGATTTTCTCCGAGATCTTCGGTTTCCCCCCACACTCCAAAGATGCACAGGTTTGTAGGTTAATCGGCTTGGTATAATGAAATTGTGCCTAGTGCATGTAGGATAGTGTTAATATTCGGGAACAGCTGGTCGGCAAGGACTTGGTGGGCCGAAGGGCCTGTTTCCGCACTGCATCTCTAAAGCTAAAACCTAAAGCTAAAACCCTAAAGATGAAACCTTAAAAGAAAGAAAGATCAGGACACTCCCGGGTAAATATATATATGATATAACAGTTCTTTAGAAAGCACATGGAGATAAATTATGCAGAACTTACAAAGAAGTTGATCATGTCGGTCTATCATAAGCAATGCTGGTAAAGATTTTAACATACACGAAAATTAAAAAAAAATGGTGATACTGGATAACTGAAACAAAATTAAAACATGCTGGAAACAACTCAGCAGGCCAGGCACGATCAGCGGGACGAGAACCAGAGTTATCGTTTCAAATTGAAGACTTGTCTTCAAATATCAGATTTGGGAAAGAAAGTAAGCATGTTCATCTTAAGTGCAGAGATGAAAGAGGGATGGAGAGGACAAAAGGATTACTTGTGATGGGGTAAGATCAGGGTAGAACTGGTCGCCCAAGCCATTCCCTTCACAACTCCCTGGACCATTCTCCTGGCCATAACAACCGCTTCCCTTCTTCCAACACCTTCTCGTAACCCTGGCCTTTAACCTTCACCCTGCCCATCACCCAGGAAGCCAAGCAGGTGCATGATCCCCTGCTCTTATTCCAACTCATGGAAGATCATTCTCCTGCATTCAGCCATTACTTTAGACTTTAGAGATACAGTAGGGAATCAGTCCCACACGCCAACCAGCGATCCCTGCACTATCCTACACACTGCGGACAATTCACAGAAGGACAATTAACCTGCAAACCAGCACGTCTTTGGAGTGTGGGAGGAGACCAGAGTACCTGGGATAAACTCACGCCAGTCACGGGGGGGAATGTACAAACCGCACCTGTCAGGATTGAACCCGGGTCTCTGGTGCTGCACTACCGCTGCACCACCGTGCCTCCCCAGTAGGAGTGGGAATGAGATGGAGAAGTACAATGTGGTCTCCTCTGCCATAGAAGCACGGTGGCGCAGCGGTAGAGTTGCTGCCTTACAGCAAATGCAGGGCTGGAGTCCCGGGTTCGGTCCCGATTACGTGTGCCGTCTGTACATAGTTTGTATGTCCTCCCCGTGACCTGCCTGGGTTTTCTCCGAGTTCTTCAGTTTCCTCCCACGCTTCAAAGACGTACAGGTTTGTAGGTTAATGGTTTGGCAAATGTAAAAATTGCCCCTAGTGGGTGTGGGATAGTGTTAATGTGCAGGGATTGCTGGTCAGCATGTACCCGGTGGGCTGAAGGGCCTGTTTCCGCACTGAATCTTTAAACTAAACTAAAACTAAACATAGAAGAACCAGATGCAGTCTGAATGATTATTTATGGGTTTGAACTTGGGTGCATTCAGTCCGCAGGGGCCACAGAGTTCTCAGGATTTAATTTTCCATCTTACTCTGACTCTAGCTTGCCTCCACATCCTGTACTATTGCAAGCCTCAAATTATTCTCCATCCACAATGCTGCCTGACCTGCTGAGTGTGGCATCATAGACTGAAGAAGGGTCTCGACCCAAAACGTCACCCATTCCTTCTCTCCAGAGATGTTGCACGTCCCACTGAGTCACTCCAGCATTTTGCACTTATCTTCGGTGTAAACCAGCATCTGCAATTCCTTCCTACACAGTGTTTCAGTATTCCTGTTAAGTTCTATCATGACTGGTTTAAATCTTACACCACAAGAGGGCAAGGAAATAACACTTTAAAAATTAATACTGATCTTGCCTTTTCTGCATCTGTACAGAATTAAGTTTATGGTTACAAATTTGATGCCTCATTACTGATCGCTGTCCCACCTGCCTATCTCTCTCTTTATCTCTCCACATCATCATCTATATCTCTCGTTTCCCTTTTCCATGACTAGTCTGAAGAAGGGTCTCGACCCGAAACGTCACCTATTCCTTCTCTCCAGAGATGCTGCCTGTCCCACTGAGTTGCTCCAGCTGTTATAGTCTATCTTCGGTTTAAACCAGCATCTGCAGTTCTTTGCTCATTTAGCCAGGTTTCCTTGCATTCCATTTCTCCAATTACCTGTCTGGAGTTTGGTTCAGACTAGGTCCACTCTACTCAGATCAGTTCCACACCAGTGGTGTATGTCCTTTAGGTTAGTTTAGTTTAGAGATACAGCGCGGAAACAGTCCCTTCGGCCCACCGGGTCCGTGCTAACCAGCAATTCTCGCACATTAACACTACCCTACACTCACTAGGGGCAATTACATTTTATAGCAAGCCAATTAACCTACAAACCTGCACAACTTTGGAGTGTGGAAACTGGAAAACCCAAGCAGGTCACGGGGAGAACGTTCAAACTCCATACACACAGCATCTGCAGTCAGGATCGAACCCGGGTCTATGGCGCTGTAAGGCAGTAGCTCTATCGCTGCACCACCGTGCCTTCCTAGTGAAATGCAGGGACAATCCTTAACCAACTGGTGTGACTAAATGTGGCAGATATTGTCCAAGTGGAGAGCAGAGGTGGGGTTTCAGGAGAGGCTGTACTCAGCAACGCAGAAACTATCCGGGGATTCTCTGCCACTCGTACAGATGTCACTGGGAAAATGTCACACCAGTGTGACGCTCACACCCTCCACAGTATCTGGCCGATTACTTTGGTCACAAATACTTCCTCCATTCATCAGAATACCAAAGAATCAAGTGGAAATGTATCGTGAAGGAGGCATCTGTCTGAAGAATGTGTGGCACGGCCCTCGGCTCTTTGTTCTAAAGATAGATCCACTCTCCCACTTTTACCCCAGGAAACTCTGAAGGCAAGATTCCTCACGTCACGGTTGGCATGCATTCCCGAGTTTCCTCAAAGCAGCTGCTGCTGCTGCGGCATCTTGGCATCTGACTGAACACCCTCCGGAATTCGCGGAGGGAAGAGGCTGCACTAGCAGCAGTGGGGAGCGGGATGAGGAAGTCCTTTGAGCAGGAGAGACACAGCTGTGAAAGCTGAAGAAGAATAAGCATGTTCTGAAATCTCCACACTTAACACAACGTCCATTAATCACGGGTTATCAAGCAAGCCCACCAGTCAGATGGCACACACTAGCTCATTCATGTGCCCTGTGTGTGCACCCAGCTCATCTTGTCAAAGTGGCCACTGGTATTCTAAAGGCAATACCTGGCAGGTAAAGTCTTCAATGAGTTTTGATTTTTCTAAATCACATTCTAAATAAACGCTCACCATTTCTCCACTCTCACATGGTTTAGATAGAAACATTGGTGCAGGAGGAGGCCATTCGGCCCTTTGACCCAGCACCGCCATTGTGATCATGGCTGATCGTCCCCAATCAATAACCCGCGCCTGCCTTCTCCCCATATCCCTTGATTCCACTAGCCTTTAGAGCTCTATCTAACTCTTTCTTAAAGCCATCCAGTGAATTGGCCTCCACTGCCCTCCGTGGCAGCGAATTCCACAAATTCACAACTCTCTGGGTGGAAACGTTTTTTTCTCACCTCAGTCTTAAATGACCTCCCCTTTATTCTAAGACTGTGGCCCCTGGTTCTGGAGTCGCCCAACATTGGGAACATTTCTCCTGCATCTAGCTTGTCCAGTTCGTGACAGAGTAACAATCCATTCTCCTCTCCTTTCAATTAAAGAATGTTTAAATACTCCTCCAAAGAATAGGTCAGTTTTAGTTTTAGAGATGCAGCACGGAAACAGGCCCTTCAGCCCACCGAATCCACACCGACCAGTGATCCCCGCACATTAACACTACTTTACACACACTAGGGACAATTTACATTTATACCAAGCCAATTGACTTACAAACCACCTTTGGAGCGTGGGAGGAAACCAAAGATCTTGGAGAAAATCCACGCCGGTCACAGGGAGAACGTACAAACTCTGTACAGACAGCACCCGTAGTCGGGATCGAACCCGTGTCTCTGGTGCTGTAAAGCAGCAACTCTACTGCTGCGCACCGTGCCGCCCAAAGATCCCCCTGAAATTAATCTTTATGCCACTTATTCATGAACTCTCAGCCCAAACGCTGTGGGTCACACTATAGCCTCATAATTTGATTCCCCACCTCCCTATTCCCCTATTCTCCGTGAATACTTGCAGGAATAGCACTGCACCAAGCTGCTGAATGTAGATCATTACAGGAAGGATTTGCTGTATAAAAAATCCAGACTAATTGCACCATGACCTAATGTGATCATTCCAAACCACAGGAACACAAGAGGCTGAGGAGAGTGGTGGACTCGGCCCGGTCCATTGAAAGCATCTACACCAGGCCCTGCCCCAAGAAGGCAGCATTCATCATGCACGATCTCCACCGTGTGAGCCATGCCCTCTTCTCACCACTACCATCGGGCAGGAGGTACAGTAGCTTGAAGTCCCACACCACCAGGTTTACCAATAGCTACTTTCCCACAGCCATCAGGTTCAGGAACTAACCCGAACATCCCTAATCCTACCTTGACAATGGAACACTATGAACTGGCACCACCATGGACATGTCTTTGTAATAATTGTGTTTTATAGGAATATCTTGTTTTTTAGCATGGGTCAAAGGTATCAAAGGGTTTTTATTGGTCGCATTCACATACACCGAGGTGTAGTGAAGTGAAATGCTTTTTGCCATTTTGCAGCACACAAAAAGAATACAGACATAACACCAATGAGAGTCTTAAACACATAGAACATCCCCCCACAATGGCTCCCACCATGAGGGAAGGCACAAACTCCAGTCCCCAACCCCAGTTCACCCATAGTCGGGCCTATTGAGGCCTCCACAATTGCCTCTACGGAGGCCAGATGTTCCTGGCCGTTCTCGCCGGGTGGTGGTGCTCCGGCGTCGGGAGAGTCCTCACAGTGGCATGGGAACCCTGGAACGGCCGCCTCCGTACTGGAGGCCGCGGCTTTCGAAGCCGACAAGGCCGCGCCGGTTGGAGCTCCACAACTGGCGATCTCGTCGCGAGATCCCAGGCTCCCGGTGTAAAGTTCGGCGCCGCCGCCCGCAGCTGGCCGCTCCACAGTCCCGCAGCTCCGCGATGTTTTACCCGGCGGTCTCAGCTCACCAGAGCTCCAGCGCGGCGACCCAGGCAAGGCATCGCCCGCTCCGCGATAGCGCTCCAGCGCTGTGCCGCCGCCGAAAGCCGTGGTTCTGGGCGGTCCGCAACAGGAAACGCCGCTCCAGGCCCGCTGGTAGGCCGCGAGGACGGGTCGAAGCTGCAGCCCGGAGAAAAGCTGCCTCTCCGACCAGGTAGGGACCCTTGAAAGGCAGTCCCCCCCCCCCCCCACATAAAAAAAGTCTAGACCTCCAACAAAACACTGTAACTAACTTAAAATAAAAATAAAAGATGACGAGACAGGCTGGGCAGCCGTGCACAGGACAGCGCCCCCTAACCTTATTTTTTCTTTATACTGTAATTTATGTACATCTTTTGTTTTTGTGTGTTGCCATGCGGCTGTTAAACAGTACAACCTCAAATAAGCTCTGAACCATATAGAATATTTTTATTATTGCACTATTATTGTTTGTTTTTTGTGTGTTCGTCTGTGTGCTATCAGTGTGCTTGTTAACAGCTTGTTAATTAGGAATTAAGGTTAATTTGTGTACACACACACATACTGAACGTATCGTTTATTATATAGTTCTATCATGCGTGTGGGACATTTGGCAATATATGACTCTTGTCGGAGTCTATGTTTGTATCTTGCTGCAAGCAAGGTTTTACCTCACCGTACCACACTCTAAACTCCAATAGTACTTGTTTTAGTACCCTCAACCGCACCAATGCGGGGCTGTAGTCTGCTCTTTATTAAAGTTGGCTTTTAATTGGTTTAATTAATTAAATTAAGGTTAATTGGCTAATTAGCTTAAGGGTATGCAATGTAGAAATTGTCCCCAGTGTGTGTAGGATAGTGTTAATATGCGGGGATCGCTGGGATAGCTTGGTGGGCTAAATCTATACTGTGTCTTTTTGGCAATCTACGTGCAAGATGATATATCCATCTGTAAACCAGGGACAGAAGGTACATGTAACCGTAGTGAATGAGAATGGTATTCACTGAGATGTTAGACCTGAAAGAACCAGCTCAGTTTTTCCAATGGGAACTCGAACTGAAAACAAGCTGCGTATTCAGCAAGGAGCAAGCTGCAGTTAAAATCATTTTCGGCCATTGTTAAGCCTTGGTTAAAATACCATATCAGTAAACATGTATCCACAGCTGGCAAAGAGCAAACAATACTATTTTAAATGATTGGACTGAATATTATAAAACACTAGACCATGTGCAGATACGTTGGGTCTGCTCCCCCAACGGTGTGCTCCCCCAAAGTAATATTCCACCACTCACCCGTTCCCCCAATGCAACTGAACCCGTTCCCGAACACAAGATTCCAGCACTCCCCTGTCTACCTCAGCAGTGGACTTTAAAAAATAATTCCAATTGCACTTCCCCTACTTGCCGAAGCAGTTCCAAATGCAATACCAACTGGCCCTCCACCTCCTGTTGAAATATCCCATTGAGGTGAAACGTTCAGAGTGTTCCTGTATTGCAACTTTGTGTCGAAGTGTGTTGGAAACTGGCAGGAAGGATTTTAACAGTAAAGATCTTGTAAAAGTTGGCATTTTTGAAGCTTTCATCATCAATAACTCTTTCTGCTGCAGTTACTATTGGCAACGTCCCATTGTGATGTAATTGTGGCACTCAGCAGTTTGAGAGCCAATTGTGATTGGTGCACTGTGAGTGACATTGTGACATCATCACTGCAAGCTGCTGGAAAAAGGCACTCTGTGAGAAGCGGGTTTTGGCTTTTTGAAATCTAGAATCGTGAATACCTTGTGAAATATAGGAAGAAATCTTAAGTGAACCAGAGTACGACGTGGACGGTAAAAATGTGAGTTAGAATATGTAAAAATGTGAGCTTTGGCACATAGTGTTTTGAGGAAGATACAAATATAACACAAGATGAGAGTTTTATAGGTATACTAGACCAAGTGCAGACCCGTTGGATCTGTTTCCCAACGTGCGGTAGAGGGGGGGGGAGGGCGGTGAGAAATTTGAATTAGTTATTTTGGCATGAGCTTGTAATGGATAAAACCTAACCCAGACAAGCACAAGCATACACATTTAAAATTCCTGTATTTGAGAATAAAATTCAACTACTTCTTCACCTAAAACAATTTGCCACATTTCAGAATGCTACATTGCATAAAGAGGATTCAGTGTTACCAATTTTAAATATCTATAATTTCCAGTAGAACATAATGCTGGAGAGCGGGATTGGGTGATGTTTCAGGTCAAGATCCTTCTACAGATGGAAAGTCAGGGGTGAGGGAGACATAGAGATATGGCATGGTTAGGTGTGAAAATACAGATCAAAGGTGTTTTCACACCTTACCCTTCTTTATCTATATCTCCCTCTCCCCCGACTCTCAGTCTAAAGAAACATCACCTATTCCTTCTCTCCAGAGATGCTGCCTGTCCCGCTGAGTTACTCCAGCATTTTGTGCCTATCTTCGGTGTAAACCAGCATCTGCAGTTCTTTCTTACTCATAGCATAATGCTGAATGTCAGATCTTGTCACATTTGTTGACCCATTTACAAGATATCATGTTGGCAAAGCAGGCGTTTGCAAGATTTGCCTTCAATCCAAATTAGAGAAGTGTTATTGAGAGTCCATTACGTTGTCGAAGATTTCAAATGAGTTGACCATAGACAATAGACAATGGACAATAGGTGCAGGAGTAGGCCATTCAGCCCTTCGAGCCAGCACCGCCATTCAAAGTGATCATGGCTGATCATCCCCAATCAGTACCCCTTTCGTGCCTTCTCCCCATATCCCCTGACTCCACTATTTTTAAGACCCCTATCTAGCTCTCTCTTGAAATCATCCAGAGAAGCTGCCTCCACCGCCCTCTGAGGCAGAGAATTCCTGTGAGAAAAAGTGTTTCCTCGTCTCCATTCTAAATGGCTTAAGAGCCTGTCCCACTTACGTGTCCTTGGCACGCAAATTACGAGACGGTCGAGCATAGGTCGGGCGCGATTACATGCGTACGCACAGACGTCTGTAATGTGTGATGTCATTTGAAGATGGACACAAAACTGGAGTAACTCAGCGGGACCGGCAGCATCTCTGGAGGGAAGGAATGGGTGACGTTTCGTGTTGAGACTCTTCTTCAGTCTGAAAAGAAGGGTGTTGACCTGGAACGTCACCCGTTGCTTCTCTCCAGAGATGCTGCTGGTCCCGCTGAGTTACTCCAGCATTTTGTGTCTATCTTCAATTTTCTTGGCCCCGCTCTGTGAGTAGAAGTGGGGGCGGATCCGGACCGCAACGGCCGTGAGCCCCAGGCCGAGCTCGGCGATCGTTTTCCTGCTTCTGCTGCTGTTGGAGGTGAGACGTTGCGTCGCGCCAGGGTCTTGGGCCTGTCCCACTTTGGCCATCAGTTCCGCGACAGACTTTTGACGCGCAAAGATTTAATTCACTGCAAGAATTTCAGAGCCCCGCGCGATGTCGGGACCAGCCCCGCACAACTCCATACCCCTCCGCACTTCTAAGTGGGACCGGCAACGCGCGACCACACGGTGCCCATACGCCTCAAGGGACCACGAGGTCGCGTAATTTGCAAGCCAAGGACGCGTAAGTGGGACAGGCCCTTAACTCCTTATTCTTAAACTGTGGCCCCTGGTTCTGGACTCCCCCAACATCGGGAACATGTTTCCTACATCTAGCGTTTCCAAACCCTTAATAATCTTATATGTTTCAATGAGATCTCCTCTCATCCTTCTAAACTCCAGAGTGTACAAGCCCAGCTGCTCCAGTCTCTCAGCATATGACAGTCCCGCCATCCCGGGAATAAACCTTGTAATCCTACGCTGAATGTTCTTCCTCAAATTAGGGGACCAAAACTGTACATAATACTCCAGGTGTGGTCTCACTATGGCTCTGTACAACTGCAGAAGGATCTCTTTGCTCCTGTATTCGATTCCTCTTGTTATAAAGGCTAACATGCCATTCGCTTTCTTCACTGCCTGCTGTACATGCATGCTTACTTCATAGACTGATGTACAAGGACCCCCAGATGCCGTTGTACTTCCCCTTTTCCCAACTTGACGCCAGTTAGATAGTTGCACTTGATGTTGCACTTTAAACAAAAGAACTGTCAATAAAGGTCAACGTTACAGATTGGTTTGTGACAATTTCTCAGCCAGCTGAGATGCTCGAACCACAAACAACAATCCATGTCTCAGTCTCTTAACGATGTACTCAACTTGGAATAAAAGGACAAAACGATTGCAATGTTAAATTCTCTCAGGTTAAAATGGGGAGCCATGAGGTTATGTAATATTCTTCATGTTTCAGCAGGTTCCCTGCATGTTCTTTGAAGAAGTCTGAACAAGGGTCTCGACCCGAAACATCACCTTCCTTCTATCCTTAGATGCTACCTGTCCCGCTGAGTTACTCCAGCATTTTGTGTCTACCTTCGGCAAGAACACACCAACCATGACAGCCACACATACTTATCCGTTATATCAAGATTCATTCATTTACACAACATTAGCAGGCTGGTTTGGGAAGAGTTTGCGAACCATATTAACTACATTCAACATCTTCTATATGTACATAACTGATCGATTAATGTAAGACATATTCTAATCCAATTTAAAATACTACATAGACTATATTACTCAAAAACTAATCTGAACAAAATGTTCCCAAATGTATCTCCCATCTGTGACAAATGTTTATCCCAAGAAACAACTATAACACACTCCTTCGCCTCTTGCATAAAACTCCATAAATTTTGGAAAGAAATCTTTGAAATCTTCTCAAAAAATTATTAAAAACAAAACTGGACCCCAATACGGAATTGATTATTTTTGGAACAACAGGTGCCTGCTCTGAGCTATCAATATTTCAAAGACGTTTCCTCAACTACGATTGATAATGGCAAAAAAACATACTTACATTTTGGAAAAATACATCCACCCCAATGCTTAAAATGTGGATCACAAGCATATCTGAGACGCTACATCTTGAAGATATGAGACTCGTCTTAGCAGGAAAATCAGAGCAATGTTTAAAGACATGGTCTCTTTTTATTGATTCATTACAAGTATAGTATGATGCAACGCAACTCTGGAAATAAACCGATTCACGAACTGGGTGATGGGTGTGGTGAGAAATGAAGCAGGTATATCAACACATAAGGGTCGCTTTTTTTCTTTTTCTTTATTCATTTTGGTTTTTTGTCTTCTAACTCTTCTATAGGCTTTTACTCGTTCACTCCTGGACTGCACTATCTGGTAGTCTAGGGATTTACACATCACTATTTCTATCGCTTTCTCTCTTGTTCTACTTCTCCCTTGTTAAATTTAAAATAAAAGATGTACATTAAATGTATTTTGTCATATGCCACAGCAATGTCTTTTATGAGTTTTTAGATGTACAGTTGCTTCTAAGCGGCAAAAATTCCAGAAGCAAATAAAGGCTCTAAAGCTTCCGCTTAGACCCTTGGTACCTCAAAGCACTGATTCTGAACCGGGCCCATGGGTGGAGCATTAGGTGGCGAGCCCAATACGATAATAAAACAAATTATTTTTAACTAAAGCACTTTGAAGGGACAAAATTGGCAGTTCGAGTTCCACAAAGCGGCAGCATTTTGCTGGAGACATGAGAACTGCATGTTAGATTCAAGATTCAGATTATTAATTGTCAAGTGTACAGCACAGAAAACGAAATGCATTTAAATCTCCCTTGAAAGCGACATATAAAACAGTAAAAATTGATTGGCAGTCAAGGTACATTAGTAAAGCAGCTGCCGGAAAAAACCTGCTGGTTCGGCAACGGAGCAATGGTAGGAGGGTAAACTCAGCCATGGTTGTCGAAAGTCCTTGGCGATGCTGAGCAGAATGAAAAAATGAGTTTTTGAGGGTTGGGCAATTTTCACCACCCTCTCTGCAGTGATTTGAACAGAGCAGTTGGACCACTGTGATGAGTTGGTAAGGATGCTCCTGGTGCAGCTAGATGTGCAGGATCTGAGGAGACAATGGACCTTCTTCAGTCTCCTCAGGAAGAAGAGTGCCTTCTTGATCAGAGTAGAGGTATTGTAGGTCCAAGAGAGGTCATCGGAGATGTTGACTCTCCCAGAACCAGCTAGAAAACAGAAAAGGCTCTATCCCCTCTTGGAGAGCTTCCGCTTAGACCTTGGTAGGCCCTCAAGGAGCAGCTGATCAGCTGACCTGGTGGAGCAGCTCAGAGAGGTAAGGCGGGGCGAGCCCATGTCAACGATGTTTTAAAAACAAATAAAATAATTTTAAAATGAACTCGAAAGTGCACTGGGAGCGGTGTTCAGGGTGAAGGGAGGCCAAGACTGGGGTCTGTTGGTTAGAAAGGTATCCGTGCAGATGTGCTCCCTCTTTCGAGTTCCGAGTTTGGTGATCAGTTTTTTGAGAATAATGGTGTTGAGCTGGCAGAACAGCATTTTACATAAGTGTCTCTGTTGTCAGCTGGGGAGGGCGGAGTGAGCCAATGAATGGCATCCTCCGACTCCTGTTCTTGCAGAGTAGATCCAGTGTGGGGGTTACAGCTTTTGAGGTGTGCCAGGACCAGCCTCTCGAAGCACTTGTGACGATGGGGGTAAGTGCAACTGGGCGGAGTTTGAGGCTTGCCGCAGTGGAAATGGCACTGCCGCTTCGAGAAGTGGGGCTTGGGCAAGTGAAAGGTTGAAGAATGTCTGTCAGCTGCGCAGCACAGGCCCTGAGCACGCGCCCGGGGATGCCTAGCCTAGATGTAATAAAGGCATGGATTACTGTTTCAAATTGCTGCCGCTCGAGAATGGGCTTCAAAATAAATGCTGAGAACATACAATTCCAACAGTAAAGTTTAAAAATAATTTTGGACTTCACCGGCATTATCTACGTGTAAATGGCAACAACACCTTCATCTTTCCACACAGGCACAAGCTAAAATTTCACTTGGAGCATGTGTACTTTCCCCCCCCCCAGTTTTCATACAACAAGTTGCAAAGACTGCCAATAAATAAAACATCGCAAAAGTAATAGAAATGAATGAAAAGCTAATTTAAAATTCAACTAAAGTAGTAGGAGAAATGAAGAAGGAAATAACCTGACATAATATTGCTTCTGCCACACAGGCTACAATTAAAAGCAACAGTGTCAGTTTCCCTCCACCACCCTGTAATCTGACGAAGAACCACTTACAGTCATACTCTCAGACTCAGGCAATGAAGAAAGTCATGCCAAAAAGGAGAGAAAATCTTCTCGAGTGAATGTTAACATCTATCAAAGTGAAATGAGGCTGAGTAAATCCAATCTGGGTGTTCCAGAGAGCAATGGTGACCTGCCCTCAACTGGATTACTGCTTTGTAGTAATTCATCTGCAGGTACCCATTGCCTCCAACTCATTCACTCTGCCCACTGTGCAGATAATGGATTTGGTAACAATTAGGAAGGTCACAGACACTTGCTAGGTGATCCTGCTAAAGCTGGTAGATAAATTGTTTTATTGTTCAAAGTCTCCATTTTTATTACTGAACAGCTGAGGTCCACTATAAATTATTGCTGGTATTGGCAACAACCTGCAGATGATTGACATTCTGAATGAATGCACCTGAAATTTATATCTATTTTCATTTTGCTGAACACTGTACAGATTTCTAGAGGGGGGAAATTATCTCTGCAATGTTCTCACAAATGTTTAACATTCTTGCAGTAAATAACTCGTTCTAGTAAGGCAAGAACAGCAACTCTTAACTAACACCACCAGAGGACAAGTATCATTTAATTGACCATCTAGTTATTTTGCCAACATTTCTCTCCTCAGTTTTCCAATCTTAAAAAAGTCCATGCAATGAAAAAAAAAATAACGCTGCACTTCAAAACTTTGAAGTAAAATGATGATCAGATCCCTCGAGAAAACTCAGTTCGGGGAAGCAGGACAGTGGACGGAGGCTGAGATGAGGCGATGTTGCCATCTGGTGGTAGGCATTGGGAAGTTGGCTGCTTCCCAGAATGGCGACGGTCAAGGACTTGCTGCTTTGAAGCAGACACATCTTTGTGCAATGCAGGAGGCAAAGGTGAGGTTGAGAGTACTAATCACTCATTGCGTGGAATTAATTACTGGTTCGTGTTTTTGCAGTCTCCAGTATCTTACGGCTGCGTGCTTTCTGCTCATTAATCGCAGATGCTTCAATTAAGCAAATGTTAATATCCCTTTGCAAATTGCATGCTAGCCTTTAAACCACAGCATGCATGTTTCTGTATTGTGGAACACAGGACTGGATGTAAACATACGTCACTAAAACAGGAGGTAAACAAAAGTGCTGGAGAAACTCAGCGGGTGCAGCAGCATCTATGGAGCGAAGGAAATAGGCAACGTTTCGGGCCAAAACCCTTCTGCAGACTGATCAGGATTGTTAATTGCTCACAACTTATCCCATTCCATTTCTAAGCCAGGGGCAAACGTAGATCCAACCTCAGCACCAGCATTCCAAACTAAATTCTCAGAAGATGACAACGTATTCCACTGGGTGGCGCCGTCAGCGATGGCAGCCTCGCCAACAGTTTGTCTGTCTTTTCGTCTTTTTTTTGTTATTTTTAATGTTTTAAAGGTATGTGTTAATGTCCTCTGGTTTGTTTTATGTGGAGGGTGGGGGAGGGGGTCGGGGGAAACTTTTTTTCAATCTCTTACCTTGCCGGAGTTGCGATTGTTTTCCGGATCGTATCTGCGGTCGCTCTGCAGCCTAACATCGTGGAGCTGGAGGCTTTGCTCGAGACTGACTTTGAGCCCCACCGTGGGATCTGGACTTGCCATCAAGGCCGATCCCTTGCATGGGATCGACGTTTCAACGTGACGCTGAAAGCCTGCGGATTTCACCATCGAGGAGCTTGCAGTCTCGGGTAGAGACCGATGTCAGGAAGCTCCAACTTCACAGACCCGGGGTCCGATCGCCAGGCGCGGGGGAGCTGAGATCCCCCCCGATGCAGGAGCTTGATCACACAACGACACCAGGGCCCAAACGGCGCCGGCTACGGGAGCCAAGATCGTCCCGTCAACGGAAGGCTCGAGGCCCCCAGGCACGGGAGAACAAAGAAGGGAAGAGATTGAACTTTGTTTCGCCTTCCATCACAGTGAGGAATGTGGAGGAGTCACTGTGGTGGATGTTTATGTTAAAATGTATTTTGTGTGTTTTGTTGCTTTTTATTGGTATGACTGTATGGCAAATCAAATTCCTCGTATGTTGCAAAACATACTTGGCTAATAAAGTTTGATTATGACATAGCTAACAAAATCTATCAAAAAACAAATATCCAAGTGTCTGACATTCTGGTGATAAAACATTGATAGCATTCATGAGCATTCAGAGGATTTCCTCACCACATAATTGTACTCATTTATGGGATGTATACACTCCTTCTTCTCGCGTATGGTTTGCACCGCCTAAAGTTGTAGGACAACTTGTTCTAGTTGATCTTATTTGATTGTGCACGCTGGGTTGAACGCATTCGTCGAAACCGGGCAGACCACATGAAGGTTGCAATCTTCCACCCCGATGTCAACATGGGCAAATATTGCTGATTTCTAAATGCTCTGATAAAGATAGAGGGACGCCGCTGTTTTAAACAATTGTCATCTGTGTGAAGCAAGTGCTCCCTAGGAGCTCCACGGAATGGATGCCTTCATCATTCTCTGTGATAGAACCCAGAAGTCTACAATGATGCATCTAATGTGTGGGAAGGAACTGCAGATGCTGGTTTAAACCAAAGATAGACACAAAAAGCTGGAGGAACTCAGCGGGACAGACAGCATCTCTGGAAAAAAGAATAAGGTCTGAAGAAGGGCCACGACGCAAAACATCCTCCAGTAATGATGCATCTAATGCAGGCTAATGGACAAGTTATACAAATTAATCTTATTAAAGTGGGGGGGTTTTGGCGGCTGGGGATGAGAGGATGCGGCCTGCAGCGGAGAGAAAGAATAAAGGGGAGGTCATTTAAGACTGAGGTGAGAAAAAAAAATTCACCCAGAGAGTTGTGAATTTGTGGAATTCCCTGCCACAGAGGACAGTGGAGGCCAAATCACTGGATGGATTTAAGAGAGAGTTAGATAGAGATCTAGGGGGCTAGTGAAATCAAGGGATATGGGGAGAAGGCAGGCACGGGTTATTGATTGGGGACGATCAGCCATGATCGCAATGAACGGCAGCGATGCTGGCTCAAAGGGCCGAATGGCCTCCTCCTGCACCTATTTTCTATGTTTCTAAAGCGAGACACTTTGCCCCACTTTATTGTACAGAGAGTTGGGAGGTTCCACTCATGAGCCTCTCATTGAAGCGGAGCTGGGGAAATACTGTCGGTGGGGACATTATGCTGCGACTCCCTATTGCAACCTCACCGACTGAAACTTATGACTAGTCATCACTACTGCCCAACGTCTAGAACAGAAGCATTGAGAAGAACGAGCAAAGCTCCTTCCACTGCAGAACTGACCGTTCCTCAGGCGGAGATGAAGCAATTGTGAACAAGTTTGGGCCCCTTATCTGAGGATAACTCAGTGCTGTCTCTGGAGCGGGTCCAGAGGAGGTTTACGAGAATGATCCCAGGAATGAGTGGGTTCACATATGATGAGCATATGACGGCGCTGGGCCTGTACTTGCTGGAGTTTAGAAGGATGAGGGGGAATCTCATCAAAAAGTATAGAATGCTGAAAGGCTTGGATAGAGTTATGTGGAGAGGATGTTTCCACTAATGGGTCCAGGATGAGAGGTTATACTCACAATTAAAGGACGATTTTTTAGGAAGGAGATGAGGAGGAATTTCTTTAGTCAGAGGGTGGTGAATCTATGGAATTTATTGCCAATGAAGGCTGTAGAGAGGCCGTCAATGGATATTCCTAAGAAAGACTCTTGATTAGTACGGGTATCAGGGGTTATGGGGAGAAGGCAGGAGAGTGAGGTTGAGAGGGAAAGATAGATCAGGCATGATTGAATGACAGAGTAGACGATGGGCCGAATGGCCCAATTCAGCTCCTATCACACATGAACATGAGAATAAATCTTCCTTGCCTTGAAAAGGACTCTCTGAAGACTGCCAAACAGTCTCAATCTTTCTCAATTAATGAAAGCCAAAACAAAGATAGTTTTATGAACAACAGCTGTAGTGGTGAGGATTTCTTGGCAAAGCCAAAGGAAATCATTACAGGCAATCAACTGGTTTAATTTGGGATCATTAACAAGATGCACGATGATTAAACAGCTGTACCAGCAGCCACATATCTGTCTCTCTCAGTACTGGGTCAGAACGGGACAGGACAGGACCAAGTCTGTGATCATCTATTTTCCATTGACCACAGTCTGACCACAGGATTACAGTGCAATCAATATTGAGCTTTGTGGCACAAAGCAAGTGCCATGAGACACAGGCGCACACAACATTGTCCGTGACTAGTGAAGGGGTGGACCTCATCAAGACAGCAAAGTGGCATCTGTGACATTACTATTTCTAGGTCTGGGTGGTCAGGTAGACTCACTGGAGGCCACATCATTAGATGCTGCAGATCCAGCCACAGTACAAATGAAGAAAGCTACCCATTCCCGTAAAACACTGCCTCTCCCAGTAACATAGCAGTTTCACACACCTAGCTGAATGCAACAGTGAACTGGGAAAGCAGAACAGAAGAAATGTATAGGAAAGAACTCGTATAAACTGAAGATAGACACAAAATGCTGGAGTAACAGCAGGTCAGACAGCATCTGTGGAGAAAAGGAATAGGTGATATTTTGGGTCAAGACCCTTCTTCAGACTGAGAGTCAGGTGAGAGGGAAAGAAGAAGGGTCTCGACCCAAAAAGTCACCTATTCCTTTTCTCCAGAGATGATGTCTGACCCGCAGAGTTACTCCAGCTTTTAGAGTCAAAAGCAGAAGTTGGTGTTCAGAATAAAACTCTCCAACCAACTTTGCAACTATCTGCACTGCATTTAGAAACACTGTAAATAGGTGCAGGAGTAGGCCATTTGGCCCTTCAAGCCAGCACTGCCATTCAATATGATCATGGCTGATCATCCAGAATCAGTACCTTGTTCCTGCTTCCTCCCCATATCCCTTGATTCCGTCGGCCCTAGGGGTTACTGTATATCTAATTCATTAATTTAATTAAGTGTAAAAAATGTCTTACAGTACTTTATTTTCAATTTACAACCTTTAATACATTTAAAAAATATAAACTTGAATATAAATTTGAAAAGACTGTATTAAAAGCTAGAGAATTAGATTTGACCAGTTTTTCACTGTTGTGGACGAACACTGATTTTAGTTGAATTTAATTTAATGTAGAGATACAGCGTAGAAACAGGCCCTTCGGCCCACTGAGTCCACACTGACCAACGATCCCCACACATGAACAGTATCCTACACACTAGGGACAATTTTCCACATCCACCAAGCCAATTAACCTACAAACCTGTACATCTTTGGAGTGCGGGGGGAAACCGAAGATCTCGGAGAAAACCCACGTGGTCACAGGGAGAACGTACGAACTCTGTACAGACAGCACCCGTAGTCGGGATCGAACCGGGGTCTCTGGCGCTGTAAGCTGTTTGGGGAGGATGCCGGCACAACCCAACCAAACCTGAAGCTCCTCACTGCCAGCAATGAGAACGAACAGAGCAGCGGGCTGCTGCTCGACTCAGACTGAGCCCCTGCAGACTGAAGAGACAAAGGGCATTGCCAGAGAACTGGGGGTGGTCACAAGCACTGGGTAAAGGACCCTGAAGTCTGCTCTCGCCTTCAAGGTGATCAGATATCTGAGATATTCCAGGTTCAAAGCATCACTTACAGATTGAATGATCCTTCAACACCACCCCGACCCCACTTCCCAGTGGAGCTGGACACAACAGCTGCTGCCTGAAGGACATTTTACAAACATTGAAACTCGAGTATCTCAAACTACTCTGGGAGACCACCCATTCACACAGAGGCAGTGGATGCCCAGTCACACACACGGAGACAGTGGGTGCCCAGTCACACTGAGACAGTGGATGCCCAGTCACACACACAGAGACAGTGGGTGCCCAGTCACACAGAGACAGTGGGTGCCCAGTCACACACACACACACAGACAGTGGGTGCTGATCACACGGATACAGTGGGTGCCCAGTCCCTGACACTGCAATTTAAATATTCTACTTCCATGGAAGGCGTAGGAAGTTCAGCATGTTCCCACCAACCCTCACCAACTTCCACAGTATTTGACGGCTCTGGGCCTGTACTAGCTGGAGTTTAGAAGGATGAGGGGAGACCTAGAGTCATAGAGTGATACAGTGTGGATCACTCCATGACAGGCCCCTCAGCCCAACTTGCCCACACCGGCCAACAATGTCCCTGCTACACTAGCCTGCACTTGATCCATATCCCTCCAAACCTGTCCTATCCATGTACCTGTGTAACTATCTCTTAAACGTTGTGAAAGCCTCAACTACCTCCTCTGGCAGCTTGTTCCATACACCCACCCTTTGTGTGAAAAAGATACCCCTCGGATTCCGATTAAATCTCTCCCTTTTCACCTGCAACCTATGTCCTCTGGTCTTTGTTTCCCCTACTCTGGGCAAGAGACTGTGCATCTACCCGATCTATTCCTCCCATGGTTTTGTACACCACTATAAGATCACCCCTTATCCTCCTGCACTCCATGGAATAGAGACCCAGCCTACTCAACCTTTCCCTATAGCTCACACCCTCTAGTCCTGGCAACATCCTCGTAAATCTTTTCTGAACCATTTCAAGCTTGACAATATCTTTCTTATAACATGGTGCCCAGAACTGAACACTATATTCTAAATGCGGTCTCACCAACATCTTATACAACTGCAACATGACCTTCCAACTTCTATATTCAATACTCTGACTGATGAAGGCCAAAGTGCCAAAAACCTTTTTGACCACCTTATCGACCTGTGACTCGATCTTCAAGGAGCCCATGCTCCTAGATCCCTCTGCTCTACAACAATACCCAGAGGCCTACCATTTACTGTGCAAGACCTCACATTTCTCTGTATTAAATTCCATCAACCATTCCTCCGCCCACCTGGCCAATCGATCCAGATCCTGCTGCAATCGTGTACAACCATCTTCACGATCTGCAAAACCACCCCCTTTTGTATCATCAGCAAACTTGCTAATCTTACCCTGCATGTTCCCATCCAAATCATTGATGTAGATGACAAACAGTAACAGGCCCAGCACCGAACCCTGCGTCACACCACTAGTCGTAGGCCTCCAGTCTGAGAAGCAACCTTCTACCATCACCCTCTGCTTCCTTCCATGGAGCCAATTTGCCATCCATTCAGCTATCTCTCCTTGGATTCCATGCGATCTAACCATCCAGAGCAGCCTACCATGCGGCACCTTGTCGAATGCCTTAAGGAAGTCCATGTACACAACATCTACAGCTCTGCCCTCATCGACCTTTTTGGTCACGTCTTCAAAAAAATCAATCAGATTTGTGAGACACGACCTCCCACAAAACCATGCTGACTGTCCTTAATCAGATCTTGCCCATCCAAATGCACGTAGAACTTATCCCTCTGAATACGCTCTAGTAACTTACCAACTACAGATGTCCAGCTCACCAGCCTACAGTTGCCAACATTTTCCCTGCAGCCCTTCGTGAAAAGAGGCACAACATTTGCCACCCTCCAGTCTTCCAGCACCTCTCCTGTATTTAAGGACGACTCGTAAATTTCAGCCAGGGCTCCCACAATTTCCTCTCTAGTTTTCCACAATGTCCTCGGATATATCTGATCAGGCCCTGGAGATTTGTCTACCTTCATACACGACGGTATCTTCAGTACTTCTTCGACAGTAACCCCGACTGCTCTGAAGCCACCTCCAGTGGCTGCCACAAGTTCTTCTGTCCTACTGTCTTTTTCCTCAGTAAATACAGAGGGATGCAAGGAGACCAATGCAACAGCCACCGGATGGACGAGACCCAGTCGCATCTTCTCGACCAGCTAGGGGATCGTGTCCTGAGAAATACGGCACCCAGCAATGACTGAGAGACGTCGGCAACAATGCAAAGAAAGAAGTAAGAATAAATTCATTGCTAAAGCCGGCGTGGTGATACAGCGTAAAAAAGTGAAAAGAAACAAAACAAACTACAGTGAGCAAACAAGTGCAAAGTGTTAGGAAATTTCAAATTGTCCAGTGTCCATGGTGCAGGATGGGAAGCTGTGCTGGAAAACTGGAGGTTGCAGTGACAGCCTCCGACCATTTGGTGCCGATGATGCCGGCGGTCAGGCTGCAGGAACGGCATCCGGCCGGAAGGTAGCGCTGTGGATGGTGGTCGGACTGCAGTTGCAGCATCCGGCCGGAAGGTGGCGCTGTTGATGGCGGTTAGCGAAAGTCAGGCGTATCGTACGGCCGGCTGCGGCGGCCATTTTTGCTGTCACTGCGGCTGCCATGTGGCAGGTAATTCGCGGATGCGTGCGTGCGGGGCAGCCGGCATCGACGGGCCTCGCCCCACCGCTGCAGGTATGGAGTCCACGCACTGTCGCTTTTGGAGACCGGCTGCGCTGCAACGCCCTCGACGATGACTGGAAGTTGCCCCTGAATCCGTCGCGGGACCGCCAACTCACGACAGGCCAAGGCCCCACCCTGCTGCTGGGCCGGACGGGCAGCCAGCGCCCAGGGATCTTCGGGATCCGCATCGGTGAGGACGTCTTCGGGCAGCTGCCCCAGGTAGGCCCGCCCTATCGGGTGGCTAGGCCTTGAGCAGCTGCTGGCGGGGTAATGGGCGGGCCCGCTCTCTCCTCACTCCCGGGGCCGTCAGGCGGCCAGCGATGATGCTGGGGGCTGCTCCACTCGCAGCTCCTGCAGCAGCTGGTGGGTGAACGGCGGCAGCTGCGGTCTCTCAGCCCTGGTGGTTGGCTCCGCGAGGGTCATGCAGGAGAGCTTGACAGCCGTCACACGAGGCCTGGACCGCGTCCATTGACCCGGGCGGCCTGCGGCATACCTTAGGGTAGGGCCGGGTTGGCGGCAGCGTCGTTCTGCAGGGCTGGGTAGTCGGCTGCAGACATCAGGTCTCCCGAGGCTGTGTGCGTCGGGAGAAATCCAAAATTCCAATTTGGATCGTCGGGGTCACCAATGTAGCGGCACCAAACGTGGTGAATAAACAGTTGCTTTATTCAGGTGTTACATGCACGTTTGGTCCATTAACACAATTGTCATTGCTGCTGTAGCTGAGCGAGGGTGTTGTCTCGAGCTCAGCTACCTGTTGACTCGGGTAATTTCAAGGTGAGATATGCTTATGTGGCAGGACACTCCCCTTAACCCATGACATCACGTGACAGCCTACGTAACCACTGATGAGGGTTCTACCCTAAGTGGTCTGTCTATAAGCTGACACCACAACGTACATATGAGCTTTCTTCAGTACACTTTTAAAAACATCCCTCTTGGCAGATGTTCCTTTCCCCTCAAATAACCTGCTCCTATCAACTTGAGCGAGACCTTCTCTCATACCCTCAAAGGTGGCCTTACCCCAGTTGAGCATTTTAACACGTGGACCCTCTCTGTCCCGATCCATAAACTATCTTAAACCTCATCAAACTGTGGTCACTGGTCCTAAAAGGCTCCTCCACACACACGTCATTAACTTGTCCTTCCCAATTTCCCCAATACTAGATCCAGCGTTACCCTCTCACGTGTGGGGGCCTCCACATACTGTTTAAAAAAAACTCTCCTGAACACGTTTGAGGAATTGCATCCCATCTAAACCCTTCACGCTATGATTTTCCCAGTCCACATTGGGAAAGTTAAAATCCTCGACCACAACAAACTTATTTGACCTGCAGCTGTCTGCAATATCCCGGCACATTTGCTCTTCTAATTCCCGTTGACTATTTGGGGGTCTGTAGAAACCCCCAACAAGGGGATCATCCCTTTCTTGTCCCTCAGCTCCACCCATACTGCCTCACTAGACGAACCGTCCGTAATGTCACCTCTGAACACAGCCGTGACATCCTCCTTAACCAACAATGCAACCCCCCTCCTCTTTTTCCCTCACCCCTGTCTCTCCTGAAGCTTCTGTACCCACATTGAAACTTATCGAATAGTGAAAGGTTTGGATGTGGAGAGGATGGTTCCACTAGTGGTAGAGTCTAGGACTTGAGGTCATAGCCTCAAAATTAAAGGGTGTTCCATTACGAAGGAGATGAGGAGGAATTTCTTTAGTCAGAGGGTGGTGAATCTGTGGAATTCTTTGCCACAGAATGCTGTGGAGGCCAAGTCAATGGATATTTTTAAGGCAGAGATTATTGAATGGCAGAGTAGGGGCGGTCACGGTGGCGCAGCGGTAGAGTTGCTGCCTTACAGTGAATGCAGCGCCGGAGACCCGGGTTCGATCCCGACTACGGTTGCTGTCTGTACCGAGTTTGTACATTCTCCCCGTGACCTGCGTGTGTTTTCTCCAAGAACTTCGGATTCCTCCCACATTCCAAGGATGTACAGGTTTGTAGATTAATTGGCTTGGTAAATGTAAAAATTGTCCTTAGTGTGTGTAGGATTGTGTTAATGTGCGGGGATCGCTGGTCGGCGCGGACCCGGTGGGCCGGTTTCCGCGCTGTACTCTAAACTAAAAATCTAGACTTGATGGGCCAAATGGCCTAATTCTGCTCCTATCACTAATGACCTTACAGATGTGCCGTAGAAAGCATTTTATCGGCATGCATCACGGCTTGGTTTGGGGACAGCTCTATTCAAGACCACAGGAAATTGCAGAGGATTGTGGACAAACCAACCTCCCTTTCATTGATTCTATTTATACTTCACACTGCCTCGGCAAGGCCAGCAACATAATCAAGGACGAGTCACTCCCTCTCCCCTCTCGCATCTAGGTATTCACAGTGGTCAGATACATGAAAGGGAATAACATTTAGTGCAAAGTAAAGCTAGTAAGGTCTGCTCAAAGGTAGTCCAAGGGTCACCAATGAGATAGATAGTAGTTCCGCACTGCTCTCTCGTTGTGGTAGGATGGTTCAGTTGCCTGATAACAGCTGGGAAGAAACAGTCTCTCAATCTGGAGGTGTGCGTTTTCACACTTCTATACCTTTTGCCCGATGGGAGAGGGGAGAAGAGGGAGTGGCCATGGTGAGATTCACCCTTGATTATGCTGCTGGCCTTGCCGAGGCAGCGTGAAGTATAAATGGAGTCAATGGAAAGATGGAGGCGCAGATAATCACAGAGAAAACACACTTGGCTGTGGTAGCGGATCCGGGTTAAAACATAGTCATAGAGCAGGAGGAATCACAGAGGGGAAAGAAGTGAGAGAGGATGTTGCAAACCTCCGGAGAAAGTCCATGCTTTGGCTGAAGAAGGGTTTCGACCCGAAACATCACCTACACATTCTCTCTAGAGATGCTGCCTAGCCCACTGAATTACTCCAGCTTTTTGTGTCTATCTTCACTTTAACTTCTGGGTCGACAGGTTTGCCTTATCACCAGCAGCTAAAGAAATTTGATCTTCTTCTTTTGAGTTTAAAAGAACGAGGGCTTATCTCATCAAAGATGTTAGCTGGCATTTCAGGGTAGATATCAAAATATGTAAGCTAGCTATCGCTCAAGGGGATAGAGTTACAAACTTAGGGGGCAGTCATTGAAAATTGAGATGCTCAGGAACTTTGTACAGGGCTGCCAACTCTCACGCTTTGAGCATGACACTCACGCATTTCAGCCAATTTTCACGCCCTCACGCTGAAGACAGAAATCTCACGCTGACAGGCTGTCTTCGGTCCATGCACAGCAAAGATCCTATAGCGGAGCTGTATAGCGGAGCCTGTATAGTGGAGCTGTAGGATCTTTGCTGCACAGTTTGTCTCTTTGCTCCACATGACAGCGATCTGCAGGGATTGGGGAAGCGCGTCGGTCCCGGGCAGCGGGTGTCAGCGCTTTTGTGCGCCGTCTGCGAGCGCTGCATTTCCAGCTGCCACGGCAACCTCGCTCCCTCCCTCCCTCCCTCCTGCCCTTCAAATCACACGGCAGCGCCAGCGCCGCCAATCCACGCTACACCGTGCCCGCTAGACTCCCCATTGGGTGGCCGGGGAGAGAGAGGGAGGGGGGAAAGAGAGAGAAAGAAAGAAAAAAAGGGAGGGATGCAGGCAAAGAGAGACAGGGGAGGGATTGAAGGAAGGGAAGGAGAAAGGGGAGAAAGAGGAAGCGTGAGGAAAAAGAGGGAGGGGGAGGAAAGAGGGAGGGATGGGGGGGAGGAAGGAGAGGGATGGGGAGGGTGGAAAGGTAAAGTCTAGATGTGTGTGTCTGTGTCCCTGTGTGTGTCTGTGTGTGTGTGTGTGCGTGTCTCTGTGTGTCTCCCTGTGTGTGTGTGTGTGTGTGTGTGTGTGTGTGTCTCCCGTGTGTGTGTCTGTCTGTGTGTGTGTGTGTGTGTGTCTGTCTGTCTGTGTCTGTGTGTGTGTGTGTGTGTCTGTCTGTGTGTGTGTGTGTGTGTGTTTGTGTGTGTGTGTGTGTGTGTGTGTGTGTGTGTGTGTGTGTGTGTGTGTGTCTGTGTGTGTGTGTGTGTGTGTGTGTGTGTGTGTGTGTGTGTGTGTGTGTGTGTGTGTGTGTGTGTGTGTGTGTGTGTCTACCTGTGCATCTGTTGTCACATCCTGGCCTTAGACAGGGCTGCCAACTCGCACGCTTTGAGCGTGAGAGTCACGCATTTCAGCCAATTCTCACGCTGATGACAGAATTCTCACGCTGTCTTCAGTCCCTGCATGGTTTGTCTTTTTGCGCCACATCACAGCGATCTGTGCGGTCTGGGGAGGTGCATCAGTTGGCGGCTGTGAGTGACGTTGCATCTCTTCTCTTCTTTCTTGGTTGGATGTACAGCCGCCGACAACATGAAGCAGCCGGAGATAGAACTAACCAGGTGAATCGGTTGTAAAACATGGGGAGGACCACAATGAGGCCAAACATCTAGGACAGGGTTCGGCAACCTACGGCACACGGGCTTAATCCGACCCGTAACCCGAAAAACCACGGGTTTTTTCAATTTATTTTCGCAGGGTCGGGGCAGGCGAGCCGACCTGAGAACTGCAGCCAGTCCCTGGGACGCGAGCTGATCTGGGAACGGCAGCCAGTCCCTGGGCATGCAGAATGCCAACTTGATCATTACGGACAAATTGGGCCAGCCACGTACATGTTGTATAACTCTGACTCTATGAAGATCTGAATGGGCTTAGAATGACCATTTAAGCAAAATTGCCCCCACTTTCCCTATTTTGATTCTTGAGATTAATATCCCTTTGCTCTGTTAACAGCGTTAAAGTAATTATGAGGTCGAGTCAGGAAAGGGAACATGTTATTTCTTTTTAGTTTGCTTTAATTTGTTAGTTGATTGTTTGTTGAGTGCCATCATTTCTGAAATGGTCTTAAAGTAATTTAACTGTTATAAAGCAGTAATAAGTGATTTTTGTCCAAACAATTGGAACTTGCATAAAATGTTTGCACTATTAGCAGGACTGCCAACTCTCACGCATTGAGCGTGAGACTCGCGCATTTCACAAAATTCTCACGCTCTCACGCTGATCACAATATTTCTCACGCTCAAATATCTGCGGGTGCTGAAAGTTCAAAATAAAGCAAAAAATCTTTTAGAGGCGAGTAAAAACCATGAGGGGAATATCAGGTGAATGCATAGTCTTTTTCCCAGGATATGTGATTCAAGCACTAGAGGGGATTGGTTTAAAGCAGGGCTATCAAACTACCAGCACCAACCCCCCTCCCCCTTCCTCCCTGAGGCACGGCACACACCTCCCACCCTCACCTCCAGCGGCTCTATGTCCGTCGACCGCTCTGTCCACACCCCATGGAGTTTTAACCCCGGCCCGGAGCCAGGAGCTGACCGGGTGAGTGGGGGTATTGGTGCTGCCTCTGTAGCCTACTATGGGAGGGGGAAACACACCCTCCCACACCCTCCCTCGCAATTTTTCACTCTCAACTCTCACCCAATGTTGGCAGCCCTGTTTGTATCACAATGGGTGGTGAATCTCTGAAATTCTCAACCCCAGGAAGTAGTTAAAGAGGAATCAGATACATTTTTGACAGTTCAATGGTGTTTTTGACAGTTTCGACTGGTACAATGGAGGGAATGAGATTTGACAGGATCAGCGATGGTGATATTGAACGGTGGATCAGGCTGCAGGGGCCGAGTGGCCAGCTCCTGTTATTATGATTCCTTCCAGCCAGAGAAGGACTATAACCATATAACCATATAACAATTACAGCACGGAAACAGGCCATCTCGGCCCTACAAGTCCGTGCTGAACAACTTTTTTCCCTTAGTCCCACCTGCCTGCACTCATACCATAACCCTCCATTCCCTTCTCATCCATATAACTATCCAATTTATTTTTAAATGATCCCAACGAACCTGCCTCCACCACTTCAACTGGAAGCTCATTCTACACTGCTACCACTCTCTGAGTAAAGAAGTTCCCCCTCATATTACCCCTAAACTTCTGTCCCTTAATTCTGAAGTCATGTCCTCTTGTTTGAATCTTCCCTATTCTCAAAGGGAAAAGCTGGTCCACATCAACTCTGTCTATCCCTCTCATCATTTTAAAGACCTCTATCAAGTCCCCCCCTTAACCTTCTGCGCTCCAGAGAATAAAGACCTAACTTATTCAACCTTTCTCTGTAACTTAGTTGTTTAAACCCAGGCAACATTCTAGTAAATCTCCTCTGTACTCTCTCTATTTTGTTGACATCCTTCCTATAATTGGGCGACCAAAATTGTACACCATACTCCAGATTTGGTCTCACCAATGCCTTGTACAATTTTAACATTACATCCCAGCTTCTATACTCAATGCTCTGATTTATAAAGGCTAGCATACCAAAATCTTTCTTTACCACCCTATCTATATGAGATTCCACCTTCAAGGAACTATGCACAGTTATTCCCAGATCCCTCTGTTCAACTGTATTCTTCAATTCCCTACCATTTACCATGTACGTCCTATTTTGATTTGTCCTGCCAAGGTGTAGCACCTCATATTTATCAGCATTAAACTCCATCTGCCATCTTTCAGCCCATTCTTCCAAATGGCCTAAATCACTCTGTAGACTTTGGAAATCCTCTTCATTATCCACAACACCCCCTATCTTGGTATCATCTGCATACTTACTAATCCAATTCACCACACCTTCATCCAGATCATTGATGTACATGACAAACAACAAAGGACCCAACACCGATCCCTGAGGCACCCCACTAGTCACCTGCCTCCAACCCGACAAACAACCATCCACCATTATCCTCTGGCTTCTCCCATTCAGCCACTGTTGAATCCATCTTGCTACTCCTGCATTTATACCTAACAGTTGAACCTTCTTAACCAACCTTCCATGAAGCAAAGGCCTTACTAAAGTCCATATAGACAACATCCACTGCTTTACCCTCGTCAATTTCCCTAGTAACCTCTTCAAAAACTTCAAGAAGATTAGTCAAACATGACCTTCCAGGCACAAATCCATGTTGACTGTTCCTAATCAGACCCTGTTTATCCAGATGCTTATATATATTATCTGTAAGTATCTTTTCCATTAATTTGCCCACCACTGAATTCAAACTAACAGGCCTATAATTGCTAGGTTTATTCTTAGAACCTTTTTTTTTTTTTGGACTGTTGATTAAGGAATACACATTACCGGATAAACTCTTGGCCTGTTACTATCTGGATTTGGAAGCAACCAGTGCAAGGTCGTTTCAGAGAAAGTAGAGAAACCAAATGGAATCGAAATACTCTAGTTAAATGCAAAACTATTGTTAACATTTGACAACCTCAAGAACTTAGTTACACATGCTCAAACGTACAGTACCAAACACAAAACTTGAATACTCTCATAAACATAGGCCAGTGAGAATCTCTGCTCCACTGCGGGCAATTTAAAAACGTGCTTTCTGCCAAATTTCCAGGAAAACAAAAATCTGTTGGACTAATGAAAAACATCACCCCGAGACAAAAATACTTCAACATCATAAGGTTTGTTAACAGTTTGCTGAAAAGCAGATGTCAAAATATTCCTGTTTCACTGCCAACTTGTGAATTTCCTTGTAAGAGATGACAATATAATCTTTGCCAGTCATGCTACTGAAAACACACAGTGTTCCCATCACAACTGACTCTGAAAAGTTTCCAAGTATAGACTGCAGATCACAGTACGATCCATTGAATGGACAGACCACGTTAAACCCACAGACATTGAGAAAGGTAAGGCATAAAAGGATCAAACTTTCTTTAAGAAACAATCTAACAAACAAGATGAAAAGCAACAAATGGCTTTCATGCATTCAAGACAACATGATCAGAGGGACAACATAGGAAGCAAAGAACACTTGATGTGGTATGGAGGACAGTGGTCACTCACCTGCAGGGAGTTGAGGATGACAAAGGTATAGGCCATGACGACAGAGAGGGGAACGAGTACTCCACAGAGCCACGTGAGTCCCAGAATGGGCAAGAGTACCAGCACTGCTTTCACTGCAGCCCTGCAACACAACACTGGCGTCAGAATGAAGCAAGTCACGCATGATCAAAACAAACCGCTGAGCTTGCTGCAGTCAACCCCATGTCAGAGTGACAGAAATAACCTACAGTCATACAGTCAGAAAGTGCTGGAGTAACTCAGCGAGTCAGGCAGCATCTCTCGGGGTTGTTCCCACAGTGCCGGAGTAACCTCCGTCAGAGATGCTGCCTGACTCGCTGAGTTACTCCGCCACTTTCTGTCTCTTTTTGTGAACCAGCATCTGTGTGTGTGTGCATGTGTGTGTGTGCCTCCTGTCATTGTGTGTGCTATGTTTCTGCTCTGGGTCTACAGTCTGGACAGTAGCCAAGGTGACTATGTGAAAGGGTAAACTAGCAAAATGGGAAATGGAAATAAAAATTGGACCATCCATATTTTTCTTAAAAATCTGTCAAATTATCAAGGGTTCTAAATAAAGAGCAATTTCGTTCAGACCATAAGGTCTGAATGACAATAAAGGAATTCAAATTCAATTCAATTCAATTCAAAGCTGGAATTCTTCCTGATGAATTATTTCCACGTTGCTTTGTGCTAACCGCTATGCTTCCAGCTTGTCTGTTTTACTTTTGCATTTTACGTAACTGTAAATAGACACAAAATCCTGTAGTAACTCAGCGGGACAGGCAGCATCTCTGGGTAGAAGTAATGGGTGACGTTTTGGGTCAGAGCCATAGTCACAGAGTGATACAGTGTGGAAACAGGCCCTTTGGCCTAACTTGCCCACACTGGCCAACATGTCCCAGATACACTAGTCCCACCTGCCCACCTTCGGCCCATATCCCTCCAAACCTGTCCTATTCATGTACGTTTCTTAAACAATGGGATAGTCCCAGCCTCAACTACCTCCTCTGGCTCCAAACACCCACCACCCTTTGTGTGAAAACCTTACCCTTCAGATTCCTATTAAATATTTTCCCCTTCACCAAAAACCTGTCCTCTGGTCCTCAATTCCCCAACTCTGGGCAAGAGACTCTGTGCATCTACGCAAACCATTCCTCTCATGATTTTATACACCTCTATAAAAACAGCCCCTCATCCTCCTGTGCTCCAAGGAATAGTCGCCTACTCAACCTCTCACTATAGCTCAGACCCTCTAGTCCTGGCAACATCCTTGTAAATCTTCCCTGCACCCGTTTCAGCTCAATAATATCTTGCCTATAACATGGTGCCCAAAACAAAATGCATATTCTAAATGCGGCCTCACCAACGTCATTACAACTACAACATGACCTCCCAACTTCTTTACTCAATATTCTGATTGATGAAGGCTAATGTGCCAAAAGCCTTTTTTGACCAAGAGTCCCTTCTTCAGACTGAGAGTGAGGGGAGAGGGAGACATCAAGATATGGGAGGGTAAGTTGTGAAAACGAGACATCAAAGGGACTTTTATATGTCAAGAAATGTTGATGGTTTCTGAAGGGAGATGCAATGCAATTGAACACCGCCCTCTAGAGGCCTGCTGCCCTCATGACTGCTGACCTGATCTGGTCGTAGGCTTGCTCCATGGGACTGCTGTTGACAGCAAGCATGCTCGCCCGCCGCTTGGCTGTGGTCATGGTGATCAGCACAACCCGCGTCAGCACAAATATGTTCACCTGCACAAAAGTAACATTCATCGTCTCAGTAGCCACACCAGGAGCAACAGGTGAACATGGCGATCGGCACATTAGGACATACAAACATAGAAAATAGGTGCAGGATTAGGCCATTTGGCCCTTTGAGCCAGCACCGCCATTCAATGTGATCATGGCTGATCATCCAGAATCAGTACCCCGTTCCTGCCTTCTCCCCATATCCCTTGATTCTGTCAGCCCAAAGAGCTTAATCTAACTCTCTCTTGAATACATCCAGTGGATTGGCCTCCACTACCTTCTGTGGCAGAGAATTCCACAGATTCACAACTCTCAGGCTGAAAAAGTTTTTCCTTATCTCAGTTCTAAATGGCTTATTTTTAAACTGTGACCCCAGGGGTTCTGGACTCCCCCAACATGGGGAATATTTTCCGTGCATCTAGCCTGTCCAATCCCTTAAAAAGTTTATATGTTTCTCTAACGTTATTATTATTATTGCACTATTATTGTTTGTTTTTGTGTATGTACATATGTGTGCGTGAATGCTGTGGAGTAACTCAGTGGGGCAGGCAGCATCTCTGGAGAGAAGGAATGGGTGATGTTTCAGGTCAAGACCCTTCATATATATATATATATATATATATATATATACACATATATATATATATATAATATATATACACACACACACAACACATATATACCATATATACAATAAAGGGCACGGAAACATCACCCATTCCTTCTCTCAGAGATGCCCTTCTAGTAACCGTGCCGAACACATACCCTTCTAGTCCGTGCCCATATAGTCCCCCCCCATACCATATACCTGCGCTCAGACCATAACCTTCCATTCCCTTCCCGTCCATATAACTATCCAATTTATTTTTAAATGATAAAAAAGAACCTGCCTCCACCACCTTCACTGGAAGCTCATTCAACACAGCCTCCACTCTCTGAGTAAAGAAGTTTCCCCTCATGTTACCCCTAAACTTCAGTCCCTTAATTCTCAAGTCATGTCCCCTTGTTTGAATCTTCCCTACTCTCAGTGGGAAAAGCTTTTCCACGTCAACTCTGTCTATCTCTCTCATCATTTTAAAAACCTCTATCAAGTCCCCCCTTAACCTTCTGCGTTCCAAAGAATAAAGCCCTAACTTGTTCAACCTTTCATATATACATACACATATATACACACACACTGAACTTTTTTTCCTCTCTCGTTTATTATACTGCTTACAGTGTACTATGTTTACATATTTCGTTGTGCTGCTGGAAGTAAGAATTTTATTATTCTCTCTGGGACAAATGACAATAAAACACTCTTGACTCTTTTCCATGGAGCACAGGCCAAGGATGACTTTGTAGAGGTACATGAGGGCCATAAATAACATGAATACAGTCTTTTTCCCCAGGGTAGGGGAACGCAATACTACAGGGTCTAAAGTTTAGAGTTTAGAGATACAGAGCGGAAACAGGCCCTCTGTCCACCAGGTCCGGGCCGACCAGCGATCCCCGCACACTAACATTATCCTACACCCACTAGGGACAATGTTTACATTTACACCAAGCCAATTACCCTACATACCTGCACGTCTTTGGAGTGTGGGAGGAAACCGAAGATCTCTGAGAAAACCCACGCAGGTCACGGGGAGAACGTACAAACGCCGTACAGACAGCGCCCGTAGTCTACCGCTTCACCAACGTGACGCCAAAATATAGGTTTAAGGTGAGAGGAAAACGATTTAAAGGTGACCCGAGGGGCAGCTTTTCACCACAGAGGGCGGTAGGTGTATGGAACGAGCTGCCAGAGGAAGTGGGAAATGCAGGTACAATTACTTGGGCGGCACGGTAGCACAGTGGTAGAGCTGCTGCCTTACAGCGCTAGAGACCTGGGTTTGATCCTGACTATGTGTGCTGTCTGCACGGAGTTTGTACATTCTCCCTGGGACCGCATGGGTTTTCTCCGAGATCTTCAATTGGTATAAAATGTAAATTGCCGCCAGTAGGTGTAGGATGGTGTTAGTGCGTGGGAATCGCTGGTCGGTGCGGATTTAGTGTGGTGGAGAAGCTGGTGTGGTCCTGAGATCCTGAGAGCGATGCCGTCTGGAGCTATGCTCCCTGGTAGGGCCACCCATGGCAGTAAGGTCAAGGGGGAGGTCCCTGACAAAGAGCAATCCAACCAAGACCTAAACGGTGGAACAGGCGGACGACGATGGCTGACCTTAGTGGAGCGTCACAACGGCTGGGAAGGCGGATGAAGGCTGCAGCAGAAAAGGGTCTCCAGTCGTCTTGGACTCCATGCCACTGGATCCTGACTCAGATCTGTCAAGGACCATGGGGTAGCTGGCTGTATATCAGTCTCCCCACATTAAACAAAGTCACGCACAGGCGTCCTCCATATAGGACAGTCATACTCATTTCGAGTGACCGTCGATGATGATTTCCGCATTGTATCTCTAAACTACACTAAACGGAACTTCTTGCACGGGTACATGGATAGGAAAGGTTTGGAGATATATGGGCCAGGGGTTGATTTGGCACCTGGATCGACATGGGGTGGAGTCAATGTTCCTGTGCTTAATAACTCGTTGACTCTCAGTAAACCCAAATATAATTTCAGGGCAACTTCTTCAAACTAACAGACATGAATCGCAAAATTAGTTGTGGTGTTTTAATGAATACACTTTTAAAAGACGAAATGGTTATTCAGCATGGAATCAGACCCTTTGGCCCAACTCATCCATGCCACGCAAGAAGCTCCATCTAAGATAGTCCCATTTGCCCTTGTTTGGCCAGCATCCCGTTATAGCTGGAGAGCTATAACGGGATCTATAGCTCTCGTTGCCTGTGGAAGGCATCACGCACATTAAAGGACTCATCTCATCCCCCACATCACTTGTTTGTCCTTCTGCCCTCAGGAAATTGTTACAGGTCCATCAAATCACACATCACAAGATTAACGAACAGTTCTACCCCAACACTACCCCAACAAAGGATTTGAGTATAGGAGCAGGGAGGTTCTATTGCAGTTGTACAGGGTCTTGGTGAGACCACACCTGGAGTATTGCGTACAGTTTTGGTCTCCAAATCTGAGGAAGGACATTATTGCCATAGAGGGAGTGCAGAGACGGTTCACCAGACTGATTCCTGGGATGTCAGGACTGTCTTATGAAGAAAGACTGGATAGACTTGGTTTATACTCTCTAGAATTTAGGAGATTGAGAGGGGATCTTATAGAAACGTACAAAATTCTTAAGGGGTTGGACAGGCTAGATGCAGGAAGATTGCTCCCGATGTTGGGGAAGTCCAGGACAAGGGGTCACAGCTTAAGGATAAGGGGGAAATCCTTTAAAACCGAGATGAGAAGAACTTTTTTCACACAGAGAGTGGTGAATCTCTGGAACTCACTGCCGCAGAGGGTAGTCGAGGCCAGTTCATTGGCTATATTTAAGAGGGAGTTAGATGTGGCCCTTGTGGCTAAGGGGATCAGAGGGTATGGAGAGAAGGCAGGTACGGGATACTGAGTTGGATGATCAGCCATGACCATATTGAATGGCGGTGCAGGCTCGAAGAGCCGAATGGCCTACTCCTGCACCTAATTTCTATGTTTCTAACACCATCACCACTCTGAACTGATCACACACCCCCCACAGCCAATATTTTGTACTGCCACAACACTATATTGCAATATTGAAATATTGCACATTATGACGGCATTTTCTTGCCGTTTTTGTATTCGTTATTATTTATCTGTTACGTTGGAGCTCCGTTCAGGCAGTGCGCCTGGAATTTTGTTGTATGTATTTACAATGACAATAAAGTGTATTCTTATTATTATTATTATTATTATTATTATTAAACCTTTCCTATCCATGTACCTGTCCAAATGCATTTGAAATATTGTTATAGTGCCTCTCTCAACCATCTTCTGTGGCAGCTCTTCCCATATCCCCAGGAATGATTGACCCTAACATCCTCCCGATCTCCTCTCCTCTCACCTTAACCCTATCCCCTCTAGTTTTATATCTGTGGAATTCTCTGCCACAGAAGGCAGTGGAGGCCAATTCACTGGATGTTTTCTAGAGGGAGTTAGATTTGTCTCTTAGAGCTAACGGAGGAACGGGAGGAGGAATGCTGGAGGAACTCAGCGGGTCAAGCAGCAACCTGTGATACACAAAATGTCAACTCACACCACTTGCTTCCTCTGTGTGACCTGCCCCGCTGAATTCCTCCAGCATTCTTTGGTTTGTTCTTGACAACACACCATGGTCACACCTTCACCAGGAATATACACACAAAAAGCTGGAGTAACTCAGCGGGTCAGACAGTATCTCTGGAGAAAAGGAATTAGAGATGTTTCCGGTCGAGACCCTTCTTCAGACTGAGAGTCAGGGGAAAAGGGAAACGAGAGATATAAGTGGTGATATAGAGAGATGTAGAACAAATGAATGAAAATTATGCAAAACAAGTGCCAATGATAATGGAAACAGGCCATTTTTAGCTGTCGGCTAGGTGAAAATGAGTTACCGACAATGAGACTCAACAAGACAACTCTAAAGCTAGTACGAATTGGGTGGGGGAGAAAACAGAGAGAGAGGGAATGCAAGGGTTACGAAGTTAGATAAATCAATATTCATGCCCCTGGGTTGTGTGCTGCCCAAGTGAAATATGAGGTGCTGTTCCCCTCACCAGGAAGGTTGGATGAAACAAACCAAAGGAGCATTGCAAATCCCAACACATAACTATTCATGGTGCACTGTACTCTCTAGGTTTTGAAGTCACTTGATGAGCCTTACCATGATGATGAAGATAACTGGCCCAACAAAGGCCCAGATGACTCCATTGTGGACGTTGAGCCAGCAGTAGCGATCGGCGATGTACTTGTCATGTGCCGCTGCCAGTGTGATGGTCACTATTAGAACCGGAATACCTGCAATCAAAGCGCAAACCCTCGTCTTCAATAATGGCATGAGCACGTTCTAAAGATTAATGTCAACCAGTGGATTGTCATGAGACAATGGTAACAGTCCTTCCATAATCTAGGGTACTGTTTGATTTACCTCTACCCCATTGTGAACATTGGACTGTCTAAGGGACTGATGCAAGAAGTTGGACAAGCTAGGACAGGCTTAGTCGCCGTGGGAAAGCTCAGAAGATCAAAAGGTCATAAGTGATAGAAGCAGAAACTTAGAAACATAGAAATTAGGTGCAGGAGTAGGCCATTCGGCCCTTCGAGCCTGCACCGCCATTCAACATGATCATGGCTGATCATCCAACTCAGTATCCCGTACCTGCCTTCGCTCCATACCCTCTGATCCCCTTGGCCACAAGGGCCACATCTAACTCCCTCTTAAATATAGCGATGAGGCCATTCGGTACATCAAGTCTACTCCGCCATGCAATCATGGCTGATGTATCTCTCGCTCCTAGCCCCATTGCCCTGGCTTCTCCTCAGAACATCTGACAAGAATCTATCTATCTCTTCCGTAAATATATCCACTGATTTTGCCTCCACACCCTTCTGTGGCAAAGAATTCCACAGATTCACCACCCTCTGACTAAAGAAATCCCTCCTCATCTCCATCCTTTAATTCTGAGGCTATGATCTCTGGTCCTAGATTCTCCCACTGGTGAAAACATCCTCTACACATCCACTCTATTCAAGCCTTTCGCTATTCTGTACGTTTCAATGAGGTCCCCCTCATTCTTGGGACAAAGAGCCCATTTCCATGCTGTATCACATGCTAAATTGCTGAGAACTATATTCAGTATCTTCGCCTTTCGTATTGAGTTTGAACTGATTGCATGTATGTATGGTACATCTGATCTGTTTAGACAGCATTAAAAAAAGCTTCTCACTGCACTTCGGGACACGTGACAAAAACCTGAACCTAGCATACTGTGTAATTTTACCTATAAATTCTGTACCTTCCCTACATGTTAATGAACATAACATGATTACCCACAGTTTATTAGGTATAAGCGCACAACAAAAAAGATCAGACACATTCAGGTTACCTTTACCATGGATTTGATGCAAGTCTATGCACTGTATATGGCTCGATTGTAATCATGTATTATCTTTCTGCTGACACGCAACAAAAGCTTTTCACAGTACCTCGCTACACATGACAATAATAAACTAAACTAAGTCTGTGTCCAAATTTCCTTCTCATATATTCAGCGATGGCAGGATAGTGTATCGTTCATTTCATTTACTGAAGGAGTTTTAGGAACTTGGACTTGGTTATATCTCATAGTCATACAACACAACACAGATTCCTTTGGTCCACTAGGCCCATGCCTACCTATGCTGATCTGCTTTGCCTACTTTTACCCCATATCCCACTATGCCTTTCCTCTTGGATGTCTTTCCAATGTTGCAATTGTATCTTCTTCCACCTACCTCCTCTGGGGCAACTCCTTGGGGATATCACAATCCTCTGGGTGGAAACTCACCCCTCAGATCTCCTCTACTCCTCACATTAAGCAGTTTCTTCCCAGCTGTTATCAGGCAACTGAATCATCCCACCACAACCAGAGAACAGTGCTGAACTACTATCTACCTCACTGGTGACCCTTGGACTATCCTTGATCAGACTTTATCTTGCACTAAATATTATTCCCTTGTCATGTATCTGTACACTGGCTCGATTGTAATCATGTATTGTCTTTCTGCTGACTGGTTAGCACGCAACAAAAGCTTTACACTGTACCTTGGTACATGTGACAAGAAACTAAACTGAAGCTGAAACTTCTGCTCTGGAGGACCAGACACCCCTGTCTTCCCCGTACCCCATGTAGCTTTGTGACAGTCAATGGGGATCACATTTCTCCGAAAACTCTTGGAAATCTCTCGCAACATCAACACTGAACAACTAAATTGAATGCAACCCAGTTGGAGAGAGGATTTAAGTATCCATCCTCATCCTCAAGTTTTGACTCATTCTCAATCAGATAATATACAGTCTTCTCTTCGGAAAATGTAATTCGTACAAATTGGCCTGTTCTTCATCAGTATAGATTCCATATCTCCATTAAACCCGGCATCCAGTTTCAACAGCAACCTCAGGAAGTGCAACACTTCCTTGTTCACACAGACGGTGGTGGGTGTATGGAACAAGCTGCCAGAGGAGGTAGTTGAGGCTGGGACTATCCAATCGTTGAAGAGACAGTTAGACAGGTACATGGATAGGACAGGTTTGAAGGTTATGGGACTAGGGTAGCTGGGACATTGTTGGCCAGTGTGGGCGAGTTGGGCCGAAGGGCCTGTTTCCACACTGTATAAATCTATGACTCTATGTCCCCACCTTCTCCTCCCCCCACCCCCCCACAAACATACAGGCAGCCAAACAGTGATCCACTTCCACCTCATGAGATTTTGTGTTCACACTGTGTTCCCTTCTACAAATGCCAATTAACTAATTGTTTTGTGGAGTACCTGTATTCCATTCCAGAGAGTGCCCTCCTGTTTTGTGCCATTTTAATTCATCATGCCAGGCCCACTCTAGTCTGTCTCCGTCCCAGCCCTGTGTCAGTGAGTTATAGACACAGACACATAGAAAATGGGTGCAGGAGTAGGCAATCGGCCCTTCCACCCAGCACCGCCATTCAATATGATCATGGCCTATCATCCATAATCAGTACCCCGTTCCTGCTTTCTCCCCACATCCCTTGATTTCGTTAGCCATAAGAGCTAAATCTAACTCTCTCTTGAATACATCCAGTCAATTGGCCTCCACTATCTGCTATTGCAGATTCACAACTCTCTGGGTGATTTAAAAAAAATAAAAATATCAACTGCAATGCACAATTCACATTTTGAACAATCCAGTGTAATGGGTGGAAAGTGTATAAAACCATGAGAGGAATAGAGTCTTTTGCCCAGAGTAGGTGAATCGAGGACCAGAGGACACAGGTTTAAGGTGAAGGGGAAAAGATTTAATAGGATTTTGAGGGGTAACTTTTTCCACACAAAGGGTGTGGTGGGTGTAAGGAACAAGCTGCCAGAGGTGGTAGATGAGGCAGGAATTATCCAAACGTTTAAGAAAGGTACATGGATAGGACATGTTTGGATGTTTGGAGGGCCGCCAAGGAATGCAGGGGCGAGACATACTAAGGTACTGTGGTACACTGTGAAATCGACAGAAGGATGGAGGGTTGGGTGTTTATGCGTGCTATTTTCGTGATATTTATTTAGTGTAGCTTGGTTAGCTTTTAGAAATGTTTGAATGGTGTGTGGCTGACATTTTTAAATAATCATGTTACACACTGTATTCTATTTATTCTCTATGGCCAAATGCGCAGGTGGGACCAGTGTACTGTGGGCACTACACACTGTATTACTCTATGCCGCTTTGAGTAACCTACACCGTACATCTTTGAGTAACCTAAATGAAATAATAATATTTCATCCTCCGCTCTTCACTCAAGTTGACGGTGACGACTTTACTCCAGAGAAGCAGCCCTTCCACCATCATCCATGCAAATGCAGCCATGAAGAACAGATGCAGAAGAGCAGTGACTGCTGTACATGCAGTCTGGAAAAAGATGCAACTGATTAGGTTTCTCATTAAAGCAGAGGGGCTTTAGGATAGGAAACATGGAAGTGTAGGAATGGATGGAAATGGATCACGCACAGGCAAATGAGATCAGTTTAACTTGTTTGGCACAGACATAGTGGGCTGAAGGGGCCGTTCCTGTGCTGTCCATCCTATGTTATATGTTCGTAACTGCAGATCAAGCAGGAGGCTCAGTTCATCAGGAGGTTACGGGGTGACTATGCAGAGTCTGACTACCATGGCAGGGACACAGGCCGAACTCCGGGACCATCGCTGGCAACGGAGCTTCTCCCCGCATCAGCTCAATGCCTTTTACACCCGTATAGAACAGGCAAACAAAGTTAATCCACTACGCATCCCCACCATCCCCCCACCGTGATCCAACGACACACGGGTTACCCAAAATTATATGGCAAAGTATTGGTAACATCAGCAACAGTGCTGTGGACAAATTAAGACACAGAGTGCTGGAGTAACTCAGCGGGTCAGACGGCATCCCTGGTGAACATGGATAGGTGACGTTTCAGGTCAGAACAAATTGATCCACATAACATAGTGGTGGTGACCAGAATATGAAATGTCTTGCACATGCCCATGCTTGAAGGCCCTCTAAGAGCAGTAGGGGTATAGGAGGCTCGACATACCTTACTGTCTGTTGCCGAGTCACTACTCAGTAACACCATCTGTGCTGCAATCAGAGCCACAAACAGGTTTTTGTGAATGGAAGTCCGGTCAGACTTTGGAATACTGGAGATTAAAACAGACACTAATTACACTCAGTTGCCATTGTTGCTGCCTGAAGTAAATTATCTGAATGACTCCGATCGTTTCAATGTACAACAAATCAGCAGAAATTATTGAAGGTGAGTGGCACGGTGACGCAGTGGTAGAGTTGCTGCCTCACAGCACCAGAGACCCAGGTTCGATCCCGACTACTGGTGCTGTCTGTTCGAAGTTTGTACGTTCTCCCCGTGGCCCGCATGTGGTTTTCTCCGAGATCTTCGGAATCCTCCCACACTCCAAAGACGTACAGGTGTGTAGGTTAATTGGCTTTGTGTAAATGTAAATTGCCCCTGGTGTGTGTCGTGTATTGTGGATGTGTGGGGATCGCTGGTCGGAACAGACTCGGTGGGCCGAAGGGCCTGTTATAATGCTGTATCTCTAAACTAAACTACCTACAAAAGGTAAACCTATTCAAATACTTACTCCAGCACAGTGAAAAGAATCAAAGTCACCACCAGGGCACAGAGAGAGGCTCCAGATCCAATGAAGGTCAGTTTGTTTAAAACCGTCTCAGTCTCCACACCCCACTGTACAGAACACAAGAAGAGTATAAATATTCTATAAACTGTTAATTTGAAGAAATATGATGCAGTGGTCACCGATTTAGAGTTTGTAATATTCCATATCATTCACACAGAGATAAATACACAGAGAACGTTAATTCCCAGTTACTCCATCCTCGCCCCTCTTCCTTCAGGCAAGAGGTACAGAAGTGGGAAAACGCACACCTCCAGATTCAGGGACAGTTTCTTCCCAGCTGTTATCAGGCAACTGAACCATCCTACCACAAACTTAACATCTTCCTAATTGGAGACCTTTGAACTAATCAGACTTTATCTTGCACTGCATGTTGTATCCTGTATCTGAGCACTCTGGACAGCTTGATTATCATCATGTGTGGTCTTTTCTTTGACAGGATAGCATGCAACAAAAAGTTTTTCACTGTACCTCGGTACACATGACACTAATAAACTAAACAAAACCTGCACGCATGTCCTTTTAATCACAATTGTGCCCCTTGAGAAATGGTAAATGGGAGGCGAGCAGAGACTGACATACATGCTATCCCATTGTCCAACATCCCCTGAAGGACCTCACAATTCACACTCTGCTAAATCCTTGCCCAAACATCTCCCACTGCACCCTCTTCGTTTGCTTAGCACCAATACATTGTCAATCATCAGAGAGTTCTGAATCATAGACTCATAGAGTGATACAGTGTGGAAACAGGCCCTTTGGCCCAACTTGCCCACAGCAGCCAACATGTCCCAACTACACTAGTCTCACCTGCCCGCGTTTGGACCATATCCCTCCAAACCTGTCCTATTCATGTACCTGTCCAACTGTTTCTTAAACATTGGGATAGTCCCTGCCTCAACTACCTCCTGTGGCAGCTTGTTCCATGCACCCGCTACCCTTTGTGTGAAAATGTTATCCAACAGATTCCTATTAAATCTTGCCCCCTTCACCTTAAACCAGGGGTGGGCAACCTTGTTCTGCATAGGGGCCAGGACGCATGTCTGTGAGCGGATGGCAGGCCACATATATCACGTGAACACATGGATCCCGCCCTCAACCCGCCCCGGATGGCAGACATCAAATCACGTGTTCACAGAAGGTGCGCGGCCGTGCCGGCGGCTTTGCGCAGGATTCGGTACAGCCAGAGCTCGCCGTTCGGCCGCGATCAGCCACGATCAGCCACAATCAGCCGCAATCGCCGCTTGGCGGGCCGGATGATTACGGGCGAAAAAAATCTGCCTGCGGGCGGGATGATTCCGGGTTACGGGCCGCATTCGGCCCAGGGGGCCGCAGGTTGCCAACCCCTGCCTCAAACCAATGTTGTCTGATCCTTGATTCAAATGATACTCATGTGTGTAAGCGCCTTGTAAACTGTGGCATTCACACAATGTGGCCAACTTATAAAACAAATTAAAGGCAATAACAAATAATTTGGAACCATTAAAATACCTGAAATATTAGTGTAGATTTACTGTGAAAGATTTCATGATGAGTGCAAGGAAATCATACAGAAATAAAAAATCTGCAGATTGATATTGAGTCTTACAGCACATTGTTCTAAAATCAATCGATGTGTGTAGATAAACTGGTGTTGTCAACATAGTTCATCCTCATTCATGCTTCAAACTTCATTAAATGTGGGAAGTGCAGCTTTACATCATGCAGCAAATATTTTTAATCACATTTGCCACGTTCAGTCACTATGTCACCAACAAAGACCTCCATATTGATCGGTGTGAAATATGTGGAACTGATGCACTGGTGACATTGGACCTCCAGGACTGATGCTGGACAGTAAAACTCTCTGCTGACAAATCATCAACACCATTGAGACACAAAGATGAGTGTTGTTTCCAAAGCGTAAAGACTTTCCTAACCAGACCTATCACGAACAAATCTCAATATTTGTGCACTACAGATCGATTAATACCAATTTTTTGCTTATGGTTCATAGGCGCAGAACTAGGCCATTCAGCCCATCAAGTCTACTCCAGCATTCAATCATGGCTGATCTTTCTCTCCCTCTCACCCCATTCTCCTGCCTTCTCCCCATAACCCCAGACACCCGCACTTATCAAGAATCTATCTATCTCCGCCTTAAAAATATCCATTGACAGCCTCCACAGCCTTCTGTAGCAATGAATTCCACAGATTCACCACCGACTGACTAAATAAATTAGTCCTCATCTCCTTCCTAAAGGAATGTCCTTTACTTCTGAGGCTATGACCTCCCACTGGTGGAAATATCCTGTCCACATTAGCAAGTTTGCAGATGACACAAAGCTGGGTGGCATGTTGAACTGTAAGGAGGATGCTATGAGGATGCTGGGTGACTTCGACAGGTTGGGTGAGTGGGCAGATGCATGGCAGACGCAATTATCCATTTTGGTGGCAAAAACAGGTAGGCAGATTATTATCTGAATGGTGTCATTTTGGGAAAAGGGGAAGTACAGCGAGACCTGGGGGTCCTTGTTCATCAGTCATTGAAAGTAAGCATGCAGGTACAGCAGGCAGTGAAGCTAGCGAATGGCATGTTGGCCTTCATAACAAGAGGAGTTGAGTATAGGAACAAAGAGGCCCTTCTGCAGTTGTACAGGGCCATTGTGAGACCACACCTGCAGTATTGTGTGCAGTTTTGGTCTCCTAATTTGAAGAAGGACATTCTTGCTATTGAGGGAGTGCAGTATAGGTTTACAAGGTTAATTCCCGGGATGGCGGGACTGTCATATGCTGAGAGAATGGAGCGGCTGGGGCTTGTATACTCTGGAATTTAGAAGGATGAGAGGTTATCTTATAAGATTATTAAGGGTTTGGACACGCTAGAGGCAGGAAACATGTTCCCGATGTTGGGAGAGTGCATATCCAGGGCTCAAACGATTAAGAATAAGGGGTAAGCCATTTAGAACGGAAATTAGGAAAAACTTTTTCACACAGAGAGTTGTGAGTCTGTGGATTTCCCTGCCTCAGATGGCAGTGGAGGCCAATTCTCTGGAGGCTTTCAAGAGATAGTTAGATAGATCTCTTGAAGATAGCAGAGTCAGGGGATATGGGGAGGTGGGAACGGGGTACTGATTGTGGATAATCAGCCTCGATCACAGTGAATGACGGTGCTGGCTCGAAGTACCGAATGGCCTCTACTGCTGCACCTATTGTCTATTGTCACTCTATCTTTCAAATTGAAAGTAAAGTTCCCACACTTCCCATGTTGTGAAGATTGAAAGGGTACAGAGAAGATTTACGAGGATGTGGCCAGGACTAGGGTCTGAGCTACAGGGAGTGGTTGAGTAGGCTGGGACTCTATTCCTTGGAGCGCAGGAGGATGAGGGGAGATCTTATAGAGGTCTATAAAATCAAAAGAGGAATAGATCAGGTAAATGCACAGCCTCTTGCCCAGAGTAGGTGAATCGAGGACCAGGAGACGTATGTTTAAGGTTAAGGGGAAAAGTCTTAATAGGAATCTAAGAGCTATCCTTTTCACATAAAGGGTGGTGGGTGTATGGAACAAGCTGCCAGAGGCAGGGACTGTCCCAACGTTGGAGAAACAGTTAGACAGGTACATGGATAGGACAGGTTTGGAGGGATATGGACAAAACGCGGGCAGGTGGGACGAGTGAGCTGGGACATGTTGGCCGGTGTGGGCAAGTTGGGCCTGTTTACATGTTGTATCACTCTATGACATGACTCAATCTGTAACCAGATGGCAACCTGTGTGTTTGGGTTGTTTCTTGGGATGGTGTGAGAATGCTTTGTTCGTCCGTAAACAGACCTGCATTTCTGTGAATTGCATCAACACGGCAAAGTTAGTAGTGTGGCTGCAGAAACAGACGGTAATGTCAGACTCAGCCCGGACCACGTGGCAACCTTGACTTGACCATCCGACAAAACGGCCGTCTCTGAAAGAAACGGGATTAAAACATTCACACACACAGCAGATCCGCAGTGTCAAAACCAAACAGTTTCAGATAATCAAGCACACCTTTAATAGGCATGTTACATTAATAGTTAACTGTGAAGCAGATTGAGAAGAATCAAATACACAGGACTAGATGTTAAAAGTCCCTTGTGCCAATAGGTCTTACAGAGTCTTACAGCACAGGAACAGCTCCTAATGTCCACATATCGATATGAATCCCATTTACAGCACTTACTCCACAGCCTAGGTGCCTTGACAAGCGCTGATCCAGAATCCTATTAAATGTTGGGTCTCTTTGTTAGTAACTAACATTTAGTAACAGCCCTGACAGCCCTTTAAGTTTATAAATTAACCCGTATGTCACAGAATCAGGAAGGTCATAGATCTATGTGGGCAGATGCTGGTTTACTCTGAAGAGCGGAACAAAATGCTGGAGTAACTCAGCGGAAAAGGCAGCATCTCTGGGTTGAAGGAATGGGTGACCTTTCCAGCCAAGACCTTCTTCTGATTGAGAGTCAGGGGGAGAGGGAGACACAAAGATATGGAAGGGTAAGGTGTGAAAACAAGACTTTAAAGGGGAATAAGATCAAGGAAAGTGCAGAATAGATCATTGTTAGCTAGAGGAAGGTGGCAACAAAGCATACAAAGATAAAATTTAATCAGGAAGACAGTCAGATTGGTCAGAGAACAAGGATGGGGGAATTCAACCCCCCTATCACCCATTCCTTCTCTCCAGAGATGCCGCCTGTCCCGCTGAGTTACTCCAGCATTTTGTGTTTATCTTTGGTGTAAACCAGCATCTGCAGTTCCGTCCCACACAGGAGAAAAGTCACCCTCTGTTCCTCCTCTTCCACTTCCAGTGGTCCCAGTTCAATTGGAACTATATGCTTTCCCTTATTTACTCACAGCAAGAAAAGATTGGATAGGAAAATCTGGTTTATTCTCACAGCAACGATTTTAATGACATGAGCAAATGTAGAAAAACAAAAATAGACACAGTGCTGGAGTAACTCAGCGGGTCAGGCAGCATCTGTGTAGAACATGGATAGGTGACATTTCACAGAGTTGGAGTAACTCAGCGGGTCAGGCAGCATCTGTGGAGAACATGGATAGGTGATGTTTCACAGAGTGCTGGAGTAACTCAGCGGGTCAGGCAGCATCTGTGGAGAACATGGATAGGTGACGTTTCAGGTCGAGACCCTTCTTAACACTGTGGGAGGGGAGAGGGCAAAGAAAATGGGAAGAGAAGAGGAGCAGAACAAAGCAATGGCAGGCAATAGGTGAACAGTAGGCAGATGTTTATGAAAACTCCCTCCCCTGTCATTGCCGATCAAAAATCCCTTTGTTCCTGCACAGATTACTTGGGTGACCATTCCTTGGGCACTAATTGTTGACAGATTTAGATTGAACATTGATCAGCTACAGTGAAGCCCAGGAATGATGGGGAAAAATGAGCTGTTGATCCCTGTTAAGTCTGCACTGAAAGCAATAATCTGCGCTGACCAAAGTCTGGTACTTACTGAAGACTGAAATTCCAAAACACACATGCAGGGGTGGCGAATTTCGAAAATCCAACCTTAAAATGAGAAGATAAACAGTTGGTCAAACCGGGCAAACTGCGTGCCAAGTTTCATTTACACTTGAAAGAACTCCAAAATCTCAGAACATTGACCTGTAAATGAGTTGTTAGTTGGATACTGCTTATTTGACTTGTATGGACCTAAAAATGGATTTTACCTGCTGGTTATAATCCCCATAAATAATTCAAAATTCTGTGATTTTACAATGATAAAAATGTTGAGGCTCATTTACAATATTCCAGGTTAAATTTGCATTGTTGATCTACATGCTCCAGTCCTGTTTTGTAACCAATTTAAGAAACGTTTTATTCTCTCCTTAATTGTGGTTTTTCATGCATGTCTATTGATTAATGCGGATGTCAGGGATTATAGAGAGAAGGCAGGAGAATGGGGTTGAGAGGGAAAGATGGATCAGCCATGATCGAATGACGGAGTAGACTTAATGGGCCAAATGGCCTAAAGGGCATGTCCCACTGTACGTGTTTACCCAAGAGCTCTCCCGAGTTAAAAAAAAAAATCAAACTTGTGGTAAGTACGTAGAATGTACGTAGCGGGCACGTCGGAGCTCGGGACGTCTCTTAGCGGCTCGTAACGCTAACGGCAGGTACTCGGGAAACGTGGTAAGATCGTGAGGTTTTTTCAACATGTTGAAAAATGTCCACGGGAGCCCCGAGTACCTACGAGCGGCCATTACCGTAATTCTCTGAGTTCGAATCGGGGGAAACTCGGGAGAACTCTTGAATTACCTCGTACAGTGGGACAGGCCATTAATTCTACTTATGAACACCTCACGTTTTATATATGCGGAGATTGGTGGTGGGAGGGAGAAGGTAGGGGGTGGGAATGGGGCTATCATTGCCTTTGCCTTTGATTGCCGGCTGATACCACCCCTCTCTGACTCCATCATTCCTGCCATTGCACACACCATCAAATCTATCCGAGAACGGAATGCATGCAACCAAGGGTTCAGCTATTCTAATCGGCCAGAACTATAACCTTTATTATTATTGAATATTATTCATTTTGAAGACCAGTCTCAGTTTGCTTACCACAGGGCGATGTGACAGAGAGTATTGCACAGCTGTTGGGATGTTTCTTGCTTTGACTGGATCACGTACAGTCGATGAGATTACAGCTGTTTGAAGCTGGCTTGCTTGCAAATTGGAATCATAATAGATGACGTTGTATCGGCTGCTTTCACTGCAAAAGTTATACAGTTAGACCCATTAAACTCACTGCGTTTCAATTTGCAATGAATAAAATAGTTCAGTTTAGTTTAATGTCATGTGTATCGAGGTACAGTGAAAAGCTTTTTGTTGAGTGCTGTCCAGTCAGTGGAAAGACAATACATGATTACAATCAAGCCATTTACAGTGTACAGATACATAATAAAGGAATAACATTTAGTGCAAGGTAAAGCCAGCAAAGTCCAATCAAGGATAGTCCAAGGGTCACCATTGAGGTGGATAGTAGTTCAGCACTGCTCTCTGGTTGTGGTAGGATGGTTTAGTTACCTGATAACAGCTGGGAAGAAACTGTCCCTGAATCTGGAGGTGTGAGTTTTCACACTTCTATAACTTTTGTCTCATGGGAGAAAAGTGAGGTGGCCAGGGTGTAGATGATGCTGCTGGCCTTGCCGAGGCAGCGTGAGGTGTAAATGGAGTCAATGGAAGGGACAGTTGGTTTGTGTGATGGTCTGGGCTGCGTCCACAATTCGCTGCAATTTCATGTGCTCATGGATGGATCTGTCACCAAACCAAGCTGTGATGCGTCCTAATAAAATGCTTTCTCTGGCACATCTGTAGACGTTGATGCCAGTTGTAGGGGACATACCAAACCTCCTTAGCCTTCTACCATGGCTGATATTGTAGTGATAAGGAAGCGAGTTGATATTGTAGGGCCAGGAAGCGAGCGGGCAAGATCATCTCTGACCCCTCTCACCCTGGCCACAAACGCTTTGAATCATTTCCCTCTGGAAGGCGACTCCGGACTGTCAAAGCTGCCACAGCCAGACATAAAAACAGTTTTTATCCACGAGTAGTTGCTCTACTCATCAGCCAAAAATCTGTAGCCTCCCTTTGATCTGGTATTTTGTTGGTTCACATGCTTGATCAATGGTGTTTTATCATTAATGTTTTATTATTATTAATGTTTAGTGTTTTTGTAACTGTCACTGTATGTCATGTTGTTACTTGTGGGCGGAGCACCAAGTCAAATTCCTTGTATGTGAATACTTGGCCAATAAACTTACTTAGTTACAAATCAGTCTGCTATTTCACTGTTAAAATCATCAATGATAGAATTAACAAATTTGTTCTGTATTATTTATAATCATAACCTTACCTTTTTTCCTTCCTGCCGGCCACCAATACAGAGTCTACGTTGTGAGGTGCCAAATGATTTTCTACACTACGGTAGTAAACGTGTATAAATATCAATTCATTGTACCCTAGAAATGAAAGAAACACAGTATTTCACTTAGCAACAGCCAACAATGATTGCAGCATAACAATCATTTAGTTCAAAGTTCAAAGTAAACTTTATTTTCAATTCAATTATGCAACAGTAGTTACACAGAGGATCGAAATTACGTTTCCCCATACTCCAAATGTGCAAGTAATATTAAAAACACAGACAGACAACATACCAATAAAAATAGACAATAGACATACATTATTTAAAATATTAAAATATTCACAGTATGCCAAAATGTAGCAAAAACTTTGAGGTATTTTAAAAAGGGTGCAACAATGAAAGGTGCAATATAGAAAAAGTGCAAATTTCGTACTGGAGACATTGAGCCAAAGTTATTTTCACAGTTTGTTTGTCTTTGTTTGGGTACTGTTCATGGAATTTTCTTAAGTGTGTTGAGTAGTCTGATGGCCTGAGGTAAAAAGCTGTTTTTGAATCTGGTGGTTTTGCTCCGCATGCTGCGGTAGCGCTTACCGGAAGGTAGGAGGGTGAACAGTTTGTGTGCTGGGTGGGTGGTGTCTTTGATGATATTGCTTGCTCTCTTGCGACAGCACAACACCACCACACCACAAAATTATTATAACGCAGCACAACACCACCACAAAACCTGTGGAGAGGATCAGTTCCTACAGATACTGCCTGACCCGCTGAGTATCTCCTGCATTATGTCCTTTGCTCAGGATTCCAGCATCTGCAGTTCCTTGCGTCACCAGCACCACTGGACCTACCAGAATGTATCAGGATGCATCACAGCTTGGTTTAGGTTAACAACTTCATCCAACCCCAAGAAATTGCAGCGAATTGTAGACGTAGCCCAGACCATCACACAAACTAACCCGACTCCATTTATACCTCACGCTGCCTCGGCAAGGCCAGCAGCATGATCAAGGACGGGTCGCGGCCCGGCCACTCCCTCTTCTCCCCTCTCCCATCAGGGCATAAAAGAGGTAGAAGTGTGAAAATGCACACCTCCAGATTCAGGGACAGTTTCTTCCCAGGCAACTGAACCATCCTACCACAACCAGAGAGTAGTCCTGAACTACTATCTACCTCATTGGTGATCCTCGGACTATCCTTGGTCGGACTTTGCCGGCTTTACCTTGCACTAAACGTTATTCCCTGATCAGGTATCTAATGGCTCAATTGTAATAATGTATTGTCTTTCCGCTGACTGGTTAGCACGCAACAAAAGCTTTTCATTATACCTCAGTTATTGATTGGGGACAATCAGCCATGATCACAATTAATGGCGGTGTTGGCTCGAATGGCCGAATGGCCTCCTCCTGCACCTATTTTCTATGCTTCTATGGTCCATGTGAAATAGTAAACTAAACTTAAACTGATGTAGAGAATGCTAGTGGTTGGTAACTGTAGTCAAAGATAAATAATAGACACTAAATGCTGGAATAACTCAATGGGACAGGCAGCATCTCTGGATCGAAGGTATGGGTGACATTTCAGACATAAATCTGACATAAATATTCCTCAATCTGTTTCATTGCTCATTCATGAGGTTTGGACATCAACAGTCAACGTACATTGCCCATCCTTAGTCCCGAAGCAGTTCAGATCCTAGGGTGGACCTGAGGTCACACATCGCCCAGACAACATTGGTTTCCTTCTGTGATACAACTGCGCCTTCACATAATCCTGCAGTTTGGTGCCCAGTGTTGCTCAGGCAGCTTTAAGATTTAATGCCAGAACAACGGGTTTCACAGCTTGAAGTCCCCAGTTGATGTACTCAGTTGAATCCATGACTAGGTCAGTGGCCCAGGTTGCTGCCTGGAGGAGGAGAGGTTGTGGGGGCGGGGGGGGGTGTGGGGTGGGGGAGGAGGTGTGTATGTGGGCAGGAGGGGGTGTGGGGGGGGGAGGAGGGATGTGTGGGGGAGGGTGTGCGTGTTGAGGGGGGTGTGTGTGTGTGGCGGGGGGGGGGTTGGGGGTGTGGGTGGGTGGGGGTGTAGGGGCGGGGGGGGTGTTGGCAGGGGTGGTATGGGCGGGATGAGAGTGGGGGGGTGTGGGCGGGGGGGGGGGGGGGGGGGGGGGGGGGGGGGGGGGGGGGGGGGGGAGGGGGGGGGGGGGGGGGGGGGGGGGGGGGGGGGGGGGGGGGGGGGGGGGGGGGGGGGGGGGGGGGGGGGGGGGGGGGGGGGGGGGGAAGGGGGGGGGGGGGGGGGAAAGAGCCAGCGAGGGGGACCAGAGGCTGGAATTGGCGGTGCGATGGGGACTCCTGGCGCCGGTCGCTGGTCGTTCTCCTCCGTTTTCCGTTTGGCGACATCTCCGAACCTGGGCTGGGCAGGGTCACCAATGCTGGCTTGGGTCCGGTCAGGTCTCTGATGCTGTGGCTGCTTGGGGCTGGGCTGCTTGGGGCTGGGCTGCTTGGGGCTGGGCTGCTTGGGGCTGGGCTGCATCGGGTCCATCCAAAAATTGTATCCAGTTGGAAACCTCCGCCGGACATCTTCAGCTCCAGTAAAGACGCGATGGTGCCGGAAGGGGCGGACCGTCCCAGTGAGTGACAGGGGAAAAGACTAATCACCATGGCATTGAACGGCAGGAGTAGAGATCGATCTGCACACGCATGGTTTTTATAAATTTTTTAACTTCGCTAACTTTTACGACATTCAACCATTCGGAATGAAACTTGGTGCAATTGCAGCACCGGAGAACGGTGATTGAACAGGCAAAAAATTGTGGCGCTATCGGGAACCGTTTTTGCGCAAATAGAAAGATTGCACAAACCGGAAGATAACAAGATCAGAATTTTAGTTATGTATAGATGTGTTGGCACGCCAACATATTTAATAAGGATGATTAAACCAGTGCTTAGTAAACTAGCTACGTCCCTCGACATTGTACTATTTGCCCTGAAGTACAACAAAGCCTCTATACTCCAGCAGTGTTTAGTTTAGTTTTGCATAGAGATACAGCGCAGATACAGGCCTTTCAATCCACCGAGTCCGCACTGACCAGCACACTGACACTATCCTACACACTCCAGAGACAATTTAAAATTATACTGTGCCAATGAGTCTGAAGAAGGGTCTCGACCCAAAACGTCACCCATTCCTTCTCTCTAGAGATGCTGCCTGTCCTGGTGAGTTACTCCAGCTTTATGTGTTATCTTCAATTAGCCTATAAACCTGTATGTCTTTGGAGAGTGGGAGGAAATCGAAGATGTATGAGAAAACACACGCAGGTCACAGGGAGAACGAACAAACTCCGTACAGACAGCACCCGTAGTCAGGATCGAACCAGGGTCTCTGGAGCTGTGAGGCAGCAACTCTACTGCTGCACCACCATGGCGCTCACCACTGTTCTCCACTGTAACATTTTCAACACCTACCAATTTACTGCAGTCAAAGATAAATGAATCCAAAGCCAACCTAACAATCACATCAATAGTCCTCAACCTCTCAACCTCTTTCATTGCTCATTCATGAGGATTAGACATCAACAATGACAGCATTCATTGAAACTCCACAGAAAGAACCTCACTAAGTTGGTTCCAACTCGTGCTTGAGATCTGGATTGAGATGTTCGGTATCACTTACCTAAAGTGAGAAGTCGAGACATCTCAGAACCAGGAACCTGGATTTCATCCACTCGATCCCGAGCAGAAAGACACGTTGGTTTGTAGACAAGACCATCTTCCACACTAGATAGTCGGCTGGCTTTGATCTGCACATCTACAAGGAGAAACCAGGAAATGTCATGCACAATACTGTACACTTTCTCTCCCTGAGGCTCATCCTAAACCGTCTTTTCTGGACTTTTGCAGAGAATATTCCACTGGCTGGCCATTACTGTACAGCAGAGAGCTGAGGAGAGAGCGAGGGGATAGAGAGCTGGGGGGGGGGGGGGGGAGGGGGGGCGAAGAGGGGGGTGAAGAGCATGGGGAAGAAGTGAGGGGAGTGAGGGAGGAGAGGGAGTGAGTGGGGAAGAGGGAGAGAGGGTGCGGGGGGAGAGGAAGCGGGGGGAGAGGAAGTGGGGTGGAGAGGGATCGGGAGGAGGGACCTTCCTCTCTTCCCCGGCCCATCACGTTGGCAATCAGGAATAATGATACCAGGCAGAATGGTGTAAAACTAACAGGGTGACAGCAGTGGAGGATTCCAACGTTCTGAACATGAACTGGAATCGATTAATTGCAAGGGGCTTAGCTGAGGTAGAAACGTGATTTACTTCTGTTAAACTAAGTTCTTTTGTCAGTCTAATTCAAGAAAACTTGATTCAAACCATTGCTGCTAAGATCCATTCTTTATTCTGACATCTTCAGCTCTCGCTGCCTTGGCAGGGCAGCCAACATCCTGAAGGACCCTTCCCACCCTGGACACAACCTGTTCCACATGCTGCCCTCTGGCAGACGGTACAGGTCTTTCAAAACTCGCACAAACAGACTCAGAGACAGCTTCTACCCCTTAGCCATACGTGAACTTAACAATGCAAAATAAGAAATGGTTCAACTGAATGGTTCTTACTCACAAGCACCTTAAAAACATCCTGAATGTACTTAACCATTTGCACTACTATATAACTGTATATAACTGTACAACATCGAATACCTCATAGTGGCAAATTAGTGGCAAAAATTATCTGTAATTTTTTTATATGTATATATTTTTACATTTTCTTATATATTTAAAATTGAATCGCACAGTTGGATTGACTTTTAAATTTTGTTGTACCATGTGCAATGACAATAAAGAGATTCAATTCAATCTAGCAAGTCCCTCGATTAATGTAGAGGGTGCAGGACCGTATTTAAAATAGTTCAGAAATATATGAAAGATATTGCAATATCTATTGCTTACTCAAGATGAGGAAGTGAAAAGTTCACCTTGTGTTTATCAATTAAATGTAGTGAAATGAGAAATAGTACTAAACTTGATTCCAAAGAGTTCAAAATTGGAGGTCAAAATTTGCTTCCAAAAGTTCACGTTGATAAGTTAAGGAGCTGAATTACGTAGAAACATAGAAAATAGGTGCAGGAGTAGGCCATTCGGCCCATCGAGCCTGCACCGCCATTCAATATGATCATGGCTGATCATCCAACTCAGTATCCCGTACCTGCCTTCTCTCCATAGCCCCTGATCCCTTTAGCCACAAGGGCCACATCTAACTCCCTCTTAAATATAGCCAATGAACTGGCCTCAACTACCTTCTGTGGCAGAGAATTCCACAGATTCACCACTCTCTGTGTAAAAAATGATTTTCTCATCTCGGTCCTAAAAGACTTCCATCTTATCCTTAAACTGTGACCCATAGTTCTGGATTTTCCCAACATCGGGAACAATCTTCCTGCATCTAGCCTGTCCAACCCCTTAAGAATTTTGTAAGTTTCTATAAGATCCCCCCTCAATCTTCTAAATTCTAGCGAATTAGGCTGTTCGAGGCCCTTCGAGGCCATCAAGTCTACCGATGGGCCTGTTTTCTTTGTATCTCTAAACTAAACTAAACAAGACTTACCGATGTTGTCTGTGGACAGGACAATACTTGGTTTAATAGAAAGCAAAATACTGGACAGCCTTTCAGTCAACATATCAACACTTTGAATGATAACGTATGGACCAGGGATCACCTGTGGAAAAGTAGAAGTAACAATATAAACATTTCGTCACACATTCACTTATGAACAACACTTGAAATCCATGAAGAGACTCAGATGCAGAGTCACGAAAGTTCACTTGTACATTATCAAATCCTCTTAAGCCACAAGTGTGAAGAACGTGAACTAATCCCTCCATTTTATATTATGTGTTATAAAGTAATATTTTGTTCAATTTTCAAAGCATACAACATCCATACAGATGTGTTGGAAGGAACTGCAGATGCCAAAGATTAGACACAAAATGGTGAAGTATCTCAGTGGGACAGGCAGCATCTCTGGATAGAAGGAATGGGTGACGTTTCAGGCCGAGACCCTTCTTCAGGCTGAGAATCGGGGAAGGAGGGAGATACAGATATAAGGACGGGTAAGGTGCGAAGACAAGACATCAAAGGGGATGTGGTTCAAGGAAAATGCAGAATAGATCATTGTTAGCTAGCAGAATAGATTAAATTTAATAAGGGGGGCAGGCAGACGTTGGAGACTAGGATGGGGGAGGGGTGGAGAGAGAGTGAAAGCACAACTTGAAGTTAGAGAAGTCAATGTTCATACTGCTGCCCAAGCGAAATATGAGATGCTGTTCCTCCAATTTATGTTGGGCCTCACTCTGACAGTGGAGGAGGCCCAGGACATAGAGGTCAATGTGGGAATGGGAGGTGGGGGGAGTTAAAGTGTTTTGGCAACCGGGAGATCGGGTAGGTTTAGGCCGACTGAGTGGAGGTATTCAGCGAAATGGCATACGTTCATACACTATAGGGTTTGTTTGAATAGAGCATTTACCACAAACAAATCACCTCCACCATATACCAACATCAACCACCATCAGCGACAGTGCAGCCCGACTCACACACAATTCCAGGCCAGTTCCATCTCCCTCCCATTCCCACAACCACCGCACTGTCCTTGATCTTCTACACTGCCAGGATGAAGCCCAACACAAACTAGAGCCAACGTCATCTTCCACCTGGATGAAGCCCAACGGGACACGGTTGTTTGGATGTCTACAACCCAATGGAATGAACAGTGAATTTTCCAATTTCTGGTAACCTTTATCTCCTGTAGACCCCACCCTGTCTCCTTCTGATCTGTTTCCCGTCTCACCTCCCCCCTACACACCATCGTCATGCATTTCCACCCCCCTCACATTCTGGTTCCACTCATCCACCACCCACTGGATCCCCTCCACATCTGGCCTTCACCTCTCCCTTAATGGGTCCTTTCTTGATGATCTCAGATCCCAGCTCTGGTAGCCTGTGTTGCTGCTTCTCCCCTTCCAGCAACCGTCTCCACCTTCACCCCCACCCTCCCCTCGCCCACTCTCTGCTCCCTCTCCTCCCCTCCCTCCCCGTCCTGACGCACGTCTCAAACTGCAAAGTGGACAATTCCTTCCTCCCCACAGATGCTGCTCGGCCCACTGAGTTCCTCCAGCAGTTTGTTTATTGCTCCATCTTCAATCCCAGCTTCAATTTTTCCGACATTCCTTCAGGAAATAATAGTGCTCATAAAATTCATATATTTCAACTTTGTTACAAAGAAGGTTCATCGCGAGGGACTTTAGGTTGGTGTTTTACTAGTGGAGGCATCATTATCAAGATACTAAAGGGCCTGTCCCATTTATCCCACCTTTTCGGCAGCTGACAGCATCCACCATAGATCGCCGAAAATCTTCAACATGTTGAAAATTCAGCAGCGATCAGAAAGACACTACGACTCTTTGGGTGACTTGGAGACCTCTGACGACCATACAAGCGACCTCTCATGACCATACAGGTGACCCCCTGGCGACATGCCCCCTGGTGACACCCCGCGACATGTCGCCAGGGATCACCTGCATGGTCGTGAGAGGTCTCCTAGTCACCCAAAGAGTCGCTGCTGAATTTTAAACATGTTGAAAATTTTCGCCGACCTATGACAGATGCCGGCAGTCGCTGAAAAGGTTGCGTAAGTGGGACAATCCCTTTGCATATTTTACTGTGCTTTATAACATAATGAAATGCAGCATTCTCACCTCGGATATCATGAGCCATTCCAAGGAACATTCAGCATCTATCATTTTGCTAGCCAATTTCACGTAGTTAGTGGCCAAGCTCAGAACTGTTTCTGAATTGTTCCCTTCTGCCTCAAAGTCAAGCTGAGCAACATTCCCGAGGAGCCGTGTCAGAGCCAGCAGGTCGGCAGCCGTCAGCTCCAGGCCACTTTCATCCACGGCTTCCACTAACACACTGGCAAGGACATTTGCACTCATCATATCTCGCGGGTAATCACTTCTGTTCAGCAAAAGATAATCTGCCATCTGGAGCAATGATAAACAGTAATATGCAATGATACATCGTCACCACATGGACTCCATTATTAACCTTGTATGTTTCAAATAGTCTTACAAGTATCTCTAAATAGCAAGCTGACAGTGTGCCTTCCAAGTTGTCTTTTGCTGCTTGTTGCACTTTATTTGAGCGTTCAGGGAGTGGTCATCTTGCTGATGAACACTTCATGGTTCTCTTGTGCTGCCTGTTAGTTCCTGTGTAAAGTGTGTGTGTATGATCGCGCCATGGTGGGCGTGCGAGGGTGTGTGTATGAGGGTGTGAAAAAAGTGCACAAGGGTGTGTGAGAGTGTGCATGTGAAGTGTGGGCAGTGTGTGTGTGTGTGTGTGTGTGCGCGTGTGTGTGTGTGTGTGTGTGTGTGTGTGCGCGCGCTCCGTGGATTGTCATCTTGTCGTGGTGCAGAAGCTTGTGTGGACCTGAGATCCTGAGAGCGATGCCGTCTGGAGCTCTGGTATGGCGATAAGGTCGAGGGGGAGGTCCCTGACAAAGAGCAATCCAACCAAGACCTCAACAGTGGAACAGGCGGAGGACGATGGCTGACATTAGTGGACCGTCACAATGGCTGGGAAGGCGGATGAAGGCTGCAGCAGAAAAGGATCTCCGGTCGTCTTGGATTCCATGCCACTGGATCCTGACCCAGATCTGTCAAGGACTGTGGGGTGGCTGTCTGTGCACCAGTCTCCCCACGTTGAACAAAATCACGCACAGGCGTCCTCCATATAGAACAGTCATACTCGTTTTGAGTGTCCGCCGATTGTGTGTGTGTGTGTGTGAGTGTGAGTGTGAGTGTGTGAGTGTGTGTGTGTGTGTGTGTGTGTGTGTGTGTGTGTGTGTGTGTGTGACCGATTGTGTGTGTGTGAGTGTGAGTGTGTGTGTGTGTGTGTGTGACATTGCACGTCCAGTGTATGTGCACTGCAATGCTGTAAGCAGTAAGGCATGCTCTAATAACACAACCATAATTCAGAATGAAAATGACAAACCCCTATTCAACTACTTACTGGAACATCAGTAGGCTTTTCCTTTACGTGTAGGTATAATGCAGAGGGAGGTAGAGAAGTAAAGACCTGCATTTGTTCATAAACCTCTGAAAAAGAAACAGATAACAGGAGTGTTCAACACATTGCTGGGATTGTATTCCTTTGAGCATTTGGAATCAAACATTGCCATGTGTACATATATGCAAGCTGCCTTGATATTTCTCGATTCCTCGTAACATGAGATATCATCTCGCAACTCTTCCTTCCAACAGTGTTTCACAACATTGGCAAGTATATTCTTTGTCCATTGGCCAGGAGACTAACTGAGAGAATTAAACTCTTCTCTGCGCATAGTACCTGTACAGCCAGTCCATTGAGTTAATAGCAAATTTAAATTAAACATGCGTTAAATTAAAAACAAATCTCTTACCCACATTCGTTCTTATGAACAAACTTTATTTCTGCCTTTGTAACACTTGTTTTATATATATTTCAACATCCTTATTTACAATGGATACTTCCGGCCATCAACACACACACTTCAGTCTGTTGATCTTGCAAAATAATTTCTATATTCCACGACGGCACAGCGGTAGAGTTGCTGCCTTATAGCGATTCCAGCGCCAGAGACCCAGGTTCGATCCCGACTATGGGTGCTGTCTATGTGGAGTTTGTACGTTCTCCCCGTGATCTGCATGGGTTTTCTCCGAGATCATTTGTTCCCTCCCACACTCCAAAGACATACAGGTTTGGAGGTTAATTGCCTGGGTATAAAAGTAAATAGCCCCTAGTGTGTGTAGGATAGTGTTAATGTGTGGGGAGCGTTGGTCGGTGGGGCCGAAGGGCCTGTTTCCACGCTGTATTTCTAATTTCACAATTTCTTATCTTCCCCCTTCTAACCTCTTTATAAAACTATATTCAGTCTCAATTTTTCATATGTAATTTCACCATCAGTTGCACAGTACAGATAAAATATTGTAGCACGAGAAGATTCTAGAATGTGACGTGTTCACAAGGGTGCCCATCAGGCACACTGAGACATGAACTCAAAAACATGAATATGGTTTATTCAAAATGTCCTCACATCCCAGCTGTCAACATTCTACGCACACCAACGACACAATTCTTTATTCAATATTCACAACCAATATTGCTACCGATCCCAGGCTAAATATCCCTGAAAATAAGCAGTTACAGCAACCACTGAAGAATATTCATATGTTGCTGCACTAACTCTCAAACAATCAACATCAGAGTAAAACAAACAGCAACACAACTCTCCTGCCTCACAGCGCCAGAGACCCGGGTTCAATCCTGACTGCAGGTGCTGTCTGTACGGAGTTTGTACATTCTCCCCGTGACCTGTGTGAGTTTTCTCAGATATCTTCGGTTTCCTCCCACACTCCAAAGACGTACAGGTTAATTGGCTTGGTATAATTGTCCCCAGTGTGTGTAGGATGGTGTTAATGTGCGGGGATCACTGGCCGGTGCAGACTTGGTGGGCCGAAGGGCCTGTTTCCGTGTTGTATCTCTAAACTAAACTAAACTCAGAACTCTCTCAATCTCGTTAACGTAGAAAATGTTCTCACAAACTTTAAACGGAATAGCAGCTTTTGAAATGTCATAAAGGTTAGACTGTATATTACAATGCTGGATCCAGAGGCAGTTGAGCTGCTTCAAGAAAGCAAGATGAAGGGTCTCAACCCGAAACATCACCTATCTATGTTCTCCACAGATGCTGCCTGACCTGCTGAGTTACTCCAGCATTCTGTGAAACGTCACCTATCTATGTTCTCCACAGATGCTGCCTGACCCGCTGAGTTACTCCAGCACTCTGTGAAACATCACCTATCCATATTCTCCACAATTGCTGCCTGACCCACTGAGTTACTCCAGCACTCTGTGTCTATTTTTGTTAAATGTAAATTCTGCTTTCTAAAGGTATATTTTCACAATCCCCAACTGATAAAGAACCTCGCACCTGAAGTTCCTTAGTCACTTGTCCAGTATTCAATCTTCACTGAAGAGCCGGGGCTTTGAAGATCAGCATGTTCCTTGACCTGGAATTGCAGCACACTACAATGCTGGTCCTAATCAGTTTGTTTTAGCCTATGTTCAGTTGAATACATTGCAGATGAAGGAACCTCTATTATTTTATGTTCCTCGTGCAGGTTAATTTCAGTGATAGTCAATTGGTTATAACCTTTGAGTCATCGAATGATACAGCGTGGAAACAAGCCCTTTAGCCCAACTTGCCCACACATGCCAACATGTCCCATCTACACCAATCCCACCTGCCCACGTTTGGCCCATATCCCTCCAAACCTGTCCTATCCACGCATCCGTCTAAACGGCCTGTCCCACTTCCGCGACTTGTTCGGCGACTGCCAGCACCCGCCGAAAATGTTCAACATGTTGAAAATCCAGCGGCAACCAGAAAGATTCTACGACTCTTTGGGTGACTAGGAAACTGCTCACGACCATACAGGTGACACCCTGGCGACATGTCGCAAGGTGAAGCCTGTATGGTCGTGAGTAGTCGCCCAAAGAGTCGTACCTTGTTCTGGTCGCCGCTGGATTTTCAACATGTTGAAAATTTTCGGCAACCTGTAACGACCTATGACGGGTGCCGGCAATCGCCGAAAAAGTCGCGTAAGTGGGACAGGCCCTTAACTGTTTCTTAAGCCACCTCCTCTGGCAGCTTGTTCCCACAGGCTATAAGACTGCTAAATGGACTTTGCCCCCTGCCAAGTATCGCGCACCGACCACCAACCTGGACACACTGCAGCAGAGCCACTGTTGTGCCGCTGCCGATCGGAACGCCTGTTGAATGGTTAGTAGAGTGTTAAATTTGTTCATGATACATGTATTTTTATTTCTATTTATTTTTAATGCACACTGAATGGACACTGGTTGAGCAACGTTTTTTTGTTTCCTCTGGGTATGTGAATACTCAGGAAATGACAATAAAGATATACAATACAATACAATACAATACACCCATGTGAGAAAGTTACCCCTCAGATTCCTATTAAATCTTTTCCCCTTCACCTTAAACCTATGTCCTCTGGTCCTCGATTCCCCTACTCTGGGCAAGAGACTCAGTGCATCAATGATCTATTCCATTCATGATTTTATACACCTCTAGACGATCACCCCTTATCCTCCTGCGCTACAAGGAATAGAGTCCCAGCCTACTCAACCTCTCCCTATAGCTCACACCCTCAAGTGCTGGCAACAGCCAAATAAACATTGCTCAAATGTTTGCTCAAACATTTCTCTCCGACACACTGCAAAGCCTTACTATGAACTATGTGAACCATCTAATCTCAACACTTGCCACAGCTCCTGCCCTTTCAAGATCCATCAGGTCAGTGCACCCCTCTCTGTACCCAAACCCGCAGAGTTCCTGTTCAATCCTGTTGCTGTCTCGAGTAACAGGTGCAGCATTATTTGGATGCGAGTCCCACCGAATGAAACCTCAGGTTAGATATGAAGAGAAAGAAGAGACTACGCAGGAGAGTACTGAGAGCAACTCGATGAACCAGCGACTAAAAGGAGACCATAACCCTCACAGCGAGAAAGGGCAGATGCTTCCTCTAGTGATGACTGAGCTCCATTGCCTTTCAGTGAAGGTTAAAATGAAGCCTTGGATATTAATGTGAAGGAAGGAACTCCAGATGCTGGTTTAAACCACAGATAGACACAGAATGCCTTGGCAGAACAGACAGCATCTCTGGATAGAAGAAATGAGTGACATTTCTTGAAGGGTCTCAACCCGAAACGTCACTCATTCCTTCTCTCCAGAGATGCTGCTTGCCGCACCCAGCACTTTCTGTCTACCCTTGAATATCAACCCATCTGGTAAAAATGTTTTTGTAAAATCCATTGATTTTCTCATTATCCAAACTATTGGCTAATATTTCCACCAATATATGACATTTAAGACTGAAATACTGAAGGCGGGAATTTTGTGTGGCATCCCATCCGTACCCTGTATCTGGCTTTACTTAGATAGGCACAAACTAAAATAGCTCGTAGATCAGTAGATCAAATCTAGAGCCAACAAGATCATGGGGGACCCCTTCCACCCCAGCAACAGACTGTTCCATCTGCTACGGTCAGGCAAACATCTCCGTTGCCATTCTGTGAAAACAGAGAGGATGAGAAGGGGTTTCTTCCCAGAGGCCATTAGGATTGTAAACTCCTATCTCACCAGTGACTAACTTACTGTACCAATTTACTGTTGTGTGGTGTCCTTTTAAAATGGCTGTTTTTTCATTTTTTTCTCCCACAAATATGTAATTACTGATTCTGTTCCATTCTGTTTTGTAAGGTTTTTTTTTTTGCACAATCCACAAGCATTGCCACTTTTCATTTCACTGCACATCTCGTATGCTTATGTGACGAATAAACTTGACTTGACTTGAGTGGTGAGTTTATCTAACAAGTTGGCTTTTGAAGGCCTTAACAGTGCGCTCTGAGAGATCCCAAAGTGTTTCAAATATTCCCAGTGCCTACAGCATTTTATATTCTCATGACACAATGGTTACTTCTGGATTTGAAATAAGTCACCATTAATCAATGTCTCTGTAACCTTTCATCCTTGTCTTTCCCCCAGAATTACCACTAACCCCACGCTTCCTATTACCTTAAAAATCTCTATCCCGTAGATACCATAGATACAAATCAGTGCAATCTCAAGGTTGCAACGGATAAAAATCTAAACACATCTGCAAACAACTATCCCCCTCAATAGATAAGGAAACAGGCTGTTGTGAGCCATCAGAATGTGAGCTTTATTACTTTCAACTATTTACAACCACCAATGTTGACCCTACCCAAGCTAGCTGTGCGATGGTAGCTCAATACATTGGAACATCTATTTAATACCCTCCTAACATCCAATGTTCACCATTTTCCCCCATCATGCTTCCCCCGCATGTGAGCTCTGGGGTTAAATAGACTATAACCTCCTTATAATTTCCAAATTTCCAACAACAAATGCAAAAAAAACTCAGGTAGACACAAAAAGCTGGAGTAACTCAGCGGGTCAGGCAGCATCTCTGGAGAACATGGATAGGTGACGTTTCACAGAGTGCTGGAGTAACTCAGCGGGTCAGGCAGCATCTGTGGAGAATATGGATAGGTGACGTTTCACAGAGTGCTGGAGTAACTCAGCGGGTCAGGCAGCATCTGTGGAGAACATGGATAGGTGACGTTTCACAGAGTGCTGGAGTAACTCAGTGGGTCAGCAGGCAGCATCTGTGGAGAACATGGATAGGTGACGTTTCGGGTCGAGACCTTTCTTCAGACCTGAAACGTCACCCATTCCTTCTCTCCAGAGATGCTGCCTGACGCACTGAGTTACTCCAGCAATTTGTGTCTACCTTCGATTTAAACCAGCATCTGCAGTTCTTTCCTACACAAAATAAATCTCACTAAATTAGGCAGATTAGGATGAGAAACTGATTGACACAAAATGCTGGACGAGACTCTTCTTCAGACTGAGAGTCTCGACCCGAAACGTCAGCCATTCCTTCTATCCAAAAATTCTGCCTGAGTTACTCTGGCATTTTGTGTAGATCTTCGGTGTAAACCAGCATCTCAGTTCGTTCCGACACATGATAAAGTGATTGTTGTTAGCAAGTAACGTAATTTTAAATGAATATTTTGAGTACATTTACCTTTGGCATATCTACAAAGTGCGTGCTTCTGTTTGGAGCAGTCTTCAGAGGTCCACACGGCACTCAGTGGGTTGAAGGCTACGCACTCTCCCTTGTTCACCGGACGGCCGACATCTGACGAGATGTTGTGAAAAGAGGACATCGTTCCATCCACCCAGGCAACATCAAACGGTTCTGTCGTTTGGAATCCATCTCCTTTGTAATAAACAAACAAGTAAATATCATAAGCTGCAAGATAAGGGCCTTGACCCGAAACATCGCCCATTCCTTCTCTCCAGAGATACTGCCTGACCCGCTGAGTTACTCCAGCATTTCGGTGTAAACCAGCATCTGCAGTTCCATCATCTGTTGCCACAAATCCCAGACTCACGTGGTCAAGGAAACTGTTCACACCACTGTGACTAGCTCAGATGTACCCCGTCCTGCTGAAACATTCCTTCGTAACGCTAGCAGTTTAGTTCAGTTTAGTTTATAGCCACGTGTACCGAGGTGCAGTGAAAAGCTTTTGTTGCGTGTTAACCAGTCAGCAGAAAGACTATACACGATTACAATTACGATTTCCTTGGTCAATTCGTCCCTTCCCTACCCGAACCACCCCCTCTCCGGGCACTTTCCCTTGCAACCGCAAGAAATGCTACACTTGTTGTTTTACCTCCCCCCTTGACTACATTCAAGGACCCAAGCAGTCGTTCCAGGTGTGGCAGAGGTTCACCTGCACCTCCTCCAACCTCATCTATTGCATCCGCTGCTTTTGATGTCAGCTGATCTACGTCAGTGAGACCAAGCGTAGGCTTGGCGATCGTTTCGCCCAAAACCTCCGCTCGGTTCGCATAACCAAGCTGATCTCCCGGTGGCTCAGCACTTCAACTCCCCCTCCCATTCAATATCTGACCTTTCTGTCCTCGTCCTCCTCCATGGCCAGAGTGAGGACCACCGTAAATTGGAGGAGCAGCACCTCATATTTCTTGAGCAGTTTACACCCCAGCGGGCAGTCTGCACCCCTACCTTCTCTTCCCCTTCTCAGCTCTCCCCCAGCCCACTGGCTCCTCCTCATCCATCCTGGCCCCCCCCCCCCCCCCCCCCCCTTTCCCCCCCCCCCCCCCCCCCCCCCCCCCCCCCCCCCCCCCCCCTCCCCCCCCATCCGTTTTACCGTAGAGATACATCTAAGGGTCATAGAAGAAGGGTTTTTGGCCCGAAACGTTAATCCTGCCTAGGCTTTCCTTCGCTCCATAGATGCTGCTGGGACACCCGCTGAGTTTCTCCAGAACATCGTTTTGGTCTATACATGATTACAATTAATCTGTTTACAGCGTAGAGATGCATGCTAAGGGTAAATGTTTCTAAGTTTGCTTCCTAAGCCCGGTTTGAATACATAGTATTATTGGGTTTTTTTACGACATTCCCCAAATTAAATGAGCCAATGAAATTCGAGATCCTGAGATACTGTGTCCCGCAATGGCTGCAACAACCTAAAAGAACCTACGACAACCTTCCACCTCCACGAACGCACACACACACGAACACCACCTACGGCACACACGAACACACACACGAATACACACACACACCTTCCTTTACCATTCTCGCTACTCTGTCTGAGTGAAATTCACACGTGCAAAGGCTTCGATTCTGGTTGGACGCTGTAATAAGATTTCAAAGCACAGTGTTTCACGTAAGGGGGAGATGGGGGATGGGGGAGAAGGAGGGAGAAGGAGTGGAGACAACTTTTAAGAAGCCAGGCATACACGGCTGTGAAGCTTGGCGGACATTAAAATTAGAGGTCGGTTATCTTTGGTTCTGAAAACTACTGCTTACGTTTTGGTTCCCCCAATGAGCCAATGAAATTCACCGGTCAGCAATGGCTGCAACCTACAAGAACCTACGAGAACCTTCGACCTCCTGGCGACCCACCTACGGCACGGGAATTCTCGCTACTCTCCATGGCGGCTTCATTCTGGTCGCCGCTAATTTTTCAACATTTCATAAGTTTGCTGCCAACCATAATGAGGCCGCGACTAGTTCCCAGAATGCGGAAACTCGCGACCATGAAGACGACTCCCCGGCAACCACCCGCGAACATGTAGCAACTGCATATTCTCCTGCAGCCGTCTAAAAAGTCGTCTAGGTGGGACAGGCCCGTTACTCCAGCATTTCGTGTCTATCTTCGGTGTAAACTAGCATTTGCAGTTCCTTCATACACGGAAGTTAAATCTCATGGTTTTGACATCACACAAAACATGGAAGACTCAACACAGCAAAGATTGTGGGTGGTCGCAGGTGGGGTTGGATGCACAATGGCACACGAGGAGCTCTGCGGAGTGCGATGCTGGCAACACCGGAATAACTATGGCCACATTATCATTACACTGTATTTTGGTACACGTGACAATAAACTCAAACTATGATCTGCTCTGGAAATCTGCAGATGACATTAGAGAGACACACTACCTCTCCTGGTGGACTAACCTTAAACTGCATTTAGAATCACTAACACAGCACAGTGATGTGTATGAAGCTCCATTTCCAAATGCTTGTATCTTGGTCTCCCGATACACAGTTTGTGGTCATCTACAGTTTGCCCATTGCGGTGTAATTATTGTAGTTATTTAAGGCCATAAGGTCATTAGGAATAGTAGAATTAGGCCATTCGCCTATCAAGTCTACTCCGCCATTCAATCATGACTGATCTATCTCTCCCTCCTAACCCCATTCTCCTGCCTTTCTCCCCATAATCCCTGACACCCGTACTAATCAAGAATCTATCAATCGCTGCCTTCAAAATATCCATTGACTTGGCCTCCATAGCCTTCGGTAACAATGAATCCACAGATTCACCACTATCTGACTAAAGATACTGTTCCTCATCTCCTTCCTAAAAGAACGTCCTTTAATTCTGAGGTTATGACCTCTAGTCCTAGACTCTCCCACTAGTGGAAACATCCTCTCCACATCCACTCTATCCATGCCTTTCACTATTCTGTATGTTTCAATGAGATCCCCGCTCATTCTTCTAAACTCCAGCGAGTACAGACCCAGTGCTGACAAATGCTCATCATCGGTTAACCTACTCATTCTTGGGATCATTCCTCTGGACCCTCTGCAGAGCCAGCACATCCTTCCTCAGATATGGTGCCCAGAATTGCTCACATTATCCCAAATGTGACCTTACCAGCGCCTTATAATGCCTCAACATTACATCACTGATTTATCTCATGCCTTTTGGTGGCCAGTGCCATCTTCTACACAGTCATGTGTCTCGACCCCAAATGCCACCCATTCTCCAGAGTTGCTGCCTGACCCGCTGAGTTACTCCAGCATTTTCAGTCTATCTTCTGTGTAAACCAGCATCTGTGTTTCGTTCAATTGTAGATCATTTTGGTTTTCCCCGCCCATTGTGAAGTCCTCTTGTATTTCTTGAAACTTTCCATATTTCCATTCTTGCAACATTGACGTGTGTTGTGGCCGTCAACCTTCCTAACAGTATCAGAGCATTCCTGTATTGCAGAGGTTAATGGGAATGCTGCTGCTTTTGTAAAAGCACCTTTAATGTTTTCAGCCACTGGTTAGGTTGATTTATTAGCACCTTAAGCTATGTTAAATGATCAATATAACAGATGATCGATCAGCTGATTGGTTTAAAAGATCACCAATCTAAACTAGGTTGCCAAAAATCTCAGGTTTTGAAGACAATCTATTTTAATTATAATGAAATACATGTGTTTCAAAGGATCACAAATCTAAATTGTTGCCAGATATCTCAGGTTTTGAAGGCAAGCTATTTAATTATCATGAAATACATGTGTTTAAAACAAGTGTTTTGCCCATACAATCATTAAACCTGTTCCTTTTCACAAGTGGGGTTCAAAAGAAGAGATTTGATTTTTCTCGGTAACTTTATCAATGACTAGTTATTTCTGCATTGTGCAAACTTGCACAAACAGTAGGAAAAAAACCTAGAGAGAAACGAGGAACTGCAGATGCTGGTATACAAAAGAAGACAGAGTGCTGGAGTAACTCAGCGGATCAGGCAGCATCACTGGAGAACATGGATAGGTGACGTTTCACAGAGTGCTGGAGTAACTCAGCGGGTCAGGCAGCATCTCGGGACATGGATTGGTGATGGTTCCGGTCAGGAACCTTCCTCACAAGCATATGGAATTTCAAGTGGAAAGAAGTTTGAATCTTCACTGCTGTGGACACAGAACCATGATTAGCGGTAATCAAACTCAGCCACTTCCCAGTAGCTGGACCAAGAGCAGAATCACAAGAAAATAGGAGCAGGAGTAGGCCACTCAGCCCTATACAGCCTGCCCCACTATTTAACATGATCATGGCTGATCTAATCTGGCCTCAATTCTTCCGCATCAGTTCCCCATAAATCTTAATTCTTCAAACATTTCAATTTCAATCCATCTCCAGCGAAACTATACCTGCCGATTTGACCACCAACACCCTTGGGGGCAGAGAATTCCAGAAGTTCATTATATTCAGAGAAGATGCTGCATGCCTCAGATTCAAATGAACGGTCCCTTATATTGTAATGAAGTCACCTTGTTGGTGGCTCTCCATTCATGGATTAATCGCAACATCTCTCTTGTCTGTGCCTCTCAGGATACTGGATGCATGAATCATGTCATACCTGATTCTCCCAAGGGATACAGATCCAATTGCCCAGCCTCTCTTGATAAGACAACCCTCTCATCTAAGAATGAGCTGGGTAAATCTCCTTTAGACTGCCTCCAATGCTTATATATATATATACACATATATACACTTTTTCTTTTAGGTAAGGGGACCAAAACTGTGTGTGGTGTTCCTGGTGAGGCCTAACTAAATCCCTGCACAACAGGAATACCACTGTATTCTTGAAAGTCAACCTCTTTGTAATAATGGCCAACTTGCTGTTCACGGCTACAGTCATAGAGTGATGCAGTGTGGAACCAGGCCCTTTGGACCAACTTGCCCACACTATCCAACATGTCCCAGCTACACTAGTCCCACCTGCCCACATTTCATCTAAATCCCTCCATACCGGTCCTATCCATGTGCCTATTTGACTGGTTCTTAAATGTTGGGTTAGTCCCCGCCTCAACTACCTCCTCTGGCAGCTTGTTCCATATACCCACCACCCTTTGTGTGAAAAAGGTTACCCTTCAAATTCCTATTAAATCATTTGCCATTCACTTCAACCTGTGTCCTCTGGTCCTCGATTCCCGTATACTGGGCAAGAGACTCTGTGCATCTACCCGATCTATTTCTCTAATGATTTTATGCATCTCTATAAGATCATCCCTCATCCTCGAACAAGGACTGCGCTACCAACATGTTCACCTTGTTAACTGCCTGTTGCCCCAGCCTGCTAACCTTTAGTGATTCATCTCGATCCCTCTGAATATCATATTTGCAGTTGTTTCTGCTTGGAGAACATCGCACCCCTGGAGTCCTTGTACCAAAGCACATGAACCCACAGATGCTGCATTTCCCCAGTTTCACCCACACAATTCATACCCCATTGCAGATTCACAGCAGGTTCTCCCATCTATTCTCATATCACCAGCAAACTCGGAAACCCGACGCATTCACCTTATCCTTACAAGCATTGGAGACCCGGCAAAACTCATCTCCTATCTTGTTTTGCATTAAGAATGTAGTGAAAAATAATCTTCTATGGACAAGAACTGTTCTTCCCAACCTGCAAACATTATTAAAGTAAAAAAGGAAATTATCAGCGTCCCCACTAACCAATTACTTCAGAACTCCAGAGCAGGTGAGTAGGGACATAGGTTTACGGTGAAGGGTAAAAAATTTAATAGGCATCCGAGTGGTAACATATTCACACAAAGGGTGGTGGGTGTATGGAACAAGAGGTAGTTGAGGCTGGGACTTTCCCAACGTCTAAGAAACAGTTAGACAGGTACAAGGATAGGACAGGTATGGAGGGATATGGATCAAACACAGGCAGATGGGACTAGTGTAGAATGGGAATGTTGGCAGGTGTAGGCAAGTTGGGCCAAAGGGCCTGGTTCACACTGTATCGCTCTATGACCATGGCCTTTATTGCAAAGAGGTTGGAGCTCAAGAATACAGTGGTCCATATCCCTCCAAACCTGACCTATCCATGTACCTGTCCAACTGTTTCTTAACCTCACCCATTCCTTCTCTCTCGAGAGGAGTTACTCCAGCATTTTGTGTCTATCCCAGGAATCAGTGTCTGCGCTTTAACCACAACCCAGGCAGTAACCAGGAGCCATCACCGGGTGTGAGCCGGTCGTCCGAATGTAGGAATCGAGACACTTTGTTCAGAACCAACCCAGCCCGGTAGGAAGGTCTCGCCAGGCGATGAGGTACACTGATGGGTTTGGCTGTAGGATAGCAAGTCTAGTGAGAGAATCGCATGGCTTTTAGAAGATTAGCCCCAGGGCAAATAGGACTAACCAAATGGTGAACCTGTTTACTTCAACCAAACCCAAAGCTGAGCCGCCCCCCGGCCGAACACTGGAGAATTTGCCTTTACAAGGAGGTGCCATGTTCAGGGCGTTAATCGGTAAAATGCAACAAAGAAATAGCCACATTAATGGGTCGATTAAACCAAGTGTAGGAAGGAACTGCAGATGCTGGTTTACACCAGAGATATTCACACAATGCTGGGGTAACTCAGCTGGACAGGCAGCATCTCTGGAGAGAAGGAATGGGTGACGTTTCGGGTCGAGACCCTTCTTCAGACTGAACCTCCAAGTGACTGGCTGTATCAGAGAACATTTCTTCATTCCCATCTTAGCAAGATGCAGAAAGTTTAAGAAACATGAAGGAATTTGCAGGTAATAAAGCATAAATGGAATGAGATGCACAAACTTAAATTTAAACACCGAATCCAACTGAATATTAAATCGTAATAGTGATAGTAATAAGTCTATTGTTCTATATTGCATTGCGATGTTCCAACAATTATTTGGCTGAAAAAGAAACACTTTTACATATTGAAAACTACAATTAACAAGCAATTTGCTAATCTCAAACAGTGTGCTTACTAATAGTGCACAATCAGTAAAATACATGGCTAATGTCAAATATGTTTTCTTAGTTATTACAAATTCTTAGTTATTACATATCACAAAAATTATAGAGAGTATTCAAAGAAGAACCAATGTGATTTTGAAATATTTTAGATTTTACAAATCTTCATGATGTGCAAACTGTTTGTATTTTTTTAATAAAAAATAATTTAACGAGTCATGGCAACCGATATTGTTCTTTTTTTCCCCATTGCTTAATTTCCATTTCCATTTCATCTGATGTCACTGTACTTGTTTCTTTCTGACTTTCTACCACTGGGGAGCAGTATTCCCTATTGTTCCATCTCAAGACTTCACAGTCAAGAGACAAGCGTGTTTTATTGTCATGTGTCCCAGATAGAACAATGACATTCTTCCTTGCAGCAGCGCAACAGAATATGTAAACATAGTCACTGTAAACAATATGATAAACGAGAAAAAAAGTTCAGTGTGTGAACGTTTTGGGTCAAGACCGAACTTCACAGCCTTCTGAAGAAAGGTCTCGACCCGAAACATCACCTATTCCTTCTCTCCAGAGATGCTGCCGATCCCACTGAGTTACTCCAGCATTTTGTGACTATCTTTGGTGTAAACCAGCATCTGCAGTTCCTTCCTACACATATATACATACATACACATACAGTATATACACACACATGCATATACACACACATGCATATACACACTCGTGCTTATACACACTCGTGCTTATACACACACGTGCATATACACACACACGTGCATATACACACACATAAAAAACAAACAATAATATTGCAAAAAGACAAAAACAATGCCCCCAAGTCTATGTAGTTCAGAGCTTATTTGAAGGTTGTAGTGTTTAATAGCTTGATGGCAGTAGGTAATAAGTTATTCCTGAACCTGGATGCTACAATCTTCAGGCTCCTGTACCTTCTTCCCGTTGGCAGGGGTGCAATGAGTGTGTGGCCAGGGTGGTGTGGGTCTCTGATGCTGCTGGCTGCCTTTTTGAGGCAGCGACTGCTGTAGATCCCTTCGATGGTGGGAGGTGAGAACCCGTGATGGACTCGGCAGTGTCCACCACTTACCAGTGAATACCACAGTAATTTAATGATAAATATGGAAACACAAATGTATTCATTGTTGGCACAAGTTTGGTACCATAATGTTGAATTCTGGGCTGTCTTTGTCCTCAGTGTGTGGCCATGAACCACCTCTGCCCCACCCCTGGGTTTATTGGTCTCACTTTCAGAATATTTAAAAACATCACTTTGGATGGCAAGAATCGCATGGGATCCAAGGAGAGAGAGTTGACTGGACAGCAAATTGGCTCCATGGAAGGAAGCAGAGGGTGATGGTGGAAGGTTGCTTCTCAGACTGGAGGCCCGTGACTAGTGGTGTGCCTCAGGGTTCGGTGCTGGACCCGTTACTGCTTGTCATCTACATCAATGATTTGGATGAGAACATACAGGGCAAGATTAGCAAGTTTGCTGAAAGTGGCTGGTTTTGCAGATAGTGAAGATGGTTGTGAACGATTGCAGCAGGATCTGGATCGATTGGCCAGGTGGGCAGAGGAATGGTTGATGGAATTTAATACAGAGAAGTGTGAGGTGTTGCAATTTGGGACGTTGAACAAGGGCAGTAAATGGTAGGCCTCTGGGTAGTGTTGTAGAGCAGAGGGATCTAGGAGTACAGGTGCATGGGTTCCTTGAAGGTCGAGTCGCAGGTAGATAGGGCGGTCATAAAGGCTTTTGGCATTTTGGCCTTCATCAGTCAGAGTGTTGACTATAGAAGTTGGGAGGTCATGTTGCAGTTGTATGAGACGTTGGTGAGACCGCATTTAAAATATTATGTTCAGTACTGGGAACCATGTTATAGGAAAGATACTGTCAAGCTTGAAAGAGTTCAGAAAAGATTTACGAGGATGTTGCCAGGACTAGAGGGTGTGAGCTATAGGTAGGGGTTTAGTAGGCTGAGTCTATTCCATGGAGCGCAGGAGGATGAGGGGAGATCTTATAGAGGTATACAAAATCATGAGAAGAATAGATCGGGTAGATGCACAGTCTTTTGCCCATAGTAGGGGAATTGAGGACCAGAGGACATGGGTTCACGGTGAAGGGTAAAAGATTTAATATGAATCCAAGGGGTAACCTTTTTCACACGAAGGGTGGTGGGTGTATGGAACAAGCTGCCAGAGAAGGTAGTTGAGGCTGGGACTATCCCATTGTTTAAAAAACAGTTAGATAGGTTTGGAAGGATATGGACCAAGCGCAGGCAAGTGGGACTTCCGGTAGGCGGCGCGGCTCTGGCCAGCAGCGGCCTCTGCAGCCTGTCCGCGTTTTTATTATTTTTTGTCTGTGTTTTCATGTAGTGTTTGTTATTTTATGTAGTGGGGTGTGTGTGTGGGGGGGTGGGGGGGGTGGGGTGGGGTGGGAGGGAGGGGGAAACTTTTTGAATCTCTCCCTGCACTGAGACCCGACCTTTTCTCGTCGGGTCTGTCGTCGTTGAGGGCAACGAGGAGTGCCTCCAACGGGAAGAAGCCGGGGACTCGGGTGTCGGTCAACGTCGTGGGGCTTCCGGAGCGGTATGCTGGTGCTGCTGCTGCTGCTGCTGCTGCCGGAGAGTCGGCGGCTCTCTACAGGTCTGTGGACGACGGCGCCGAGCCCACGGCTCCCTAGGGGGAGACTCCTCCCGCCCGAGTTGCGGGGTTGAAGAGCTCCTGGAGCGGGGCCTGCCACCACTGCCCCGCGCGGCTGGAATGGCCGCGGACTCTGCGAGCGCACACCGGGGGCTCCAACATCAAGACCCGGTGTGCGACCTCGCACCACCCGGCGTGGCTATAATGGCCGCGGGACAATCGCCATTGCCAGCCGGGGGCCATGACTTTGACTCTGACAGCGGGGGGGGGGGGAGAGTGCAGTGGAGAGGGTAGCTGGGACATTGTTGGCCGGTGTGGGCAAGTTGGGCCGAAGGGCCTGTTTCCACACTGTATCACTCTGTGACTCTAATCTTTGCATCTCCATCAGTTCTGATTGCCAAAACATTGGGGGGTTTTTAAAATTTATATCTCAGGCCATAGTCGACACAAATTGTATCGCAAATGTGGCATGTCCTTGATTTCATAAGTGTTTGTATCCTGGCCTCTTTCCCCATGGGAGAGGAGATGGGAGACCGTTGATAATTCCGTGGTTATTTTTAAATTGTTCATTAAATGATAAATAATAATAATAACATATTTCTTTCCGGGTTGACTGTGCCTGAACCCCTCTGTCGGTGGATCACCAGCTTCCTGACAGACAGGAAGTAGCATGTGAGGCTGGGAAAGCACATCTCGGACCCACAAACCCTCAGCATAGGAGCACCGCAAGGCTGTGTACTCTCCCCTCTCCTCTACTCTCTCTACACCAATGACTGCACATCTACTGACTCCTCTGTCAATCTTCTCAAGTTTGCGGACAACACAACCCTGATTGGACTGATCCAGGATGGGGAGGAATCTGCCTACAGACAGGAAGTGTCACAGCTGACATCCTGGTGCCATTGCAACAACCTGGAGCTCAATGCTCTTAAGACAGTGGAATTGATTGTAGACTTTAGGAGAGCTCCCCCTCCCCTCACCCCACTCACCATCAACAACACCACAGTCACATCTGTGGAGTATTTTAAGTTCCTGGGAACCATCATCTCCAAGGACCTTAAGTGGGGGGCTACCATCGACTCCACAGTCAAAAAGGCCCAACAGAGGGCCTACGGCAGCTGAGAAAGCACAATCTGCCACATGTAATGATGGTCCAATTCTACACGGCCATCGTAGAGTCTGTCCTCACCTTCTCCATCATGGTCTGGTTTGGCTCAGCCACCAAGCACGACATCCGGAGGCTGCAGCGAATCGTCCAATCAGCTGAGAAGGTTATTGGCTGCAACCTTCCCTCCATTGATGAACTGTGCACTGCAAGGGCCAGGAAGCGAGCAGGCAAGATCATCTCTGACCCCTCTCACCCTGGCCACAAACTCTTTGAATCGCTTCCCTCTAGAAGGCGACTCCGGACTGTCAAAGCTGCCACAGCCAGACATAAAAACAGTTTTTATTCACGAGTAGTTGCTCTACTCAACAGCTAAAAATCTGTAGCCTCCCTTTGATCTGGTATTTTGTTGGTTCACATGCTTGATCAATGGTGTTTTATCATTAATGTTTTATTATCATTAATGTTTAGTGTTTTCTGAGTCATTCGTAACTGTCACTGTATGTCATGTTGTTACTTGTGGGCGGAGCACCAAGGCAAATTCCTTGTATGTGAATACTTGGCCAATAAACTTACTTACTTAACTTAACAATAATAATAAATACACTAATGGAGAGAAGGATGTATCGGTGACCTGTCTGACTAATATAAGCTGATTGGAATAACCTATTTTACAATCAAGCCATATAATCCAAAACTCTAAACCTAAACAGTTTTACGTATATCATGATGACACCACATGAACTCCATCTCAAACGTTTGTCTTTAAAATGAGCATTCCCACCCCGAAACAGAAAAATAGTTATTCTTCATCAATTTACCTTTACACTGGGAAAATCCTTTGTGCATTTGCACTGTTGGTTCAACTTCAAAGACGGAGAGGTTCCATTGAAAGTACAATCCGAGCGGAACAACCAAACAATTTCCTGCTAGAACGTGGATCTCACTGGCATTCAGAAGACGATCCCAGATGTGAAGTTGTGTAACATTCCCAATGAACGATTCGTCCTTCTTAAATGATCCGCCAAATGTGTCCTGTTCTTGGCCAATGATGAAAACTCCGCCTGCTCCTATATCTCCAGAAATGTACAGGTGATCTCCAGACGCAATGACAGATCCATCTGCTGCAATGGCCCAGGTCCCACCATGGCTGCTCCAGCTCAAACACACGTGATGCCATCTGCCATCATTCTCCACCGCCTGGGAGTAAGGCGTGTGGACCCCGTGGACAAGCAGCGCGAGTTGGATTTGTTGCTCATGGACAATGTTTGCACGCAGCTGAAACTCGTTGATAAACGATGGAATTGAATAGGAGAAGACGGTGGAAACTCCCACGTAGCTCGCATCAAATTGCACTTGTGCGCAAATGGTCACGGAATGCATTTGAGGAAACTGCAGGAGAAGCTTGGCATATTTGGTGTCAGTTTTGGTGGCAAATGTCAGAATGTGTGAACCAAAGGTACCTGAAAGAAAGAAAGAAGATGAATAATTATTGGACTGTGGTGTTCTGCTCATGACAGCTGTCTATCTCAATCAACCAATTCTCCAGTTGTGTGTAGGAAGGAACTGCAGATGCTGCTTTAAACCGAAGATAGATACAAAAAAGTCAGCCGAACTCAGCAGGACAGGCAGCATCTTTGGAGAGAAGGAATAGGTGATGTTTCGGGGTCGAGACCCTTCTTCAGACTGAAAGTCACCAGAAAAGGAAATGCGAGATACAGACGATGATGTAGAGAGACATAGAACAAATGAATGAAAGATATGCAAAAAGGTAATGATGATAAAGGAAACTGGCCATTGTTAGCTCTTTGTAGGGTGAGAATGTGAAGCTGATGTGAGTTGGGTTAGGGAGGGATGGAGAGAGAGGGAATGCAGGAGTTACTTGGAGAAATCAAAATTCATATCACTAAGATGCCCAAGCGAAATATGAGATGCTGTTTTGTACGTTCACAGTTGGAATAGAATTAAGCTTTGTCAAATGCTCCCATATCACATTAATTAATACACAATGATAAATATCCAATGCATCTTTTTTTAATCATAACCTAAATTCATTCAAAATTCTTATTTATGCAAAGACAGTTACTTATCCTAAAGGGAAAGTTATTTTTAAGTTATATAATTCCCAGCTATTAGCACGACAAGAAACCTAGTAGCTGATTGAGGAACAGTAAATTGAGCTGTTAATTGTGAAAATTATTATGCAAGGACATTTGACCAATCTTAACAGTAATTATCTATGATTAATATTTCCCACTATAACAAATTAAATGTTTTTGTTTCAGTTAGGTATAGTGTAATTTTGTAAAAGGAATGTGCAACATAATATGATAGAGATAAGTACATTAAATAAAAAATACTCCCATTTTAGAAGGGATTAAAACGAATAAAAATAATGAAGATTATATAAGGTTACTAGACTAAGTGGGACCCGTTGGGTCCCATGTTCACACGGGAGGGTTGGTTTAACGCAATATTCCACCATTCCACCAATTCCAATATTGGTGGCCAGTTGGGGGGGGGGGGGGGGGGGGGGGGGGGCTTTCTGGAGGGCTGGCTATGGGTGTTGTTGGCTGCAGGGACTACAGGTCTCCAGAGGGCTAGTATGGACATTGTGGCCAAATGGATTCTCGGGGTGGCTACTCAGTCCCTCAAGCCTGATGTGCTGGCAGCTCACTCACGGATGGTGGGCTGGCAGTTCTCACAGCTATTCCTTCAAATTCCTTCAAGCAGAGTGCAAGGCCACCAAATTCAAATCCATTTTCCTACCATTTCAAGCAGGGTGCAAGGCCACCAAATTCAAGTGCAGTTTCTTACCTCTTCGAGCAGGGTGCAAGGCCACAAAATTCAAGTGCAGTTTCATACCATTTCATGCAGGGTGCAAGGCCACCATTTCATTCAAATGCAGTTTCATACCATTTCATGCAGGGTGCAAGGCCACCATATTCAAATGCAGTTTCATACCATTTCAAGCAAGGTGAAACCACCATAAAACCCCACAAAACACCACACACAGTTCGGTAGACATTCAGTGTGTTCAGTTGATTCACAGCTCAGACAGAGTTGTGACCTCTCCCTCCCCCATCATACAGAGACTGAGCCACACCCACACTTCTGGGTTTTATAATCCCTCCCCCTTCCACTGGCAAAGGTGTGGCCTTCATGGTTGACAGGAGAGAGATTTTCAACATTTTTTAAACACTAACAACCAATAGCAATGCATTTTTACTTCATTAGTAGTGCATTTTTACTTCAATAGCAGTGCATTTTTACATAGACATAGAAAATAGGTGCAGGAGTAGGCCATTATGCCCTTCGACCCTGCACCTCCATTCAATATGATCATGGCTGATCATACAACTCAGTATCCCGTACCTGCCTTTTCTCCATACCCCCTGATCACTTTAGCCACAAGGGCCACATCTAACTCCCTCTTAAATATAGCCAATGAACTGGCCTCAACTACCTTCTGTGCCAGAGAATTACAGAGATTCACCACTCTGTGTGAAAAGTTTTTTCCTCATCTCGGTCCTAAAAGATTTCCCCCTTATCCTTAAACTGTGACCCCTTGTTCTGGACTTCCCCAACATCGGGAACAATCTTCCTGCATCTAGCCTGACCAATCCCTTAAGAATTTTGTAAGTTTCTATAAGATCCCCCCTCAATCTTCTAAATTCTAGCAAGTACAAGCCGAATCTATCCAATCTTTCTTCATATGAAAGTCCTGACATCCCAGGAATCAGTCTGATGAACCTTCTCTGTACTCCCTCTATGGCAAGAATGTCTTTCCTCAGATTAGGAGACCAAAACTGTACGCAATACTCCAGGTGGGGTCTCACCAAGACCCTGTACAACTGCAGTAGAACCTCCCTGCTCCTATACTCAAATCCTTTTCCTATGAATGCTAACATACCATTCGCTTTCTTCGCTGCCTGCTGCACCTGCATGCTTACTTTTAATGGCCGGTGTACCATGACACCCAGGTCTTGTTGCATCTCTCCTTTTCCTAATCGGCCACCATTCAGATAACAGTCTACTTTCCTGTTTTTGCCACCAAAGTGGATAACCTCACATTTATCCACATTATACTGCATCTGCCATGCATTTGCCCACTCACCCAGCCTATCCAAGTCACCTTGCAGCCTCCTAGCATCCTCCTCACAGCTAACACTGCCCCCCAGCCTCGTGTCATCCGCAAACTTGGAGATGTTGCATTCAATTCCCTCATCCAAATCATTAATATATATTGTAAATAGCTGGGGTCCCAGCACTGAGCCTTGCGGTACCCCACTAGTCACTGCCTGCCATTGTGAAAAGGACCCGTTTACTCCTGCTCTTTGCTTCCTGTTTGCCAGCCAGTTCTCTATCCACATCAATACTGAACCCCCAATACCGCTTTAAGTTTGTATACTAATCTCTTATGTGGGACCTTGTCGAAAGCCTTCTGGAAGTCCAGATATAACACATCCACTGGTTCTTCCCTATCCACGCTACTACTTACATCCTCGAAAAATTCTATAGGATATGTCAGACATGAATTACCTTTCATAAATCCATGCTGACTTTGTCCAATGATTTCACCACTTTCCAAATGTGCTGCTATCCCATCTTTGATAACTGATTCTAGCAGTTATTTACTTCATTAGCAGTGCATATTTACTTCAACCCAAACAACCATTAGCAGTGCATTTTTACACCATTAGCAGTGCATTTTTACTTCAACCGAAACAACCATTAACAGTGCATTTTTACTTCATTAGCAGTGCATTTTTACTTCATTAGCAGTGCATTTTTACTTCATTAACAGTGCATTTTTACTTAATTAGCAGTGCATTTTTACTTCAATAACAGCGCATTTTTACTTCATTAACAGTGCATTTTTACTTCACCTAACAGTGCATTTTTACTTAATTAGCAGTGCATTTTTACTTCATTAGCAGTGCAGTGCATTTTTACTTCATTAACAGTGCATTTTTACTTCATTAACAGTGCATTTTTACTTCATTAACAGTGCATTTTTACTTCATTAACAGTGCATTTTTACTTCATTAACAGTGCATTTTTACTTCATTAGCAGTGCATTTTTACTTCATTAGCAGTGCATTTTTACTTCATTAGCAGTGCATTTTTACTTCATTAACAGTGCATTTTTACTTCATTAACAGTGCATTTTTACTTCATTAGCAGTGCATTTTTACTTCAGTGCATTTTTACTTCATTAACAGTGCATTTTTACTTCATTATTTTTACAGTGCATTTTTACTTCAATAACAGTGCATTTTTACTTCAATAACAGTGCATTTTTACTTCAATAACAGTGCATTTTTACTTCAATAACAGCGCATTTTTACTTCATTAACAGTGCATTTTTACTTCATTAACAGTGCATTTTTACTTCATTAGCAGTGCATTTTTACTTCAATAACAGTGCATTTTTACTTCATTAACAGTGCATTTTTACATTTTCATTAGCAGTGCATTTTTACTTCATTAGCAGTGCATTTTTACTTCATTAGCAGTGCATTTTTACTTCATTTTTACTTCATTAGCAGTGCATTTTTACTTCATTAGCAGTGCATTTTTACTTCATTAGCAGTGCATTTTTACTTCATTTAACAGTGCATTTTTACTTCATTAACAGTGCATTTTTACTTCATTTAACAGTGCATTTTTACTTCATTAGCAGTGCATTTTTACTTCATTAGCAGTGCATTTTTACTTCACCTTAGCAGTGCATTTTTACTTCATTAGCAGTGCATTTTTACTTCATTAGCAGTGCATTTTTACTTCATTAGCACTTCATTGCATTTTTACTTCATTAGCAGTGTGCATTTTTACTTCATTAGCCGAGCATTTTTACTTCATTAGCGGTGCATTTTTACTTCATTAGCAGAGCATTTTTACTTCATTAGCAGTGCATTTTTACTTCAAACCAACCATATTTTCATTTTCAAACCACATTAAGGGCACTCACAGTTGAGTAGACATGTGTTCAGTGTTATTCAGAGCTCAGAGAGACGTGACCCTCTTGGTTCCTCCATCTTGCAGTGACTGAGTGAGGCACACCACTTCTGGGTTTTATAGTCCCTCTCTCCTCCCACCAGCAGGGGCAGCAGAGAGAATGGCAATTAAAAAAAAAAACATTAATATCTCTCTGATTTTTCATCGATGGGAAAAATCCTCCGATCCCGGAAGGAGGAGGGGGGCTTTGAGCGAGGTGACCAAAAATGACGGCTGTAGGTGGCGGCGTTTTCTCGGAAATCATGCCACAGCGAGCCAAAAGCGGTCAAGATCAGACTTTTGGTAACATAGATAAAGTTAGTAAAAGTTTTAACTGTCATAATTTTAGCCTAGATTATGAAGTGCTGGCTGTGTCCCTGTTACAATACTCTGATAGCATATTATTCAACTTTTAAAATCCCCCAAAACAGTTGCTTTCTTGAAGTATCTTTAAGGTTTGTGGGCAATAGGTGCAGGAGTAGGCCATTCGGCCCTTCAATAAAAAAGATGACATTTTTACGTTTGTTTAGGAAGGAACTGCAGATGCTGATTTAAACTGAAGATAGGCACAAACAGCTGGAACAACTCAGCGGGACAGGCTCTCCATCTCTGGAAAGAAGGAATGGGTGACGTTTCAGGTCGAGACGTCTGAAGAAGGGTCTAGACCCGAAGCGTCACCCATTCCATCTCTCCAGAGATGCTGTCTGCCTCGCTGAGTTACTCCAGCTTTTTGTGTCTATTTTACATTTTTACATTTTACTTGAATGACAAGTTGGAAGATGTTCCAAATCAGCTTATATCGATCAGAATTGTAAATTAATTCAGCAAAGTCTTCTTCCTGCAAATGCCGACAAAATAGGAAGATGCTTTCAGCCCTCTCCTGATACCCACCACAGACGGCCATTTGAAGACATACTTTGATACTAAGCCAGCATGATTCGCTTTCTGATTTTCCCTTCATTCCAATAAAAAGTAAGTTGCCTCTGCTTCAGGCAGTCATGTAACATACAAAGCCCAGTCATCCACTGGAATGGAATGAACATTCCACAGTTCAGTGGAACAAAGAAGTGGAGCTCCATGGCACCAAACCACTCAAAAGGTGGCTTTTTATTTATGGTTTATGTCAAAAAGATCACCAGAGCACCAGAATACAAATATCTTGGTGAATGGGGGTGGGGGAGTTGGTAGTGAAGAAGGGCATTCAACTCAGGTAGATCCACCAACCATAGCAACACATGATACTCCAGTAACTAAATACAACTGTCGCTTCAGCGACTTTACTTGGCCTCTCTGTCCTGCCCTAAAAGGCCTTTCCAATTTTTAATCATTCTTTATCAATATCCAGTTATCAGGGATGAGCTTGACTTTTGCTAGCTTTCACTATATAGATCTCACCCTGCAAGCGAGGCTGCGCTGAATGAAACTCAAAGTTCTATGCTGACACTAGAAAGCCCAGACTTACACACTACCAATTTACCAGAAAAGTTCTGCATTCTACAAACTGCTGGAGGAACTCAACAGGTCAGGTCTGGTCAGCTGAGTTCCTCTCGCAGTTTCCAGCATCTGAACTCTCTCTTATCTCCACGTACAGCATTTGATATACTTTGTCATCACTGATCTTCAAGGCAGAGAGAAATAGATTCTTGATTAGTATGGATGTCAGGGGTTGTGGGGAGAAAGTATGAAATTGGGGTTGAGAGGGAAAGATAGATCAGCCATGATTGAATGGCAGATTAGTCTTGATGGGCCGAATGTCCTAATTCTGCTCCTATTACCATTGAATATCTCAAAATAACAAAATGGTGATTCTATTTCTCCTCCCAGATTTATTTTATAGCCAGCAGTGCTCCCAGCATTGGCTCAATAAAGTTGCAAAAATTAGTTCAAATATTAAGACGTATTAATAATATTAATATAATATTAATACATGACAAAAGCTGAGTGACCGCGTTGGGAGTCAACCTTTGTCAAAGCAACCATGTAGACTTTTGAGTCACAAGAACCTGCAGATGCTGGAGTCTTGAGCACAACACAAGTGCTGGAGGAACTCAGTGAGTCAGCGGACCATCAGCGGATGGAATGGAGAGACAACGTTTCGGATCGGGAACCTATACTTTTACGCACCCCTGAGCAAGTTAAAACATCCCAAAGTGTTTCAGTGGATAAATATCAGAGGGTTTACTAGTGAGCTTTGATGGAAAAATGAAATGGAGAAGGTGAGGACAGTGAGCTGCAGGGAGGGAATTTGAACTCAGGCCCAAAAAAGCTGAATCCAACTGAAGTAAGGATTTGTAGGATGGGACTGCAGATGATGAATAAAACCAGATAGACACAAAAAGGATGGGTGACATTTCGGGTCAAGACCCTTCTTCAGACAGAGAGTCAGGGGAAAGGGAACCGAGAGATATTGATGGTGATTTCGAGAGATATAGAACAAATGAATGAAAGTTATGCAAAAGAGTAACGATGATAAATGAAACAGGCCATTGTTCGCTGTGGGCTAGGTGAAAATGAGTTACAGACAATGAGACACGACAAGACGACTTTGAAGCTAGTATGACTTGGGTGGGGGAGGGATGGAGAGAGAGGGGATGTCATGGGTTACTTGAAGTTAGAGAAATCATATTCATACTGTTGGCTTGTAAACTGCCCAAGTGAACTATGAGATGCTGTTCCTCCAATTTTCGTTGGGCCTCACTCTGACAATAGGGGAGGCCCAGGACAGAAAGGTCAGTGTGGACATGGGAAGGGGAATTCAATTGTTTGGCAACCGGGAGATCATGTAGGTCCAGGAGGACTGAGCTAAGGTGTTCACCGAAGCAATCACCCAGTCTACGTTTGGTCTCGTCGATGTAAAAGAGTCCATAACAGATACAGTAGATGAGGTTGGAGGAGGTGCAAATGAACCTCTGCCTAACCCGAAAGGACTGTCGGAGTCCCTGGCCAGATTTGAGGGCGGATGTATAGGGATTGAAAGATCAGCGACTTAAGTGGTTTACCAACCACGATGGCACTCTGTCCTTGCGTAAAGTTGCCCACAGAGACCAGCATTCTTTGCGTTGTGGGCTTCCTTTACCCTGCGGGTAGATGCTATCAGGAATCCATTCAAGCTATCCTTGAATCCAACAACAGTGGCCTCAACAACTTGGGTGAGCAATTAATTACATTGAGTCGTTTCAGGGACATTCATGGAAGTATAAACACCACATCAAGGTGGAACTGAAATATGTATTGTTGGGATCATAATTTACCTTAAAATCTTTATTTGGAAATATTTAACTGAGAAAATTACATTCCACCTACATAAAGCCAGGTATTTTGCTAAACAATAATTGCATGATGTCTCGGTTTTAAAAAAACCATATACTATGTATGATGCAACAAAGCATTTTTGAATATATTTAATAGTCAAACTATTTTAGAACGAACTGAACCTCCATCAATTTACATTAGTCCCCCTTGAATTCTGATGAATTAATTGTAGGCTACGTTCAAAGTCTGAAGAAGGGTCTCGACCCAAAACGTCACCTATTCCTTCGCTCCATAGATGCTGCCTCACCTGCTGAGTTTCTCCAGCATTTTAGTCTACCATAGGCTATGCATGAGAGCTTGGTAGCAGCTTCAGCCTGTCGGCTTTATACCCGAAGTATGTAGGTATACTTCATGTACAGCTACATACATGTACACAATGTGAGGCCACGTTTAGAGTATTGTGTTCAGTTCTGGGCACCACGTTATAGGAAAGATGTTGTCAAGCTGGAAAGGGTACAGAGAAGATTTACGAGCTATAGAGAGACTGGGACTCTATTCCTTGGAGTGCAGGAGGATGAAGGGTGATCTTATAGAAGTGTATAAAATTATGAGAGGAATAGATCGGGTAGATCACAGAGTTTCTTGCCCAGAGTGGGTGAATCGAGGACCAGAGGACATAGGTTAAAGGTGAAGGGGCAAAGATTTAATGGGAATCTGAGGGGTAACTTTTTCACACAAAAGGGCAGTGGGTGTGTGGAACAAGCTGCCAGAGGAGGTAGACACAGAAAGCTGGAGTAACTCAGCCGGACAGGCCGCATCTCTGGGTGACGCTTGGGGTCGAGACCCTTCTTCAGTCTCCACCCGAAATCTCACCTATTCCTTCTCTCCAAAGATCACAATCACAATAATACTTTATTACCCAAGTATGTTTTGCAACATACGAGGAATTTAATTTGCCAAGTCAGTCACACAAATAAAAAGCCTGTCCCACTGAGTTACTTCAGTTTTTTGTGTCTCTCTTCGGTTTAAAGCAGCATCTGTAGTTTTTCCTACCTGGGGAGGTACTTGAGGCAGGGTCTATCCCAACGTTTAAGAAGCAGACAAGTGCATGGATAGGTCAGGTTTGGAGGGATATGGGCTAGACGCGGGCAGGTGGGACTAGTGTAGGGACAGGTGGGACTAGTGTGGGACAGGTTGGGCTGAAGGGCCTGTTTCCACGCTGTGCCACTCTAAGGTGTGGCCGTGAATCGTCTCACCAGGAGCCGCCGCCCGCACCATGGCTCCGATCCACAGGGACTCGGTCACCCCGACCGACCGCAGGGCGCCGCTCAGTCTCAGGTTGTCGTCGGCAGTCGCGACGCTGGCCAAGAACCCGAACCTCTGCCGACAGAGTTTCTCGGCCGCTGCCCAGCGTAGCCGCTCCGGGCGGTACACACAGTAGTAGTGGCGGTGAAAGACACACGGCGTGTCCCCGGCCGCTACACGCGACTCTGCGGAGAGAAACAAACACCTTCAATACCCACTGTCCTGTCGAACAAAGCCCCTAGGTTCAACTTCAAAGCCTGGTCACCGCGGGCTCCACTCACCTGCTGCCACCAGCGCCCCGGACACACACAGGAACTGTGGGCGAAGCAAAGACATGTCACCCGCAATTATAAACACAGCAAACCAAATTAGAACAATTATGATTTAGAAAACAAGTAGTCTCATTTACCAGAACGGCCGCACGTGGAAAGATCGCGCCCACGACCATCTCCTGTTTGGAAAAGGGTTTTTTTTAAGACAAAAAAAAAGCGTTTCTATGCGATGAGCGGATTCTGGACAAAACGGAGCAAGAGTGATGTTTAAATTGTGTAGGACAAAACTGCAGATGCTGGTTTACACCGAAGATAGATACAAAATGCTGGAGTAACTCAGTGGGACAGGCAGCGTCTCTGGAGAGAAGGGATGGGTGGCGTTTCAGGTCGGGATCGCTCTTCAGACGTGATGTTTACATGACCGAGTGAGCGACCCTCGCTATCCCTGGCGCACAGACGAGGGGAACAATGAACAAACAGGATGTCTCCCTCTGCTCACCACCCCTATCATCCCACTAACATCAGCTCTCCGCTTCTCAAGGTTCACACTATCTTCTGAAGGAGGGTCCCGACCCGGAGCATGTTCTCCAGAGATGCTGCCTGACCCGCTGAGTTACTCCAACACTCCGTGTCTTTTGTGTATTAACCAGCTCCTGCAGTTCTCAGTTTCTGCAATAACTTCGTTAGTTCAAAAATCAACAGAGAAGGTCAGATTTCCACATTAATCCGTCTAACTGCCGCATTAGAATGGCTTTAAAGCAAGCTAGTTCGCACCTAACAACGTTAACAATAGCCCGTTTAATTTATCATCGTTACTTTTATGCATATATTCCATTAGTTTGTTTTAAATCTCTCTATATCACCGTCTATATCTCTCGTTTCCCTTTCCCCTGGCTCTCAGTCTTAAGAAGGGTCTCGACCCGAAATGTCAACTATTCCCTTTTCTCCAGAGATGCTGCCTGTCCCGCTGAGTTACTCCAGCACTCTGTATCTATTTAAGGAATTTAAACCGCTGGCCAGGTCGCCTCTAGCCCTGGCCACCCACATTGCAATGCCAACTGTGTTTCGCCGCTTCCAAGTCGCGAAGTACACAAACAGTAAAACGCGCCGCCCCGTGTCCTACCGGTTTCTTGGGAGAAGGGTCGAGTCGTCGTCCAGGGACACGGGATACATCCCCTGTAGCCTCAGGGCAGAGCCCACCGCCGCTCCCCATCGCCAGCGCCTACCTCCCTCCCACCCCGTCCACCTCCCGTTCGCTTTCGTCGGTTCAAATGTCCATTCTGCCAAACGTGCTTTTAATTTCGATGCCCTACTGTTGGGAGACAGCCCCGGGATGGTGCATCCTCACACCCAGGAGAGTAGTCCGGCTCTGTCCCCACACACAACAGCGAATGCAGAGAGTGCGGTGACACACTGCACCGCCAACTACAACCTATCACCGCTGCCCATGGTTTAGATACCCAGACAGTCGCAACGGGACTTCAACAAAGTTACGTTTGTAGACACAAGTTGCAGGATGCTGTCAGCATCCAACTCGAAGGAATGCAACGGCTTAACGAGGTCGGGGTAGGAGCAGTGAGCGAGACTCCACAGATATGAATAACCCTTGCTTTCCCTCTCTCCTCCCTCCCCACCCTAGTTCTCCGACGTTTCACTGTCCTCCTGATTAATTTTACTGTTTGTATGCCTCCTTGCCACCCGCCCCTCAGCTAACAATGGACCATTCTACAATTCCTTATCATCGATTGCTAAGTTTGGAGGAACAGCGCCTCGTATTTCACTTGGGCAGTGTACATCCCAGCGGTATAAACAGTGTAGATTAACCCTTATTAATCCATGCCATTAATAATCTCCACTACACTGTACATGGTATTACGGTACTACACAGCTTTATACTAGCAAGGTCAGCTCCTCTCTTTCCCACACTAGCCACGCCGAGCTGGATACGAATGTCTGAAAGTTTAAATGTTCCTGTTTGATTATGGAATAAAAACTGATCTTTCACTGGGTGTGTTGTTGTGGATCAATCATAAACAAATAGTGACTTCACTAATTTCAAGTAAGCCTTGCTTTCCCTCTCTCGCCATCCCTCCCCCATCCTAGTTCTCTAGTTTCACTCGAGAAACTAGTTTCACTGTCCTCTTGATTAACGTTAAGGGCCTGTCCCACTTTCCCGAGTTACTCACGAACTCTCCCGAGTTTCCCCCTTGATTCGAACTGGGGAATGTCGGTAGCGAGCTCGTGGGTGTCCGTAGATGTTTCGTAGCGGCTCGTAATGCCAACCATAGGAACTCGGGGCATAAGTCGGGACGTGTTGTCAACATGTTGAAAAATGTCCACGAGTTAAAAAGAAAAAGCCCCTAGTACCTACGAATGGCTATTACCGTAATTCTCCTAGTTCGAATCAAGGGGAAAACTCGAGAGAGTTCGAAAGTTTGCATGCCTCCTTGCCGTCTTCACCTCAGCTAACAATGAACCATTCAACATTTCCTTGATCAACGTCTGCTTTGATATCTCGTTTTCACGCCTTACCCATCCCTATCACTGTGTCTCAATCTCCCCTGATTCTCAGGCTAAAGAAGGGTCTCGACCTGAAACGTCACCCACTCCTTCTCTGCAGAGATGCTGCCCGTCCCGTTGAGTTACTCCAGCATTTTGCGTCTGTCTTCGGTGTAAACCAGCATCAGCTGTTCCTTCCTACACACCCCACCCCTGGTCGGTCTGCGGAACGAAGCACTTTGTTGACAAGCCTGGCGTGGGTGACAGAAACAGGTAGTCGGGCAAGCGAAACAGGGTCAAGGCTCCTATGTTGCTTGTTCGTAAAAGCGATGCCGCGTTCGGGAAGCAATCGTTTTTAAGCTGGGAGGTAAAACGATATTTGGATGAAAAGAGACTGTATACTTTGAACTAAAATCGCGGTCAGAAGTTAACTGGCAATAAGGCATGGGACGAGGCAAACGGGATAGACACAAAATGCTGGAGTAACTCAGCGGGACAGGCGGTATCGCTGGAGAGAAATAATGGGTGACGTTTCGGGTCGAGACCCTTCTTCAGACTGAGAGTCAGGGAAGAGGGAGACACAGAGATATGGATGGGTATGGCGTGAAAACGAGATCAAAAGGGACGGGGATCAAGAGAAAAAGTAGAATGTTAGCCAGGAGAAGTTGACAACGAAGCATGCAGAGATAAAATTAAACCCGGGGGACAGTCAGACTGGTCAGAGAACTATGAAGAGGGAGGGATGGAGAGAGGGTTGCTTGAAGTTAGAGAAGTCAATCTTCATATCCCTGGTACGTAACCTGCCCAGGCGAAATATTAGGTGCTGTTCCACCAATTTGCGAGCACGTTCGTTACTCGAGCACGTTGTGTAAACCCGCATCTGCAGCTCCTTATTTCTGCACAGAGAGGCTATTCCTCAAACGTAATCAGCTTCGTCGCAACAGAGAAGGAAGGAGAACACGGAAAGGTCAGGCAAGACACGTTGAAGGATTAAATAACACGGGCACTTCTGGATTGACGGACCTGCTGATGAAAGAGACCGTTCCCAGTGAAGCGCTGGTGTTCCCTACACATCAGTAAATCACTGCTTCGCCCGAGTATATCGGGAGCGTGAAGGACGAGAACGATAGTTATTACATCTCCTGCGTTTGTGTGGAGGAGCAGCTTGAAATGGGTGGGCGTTAGATCGGGGTTTCCCTGGGAAGGTAAATCAAAGTTAACGTGTCAGTTCGATCTAATATCGAAGCGATCTCTCTTTTCCCACAGATGCTGCCTGACCAGATGAGCACATCCAGCATTTCCTGCTATGTTTTATATTTTCAACGGGTATTTTTGATTGTCATGGAGGATACCTTCATTATGCTGATGGAAGGGTGGAGTCATCCCAGAGGCGATGGGGATGAGTGGGACTGATTCACTGCACGGAGCGGGACAACTGGGCATCATCTGGATGAAGGGAAGGGGCAAGAAGAGGAGGGACGGGGAGAGAGTGGCCTGGCCAGTAGTTGCAAAGTGCGGCCTGAAGTCCTGGGAAATAACATCGCCCACCCCGTGCGAACAGATGAGGCACAGGAAGAATGGGACAGGGCCCCACAGAGACACGGTAGAAGGATGGGGTGTAGCATCCTTCAGATTTCACCAGACGTGTGTCAACAACATTCGCTGATTTCCCAAAAGTTACACACACGTCAAAGAAAGTAAGGCAAGATTCTAAAAATTGTCCAGGTCACAGCGAAAGCCACAAACAAACGATGGTCAACTACTTTTTAAGAGGGAGATGTTGGATCCCCGTTGAACCGGAACAAAGAATTTATCCCACGTGTAGGAAGGCAGAACTACAAATCACAAGTTGCCGCAGCAACGGGTTTTATGCTGCGGACGCAAGTAGAATCAATGGGGAGGTTGTTCAAGCCGATTACGAGTTGGCCGAGGAAGAGGATGCCGCCGTGATCGTTCTCAACGTAGACACGTGGAATTGCAGATGATGTTTGGCAAAAAAAAGACAAAATGCTGGAGTAACTCAGCGGGTCAGGCAGCATCTCTGGAGAACATGGACAGATGATGTTTTGGGTCGGGACCCTTCTTCAGACCCAAATAAACTTCGCCTATCCATATTCTCCACTCCAGCACTCTGAAACGTCACCTATCCATGTTCTCCACAGATGATGCTTGACCCGCTGAGTTACTCCAGCACTCTGTGAAACGTCACCTATCCACGTTCTCCACAGAGACCCGCTGAGCTCCAGCACTCTGTGAAACGTCACCTATCCACGTTCTCCAGAGATGCTGCCTAACCCGCAGTTACTCCAGCATTGTTCAAGGAAGAACTGACCTTTAGGTCCTGCTGCTGATGTAGTGCCACTGGAATGCCAGGGGGAAAATCAGACAACGGGAGACTCATGCTAGACAAGAGCATTAGGTATAGTGGTGAGAGGAGACCAATATAAAGGGAGGCAGGGTTTATAAAAAAGCAACAGAAGACATAGTTCCATGGAGAAGAGGATGCTGTGATGGTGTAACTATCAAATCAGTCCTACTTGTGGATCTTGGGAAGAAGGAGTTAGGATGCAAGTGAATTGTGTATAGAAACATTTAAAAAAAAAAGGTGCAGGAATAGGCAATTTGGCCCTTCGAGCCTGCACCGCCATTCAATATGATCGTGGCTGATCATCTAAAATTAATACCCCGTTCCTGCTTTCTCCCTATATCCTTTGATTCCTTTAGCCCAAAGAGCTAAATCTAACTCTCTCTTGAAAACATTCAGTGAATTTGCCACCACTGCCTTCTGTGGCAGAGAATTCCACAGATTCACAACTCTCTGGCTGAAAAAAAAAAAGAATCCTCATCTCAGTGTTAAATGGCCTACCCCTTATTCTTAAACTGTGACCCCTGGTTCTGGACTCCCCCAACATCTGGAACATTTTTCCTGTATCTACCCTGTCCAATCCTTTAAGAATTTTATATGTTTCTATAAGATACCCTCCCTCTAAATCCCAGCTGCTGCAAGGACGAATGTCAGTGTTCTTTTTCAGGTAATTTGACAGTAAAACACTCTTGACTCGACTCCTGACTCTTCACAGAGACCTTGCCATTGAGTCCAGTGAATTGAAAAACAACGGTAGTTCACATGCATTTAAGAAGGAACTGCAGATGCGGGAAAATCGAAGGTACACAAAAAAAGCTGGAGAAACTCAGCGGGTGCAGCAGCATCTATGGAGCGAAGGAAATAGGCAACGAAACCCTTCTTCAGACATGTAGTTCACATGTAGTTTGAGAATTGGTCGTCTTCCAGAAAGGCCGATTAGTACGGGTGTCAGGGGCCATGGGAAGGCAGGAGAATGGGGTAAGAGGGGTAAGAGGGAAAGATAGATCAGCTATGAGTGAATGACTGCGGAGACTTGTTGAGCCGAATGGTCTAATTCTGTTCCTATCACTTATGAAGTTCTCCAGTAAGGATGTCAATGATGGCCACAGACAATCGTGTAACGTATAGAGGTGGGTCAGAGTCATAGGGAAGATGTGGTTGGTGCTCAAGGTGCCCAAGACCCATTTTGCCAACCTACCACCCTTGGCAGCAAATACATTAACTATAGATGCATCTATTGACAGACAAATATAGATAGAAACATTAACAATGTCAGGTTGACCAGTTTTCTTCCTCGTTACATCTCACTTTTCAGAATACTTCCTACTTGCACTGTGAGATCACATCATACAAAATCCACTAATTTGAAACACAACTGTGGGTGATTACATCTGTTAGTGTAAAAATTGTAAAACTGTTCTCCTTTTCCAATGCAATAATTTAATATCAAGCATTACATTCAAGCATTCAGCCATATAACCAGAAACACTGCCATTTCAAACACAAGAGCTTCAAACAATGTAATGACTGAGCCATTTATAACTTGCATAGATGAAGCAAGGATGGTAGAGGAAATGTTTATTCCAACAAAGTCCTTTTGACAAAATGCTTGGATCAGTCTTGTGATAATCAACATCTTTAAGTGAGGAGGCTGACAGGTGATCTTACAGAGGTCCATAAAATCGTGAGAAGAATAGATAGGGTGAATGCACAGAGTTCTGAATAGGGGAACCAAGAATCAAAATGCATAGGTTTAAGGTGAGAAAGGAAAGATTTAACAGGAATCTGAGGGGTGACTTTTTCCACACAGATTTTTATGTGGGTATATGGAACGAGGAGAGGAGGCAGTTGCGACTGCTTGTTCCATATACCCACATACAACCTTGGATAGGTATGTGGATAGGAAAGATTTAGAGGGATATGTGCCAAACATGGGCAGGTGGGACTATTGTGGATGGGGCATCTTGGTCGACATGGACAAGTTGGGCCGAGGGGCCCGTTTATGCGCTGATGACTCTATGAACCCATTTTGTCAGGGACTTGCTCAAGACGAGATGGTAACACCCACAATCCAAGCAATGCCATCTGTTCAAATATGTCTTCAGAGGTCATCAGGATGCCCCAATCACCTGGTGGTACTGATGACTGTTGGATTGAACACCATCTAATCCACTCTGTCATCCCCATCAACCTAATCCCAACACCAACAGAAATACTGTCCAAAGTAAACCAGCTTTCAGTATCCAGTATGCCATAAAGATAGCTTTTCTCAGAGAGTCCCTCACAGCCTTGTTTTTCACAAGATGGCACCAGATGGCACCAGAGAGAAGCAGCATTTTGCAGGCAACAAACAGAAGAACACTTGAAACCTCATGTATTGATGTTCCATTACTTAAGTCTGCAGCCAGAACTCCAGCTATAGAAAACAGGTTTGTAAACCATCATCAACGCAGATCAATCTGGCAATGGGCCAATGAACTCAACCCCCAATGCACGCACAGCTGGTGGAAGCATCAGAGAGGCCTCCAATGTACTGGAAAACTTAATCACTGGGGACGTCCAGCCAAGGCTGAAGTGCATTTTAACTACATTAATCTTCACCAGGCTCCAAGACCACAGCCCTCATGCCTCCCTTTGCCACTAGATCTTTGACTTTCTCATTGGTAGACCTCAATTAGTGTAGATTGGTAACATTTCCTCCCCATTGGCCATTCTCAACAGTGCACCTCAAGACTATGCATGTACTCTCATGCTCTACTCTCTTGATACCCATGACTGTGCAGCTGAGCACAGCTACTTCTCTACAACCAACAGGTTTTTGAACCACTTGAACTAACCCTTATCACATCTCAGCAACAGAAGACCATAGACTTCTTTCACTACCATGGACTTGTTTTCCAATTGTGTTTAGCACTAATGTCTTAGTTTGCACTGTCTTATTAATTGTCACTATCTTGTACAACTTATGTATAATTTATGTTTTGTGTGATGTCTGAGCCGATGTACCTGTGACGCCACTGCAAGCAAGTTTTCATTGTCTGTACATAAGGCAATAATCTCGACTTGACTCAACTACAGAGAGAAATCACAGCATGTCCAAGATGCCTGAAGTGCACCAATAATTATCATCTGTGGAGAGACTCTTACCTTCTCCATTAGGAAACAGTAGGAGTGGTTCACTGATTATAACCATGGATCCAAGAGACAATTAACCACAAACACAAGGTGATAAGCCAACTGGAGAAGATAAAATGTTAAGGAACCTGAAGCCCAAAGTCTGACAAAAAACGTACGCCTTAAAAATCAGATGATAGGTCGAAAAAAAAAAAATACTGGATCTCCAGCAGTTCATTGATAACCATTAGAATGCCGACCAGATACCCATTGACCCACCCAACTGAGTCCACTTTATCCGGTACCAAGGATTAGTTGATGCCTGCTAGAAGGAACATTTGAAAGAACTCAACTTGAGAGGTAGGTGACCTATTCTATTCCAGTCGTCTTATCACCACCTCTGACTGACAGACGGCAAGCCCACATGCTGGCTGAAAACAAGGCGGCCTTGGTGGCCAATGATATCCCAATTAAGTTCTAAAACTTGGCAGAGAGGAACTTCAGTTGCAAATTCACAAGTTATTCTTCCACAAAGGACATATAACCACCATATAACAATTACAGCACGGAAACAGGCCATCTCGACCCTTCTAGTCCGTGCCGAACACGTATTCTCCCCTAGCGCCATACACCTGCGCTCAGACCATACCCCTCCATACCTTTCCCGTCCATATAACTATCCAATTTATTTTTAAATGATAAAAACGAACCTGCCTCCACCACCTTTACTGGAAGCTCATTCCACACAGCCACCACTCTCTGAGTAAAGAAGTTCCCCCTCATGTTACCCCTAAACTTCTGTCCCTTAATTCTCAAGTCATGTCCCCTTGTTTGAATCTTCCCTACTCTCAGTGGGAAAAGCTTATCCACGTCAACTCTGTCTATCCCCTCATCATTTTAAAGACCTCTATCAAGTCCCCCCTTAACCTTCTGCCCTCCAAAGAATAAAGCCCTAACTTGTTCAACCTTTCTCTGTAACTTAGTTAAATGACATGCTGGAGAATCGCTGTGATTACAGCTATCCTTTTGGAAAACTATGTGGTATCATCAGAGGGGTCTTCCACAAGGAGGTCTCACAAAGGTCCTCTTCCAAAGAACTGCCCCATGAATCATTGTGCAAATTCTATGCCGAATGGACCTCATCTATACCCAACAAAGGCAGAGAGCAGAATCAACCACAACATGAGATATGAAATATTAATCTCCCATTGCAATGACCTGAAGATTCTTTATACCGAAAATTTTCCATTATGTCTTCTAAATTTATAAAACTCATAGAATTGAAAGAATCGAAAGAGTCTCTACTTTAGAAGCAAGCAATAGTTTATTTAAAAATGTGAAAGTTTCCCTGCACTTGAATTGCATAATTGTAAAGCAGCAAGGCACTTTTTGAGTACAGATCAGTGAAGTTGACACATCTGGGTGATGGGGTAAATAAATTAGTCTTTAATGCTATAACAATGCAGTATTCCTTAACCCTTTGCTTTGCAAGACTGAACAGTGATCTTTGGTTCTTGAAATACAAGGAATGACATGTCAATTTAACCAGAGATCTTTTTTTAATTCATATAAAATAAACCTGACCAAACCAAAAAAAAAATATTACCTGAGCAGTTTACATTCTTGCCTCCAATTTTACCATACTCTACTATTTTCTTTGGACTACACACAAAAAAACATATTTTGAATACAACCTCCCAGATGTTCACAAATGAGAAGAGTATATGCTGAAGAGAGTTATCCAGAAACATTTTAACGATAAAACAATTACAATAATTCCAGGTTGAACTGTACAGTAAAGCACATGTGAATTGCATAGCCTGACACACAATATTGATCAGGATCCATCCACTGCACCACCATTCACATTTTTCTGGTAGCTAGCAACTCCAACAAACTCAGAGAATTTGCAAACCATGGACAGCTTTCAGACCAAAACCTTTTCATACATTACTTTTGCAGTGGTAGATAAGTTTTTTCATCACATAATACTCATCTGAAGTGAACAGTTAATGTACCTGTTGTAATGTACCTGAACAAGCCATTGCACCTCAATTACTTCAATTTCAATTTAAATGGCTGTGTTATGAGAAATAAACTATATTCATTATTAGTTTTAGATATTATTGCAGGCATACTTTGGTGCTTTTATCCAAAACAACAAATTTCACTTCAATGAAAGCGTCAGATAATAACCGCCTAACTCACATTACTGAAGCAGCTGAAATACATGGCAGTACGATTCTCCTTGTGTCTCCAAGGTCACATGTTCTTTCCCTGTAAGATTTATTCTTGGATGGACTCTGCCCGTTTTTGCTTGGGAGAGGTAGGAAGAGCTCTATAGCCAATTTTAAATGAGAAATTGCAATTAAAATGATTAGCAGTGCAAGCTGAAATTTAATCTTTTATCTGCATATATGGAAATATTTTGATAGTCTCAAACGTGCCCATCATTGGCAAATTAAAGGTATGAACTTATTCAAACAATTGTCCAGCCTGGATCACAAAACAAAAGCTTTTTCCCTTCAAAAGCCTCATGATCACTTGACAGAACAAGGCCAGTACCACTGAGACCCTGACCCACGGTCCCATGATGCAGCTACTCATCTCCAGATTCACAGGTTTGGCTGATCCACACAGGATGGAATATTAACCCCTTTTACCTGCCGTTGTTCTCATCAGCTTAAGAACATAAGGAAAATATTTTTGTGAAACATGGTACTAGCTCTTCAGGGAAGTGAGCAAAATATATTTTGTACAAGACAAAAAAAGAGGGCATAGGTAACAAAAGTTTACAAAAATTGAATTGAAAAAGTTCAGTGATAAATAGCAACAATATTACAAGTGACTGTTTCATTTCTAACATTAAATATATACAGCAGGTTCTGCAGATCATAACCTTTCATAACTTAAGCACAATGAAACTGTTATTTTATTGCTTATGATATATAATGTTTGATAAATTTAAGGCAGGTAATCTTTCAAACCCATTGTCTTTTTTCCTTGGAGTGTGTATATACTTTTTTTAACTCCTTTACTGCACCGAGTAGCAGAGTTAACATCTGTAGAAGCATTGATCTTCTCTTCATCATTTTTAGTGGTGTCAGTGCATCTTGGGTGTTGCTCTTTATCCTGGAGGTATTCAAGTAAATCAAGGAGAGAGCTGGCAGCCAGGTCGATTTCACGGAATGCTAACCAAGATTCTTTTGTGTCCCACTGGCTTTTTCCGGCAAAGGATGCATTTACCTCATCACATGAGGCGGCCCAAAGCTCACCAAATTTACCAGCCACATGCTTTACTGATGAACAAACCAGCTCTATGAACTTCTTCAGCTGCTCATTGGCTGCGAAATCACCTATATAGAGCACCAAAAACATGGATTAAAGGTTTCCATACCGCAGTAAAGAGAAGCTGTGTTCAGGTTGCAGAAATGCAATGTTAACAGAGGAATTGGAGTTTCAAAGTAAGTAATCTTCCTACATCAAATTAAAATTAACAACAGGAGTAAAAATATCTATGGTATCTAGGAAAGGCAAGTAAACTGCAACGTACAGAGGAAACATGTTCATTGATAAGGTTTTCATTAGATATCATGAATCTGAATAGAATCAAGATAAGCAAGTTTTATCTCGATAAGCCTTATCTGATCTCGAATTACAAATGAATAAATAGGTCCTATTTTAAAGGCAAATTAACTGTGTTTAGTTCAGTTCTATCCAAGAATCCAAATGTTATGAATATTCAGGAAATTCACAATATTAAAAAACATATTCCATATGCACAGAACCCATCTATTGTTTTACTTACATTAAGATAGTGGCTCAAATATGATTGCACCATAAAATAAAAGTGGACTAGTTTAAACTGACTTGCACACCTTTTGAAAGTATGATATCATCTACCAACCAATGGAATTGGGAAAGTGAGGTGGAGTCATGTTGTAGGATCTATTGTGATCAGATTAATTATGACCATTCACGAAATGAAGATCTGGGTTCCTGAAACTAGATTTTTTTTGGTTGTGTGCATAAATGGAAATGCTAAAACCCAACGTATGATGATTAAATAATTTCTCACCTACCAGAGAGCTGTAAAAAAGCCAGGTTTCCACACCTTATGTATTTGAGTTTGTGCATATTTCTGAAGATCTCTCCTGGTCCGAGAACATGGATGCATTTATAAAGAAAGCACATCAGCGCCTCTACTTCCTGAGAAGATTACGGAGAGTCGGTATGACAAGGAGGACTCTCTCGAACTTCTACAGGTGCACAGTAGGGAGCATGCTGACCAGTTGCATCGTGGCTTGGTTCGCCAACTTAAGCGCCCAGGAGCGGAAAAAACTACAAAAGGTGGTAAACACTGCCCTGTCCATCATCGGCTCTGACCTCCCTTCCATCGAGGGGATCTATCGCAGTCGCTGCCTCAAAAAGGCTACCAGCATCATCAAAGACCCACACCATCCTGGCCACTCACTCATCTCCCCGCTGCCTTCAGGTAGAAGGTAGAGGAAGCTGAAATCTGCAACATCCAGGTTCAGGAATAGCTACTTCCCCACAGCTATTAAACTCAACTCAAACAAAACTCTGAACATTAATAGCCTATTGCACTTTATCTGTTTATTTATGTGTGTATTTATATATATATATTCATTGGTATATGGTCACACTGATCTGTTCTGTATTTATTTATGCCTACTATATTCTGTTGTGCTGAAGCAAAGCAAGAATTTCATTGTCCTATCTGGGCCACTTGACAATAAACTCTCTTGAATCTACATGTGACTGTAATAAGGCTCAAAGGATTCTCATATTTCAGTTGATGGAATATTTTAGACTTACTCGAGTGTTTGGTTGCATCAGTATAAAACCCTCAAACTTGAAGTACGCTCCAAAATGACTATCCGAAAGGTCGCAGGATCAAAAAACAATGACAATTATCACCGCATTCAAAATGGGCAAAAATGGCTGTCTGGATTTCATACTCCAGAAATTATTGCTTCAGTAATTGAACAACATACACACAAATGATAATAGGAACACTGTGCCCATGTTATCCTTCTTTTTGCCTGACGGTTCAGAATGAAAAGGCGAATTCTCAACCACAACAATGACAAGAGGGGGGAAATAATATTCATTTATTTTAAACAACATTTAAAGCAAGTCTTTTTGAGAGAATTTATTATATTTATTGTTTGCATTTAAAAATGAAATGGCATAATTTCAAATAAAAAGGCTGAGTTAGACAAATATCTGCTCTGGGATTTTGTTTGCACATATTAGGATCTATACACGAGCATAAGAACCAAATTACTGAATGCAGTTGTAAATCCAAAAAGCGAACTTTCACGATACCACCAAATTAAACTACAAATGTAGATAAACTTCAGATAAGGGAATATATAAGGAAGATAGACACAAAATGTTGAAGTATCTCAGCAGGACAGGCAGCATCTCTGGAGAGAAGGAATGGGTGACATTTTGGATTGAGACCCTTCTTCAGACTCAGAGACTGGGGAGAGGGAAACTGGAGATATGGAAGGGTACAAAGAGGATGTAAAGTGTTAAAACCACAGATCAAAGCAACCAATGTTCAAGGAAATGCAGAATGGTTCATTGTTGGCCGTGGGAAAGGTGACAAAGAGGCATCCAAACAGCAAGATTAATCGGGAGGACAGTGAAACTAGTCAGAGAACTAGGGTGGAGGAGAGACGGTGAGAGGGGGAAAGCAAGGGTCACTTGAAGTTAGAGGTCAATATTCATACTGCTGGGTTGTAAGCTGCCCAAGCAAAATATGAGGTGCTGTTCCTACAATTTGCATTGGCCTTATTCTGATGGTGGAGGAGGCCCAGGACAGAAAGGTCAGTATGAGAATGTGAGGGGGAGTTAAACTATTTAGCTTTAAGGTGATTTTGTAGGCCTCGGCGGACTGAGCAATGGTGTTCAGTGAAATGATCGCCGAGCCTGCGTTTGGTCTCGCTGATATATAGAACCCACACCTAGAACAGCTACCACAAGGGAATATAAGAAGTTTTAAGTACATAGTAAAACACTATCTTAATATTCTGGATAGAAGTCCCTCTAGTTAGATTGCCCAAGTTAATTTTAAATACTTTACCTCTCATCACTGAAGTCATCATCTGGTACAAATTGTCAGAACTTTCATTAAACTTCACCATTTCAGCAGCAGCTGTGAGCAAGGTCTTCAGGGAGTCAATATAACAAGTCGTGTTTTCTTGGATTTCACCATCCAGCTCCTTCCACAACAAAATCAAAATACATCAGTGGTTAGAATGAAACTGTCAGTAAATTCAGAATGCTGGTTCCAGCATGTAGTTATAACGTTCCATTTCACAGGCCCAGTTAATCAAGAATCTTTATTCACTCACTTGTGCACATACAATGCAATTCCTCATCCACCAGGCAGACTTACTGAAAGCTAGTTCATCATTCTATTTACATATAATGCCCTATGTTTTATGTTATCAAAATTGGCTGATCCAGTCGGTGTTAATTTTACTCCTGCATTGTGGAGTGACCCAGCTGAAAAACCTGGCTGTAAAATAACAGAGCCAGGATCCCTTTGAGGTGCAGGAGGCAAGGGGGAAACAAACCACTTCCTCCATTTGTCTGGTCAGGGAAGTGATAGAGCACACTGAAAATAGGAGCAGCCTGATATATTCATGGTTGATCTACCCCAGGCCTCAACTCCTCATCTGTGCCAGATCCCCAAAGCCCTCATCCTCCTAAAGGTAGGTTAACCAGCTCCATCCCAAATACATCTGATACTTAGTCTCTAGGGTATGGTTTAGTATCTTGTAGGATAGATTCACATACTTTGGTTTTCAATGATGACCCCTTACTTTGAAACAGGAACCCAGGCTTGAGACACGCCCACTAGTGAAAACTTCTTGACATCTACCCAGATGGAGTGGATGTGGAGAGGACGTTTCATGTAGTGGGAGAATATAGGACCAGACGGCACAGCCTCAGAATAAACTGATGTACCTTTAGAATGGAGATGAGGAGACATTTCTTTAGCCAGAGGGTGGTGAATCTGTGGAATTCATTTCTGCAGATGGTGGTGGAGGCCAAAAAAATTGTTTTTTTAAAGCGGAGCTTGATTCTTGATTAGCAAGGGTGAAAGGTTAAGGGGAGAAGGCAAGAGAATGGGGTTGATAGGGAAAAAAAATCGATCAACCATGATTGAATGGTAGATGATGGTCTGAATGGCCTAATTCTGCTCCTGTGTTTTATGATCCCCTTAGTATTTCTACGCTTCAATGAAATTAACCCTCATTCTTCTAAACTCAAAAAGAATCGACACTCAATATCTTGATAGGATAATCCTCTCATCCCAGGAATTAGCATGGTGTGTGGGCTGATAAGAAAGATTCTGTTGGTTCTAAAGTGGAGGTGAATGAAATAGAAGGAAAACTGAAAGGAAAGGTATGCCATGGTATACCCGCCAGCCTTTCCAAAGAAACCATCCTGCACTTGCTCTGCATGATAGATAATATTTTATATCCTAATGCCATAACATTTGTGGTCCTGTAAATTAATTTATTAACATGATACATACAGAAACCCTGCTCAATTAGTACTTTTCAGAACCAGAATGGTTTGAAATAAATGATACTTGGACCGAATTATTACTTAATAGCGTCTTTGATAAAGGATGCCTATAGCAGGATTTGGTGTCCAAACACAACATTGTTTCAGGACTGAAATGAGTACATTTCGCAATACCACCATGAGAAAACAATTGAAGAACCTGTATTTTGCCATAAAATCAGTAGATATTTTTCATTTACAAGGTTACATTGAGTGACCCCAAAAATAAATGTAAATATGCAATTTAATTACACATACAGGCAATTAATAAAAGTTAGCATGGAAACCTAAGCAGTGACCAAATGAACAGAACAATGAATTTTAAATATCAGTTTCTTTGCATCAGACAAAATAGTATTTTCATAACTACTGAAAATCACGTACTCCTTTGTCTACTAACCAAACATTTCAGCGTGACAGTCTCCTTTGTGGGTTTTAAATTAGTAACAAAGAGTGGGCCATGTGAGAGCGATACTTCTCAACTTTTCTCTCCCCACTTCAATAAATCACAAGACCTTGCAAATGTCCTGTGGGCTCCTTGTTCAAAGGAAATACTTTCTGTAAACATGAGATGTCTAAAAAATATATTTTCAGTTTGTAAAACTGAAAATATTTTCTATTGCATGCCCTTCTTGGGTGCTGAACATTTTCAAGTTTCAAATGTGCTCGCTAAATAAACATTCAGTTTCCATTTAAGTTGAATGCAATGTGTTACCAAAAGTCAAGTTTAACTGCAGCATAACAACCAAGCGCCAAGATGCTTGCTGCAGCAACAATAGAAATGCTGTTCCCTCAGTTGGACGATGGTAAATGATGACAAATTATCTTGTCCATTCACAGAGCAAGAATTGAAATGGACTTTAACAAGCAATTTATAAAACTGGTCTCCATCACAAATTCTTCTTTCAATGCAACTTGCAGATTTTCTGTTGTCCGTGCTGACTTAACCTACAAATTGTTTGTGCTATATCAGAAATGAGAACGTGGTGCTAGAGATAACAGAGTCTGTTTTCTACAGATAAGATTGCCATTGAACACAAGCGGTAATAACTGGGTGTGAACTTATAGATGGATTCAAGACTCCGTAAATAAGAATTTGGGGATGTCAATCACAAAAAATATTCTAATTCATATTATATTGTAATTGAACTGGAAAATTAATTTCAATTCATTTATTGCAAGGTAGGCAGCCACTAAAACATTCAGCAGAATTTATAGGTGATTATTAGTGATGTCAGATTAACGTGCTATTTTTCTTTAGAAAGGTTGCAAATCATGACGGCTCTATACTCGTTACCATGCTCATCATAAAATCCCAGTTATTTTCATTTAAAGGTATATTCATGGTGATAATCAAACAACCTTGGTCTGAAGCAAATTTATGAATAAATCACCATTTTAAACTTGATACTAAGTTAAAAAGTCCTAATTGTAAATATATCATCCAATTGCATTTAAAAATGTGCCGATGAGGTAAATGAAAACAGACCCATCCCTTGTTCTAGTGAGAATAAACCCAGTCTATCCAACCTCATCAGATCACGGATGCACATTCAGAGAAAAATTAACAAAAATTACAAAGATTATAAAAATTCCCCACCTTTTTTAATTCAATGAGACAATTTTGAATCGATACAGACAGTGCCATACTCCTCTTCTTCAGTTGCTCAAGTCCCTGTTAAAGAAAGATCGACACAAAAAGCTGGAGTAACTCAGCAGATCAGGCAGCATCTCTGGATAAAAGGAATGGGGACGTTTCGGATCGAGACCCTGCTTCAGCCAGAGTCATGGGAGAGGGAACTGAGAGATATGAAAAGATACATCGAACAAATAAATAAAAGATATGCAAAAAGACAGATCAAACCATGTGGGACGCAGAGTGAGCTGCGAGGAGGATGCTATGAGGCTGCATGGTGACTTGGATAGGTTGGGTGAGTGGGCAGATGGAGTATAATGTGGACAAACGTGAGGTTATCCACTTTGGTGGCAAGAACAGGAAGGCGATTATTATCTGAATGGTTTCAGATTAGGAAAAGGGGAGGTGTAAAGAGACCTGGGTTTGCTTGTACATCAGTCACTGAAAATAAGCATGTAGATACAGCAGGCAGTGAAGAAAGCTAATGGCATATTGGCCTTCATTGCGAAAGGATTTGATTTTAGGAGCAAGGAGGTCCTATTGCAGTTGTACAGGGCCCTGATGAGACTGCACTGGGGTATTATGTGCAATTTTGGTCTCCTAATTTGAGGAAGGACATTATTGCTATTGAGTGAGTGCAGTGTAGATTCACCGGGTTAATCCCCGGTATGGCGACTGACTATGATGAAAGAATGGGTCGACTGGGCTTGCATTCACTGGAATTTAGAAGGATGATGGGGATCTTATAGAAACAGATACAATTATAAAAGGACTGGACATGCTAGATGCAGGAAAAATTCCCCGATGTTGGGGGAGTCCGGAATCAGGGATCACAGTTTAAGAATAAGGAGTGGGCAGTTTAGAGCTGAGATGAGGAAAAACATTTTCACCCAGAGAGTTGTGAATCTGTGGAATTCTCTGCCACAGAAGGCATTGGAGGCCAATTCACTGGATGGTTTCAAGAGAGAGTTAGATTTAGCTCTTAGGGCTAAAGGAATTAAGGGTTATGGGGGAAAAGCAGGAACTGGGTACTGATTTTAGATGATCGGCTATGATTATATTGAATGGCGGTGCTGGCTTGAAGGACCGAATGGCCTACTCCTGCACCTATTTTTGTATGTTTCTATGTTTCAAGAAAGATGTTAATGCTTTACAGCTGCAAATTTAAGAACCAACCAAGATTTGTAGGTTAAACCATATGACAGAGAAACAAATTGATTACAATGGGGAGACAAAGTGTACACTGGAGAATAAACAAAAATGTCATGAACTGCACTAAATAAACAGAAATTCTTTCATTAAAGAATGAAAAAACTCACAATAACAGTGGTCCAATCATGGTTAATAAATGAAATCAAAGATAGTGAAGAATAGTATTGGATTAAAGGGAGATATTCAAATATTACCAAAGAGAACAGCAACAAACTCATGCTATTTCCAAAAAACTGAGCAGGTGTGGATGAGCCAAATGGCCTATTCCTGCTCATATGCTTAGATATCTTAGATATGGTGAATCCATCTGTCAGGGCATTGAGTAAGGCAGTTGAGACATTATATTGAAATTGTACAAGACGTGGCAAGGCCTCACTTGGAGTTCAAGTTGTCATATACCATTAGGAAAGATACCATTCAGCTGGAAAGAGTTATGGTGTTGCCAGGACTCATGGGCCTGAGTTCAGGGCGAGGTTGGCTAGGACTTCATTCCTTGAAGTATCTTTCTTGGAGGGTGTATTAAAATCATGAAGAGCATAGATAGTGTGAATGCAGAGAATCTATTTTTCCCCAAGGATTGGGGAATCAAGAATTAGTGGGAATAATTTAATTAGAGAGGGGAAAGATTTAATAGGGACCCGAGGGGCAACATTTTGCAGAGGGTGGTGGGTATACGGAACGAGCTGCCAGAGGACGTGGTTACAATAACAGAACATTTATTCAGATACATGGATAGGAAAGGTTCAAATGAATATATGCCAAATAAAATGGGACTAGTGTAGATGGGTATGGACAGGTTGGGCCGAAGGGCCTATTTCTTTTCTGTATGACTCCGTGACTCTATTATAACCATGTAACCATATAACAATTACAGCACGGAAACAGGCCATCTCGGCCCTACAAGTCCGTGCCGAACAAATTTTTTTCCCCTTAGTCCCACCTGCCTGCACTCATACCATAACCCTCCATCATCATGGCAATTTATTTTAAATGATACCAATGAATGCCTCCACCACTTCCATGGAAGCTCATTCCACTGCTACCACTCTCTGAGTAAAGAGTATTCCAATATCATTTAAGACATGAGGTATTTATAGAATTCATGGCAATAAGAATGTGATATCTGATGTTACGTCTTCAGATGATACAGTGGAGATGGAGCACATAGATAAGAAATAGCAGGGGCAGAAGCAAAGAAATTAAGGTAAATCAACAGGGCATGGGAGTAGAAGGAAATCTGCAGATTGCGACCAGAATGTTTAAGGGAAGGAACAAGCAAGATTTGCAGCACCATTCTGGTGAACATTAAAAGGAAGGCTTTGGACGGTGATGGTCTGCTTCATTACATCAAAGATTACAGGCAAATCAACACGGGAGCTTCGACCATCGGCTGCGGGAGCTTCGATCGCCCCAAAGGATGGTTCAACTGCCCCGACCGCGGGAGAATAAGGAGGAAGATGATTAGACTTTATTGCCTTCCATCACAGTGAGAAATGTGGGGAATCCGCTGTGGTGGATGTTTATATTAACTTTAATGTAGTTGTGTGTTTTGTTGCTTTTTTAGTATGGCTATATGGTAATTCGCATATCACTGTACCTTAATTGGTGCACGTGACAATAAAAGACCTTTGAAACCTTTGAAAAGGTGCAGTGATATAGTGCAGTACAATCAAAGGGGATGCCATTTCTACTTTGATTAGGTCTGTTTCAGTATCTCATTTAGGACAAATAACTGTCTAAACTAAGCTGCCAAAAAGTTAGCTAAACTGAGAATATCAAAATGAAGTGGATGCAAGACCCGATCAATAGTTGCAAAATTATTTTGGCAAATGTTTTGGCAAAGGACAGCTGTTTGGTACACTGCAAATGCTGGAACCTTGAGTTAAAAACAAATAATAGTGCTGGGGAACTCATCGGGTCAGGCAGCATGTGTGGAAGGAATGGACAGACGATGTTTTAGGTCGGAATCCTTCTTCAAACGGATAGAGTGGGGGGGGAGAGAAAGGTTGGAGGTAGGGCAAAGTTAGGCATGTTATGTGGAAGGAGATGAGAAGGTTGATTGTCAGATGGGTGGAGTAAATGACAAAGGTTAGAGGTAAAAAGAAGACGAAAGTGTCAGAAGAAAATTCCAAAAGGAAAGAAGAAAAACACGAGTAACGATTGTGCAATTAGGTGTTGACTCTACAGCAGAGATTTGCAGACTATGTACAAAATGTATCACCAGGTGAAAAATGGTACCACTAAGAGCAAGGGATCACGCATGGTAAGGACATGGTCTTGAGGAGACTGTGAATGGTTATGTGATCTTAAACAATGAACATTTTTATGAAAGCTGCTGTTTGTCCCCTTAAACGAATGGCATTCTGAGGTTAATTTGATATCTCAAGTGATGAATGTACATTGCTGGGATCAAAGTTATAAGGCAACATTATAACATTACAGCACCTACGTAAATATCCAAGTGCTAAACATCTTACATTTATCTCCATCAACATACATTAAATGTTTCCAATGAGCAACCCACTCGGTGCCCTTATTTACAAAGAAAAAAAGCTTAATGTTGCCATGCAATCAAATAAGTACAAGGGATATGAGTACTGCTGATTGTGGCACTCGTCGTTTTATATAATTCCATCAAGTCTTCCTGCAATCCCTAGCGTTCCAAAGAAAACAATCCAAGTCTGTCCAACCGCTCCTTGTAGCCAGCCAATCCAGGCAGTTTCCAGTTCTGGTACACTTCTTCTACACCCTCTCCAAAGCCTCCACATCCTTTCTACAATAGGACAACTGGAACAGCACACAATACTTCAAATGCAGCCTTACCAAAGTCCTATAAAGCTGCATGATGACTTTCTGACATGTTAAATACCTCTATCAGTGCCCCAACCTATGAAACCATACCATAAGACTTCTTTACTACTCTATCTACTTGTATCCTACTTTCAGGGAGTAATGGACTAGGACCCCAAGATACCTCTTCACACTGCTCACGTCATACAATTAATTGCATTGGACCTCCTCATGCCTTGCTCGGATTTTAAACTCCCAGCTTCTGCCATTTTATACTCTATACGTGCTATACTCAACTATATAATTCCATCAAGTCTTCCTGCAATCCCTAGCGTTCCAAAGAAAACAATCCAAGTCTGTCCAACCGCTCCTTGTAGCCAGCTAATCCAGGCAGTGTTCTGGTACACTTCTTCTGCACTCTCTCCAAAGCCTCCACATCCTTTCTACAATAGGACAACTGGAACAGCACACAATACTTCAAATGGAGCCTTACCAAAGTCCTATAAAGCTGCATGATGACTTTCTGACTGTTATACTCAGTGCCCCAACCTATGAAACCATACCATAAGTCTTCTTTACTACTCTATCTACTTGTATCCTACTTTCAGGGAGTAATGGACTAGGACCCCAAGATACCTCTTCACACTGTTCACGTCATACAATTAATTGCATTGCATTTGACCTCCTCACACTTGCTCGGATTAAACTCCATCTGCCATTTTGGTGCTAGTCCCGTGCATCTTAAATCTTCTGGATCAGCAAACCATGGGGGATTTTATCAAATGCCTTACCTTTATCACCGGCCTATATTTCCCTGGATTCTCTCTACTCTCCTTTTTAAATAAAGGAACATTAGCCACTTTCCATTCCAACTGGCCTCACATTCAAACATCTTCATTAAGGCTCCTGCAATCTCATGTTTTGCTTCTCTCAATAACTTGGGATAAATCCTATCAGGTATTGGGGATTTATCTGCCCTAATGCTTTTCAAGAAGAGCTGCACCTCCTCCATCTTAATCTAAAGATGCCCTTATATATTATTATTCTCCACATTGACCTCTTTGTTGTCCATATTCTTCTCCTTGTGTGAAAAGTGTTCATTTAGTACCTCACCTACATCTCCAGACTCCGAGCACAAATTCCCATCTTGATCCTTGAGCGGCCCTACCTTCTCTCTGGTTATACTCTTATGTTTAATATAGGTACATAAAGCCGTGGGATTTTCTTTAATTTGATTCACCAAAACCATTTTGTGGCCCATTTTGGCCCTTCTAATCACCCGATTGAGTTGTTTCTTCCTTTCTTTATATTCCCGTCTATTTCCATCCTCTTAAGCCTGCCCTGTTTGAATCCATCCTCTTAAGCATCACTGCTCAGATTCTGTAGAATGGGTTGTCCAATAATGTTTTGTATAATATGCTATTGTCATAAAATTGTACATGAATGCATTAAAATAAAATATTGGTATTTCTCACATCTTAACAAATATTGTAATGAGTGATAGGTTATAATTTGAAATGTAAGTTTGTTGATTTAAGGGGCTGTCCCACATGGGCGACCTAATTGGCGAGTTTAGAAGAGTTTGAAAAAATGACATGTTGAAGACCTCCTTTGACTATGTAGAAGACCAGCTTCGACTAGCTACGACTAACTTCGGGAAAATTGGACACCGAATAATGGAGAGTGAAGATGATCTCCTTCGACCGCCCTTCGACTATGATGAAGACTATCTACGACTACCTTAGATTACCTTCGACTACCCTTGATTACCTACGACTAACATGCTGACCTACTACGACTAAACCTACAAGTAAAAAAGTATCGATTGTCCATGGCAACCGTTTTTTACTCGCGGGCATTTTTTAACATATTGAAAAAAACGCCGCGACCTAGCTGACACGTCTAGTACGCTCGAGCATGAAGGAGAGTTACAAAGACCTCGTACGACCTCGTATCGACCACGCTGCGAGTACGAGTCGAGGGAAAACTCACAGATTAGGTCGCCCAAGTGCGGATAAATGTGAGGTTATCCATTTTGGTGGAAAAAACGGGAAAGCAGCCTATTATCTAAATGGTGGCCGATTGGGAAAGGAGATGCAGTGAGACCTGGGTGTCATGGTACACCAGTCATTGAAGGTAGGCATGCAGGTGCAGCAGGCAGTAAAGAAAGCGAATGGTATGTTAGCTTTCATTGCAAAAGGATTTGAGTATAGGAGCAGGGAGGTACTACTGCAGTTGTACAGGGTGTTGGTGAGACCACACCTGGAGTATTGCGTACAGTTTTGGTCTCCAAATCTGAGGAAGGACATTATTGCCATAGAGGGAGTGCAGAGACGGTTCACCAGACTGATTCCTGGGATGTCAGGACTGTCTTATGAAGAAAGACTGGATAGACTTGGTTTATACTCTCTAGAATTTAGGAGATTGAGAGGGGATCTTATAGAAACTTACAAAATTCTTAAGGGGTTGGACAGGCTAGATGCAGGAAGATTGTTCCCGATGTTAGGGAAGTCCAGGACAAGGGGTCACAGCTTAAGGATAAGGGGGAAATCCTTTAAAACCGAGATGAGAAGAACTTTTTTCACACAGAGAGTGGTGAATCTCTGGAACTCTCTGCCACAGAGGGTAGTTGAGGCCAGTTCATTGGCTATATTTAAGAGGGAGTTAGATGTGGCCCTTGTGGCTAAGGGGATCAGAGGGTATGGAGAGAAGGCAGGTACGGGATACTGAGTTGGATGATCAGCCATGATCATATTGAATGGCGGTGCAGGCTCGAAGAGCCGAATGGCCTACTCCTGCACCTAATTTCTATGTTTCTATGACAGACCCTTTAGTATTTGCCGCTGATTTACAATTTCACATTCTTAGTATGTGACGTGCAATACAAACCAACATTATTAATAAAAACATTAATGACTATATTCACACACACACATACACACACAGATTTATACACATACATAGATATGAAAAAAAGGTCAGATTACCATATTTGATGATGTTTTTTGCAGCATCTTCTGATGCTCTTTTATTCTTTTTAAGCCAATATCCAGGAGACTCTCCATTCCAGATCTTGCTCCCTCAAAAAAACTGGCCATAACATTTCTCTGAAGTAAATCCAATTTTGGAATTAGCTTAAAATGATCATCCATATACTATGACCAAAACTCTCATCTTGAGGTTGTAATTAAATTTGCGCAAAAACGATCCCCCATAGCGCTACAACTTTTCGTCACCTTACTCACCATTCTCCTCTGCTGCAAGTCAAATAAGTTTTGTTCCAATCGGTGAAATAGTACATAAGTTATGAAGGTTTAAAAATCTTAAAAACCGCCCTTTCCGGAACCCGCTGTCAATAACACAGCGAGGAGAATAAAAAGCTGAAGGGGCGGACTGCTTCTGTGGCGACCAGCACGACCAGCTGAGTGAGCCTCTGAGTGAAGCCGGAGTGGGACCGGGACCTGCTGCGTGAGGCCGAAAGTGCGGGGTGAGCAGAGTGCGAGCTGCATCTGCACACCACCCCCCCTCCCCACAAGCCACATCCCCCTCCTCCCACTTTCCCCACAACCCCCCTTTCCCAACACCCCCCTCCCCCACACGCCCCCCCCCACACGCCCCCCTCCCCCACACCCCCCCCCCCCCCCCACCCCCCCCCCCTCCTCATCCCTGAGTGGTGGAATATCGCTTTGGGGGAACGGGTTGCATTGGGGGAACAGGTGAGTGGTGGAATATTGCGTTGGGGAATGAGTTGCGTTGGGGGGACAAGGCCTCATGTGTGACTGGGACCACTTAGCCTAGTTCAAACCAAAGCTATGCTCTCTACCAAATGTTTGAACTTAGGAGGTATGCTGAAGTATGTTTTTTCCCCTCGTGAAAAGTCATAGTAATCTAGTTTGGCTATAAAACCAAAACAATGTAAAATCTAAGAAAATTACGTGAGGTATGCAAATGTGAAAGCAGGCCCTACTGAGTGAAAACTTGGGGTGAAAATAATGCAAAAAAACCCGTCATGTATCAATGGTTCATTGTGATGGGCCACACGTTTTGGGTCGAGACCCTTCTTCAGACCTGCCTCTGAGTTACTCAAGGACTTTATGTCTATCGTCGGTTTAAACCAGCACCTGCAGCTCCTTCCTACACATCAGATAAATGAGTCAATTTGTTTAAATGTAAATAGATGTCAACTAGTTTGGTACCTAAAGGTCACAATGCATTCAAGCGAAGGTTTATACCGGCGACAATTAAGCTGCAAGCTAATTTTCAGCTGTTTCTTTACAGCTGTTTTCCTTCCAGATAAATGGGCACTTTCTGCTGATGATCAGGGGCCAAAATAAGGGGAATGCAAAGTTGACCAACTCTTAGGCTGAAAATAAAAACAATGGATCTGGCAAACCTTCTAATGAAGGTTCCAGATTATTGTAGAATTGTTACTTGATATTCAGAGATGCAAACATTTCAAAATATATTGGTTGATGTAGTGTCATACTAAATAAAAATATTTCAAAAATGTATAATTGGGGAAAAATCATTTGATTAGTTGACCTCAATCTTGCAAGAGCTTCCTATTCAAAAATCACCTTGTAACTATGTGAATCATCCACGTTCTCCTCGTCAGAATGCAACTCCATGCCCATGAAGGCTGCCAAGTGACCTATGTGCTTTGCAAGTCTTCTAATTGTTTGTCTTATTTTGTTCCAAGCTTCCACCACCATAGAGGAAATATCTGAATCACAGCCCTGGAAACATGCAAACAGACATCAGTTTGCAACAAGGTATTGAATTAATTATACTTAAATTATTTAACAAGACCTAACAACCATTTCTCCAGCGTTTAGAATTCATTTACTGGACAAAATACAAGTATAAAACAATTCTGATACTTAAAAAAACAAAAATGTGACAATTAGCAGTAGGTATGCTGAAAATAAAATACTCCAAATATTCAATTATCTACTGCAGCTTCTGCAAATAAATTGTCCTGAAGGAGATTTCAGGTTATGCCTGGTATAGTATTTAAGATGTTGAAAGTAAATTAGAAGACTAGTTAGCAGAAATTTGAAACAAAAATAAAATCAACAAGGCCCTGTTTAATAAACTCAACACAATTATGATTCGGTCAGCCAGAATTTAACCTGTTCAGTGTTACCCCCGAGTATATTCGGGTCATAGCCAATCGTGAATAAAAAAACGTGGCAGTGAACAGTTTAAAACATCAGGTCTTGTTTAACGTTATTCATGGCCCTCCTCTTTATGCACCAAACCTACAAAAGACAGAGAGCTGGAGTACTCAACAGGTCAGACAGCCTTTCTGGAAGGGGGGGGGGGGGGGGGGGGGGGGTGCTAGAAGAGAGGTGCTGGTGGAACAAAGTTGGGCAAATGATAGGTGGATACAGGTGAAGGGGGATATTGATTGACAGCTGGATGGATCTTTTTAGTTTGGTCTCAAGTATATGAAGATTTATAATTATCTACATTAAAGATTGTACAAAAAAAAAAAAAAACCTGAAATCATTATCTTGAATGTTGCATATTCTTCTATTTTCTCCTGCACACAAATGAATACCTGCCTACCTGCAATAGCAGTTGTAAGTTTCGTCCCAATGTTCTAACTTCCACAAGCAGTTCATCGCCAATCATCCCAAAGCAAGTGTCCTGCGGGCCACTGTCTATCCAAAGCTTCACTAGAATGGTCACCCTTTCAAAATTTGATGTCACTCTGATGCAGCATGTCTGCATAGCTTGATTATTGGTGAACACTAAAAGAAAAGTGAGCAATTTAAAGCAAGATGTTAGTCTAAAGTTATGTATGTCAATTAAACAAAAGTAACCAAATATGATTTCAGGTCTGCTTCAATGTCAATATTGCAGTTTGCTTTCCAATCTCCAACCCTTACACAGTTAGGAGTCCTATTGGTTCAAAATAAATATTTCATGATATTATTGCAAATAAGTTTTTAAACAATCTTCTCCTTAAATATGTGCCAGGTACTTCCAGAGAAGGAGAATACATTAAAAAAAAATGAAATTGTAGACTTACAATTTTCTTGACTCCCTTCATCAAGCTTTTCATAGGCATTGGAAATTTCCATTGTTCCCTGATGCACAGCAAGGAGATCAGTAACAAGTCTGTCAGGAATGTTCTCTTGTGATACATGATTTCTTCCCAGAAAATCAACAGCTGCGCCCAGAATTTCCTTACAAATGGCAGGCAACTTTGATTCGGAGGATACTGGGCACATACTTTGAGACATGTTCAGTAACTCTGTTCTCACATGGAAAGAAGGTGAAATGACTTGAAACCGTGTTTTAATTCTAGCCAGGCCAATAATAAAAGCAAACTGGTACACATAAAGTGAGAAGTAATGCACTTAAAATGTTCATCAAATCTAAACAAAGGTTATTCTGCTTCAGCAGGTGACTTACATGGAATATTACACATCACGTCCAGCATGGGAAAATACAAGTTATTTTGGGGAAATCTACAATAAACCCATTGCAGGGGTGATGTTTCTCATGAGCTCCATCAACTTTGCAACAGCAGCACTTCCAGCCTCCAGGAAACACACAAAAGCAGGTCAAATCATCAACTATCTGCTGTGCAACTTCTGCCCCGGAGAGATAACTCAGAGGCTCCCTGTATTCCTCATCATACCATAGAAGACCCATTGTTGCCTCAAGCTCAACAAGGCAAGCAACTGAACATAGACAAAAATGCTGGAGAAACTCAGCGGGTGCAGCAGCATCTATGGAACAAAGGAAATAGGCCACGTTTCGGGCGGAAACCCTTCTGAACATGTGGTATCTGCAGTGTTGCCACGGTGAGAACAAGAATAATTTTACTTCGAGCACAAATTCATAGCAAAACCCATTTTTAGATGGCAGAAGAACATTTCCCAGTAATTTAAGTTTATAAATTTCAAAGCAGATTTGCAATCGTTGAGATAGATGTAATTTATCTGCACTAGATAAACGATAGCTGTTGATCAATCGGACACATTCACTGCACACATCAGAAAACAGACAATGCATCAGAAGTTCCTTATTTAATAGATGCAAGGTTGAATAATCGGTATTTCCTCAGCATTTCCTCTCTGTAATATAATAACATTTAAAAACAAGTATATCTGGTTATTAGTAGATCAGATTTTCAGTTTCTTTAAAAAGGACAAAAAGGTTGTTTCACCTTGTCCAGACAATACAACTGTTTTAAAGCAGGGTGCACCATCAAAGCATCCAGCTATCTCATCCCTTGCTTTCCTGGGACAGATCTAATCCAGCCCTGGGATTTATTAATCCTTATGCATTCCATCTGGGCACCTTATCCGAGGAAGGATGTGCTGGCTCTGGAGAGAGTCCAGAGGACGTGTACAAGAATCATCCCAGGAATGAGTAAATTAACCTATGATGAGCGTTTGACGGCACTGAATGTATTCGCTGGAGTTTAGAAGAATGAGCGGGGGACCTCATTAAAACATACAGAACAGTGAAAGGCTGTAGTGGATGTGGAGAGGATATTTCCACTAGTGGGAGAGACTAGGATTAGAGGTCATAGCCTCAGAATTAAAGAACATTCTTTTAGGAAAATGAGGAGAAATTTCTTTAGTCAGATGGTGGTGATTCTGTGGAATTCTTTGCCACAGAAGACTGTGGAGGCCTAGTTAGTGGATATTTTTAAGGCAGAGATAGATAGATTTTTGATTAGTACGGGTGTCAGATTTTATGGGGAGAAGGCAGGAGAATGCGGTTAGGAGGGAGAGATAGATCCGCCATGATTGAATGGCGGAGTAGACTTGATGGGTCGAATGGCCTAATTCTACTCCTATCCATTATGACCATCTCAACCACTTTGACACAGAGAATTATAGTCACTGTTTCTAAAATGTTCCCCCACTAACATTTTAACTACATATTTCATTTCTTAAGATAAGATCGAGGACTGCCAGTTTCTCTCAAAGGACTATCTGCAGGCCATGTAATAAAATTCTTGGATGCTTTTAAATTCTACTCCATCTAAGCCCCTTGCACTCAGGCAGGCTCAGTCAATATTAGGAATGTTAAAATCCTTTTCTAATATATTTTCTAATCACTTGCAGTGCCTGAATACCAGCCTTCCACAAATGATGTGCTATGACGCCCAGACCCCTCTGTTCTCAGATGTTTACAGTCCTTCACTATAGATTACATGGGTTTAAAAAAAAAAAAACTTTCTTAAATATATCTTGCAAAATGAACAACTTTACATTTGGTGTCTTTATAATTGTTTGTTTTGTTGTCTCTAAGAATGTTAATTAGTTCCAGTTATCACAGTTGTTGCACTCCATTAATTCTATTGAAATGATCCTTAAAAAACAATTATTTCCAGTCTCCCAGGAGGCAGCCGTGACAGATGCCGAAAAGCCGACCGGCACCGTGGAGGTATCGGGAGGGTCCCGGCAGCGTTCGTGGCGAAGGTCGGTGCGGCGGTCGAGGACGGGCCATGCGGGAGCCACAGGACACACCACTGGGAATAAAATAGGACTCGTCGTGGGGGAAGCGCTGTGAGGGGGGGTGGGAGAAGAACAGAGGACCTGGCGTGGGATACTTTGTAACTTTGTCAGTGCCATTTATGTGGCGACTCTTTGCATACCTTGGGTGTCACATGTGATAATAAAGAATAATTCATTCATTTTCAGACACCAAGATGTTCATGCAAATCTTTTTTTCTAAGACTACTCCTCATTTTGCCACTCACTGGGATTTTTCGATTCCCACATGAAGAACAGATGCTTACCAAGTCTTATCATTGCTCCCTGATCTACATTCCAACAATCAATTAATAAATCAGGACAAGAACTTTGGGACAGGAAAAGGAGGTAAATAAATCTACCAAAATAAATTGATAAAATTAGCCTCAACAACTACAAGTGAAGACAATAAAGCAGTATTCAGTATAGGTACAAGACAAATTATTATATGGTTATAAAATAATATTTTAAATACCTGTATGTGTTGACTGCATATTTTGACTAGTAAGTGCTTGGATTCCTGCTAAACATCCAGACATTCGTTTGCTTTTGAAAAAACTTTTGCTTCTAAGTGGAGAAATGAGAAGGAGTTAGATAAAATACTTCATTTGCCACATTTATCTAGGCAGCATCAGAATCAAAATATCTAAATGCAGTTTGATGGACTGCTTTCCAAGTCAAGATACAAGTACACTCAAATGCAACACACAAATATAGATTCAATACTCAGGAACACAAGAGGCAGCAAAGGGTGGGCTCAGAGGGTTCAGCCCTCCCATCACTGAAAGCACCTGCACGAGGCACTGCCTTGAGATGGCAGCATTGTGAAGGATCCTCACCATCCAGGTCATGTCCTCTTCTCACTGTTACATCAGCAGGAGGTACAGATGCCAGAAGTTCCTCAACACCAGATTCAGGAACAGCTACCTTCCTACAACCATCAGGTTCTTGGACCAATCTACACAACCCCAACAATAAAACAATTTCTGCCTTTTGCTGATCAATCACAAAATATATTAAAGGTAGACACAAAATGCTGGAGTAACTCAGCGGGACAGGCAGCATCTCTGGAGAGAAGGAATGGGTGACGTTTCGGGTCACGTGTCGGTGACATCACACATTCCTTCTCTCCAGAGATGCTGCCTGTCCCGCTGAGTTACTCCAGCATTTTGTGTCTACCTTCGATTTAAACCAGCATTGCAGTTCTTTCTTACGACCGGAACGACCTGGGGGCTCCAGTCGCGGAGCCTGTGGACCTACCATCGTGGGGCTGGCCGGCTTCGGAGCGTGGAGAGTTGTGGTGGTGCGCGGATGTGACCCGGCTCCGGAGCTCGGAGGCTCCAGCCGCAGGTCTGGTAGACGGTAACATTGGGAGCTCTTGGGTCACAGGTGGGAGACCGCTTTTCGGAGCTCCCGCAACGGCAACTTCTCCCGCCCGCGTTGCGGGGTTCAAAATGACATGGAGCGGGGCCTTGCATCGCCCGGCGCAGCTTTAACGGCCGCGGGACTTGCCATCGCCCGCCGGGGGCTTCAACATTAAGACCCGGAGCAGCGCCTTACATCGCCCGGCGCAGCCTTAACAGCCGTGGGACTTGGCATCACCCGCTGGGGGCTTTAACATCAGGAGAAGAAATGGAACACAGGGGAGAGACAATGAGTTTTCCTTCCATCACAGTGAGAAGGAGATTCACTGTGATGGATGTTTGTGTAAATTGTGTTGGCTGTGTGTGTCTTGGTTCTTTTCTTGGTGTATGACTGCAGAAACCAAATTTAGTTTGAACTTCTTTGGAGGTTCAAATGACAATAAATCGTATTGTATTGTATTGTATATATTAATATAATCTGAAAATAACTGAACTTTTCAAATCAACTAATTTAGAAGGAAGTAGATTTTAAAAACTACGCACCGTCTCTTGGAGAAAGAGGAAGAGAGCGTCAAGTCAGTTTCCCAGTCATCATTTGGGTCATAAAATATGTCTTCATCTCCAGAATGCCCGGTGCCCTGTTGGGGAGAATAAACAGAGCTCCACTATTTTCAATAAACAACAGTAAACAATAAGACAATACAGGACGTTGTGTACCATATTATTTCACAATTTTTGACGTTGGCCACAGAAAAGACATGGGAGAGAGCTATACTTAAATATCAAGATGTAAAATCAAGTGCATTTTTCAAATATAAAATCAAATACGATGAAATACAAATATAAAATAAAATACAATGATAAAAGTAGCCCATATTGATCTAGGCAAGGTGGCGCAGCGGTAGAGCTGCCCAACAGCGCCAGAGACTCGGGTTTGATCCTGACTACGGGTGCTGTCTGTGCGGGGTTTGTATGTTCTCCCCATGACCATGTAGGTTTCCTCAGAGATAGAAACATAGAAAACAGGTGCAGGAGGAAGCTTTTTGACCCTTCGAGTCAGCACCACCATTCATTGTGACCATGGCTGATCATCCACAATCAGTAACTGCCCTCTGTGGCACAGAATTCCACAAATTCACAACTCTCTGGGTGAAAAAGTTTTTTCTCATCTCAGTCCTTTTATGATTTTATGCGTTTCTATAAGATCCCCTCTGGTAGGCAGTGACTAGTGAGGAACCGCAAGGCTCAGTGATGGCACAACAGCTATTTACAATATGCATTCATGATTTAGATGAAGCGATTAAAAGTAACATTAGCAAATTTGCAAATTTATTCTTAAACAGTGGCCCCAGGTTCTGGACTCCAACATCGGGAACATGTTTCCTGCCTCTAGCGTGTCCAAACCCTTAATAGAAACATAGAAAATAGGTGCAGGAGGAGGCCATTCGGCCCTTTGAGCCAGCACCGCCATTCATTGTGATCATGGCTGATCGTCCCCAATCAATAACCCGAGCCTGCCTTCTCCCCATCTCCCTTGATTCCACTAGCCCCTAGAGTAGTAACATAGAAAATAGGTGCAGGAGGAGGCCATTCTCCTAATAATCTTATATGTTTCAATAAGATCCCCTCTCATCCTTCTAAACTCCAGAGTGTACAAGCCCAGCCGCTAAATTCTCACAGCATATGACAGTCCCGCCATCCTGGGAATTAACCTTGTAAACCTACGCTGCACTCCCTCAATAGCAAGAGTGTCCTTCCTCAAATTAGAGGACTGAAACTGCACACAATACTCCAGGTGTGGTCTCAGTAGGGCCCTGTACAACTGCAGAAGGACCTCTTTATTCCTATACTCAACTTCTCTTGTTATGAAGTTAACAACACATGTGGTATCTGCAGTGTTCCCACGGTGAGAACAAAAATAATTTTCCTTCAAGCACAAATTCAAAGCAAAACCCATTTTTAGATGGCAGGAGAACATTTCCCAGTAATTTAAGTTTATAAATTTCAAAGCAGATTTACAATTGTTGCGATAGATGTAATATGTACTGTTGTGACAGAATGGAGCGGCTGGGCTTGTATACTCTGGAATTTAGAAGGATGAACTGTGAACTGTGAGGAGGATACTACGAGGATGCAGGGTGACTTGAACAGGTTGGGGAGAGGGCAGATGCATGGCAGATGCAGTTTAGTGTGGATAAGTGTGAGGTTATCCACTTTGGTGGCAAAAACAAGAAGGCAGATTATTATCTGAATGGTGTCAAGTTGGGAAAAGGGGAAGTCCAACGAGATCTGGGGCCCTTGTTCATCAGTCACTGAAAGTAAGCATGCAGGTACAGCAGGCAGTGAAGAAAGCGAATGGCATGTTAGCCTTCATAACAAGAGTTGAGTATAGGAGCAAATAGGTCTTTCTGCAGTTGTACAGGGCTCTAGTGAGACCACACCTGGAGTATTGTGTGCAGTTTCTGCTCCAAATTTGTGGAAGGACATTCTTGCTATTGAGGGAGAACAGCGTGGGTTCACGAGATTAATTCCCGGGATGGCGGGACGGTTGACACAATGGAGCGGCTACGATAGTATACTCTGGAATTTAGAAGGATGAGAGGAGATCGTATTGAAACATATAAGATTATTAAGGGTTTGGGCACGCTAGAGGCAGGAAACATGTTCCCGATGTTGGGGGAGTCCAGAATCAGGGGCCACAGTTTAAGAATAAGTGGTAAGCCATTTAGAACAGAGATGAGGAAAAACGTTTTCACACAGAGGGTTGTGAATCTGTGGAATTCCCTGCCTCAGAAGGCAGTGGAGGCCAATTCTCTGGATGCTTTCAAGAGACTTAGATAGAGCTCTTAAAGATAGCGGAGTCAGGGGATATGGGAAGAAAGCAGGAACGGGGTACTGATTGTGGATGATCAGCCATGATCACAGTGATGGCTCAAAGGGCCGAATGGCCTCTCCTGCACCTATTGTCATCCTTCTAAATTCCAGCGAATACAAGCCCAGTCTTTCCAATTTTTCCTCATATCCTGCCATCCCGGGGATTCACTTTGTGAACCTACGCTGCACTGCCTCAATAGCAAGGATATCCTTCCTCAAATGAGAAGACCAAAACTGCACACAATACTCCAGATGTGGTCTCACCAGGACCCTGTACAACTGCAGAAGGACCTCTTTACTCCTATACTCAAATCCTCCTACACTCCAAAAACGTACAGGGTTATAGGTTATTTGGTTTGGTGTAAATGTAAAAATTGTTCCCAGTGTGTGTAGGATATTGTTAATATGCAGGGATCACTGGTCGGTGCGGACTCGGTGGGCCGAAGGGCCTGCTTCCGTGCTTTATCTCTTAAAGTAAAACTGGATACGAAGGAAATGTTTGAAAAACCTGCAGCTCTATTCAACGAGAGCATGACTTATGCACAATCCAAATCCATACAACAGCAATCAATTAATGTCTTACAAAAATCTAACATGGATTTTAAATTATCAATTGTCTCTTTATCTGTTGCCTTTGGAAAAGAGAATTCCAATCCTATACTCCCTCCACAATTAAAATAATAATTTAATTTTCTGAAAGGCCTGACACTAGCTTTGATTTATGTCTTTTCACCGCAGACTCCCCAAACAGAAGCCAGGCAGCAGCTTTTGATGACCTCCTCATCCCTTCCCCCAGACCATGACTCCATGTCAAGAAACACAGGTGGAGTGAAAAGTGAGATTGAAAAGAAGTCAAAAACATAGAGGGTATTACATAATTTAAAGGCACAAAATACTGCCAAGTACTTCTACAAAAGCTTAATAAATTCTCAAACATTTTGCAGTGTACAAAGTATGTTCAAGATCTGAAAAGGTTGTTTGGAAAATCCACATATTCACCTATTGATTAAACTTCAGTGGGAGAAGCTAGAGGATTGGATCTAATATCGAGGCCCAGACTAATGGTTTGTGATGTTTGGATTTGTTTTATCAGAACGTCTCCAGATTGCTTTTTGTATGGGCCATGAATCCCCCTTGCCAGGCACAAGGATACCATTTGATTTTTAAAGGATTGACTTTACATTTACACCACTGCTTATCAAGCCACAACAGCAAGGGCACAAATCGGAGAAACAGCTGCCCATCAGACAACATTGGATCTGTGATGTAGTATTGAATAGAAAGGTTTGACGAAGTGTGGGATTCTGCATAATAATAGGCAAAAATAAATAACCATCAATTAATTAAATGTGGCACAATAGCAAGGGCTTTGTTCAAACATAACAAAGGAAATCTTATATGGTTCAATGTTACAATACTAATTTGCATCACTGTTCCACAAGACTTAACAGATCAAATCATATTAACAAAACTAAAGTTTTCTTTTTGATTTCCTTTATAAAGTGCAACTTGTAAATCTCAGCCACGTATTTTAAGATAAAAACATGCATACATCACTTACGCGAGACGTGTTGATTCTAATCATAACCCAGAAGACAAATTGTTTGGCCAAAAAATGCAGAATTGAAAATAAACAATCTAAAAGGCCAACAAAACAGGTAATTAAAAGTTTAAAATAATTAAGTAATAGCAAAGGGTAAGAAAGAAAATGAAGATATGCAAGCTTCAAAGAAAATGGAAAATAATATTATTCCTTTGTACAGTTGTCAGGAAGATATGGATGTCCTTACAAAAGTCTTTACAAATTATTTCTCTGTGATACAACTCAATATTATGAAGTGCCTGCATTTGACACCCACTCAGAACAAATACATATAACTTCAATTTTGGTGTAATCTCAGACAAATTATTTAAAAGAAAGAGTGCCTCTAAATAATTATTTTTAAATATGCTTGAATTTTAGTTTATTATTTTGGATCAATATGTCAAATAGATTATACTGACTTGTATCAGCAATCTCAAATTGTGAAATGCAGTAAAGTGGCTGCTTGTTTATTTATATTTTCTGTTCAAAGGTTGAGAAATGATCGAGTGCGGGCAGACAACAAAGACAGATATCATTCATAACTGAAACGTGAATTTTTACCTGATAGAGTTCTCTCATTGCCGCCAGCTTGCATTCAAATTTCTCCAAGCTCCAGAAAGTGCTAATGCCCAATTTAATATTCTTAACTTGAACCTGAATTGGAATTTGAAGGCTTTCATTCTTGTTGTCAGTCTCGTGTCTACAAAAAATAAAATTAACTTCAAACTCGGTCAAACTTACGCTCCAGACATCTCAAATACAAATGGCCCCACAGGCTCACCATTTATATTAAATTACACCGACAAAGCAGCTTAATGTGCTGGTGACTGGCCCCTTAAACTATTTGGACTCACCTATCAGATACATTGCATTTGTCCTATACATCCCTCCCACACCTTATCTCCTACCGAAAACTGATCTGTATTTCTCTTTCCCATTCTGACGAAGGGTCCTCGACTCAAAGCATGAATGGTGTCTCCATGTGCTGCCTGATCTGCTAAATGCTTCCAGCATATTTTGTTTTTTATTTCAAGAGTTCCAGTTTCTGCAGTTCTTTTGAGTTTATTTTCATTTTGTAATTATATGTAATAATCGTTCAATCCATTATAATGGGGTTAGTGGCTCAGCCAGCATCTCTGGAGAAAAGGAAAAAGTGATGTGTCCAGTCAACCCGAAATGTTACCTATACCGTTTCTCCAGAGATGCTGCCTGACCTGATAAGCTACTCCAGCATTTGGTGTCTATCTTCGGTGTAAACCAGCATCTGTAGTTCTTTCCTATCCACATTATGGGGTTAGTGGCTCATCGGCCAAAAGCAGAAATGACACATTGAAAAACAAGTACAGATGCTCTCCTCAATGGATGCATAAATCAGCACTTTCTATATCTGGCATAAATTCATAGCAAATTAGGGTCCTTAACTTTTAAATAGGCTGTAGACTATTTCAAATAATCTTTTTTTCTTGCATATTAGCTTTAATATTATACACAATGTTCTGAAAATACTGAAAATAAAAGACATTTCTACAAGCTCAATATTTCTTAAGGTTATCTATTCCCCTACTATTAACTATTACCTTATCTGTAAAGAAAAGGTATGAACGACACCAGCTGTTTGTTGCATTCTCAGATTGTATACATGAAGGCAAAGGGTTAACTTTGCTTAGTTACATTCAATCATTGACATTTAATTGAATTGGGGCAATGTAGATACAAACAAATATATAATCAGATTGAATCCTATATACAAGGATGCATAGTTTAAAATGATTTGAAATAATTTTTCTAATTCAGATGTTTACAATGTCACGTAAAAAGGAATAATTTGACATGAAAATCAAAAGTGTGAAGGGTGTTCAGCAGTAAGCAGATTGTGTATTTTATATGGGGGCTATTTTGGCGATGCTGACCTACTGAAAACAGTATGCTTCCTCAAGTTGTTGCTAATGGTATTCGCTTCTTGAACCATCACTGAAAGTTTCATAGAGTTCCAATATGAATGGTCTGAAACACAAAAATAGAAAGACATAACTAGGCCCTGCTAAAGAAAATACATAAAACATTCTATTTTTAAATATTTACCAGCTGTCTCTCTCAGTTTGATCAGTACTTTATAAAATTGTTCACAGTATCATTCTGCACTATGGGAGATGCAACTTAATGCTCTAAAATTCCTCGGTCACTCCAAAAAGACTTTGGAATCTTGGGACTGCAAATATCAGATGTACAATGTGAGCATATTTTCAATTTTGGCTGAATATCATAAATTGAGATTAAAAGTCCAGTCAAGGTAGAGATTGATGCAAGTAGCTTGCACAGTCATTGTGTAATATTTAAAAATGTAACATACTTGTACATGGAGTAATATTTTGAGTCTTCCATCTCTTTTCTTGCTGCATCCTCTCCAAGTCTTGTGCCATCTTTCTCTTCTCTGCTTCCAGAGCATCCAGAAACTTTACGTGCCGTATATTATGATCTTGCAGAGCCTGAGAGAGTATTTTAGAGCACAACCGTTTGTCAACAATTAGGCACTCACTTCCCAAAGCACCCACCAATTGCCCTCCGCAATGGCATGAAAATAAGAGTTACAATGAAACAAAAAAAAACACAATTAAGTATGTAAATTGGATGTGTAAAATAAATTCTGAGCAACCAATAAGCAGTGACATAGTAGGTTCTGGGCCCAGATTGCATTTTCATGCTGAGTTGTCCAATCCTGGAAGGGTTCCAACAATTGTCACTGCACCCAAAATAGCACAACACTGGGAGAAAGCAGAAATGGACTGGATCACAAGGTAGAATCACCTATAAAGTATCCTACAAAGTTCACGTCTGATTCATGATCATATGGATGACGTGTCAATGTAACCATAAGTTTTTAAAAGAGGATGACAAAATAATTATCACAAAAATTGGGAGAAAGCACAGAAGAAATACTGCTCATATTTCTCCACTACTTCCTACCCTCACCAACACAGAAATATGTTGAAGCCTATTACATAAGTAAGTCAAGTCAAGTCAAGTCAAGTCAAGTTTATTTGTTACATACACATACGAGATGTGCAGTGAAATGAAAGTGGCAATGCTCGCGGAACAACAAAACAACCAAACAAATTATAAACACAATCATAACACACATATTATTTTACATAATAAATAATAGAAGGAAAAAAAACGTTCTGTACAGTTAGTCCCTGGTGAGAAAGGCGTTTACAGTCCGAATTGCCTCTGGGAAGAAACTCCTTCTCAACCTCTCCGTTCTCACTGCATGGCAACGGAGGCGTTTGCCTGACCGTAGCGGCTGGAACAGTCCGTTGCAGGGGTGGAAGAGGTCTCTCATGATTTTGTTTGCTCTGGAGTTGCACCTCCTGTTGTATAGTTCCTGCAGGGGGGTGAGTGAAGTTCCCATAGTGCGTTCGGCCGAACGCACTACTCTCTGCAGAGCCTTCTTGTCCTTGGCAGAGCAATTCCCGAACCAGATGGTAATGTTCCCGGACAAGATGCTTTCCACCGCCGCTGCGTAGAAGCACTGGAGGATCCTCGGAGACACTCTGAATTTCCTCAATTGCCTGAGGTGGTAAAGGCGCTGCCTTGCCTTACTCACCAGTGCTGAGGCGTGTGATGCCCATGTCATATCCTCATTAAAAATTACTCCTCAAGTAATATTTAAATATCCTGACTTTTAACAGCCAAGGATTATAATTTATGATGTATTTTACATACAATCACCTCTCCATTGCGAAAACAATTTGTTTTTGATCAATATGGATCTGGTGTCCTTATTGCAGAGAAAACAATGCTTTGACTTGTTGCTAATATTCCCAGTTGTAATCCAAATCCTTAAAATGTTTTTTTAATTCAGCTTATTTATAGTGGATCTTTATTTCAAAATTGGAAAATCATTCATATATCCAAACGCAAACGACAAATCATGTTCACTAAAAAAAGATCTGAAACATTTTAAGACACAAGATAAGTCAAGGATTCCATTGCAGATAAGACGCCATTTTCTGAACGTACCGAATCTAAAGAAAGTATGAGTAGGGTTAATATTTATAGATGGTTAAAAGATGTTTTAATATCACCGTACCTGTCTTGTGGCTGAAGCTTCCATTTCGAGGCGTTTCCTGTTCATCTCCAACTCTTGTTCAAGTCGTCTGTTTATATTCATCTCCTGCTGAAGCTGCTTTTTTACATTCAGCAGCTCTATTTCTTTCTTTTTTCTATTTTCATTCACCTGACCAATCAAGAAAAGTTAGGCAATGCATAAATTATTCAGTTTTTACATTAAGAAAAATTAATCAAGGTCTACAGTGCTCACTCCCAGTAAGAAAAAGTCAGATAGACAACATTGGCTCCTCTATTCTGCTAGTGCTAATTTAGAAAAGCTCCAACCATTCTGTCAAATGCAATATCCCTTTCATAAAAGGTGGGAATGGAAGGTTGGTTCGTGAACAGTACAGAGAGGATGCTAGATTGGGAGGCTATTGCTGATGGGGGGGGGGCTGTAGGGATCAGCATGGGACCCCAGCTGTCCCAATTACATCAATCATTTTGATGGAGAAATCAAGTGTAATACACCAAAAATAAAACCAAAAATGTAAAAATATTCAGCAGGTCACTCAGCGTCTGTGGAGAGAAAGAGAGTGTTAACGCTTCAGGTCATTGCTCTGCCATGGTGGAAAAATGTGAAGTCATCCCCTTTGGAAAACGTAATAGAAAGCACAAAACAAAAAATGTCATTATCAGTAGATAATGAGCCTTAAGAATTCTCTTCCCTAAAGGGCAGTGCAGGCTCAGTCTTTGAGTAAACTTAAAACAGATAGATATTGAGTTTGAGTTTAGTTTATTATCACGTGTACAAAGGTACAGTGAAAAGCTTTTTGTTTCGCAATAACCAATCAGTGGAAAGACAATACATGACTGCAATCGAGGCATCCACATTGGATATTGAATGAAATGAAACAATATGGAGTTAGTGCAAGTGGCATTGGATTCTTGGTTCTTGGTCCTCCAAAATATTCCAAATGGAATTGAAACTGGAGGTGGCGGAGGGCGAACATATACAAAAAAGGGTTCTTGGAGAAGACGAACTACCTTAAATTTAGTTGCGTCTGGTTGGGTAACTATGGTAGGGTGAAGACTATTCCATGCTTTAATTGTGCGGGGGAAGAATGAATTGCTATACAAATCTGTCTTGGTAGCTGGTATCTCAAATTGGATCGAATGCCCTCGTCTGCTCCTAATAGGTTTGGGTTTGATGTAGGTTTGGTAATCTATGTTGAGCTGACCATTTAACATTTTGTAAAAACAGGTCAAACAGTGAGGTTTACGTCCGTCTTGGAGAGGGTTCCACCCCGACCAGTGAATTCAGTAGTTTGGTAACACTCGCTTCTTTCTCATAGGTATTTGTAACAAAACATTTAGTGCAAAATGTAAAAAAAGGATGGAAAGAAAAAAGATCAGCCAAGGCCTTATTGCATTATAAGCCAGGTGCAAGGGCTAAATATCCCAAAGAGAATCACAGGAACACATACACATGCAATGTGGGATATACACAGAATTAGAGATTTGATAAAAGTAACGTGGTGCATCTTTCCGTGAAATTTTAATGTTAAATTAAATCTCCACTGAACTTTACTCAACAGTTTCTCTCTCCCATAGTATTTTTTTATTCTGACTTGGTCTGCAGCAGTGTGAAGGTCCTGACAGAAAATAAGGTGAACAATAACAACAGAAGATGCTGCAAACACTCGGAGTCAGGCAGCATCTGTGGAGGGAGAAACCATGAAATGTTTCAGATTCAGATTCAATTTTAATTGTCATTGTCAGTGTACAGTACAGAGACAACGAAATGCATTTAGCATCTCCCTTGAAGAGCGACATAGCAAACGATTTGAATAAATAATAATAAGTGTCCGGAGGGGGGGGTTGGTGATTGGCTGTCACCGAGGTACGTTGTTGAGTAGAGTGACAGCCGCCGGAAAGAAGCGGTTCCTCGACCTGCTGGTTCGGCAATGGAGAGACCTGTAGCGCCTCCCGGATGGTAGGAGGGTAAACATGGTTGGGGTGAGAGCAGTCCTTGGCGATGCTGAGCGCCCTGCGCTTGCTTTGGACAGTCAATGGAGGGAGTTTCCGGTGATGCGTTGGGCAATTTGTACTAACTAATTAACCCAAAATACTAAGTGTTTCTCTTTCCACAAATGACATTTGACTTGAGTGTTTCCAGTATTATGGGCTTTTAATTTGCCTCCCGGATTTCCAATATAAACAAATAATAACCACATTAGAATTTTAAAAAAATTACCAATTCCTCTTCAAGCCCTCTTATTTTATTTTCATACAGAGATTTTTGACTGCACAATTCCTCTTGAGCCATTTGTTTTGCAAGTTGGATACCCTGCATCATCTCTTGCTTAGCTTGCAAACGTGCCTCTTCGATTTCAACTTCAAGTCTGTAAATACAATTGCAGGAAAAAATTGGAGTTGCAAAGTTACTAAAAATAGTGAACTAACATCAACTTTTCACTTTTCAAAATTAAAATAGAATTTCATCCCTCAACTCTATAGACTTGAATTATACAACATCCCAAAAGAAAAAGAGTGGATTTCATCCTGACGGTGGTGTGACATTGCAAACCTGTAACAAATTTCCCCAAAACACCCTCCAGTATTCATCGATAACCTAGGTAGGGCTCCCCATGGGTTGGCTACCAGCCCATGTTAAATTTTAATATAATTCACAGTGGAAATCAACATCGGGTGAGGTAATTGTTTAATTAATATTGCAGTGACATAATAGGTTGAGACAATAGACAATAGGTGCAGGAGTAGGCCATTCGGCCCCTCGAGCCATTCAATTCAATGTGATCATCCACAATCAGTACCCCGTTCCTGCCTTCTCCCCGTATACCTTGACTCCGCTATCTTTAAGAGCTCTGTCTAGCTCTCTCTTGAAAGCATCCAGAGAACCAGCCTCCATCGACCTCTGAGGCAGAGAATTCCACAGACTCACAACTCTCTGTGTGAAAAAGATTTTCCTCATCTCCATTCTAAATGGCTTACCCCTTATTCTTAAACTGTGGCCACTGGTTCTGGACTCCCCCAACATCGGAAACATGTGTCCTGCCTCTAGCGTGTCCAAACCCTTAATAATCAAATATGTTTCAATAAGATCTCCTCTCATCCTTCTAAATTCCAGAGTAAACAAGCCCAGCGGCTCCATTCTATCAACATATGACAGTCCTGCCATCCCAGGATTTAACCTGGTGAACCTATGCTGCACTCCGTCAATAATAAGAATGTCCTTACTCAAATTGGGAGACCTAAACTGCACACAATACTCCAGGTGTGACCTAACTGTACAACTGCAGAAGGACCTCTTTGCTCCTATACTCAACTCCTCTTGTTATGAAGGCCAACATGCCATTCGCTTTCTTCACTGCCTTCTGTACCTGCATGCTTACTTTGACTGATGAACAAACTAGTCACAAAATACATGACAATACTGCATTACCACTGGCTCAAATGGCTACCACTGGCTCAAATGGCTGGACGTGTACCTTCCTGGATACATCTGCTTGACTATCCTTGATGTTTTGATTATTGTTCTGTCTAGGAAATATTACTCCATGACACTGATTTACCGCAGCAGTTGTGACCACAGATCAGCATATTTCACAGAAGTATATTACATCAATCTCTTATTTCCTAAATTTCTGCCTTGTTCGGTATGACTGGTGGTGACACAAATTGAATGTGCTGAATAAAGCAGCTGAGTTTGAGTTTAATTTATTGTCCCATGTACTGAGGTACAGTAAAAAAAACTTTTGTTTCATGCTAACCAGTCAGCGGAAAGACAACACGATTACAATCGAGCCATCCACAGAGTACAGATGCATGATGAAGGGTATTACCTGAATAACATTCTTTCCTGCATTTCCTAAAAGTAACACCAAGATGACATTAACAAGTATTTTACTTTTCCCATGCATTTCACACCTCAAGCATTTTTAGAAGTTTAAACTCTGAAACTTCTGAGTAGACAACAAACTAACAAATTTAAAAATACAAAAATGTTCAAGTTCATGAATACAAGATTATCAGTGAACTTCCTCCACAGCAATAAGATAGATATTTTGAAAATCCATATGTCCCCTTTACCTTTTCAAAATCACCATTCAGTAACCACTAAATTTGTCAGACTATAGTGTGTATTTTGCAACCCACATCTGTAAAACAATTATTAATTAATCTTTATAAGCACTGAAAATACTGGTGGGACCCTAAAGTTGAATAGACAATCAGCTGAAATGGTACACATTTGGGATGCCAGAGGAAATTGGAAAAGGAATAGTGGATTAGAGGAGTTTTATATCACATTATTTCATTTGATCAAAAATCAGTTTAAAGGAGAAAACATTTACTTGTATTTCTTAAACAATTATAATGTAACTCGCTTATTACATGCTTCTGACAAATATAGAATGCGGGGGGGGGAATAATCAGCTGGAGGAGTTGAGCAAAGGCAGCATCTATGGAGGCAGAAGATGGTTACATTTGTTTTGGTCGATTTCTGCATCAGGACTCAGTAATGAGTTCAATCCAAAATATCGAACAGCCCTCTGCCTCCATAGATTCTGCCTGGCCTACTGAGTTCCTCCGATACTTTGTTTTTTTGCTGCAGATCTCAATAGCTGTAGTAGTGCCAGAAATGGTGTACTGTTGTGTAGCTGAATGTAGTAATGCAAGTATTTTACTACGAGAAATACCTCCATTGCAGTTTGCATTTGCAGTAAAAAAAGATCAATTATCAATGAAGCTCACTTAAATTTTCAAGCAATTAACCAAATATTCAGAAATAGCTGTTAGAACTTTGTTTTACCTTGCCTGTTGAGCTTGCATAAGTTCATTTCTTGCAAATTCAAAGTCTTTTGGAGCATCTCGATGGAGTGCATTCGCTGAAGATGCTCTTTGCCCACTCTGAACTTCCAGTGGATGATTAAATTTAAAGTAATGATCTCCACCAAGTATTACTCTGTCGCCCTTTAAAATGTACAATATATATTTATAACTGTACCAAATACCTTACCTAGAACATAGAACAGGAAACACAGGGAAGGCTCTTCAACCCACATTTGCAGGGCATGACTTAAGTTAAACTAATCTCATCTGCCTGCACATAATCCATTTTCCATCATTCACTGCATATTCATATGCCTATCCTAAAGCCTCCATAATGCCACTACCATATCTGCCTCCACCACTACCCCCGGCAGCGCATTCCAGGCACCAACCACCCTCTATGTAAAAAAACACCCGCCCTGCACATCTCCTTTAAACGTTGCCCCTTTCACCTTAAAGCTACCGGGTGGCGCCAGCAATGGCTGCCTCGCCAACAATCTGTCTGTCCCTTCCTTCTTTGCTGTTTCTTTAGCATGTGTTAAATGTATGTTTTTATTGTTCTTTAGCTTGTTTTATGGGGGGTGGGGGGTGGGGGTTGGGGGAAACTTTAAAAAAATCTTTTACCTTGACAGTGATGCGATTTTTTTCTGTATCGTATCTCTGTCCGCACTGCGGCCTAACATCGAGGAGCTGGAGGCCTCTGCTGGAGGCCGACTTCGGGAGCTCCCACCGCGGGCACCTGCAGGACTTTAACATCGCGGAGCTGACGATCCCATTGCCAGGGATCGACCTCTCAGCTCCAACTGCGGGAGCCTGCTGAGTTTAACATCGTAGAGCTCGTGGTCTCTGGTTAGAGACCGACTTTGGGAGCTCCAAGCCGCAGGAGCTTCGACCGCCCCGACGCGGGAGCTTCGATCATTCCGATGGGGGGGGGGCTTCAACCGCCGGCTGCAGGAGCTTCGATCGCCCCCCAACGGATGGCTTGATTCCCCCGACCGCGGGAGAAAAATGAGGGAAGATGGTTAGACTTTATTGCTCCATCACAGTGAGGAATGTGGGGATGTTTATGTTACCTTTTATGTAGTTGTGTGTCTTGTTGCTTTTATTAGTATGGCTGTATGGTAATACGAATATCACTGTACCTTAATTGGTACACGTTCCAATACAAAACCTTTGAAACCTTTGAAGCTATGCCCTTTAGTCTTTGCAACTAACTGAGAAATTTGAGAAATCTGACTTGGAGTCAGATTTTCTCATTTAAATTTGAGCATTTAACCAGTTCTTCAAAATGTATATCCTTAATCCTAATCCTTTGTGCTCTCATCCCGCATATTCGCCAGCCATGTAATTTACTCCCCTATTGTTCATCCCTCCCATTCCCTGCCTCCCCTGGTACAAGGCATCCATCATCCCATCCTCATCTGGTTCCACCTATCACCCACAATTCTCTATCCAAACAGTCCCCACTCCCCCTCCCCTCAACATAGTTCCATTTGCCCTTCATTCCCTCTCCATCTGGTTCCATGTAAGACCAACCAGCCTCTATCCCACCCTTCTACATTCTGCTATATACTAGTAATCATTCCCGTTCCCTCTCAGTCCTGGTATCTTGACCCAAAATATCGACCAACTCTCTTCCTCCACAGATGCTGTTCGATCCCCTGAATTTTTGCTGCATTCTGTTTTTATTCCATTTACCCTCTGATCCAATCTCTATTCAGTACTTTCTCTCCATAACAGTAATGTCATTTCTCTTCCTGAATAGATAAGCTGGCAACCTATTCTGAGGCTCTCCTTTACATGAAATGTCCATGCATGATTATAGACTAAATTAATTTGAGATCTCTCCCACCAAGAACAGCTCAACTTTGGTGCAACTCAAAATAAAAGAGCATTCTACATTCAAGCCATATTTTCCCCATTGACCAAAAATAGTTGCCTAAAGGCATTCTCTTATTTTGAACATAAACACTATATATTCTGTTTAAAACAGGACAACACTACTTTATGTCTTATATGACATAAAAAAACACCCACGCTATGCAGAGCAAAACAAATATAAATGGTGTTTAGTAGGAAAGCTTGTTCAGTTAACATACATCACATTAAAGTTACTTACATGATGCAGTGCTGTTGACTCCGTTATATGGTGTCCATTGACGTATGTATTTGCATCTCCTATTGGTGCAATGCTAACTGCACCTTTTAAGTTTTGTATGATACTGCAAGCAAGAATTATGCATTGAATATTTTAGATAAGATTATACATTTCAAGTACATACATTCTGAAAACCAAATTAATATTTTAAAGTATATTAACGTATATTAATCAGCTTATTTTCACTATATTCATAATTTGCTTTCTCAGGATCTTTGGTTTTAGTAAAATAAAAATCAAACCCACTTGGGATCCTACTGGAGTAAAAGAAAATCCTGCCTTCCCATTAAATATTAGAAGAATCGCACTGTATCATGTGGGTTCAAACGCAGGGCAAGATTTCAGCAAGTAAATCAAGGTTGCCACTTCTGTGTCACTGTTGTTACATGTGATGCTGCAATCCAAATGCCTGGTTGTTTGACCTGTTTCTTAAGTCCACACAAATTAAATTGTAATTTCAACTTTTCAATATTTCCAATCGCATACCAAAAGGAAATTGGTGTAAAATGTTTAGAAGAAAAACAGGCCATAATTTTCTCCATGTCGAGCTGCGCAGAAAATTCAGAATTATCCAACTCACCAATGATCATCAGCAATGAGTGCCCCAGACAGCTGAATGTCATGCTTGGAGTTTGGCTGTTGCTTCCCCACTCTTGTAGAGCCTTCTTTTATCATATACAAGAGCATCTCCGAAATCTGTGGATCTTCATTCAAATTTACCAAGTTTGGTAAACTGTTATCCACTTTAAAAGTAATCCCCGCTTTCTGTGGAAAGAGTTTCCTGTCAGCAGGTGAAATGTTCTTCCCCTACTACTAAAAGTAATTGTTCGATTAATAGCAGGATTTTAATATTGTATCTGTAAAGATTTTTATTTGCCACCCCCCCCCATCACAAATCGTTTTGAAAAATACTCTCACATCCTTACCAACAACTCTCAAATTGCTATCAATCAAAATATATTTGAAACACTTACTGATCTATTGCTTAGACACAAAATTCTGGAGTAACTCAGCAAGACAGGCATCACCTCTGGAAAGAAGGAATGGGCGACGTTTCAGGTCGAGACTCTTCTTCAGAGTTACTCCAGCATTTTGTGTCTTTCTTCAGTTTAAACCAACATCTGCAGTTCCTTCCTACACAAGATGTATTGCTTTCAAGATATGGGACATGGTGCAAAGATGAAGACCTGGAGTAGGTTTTCAGATTCAGTAGCAGAGCCTGCGACATTTAAAGAAGCCAAGGGGTTAATTTCTTTGGCATTTTTGCTAATATTCTCCAGCAATCTGACAGAGCAAAGCCTCCGAAACCCTTACTGGAAAAACAATGGGAAGCTCTTCAGTAAAATCATTAAGCTGCACTGAGAATCTCCCACACAACTACTGGAGCATCACTGCATCCAAAACCTGGACTTTTGCTGGGTGTTCAAAATTAGACAGTTTAAGTAAATTTACCAGCTGTTTTGTTGGATTACTCATTTTGTGAACGATCTGAATGCCCAGAACCCTGAATATATTCTTTTAGCGCAAAATTATTCCGCAACAACAAAATGGAAGTGACCTCACTTAACAATAACAATAGACAATAGGTGCAGAAGTAGGCCATTCGGCCCTTCTAGCCAGCACCGCCATTCAATGTGATCATGGCTGATCATCCCCAATCAGTACCCGTTCCTGCCTTTTCCCCATATCCCCTGACTCCGCTATTTTTAAGAGCCCTATCCAGCTCTCTCTTGAAAGCATCCAAAGAACCTGCCTCCAATGTTTTCTGAGGCAGAGAATTCCCAGACTCACCACTCTCTGTGAGAAAAAGTGTTTCCTCATCTCCGTTCTAAATGGCTTACTCCTTATTCTTAAAATGTGGCCCCTGGTTCTGGACTCTCCCAACATCGGGAACAATTTCCTGCCTCTAGCGTGTCCAAGCCCTTAACAATCTTATATGTTTCAATGAGATCCCCTCACATCCTTCTAAACTCCAGAATGTACAAGCCCAGCTGCTGCATGACAGTCCCGCCATCCCGAGAATTAACCTTGTAAACCTACGCTGCACTCACTCAATAGCGAGAATGTCCTTCCTCAAATTAGGGGACCAAAATTGCACACAATACTCCTGGTGTGGTCTCACTAGGGCTCTGTACAACTGCAGAAGGACCTCTTTGCTCGTTAACTTGACTTGGACAACTTGACTAGCCATAAAAATATACTAACCTGCAGTTCTCTTGCTTCTTCAAGTTTTCTCTTCTCTGCATCGTCCAATCTTTCCCTCCATTTCCTATAAATGGCATCACACATCAGTTTGATATGAGAAAAGTGTGGTGCATCAGTCAGAGAATGTTAATAACAAAAGTAACAAAGCTTTTGTCACTTAGACCCGATGATTACAAGAAGCATTTGACCCCTGTCGTAGTTATGCATGCAGACATTATAAAAAGTGTGAATCAAACAATGGAGTGGAATACTTTATTGTCACATGTAACAAGGGCCCAATAGCAGAAGCGTCTATGTCGCGGGGCTGGAAACTGGAAGTATCCTGAGCTAGTTCTGCTACCACCATCATCTATTGCGACAAGTGATGGCTTCCACTGATTGTCGCCGGAAGCTTGCGTCCTTTTCAGGACGGACGATGACAGCGCGGTCACCATTTGTAACAAGATGGACACGAAAAGAAGAAGACATGTGACAAGGCAGTGAAATTCCTTGCTTGCATACCCAAGGTGTGCAAATAGTCACCACATAAAGGGCACTGACAAATTTACAAAGTATGCCATGCCGGGTCCTCCTTTGTTCTATCTCCCACCCCCCCCCCCCCCACGGTAGTTTCCCCCACCCTGGCTCCTCCATTGTTCTTCCCCCTACCCTCATGGCGGTTCCCCCACGCCGGTTGCAATGGTTAAATAATTGAATAAATGCAAAATAGTTATAAGAAGGTAAAACCAAAAGACAGTTTATGAACATAAACTGTTATCAATGTGTGATTAAAATGTTAAAAGAAATTTACATGCCATTTATTTTTCTATTTTAACACAAAAGTAGAAAACAGCTATAACAATGTGTGCAAGAACAGTTGTACGACTAGAAAACAATTTGAAAAACTGGATCAGTTTCAGTCTGCAAAGTGACAGCAATCGAGCCATGTAGTCTGCAATACAATCGACAGCAAGCAAGCAACAATGAAGGGATACACTTATTTAAATGATGGGGAAAAGTATGCGATGGGTAAGAAGACTTTTCATTTGAAAGGTATGCCTGCAGCAACAGCGACTGATTGTAAGTGGCACTTAAATAAAGTGAATTCAAATTCTCTCATTGTTCCATCCTACATATTTTATATCTTGTGCATCTGATTTACCATCTTACCTGTGTGCTTCTGCCATTTCTCTCTCCTGTTGACGAAGCTTCAATTTTAAGGCTTCTATTTCACGTTGGGATAATTTGTATCTCGCAGACTGCATTCCTAGGCTACTCATCTGAACAGCTTTCAACTTTTCAATCTCTAATTTCAGATCTGATTCAACAAGAAATAAAAAGAAACAAGTTGGAATTAGATTCAAATGACGATGCTGAGATGTCAAAATACCAAATATAACAAATACAGAGCTTTTAATGATTAGGCTGGATTAAAGATGTGAATAAATTTCACTTTAACATCTGTGAAGCTGACAGCAACATAACCAGCAAACAAATGGATGCATATAAACACAAAATCACAGATTCACTTGCTGGACAGTTGAAGAGTTGATTATTCCCCATCATATTCCGTGGAGTTCTAACCAAAATTACATGCTTGTGAAAGTGTACCAGTTAAAATGTGGTGAAACCTAGTTCATAACATTAATTCAGATTCAAAACTAATTTCAATTCAAATAATTTTTACAATCCAATTATGATCCACATTTTACTATTTGAAGTTAAATACTCTCCCCATTTCCCTATTAGAGCTTGAGCATAACAAATACAATTTAAATTCCATACAACAGCATACTGATGTTATTGATGACCAAAGTAATCTTTGTGGCTTTATCCATTTATGCAAATATTTTTGTGATTAGCAAGCAGCTAATACAATCATAAGAAAAAGCTCCTAAGTACACGTTATTGTTGCAAAAACAATAAACAGTATATATTAAATGCCAACAAAAGCAAAGGAAGAGGGTTTATAGAGTTTGCTTCTAATGGCTAATAATTTAAAATTTGTATACAAAACTGCAATTAAAACAAAATGGAGTTGCATTGCATTCACCATAAGCTTCCTTCAATAGTTTTACAAATGAGAAAATGCTAAAATTATAAAGTGTACTTTCTCCTAGTAACCCCATGTATTTTAATAACTTGTACCAATGTACATACTACAGAAATTCATTTGAATGAGAAATGTCAGCCAACCTCGAATTAATCTTGCACTTGAGTCTTCATTCACTTTTGCGACATTGATAATTTGACGAGCTTGTTTGGCATATCGAAGTGTACTCAGAGTCTCCTCCACATTAGAAGCTGAAGGGCTGATAGTAGCTATCATAGCTGTTTTCGAATTGCCACCAAGACTGTCCTTCAATAACCTGCAGCAAATAAATGGCAAAGAAAAGCAGAGTCTGAAATGTGACCGAGCAGCTGCAAATGAGAAAAGATTTGCAACTGCCAACTGCACAGTATGGTGAAATATCCCCATGCACTCATTTTAGGAACAGATTTGTAATTTTTTATTTCCAATTTCTATTTAGTTTAGTTTAGAGATACAGCATGGAAACAGGCTCTTCGGCCCACCGATTCCCCACCAACCAGAGATCCCCGCACATTAATACTGTCATGGAGCTGCGATCCCCTTGCCGGGGATCACCTGTGGAGAGCTCTAGCCGCGGCCCTGTGGGCTTTAACATCTTGGAGCATGGTTTAAACATCACTGTCCCTGGTTAGAGACTGTCGGGGCTCCAAGCCGTGGTGAGTTTCAACCGTCCCGACGAGGGAGCCCCATCACCCCGACGAGAGGACCTCGGATCGCCGGCTGCGGGAGCTTTGAGGGCCCCGAACACAGATAATTTGACAGCCCCGACTGGAGAGAAGAAAGAGAGAGAGAGATTTGACTTTATTGCCTTCCATCACAGTGAGGAATGTGGAGCCGCTGTGGTGGATGTTTATGTTAAATTTTATATTATGTGATTGTGTGTCTTATTGCTTTTCACTCGGTGTGGCCTTACGGTAACTCGAATTTCACTGTACCTTATGGTACATATGACAATAAACTCATCTTGAATCCATCACACACAATTTACTTACATATCTGTACATCTTTGGAGTTTGGGAGGAAATCGCAGATCTCGGAGAAAACCCACGCAGTCACGGGGAAGAACGTACAAACTCTGTACAGCCAGCACTTGTCGTCAGGATTGAACTCGGGTCTCTGGCGCTGCAAGGCAGCAATTCTACCACTGCACCATCGTGCCACCCCATATATATATCATATCATTATATCCTTTATTATAACTATAAAACTCTGATCTTGGATTTTGGATGTGTGTGTGTGTGTGTACTTATCTGTGTATAATCACATCTTCGTGACAAATCGACGCACTAATGGTAACATTTTTACATATTCCGGTAGAGATTTTCCTCCTGGCGTCCAAAATCGCCTTATCTGAAAAATTCATGCTTTATTTCTCGAGTAATTTATGAAAATGTTCACAAATCCGAGAAAACTTTGAAAATAAGAGATGGTCTCGCTGATGACATCACAATGGTGTTCCACGTGATGCGAGTGACGTGACCCCTCTCTGCTGAACTCGTAATCCTTTGGTTGACACCTATTCCCCCCCACTGCTCTCTCCCCCTCCCCGCCCCTGTCCTCCCCCACCCCAAACAGGTCCCAGTGTGTGAGAGTGTGAGTGAGAGTGAGAGTGTGAGTGTGAGTGTGAGTGAGAGTGAGAGTGAGAGTGTGTGAGAGTGTGAGTGTGAGAGAGTGTGAGAGAGTGTGTGAGAGTGTGTGAGAGAGTGTGAGAGTGTGTGAGAGTGTGTGTGAGTGTGTGTGAGTGTGTGTGAGTGTGCATGTCTTGGGGAAGAAACTACGTGCTAACGGTAAAATTTTTACATATTACGGTAGAGATTTATCCCGTTGACTCCGAAATCGTCTTATCTGAAAAATTCATGCTTTATTTATCGAGTTATTAATCAAAATGTTCAATAATCTGACAAAACTTTGAAAACAAAACCAGTTTTCGCTGATGACATCACAATGGCCCTGCTCTGCGTTGTGTTCCACGCGCTGCGAGTGACGTCACCCCCCCCCGACCCCTCTCCCCCCCCCCCCCCCCCCCCCGGTTTTTTTGCTGTGTTCCACACGCCCCCAGACCCCGGTTATTGAAAAGACAAGCAAGTCAGGTCCAGTACTCAAGCTCCCCTGAGATCCCCCGAGTACAGCAAGCTTCCCTGTACTCCTGTGAGCTATCCGGCTCATCTTTCCAGAAAATTCCCAACAGTTATTCTCACTGATGCACGATGCTTCATGCTGACTTCCACATTTTGAAAGATAAGCGTCTGATTGAACTTCATTTTTGAACTTCATTTTTTTTGCTTGAACTTCGAAACTTTTAATACATTAACGTTGCTTTAAAGTCTTCCAGATTTAACATTTAACATTTAATTTCAAAGACAGCGGATTTCTTCGTGATTTCTGCGTTTTTTAAAACTATTTTCTTATGTTGCTTTTCCCCGTTTTTTTCTCCTGGTTTTTCATCGATTTAACTTCCCCTCCCCCCCCCCTTCCCCCTGGCCCCTCCCCCCCCCCCCCCCCTCTCCCCCCCCCCCCCCCCCCTCTCCCCCGCCTCTCCCCTCCCCCTCTCTGTCTCTGCCCCTCTCACTGTGTCCTCACTGTTTGCCCCCCTCCCTCTCTAGACGCATCTGCGAGTTGGGGGCTATGCATCAGTGGATAGGGCGGGGATGGGGTAAAAGGAGCCAATGAATATTAATATAATATCAAGGGGGGTGGTTAGTGTGTGCGTGTGTGTGTGTGTGTGTGCGGGGTAATTTTGTGTGTGTGTGTCTGTGACGCCGCAGAACCCACAACCCAACGGGTCCCACTTGGTCTAGTATATATATAAAACAAAGAATAGGTCATGGGACCATAAACATGCCTTCACAGTGGCGCAGTGATAGATTTGCTGCCTTACAGCACCAGAGACCCAGGTTCGATCTTATCTACGGAGCTAACTGTACAGAGTTTGTACATTCTCCTTGTGACCGCATGGGTTTTCCCCAGATGACCCTGTTTCCTCCCGCATTCTGAAGACACGCAGGTTTGTACGTTAATTGGCTTCCGTAAATTGTCCCTAGTGTGTACAATAGAACTAGTGCGTGGATGATGGCACAGAGTTGGTGAGCAGAAGGGCCTGTATCTATGCTGTATCTGTAAGCTAAACATTTGATGGTAGCAATATACCGTGATTAAAACTCACCACGTTAGCACAGACTCCCTGTAAGGGATGAAGACCTTTTTCTTTGCCTGAAAATATTCCGAAAGTGCAGAAATCACCTTCCCCAGGGTGAAGAGAGATTTATTTATGCTCACACCCTCCTGTAATAAAGATGATAAAATTCAGCTGCTTGTTATGTTAAAGGGTTGCCCTCTAGTGGTGTATGTGTCATTTACAAAGCATCATAAACGTACAATATTCCAGCTGGCAAGGAGACTGTCAGATATATTAATAATAAACAAATCAAACCGAGTGCGATTAAAACAAAGGACAACAATAGCTGAGGCAAGTTTGCAGCTCCAAGTTCTCCTCCTAAGGTTGTCAAAATTAAAACTGTGGTTCACAAGATTTGTATTGCTTTATTTTTAGCACTTGCACTGAGATAGTGAAAAACTTTGAGTGTGCCAAGCAAATCACACCACACATGATTATATTAGGGAGTGCAAAAGAGAAAATGTATAGTGCAAAATATAGTGTCACAGCTACAGAGAAAGTGCAGATACACAAAATGTGCTGGAGGTGAAATGGAGAGTGCAAGAGAAAGAATTTACCCTTAGGATATGACCGGTTCATTCAAGAGTCTGAGTAGCAGGCAAGTAACTGTTCTTGACCAACAGGAGAGGGGAGCAGAGGGAACGACTGGAATGTGAGTGGTCTTCAATTATGTCAACTGCTTTCCAATGACAGGTGAATGTCGTGGAGATGGGGAGAGAAGGCTGGTGTGCGTGATGGACTGGATGTGTCCACACTCTCGGAGATATCTGGGGCAGAGTAAATGCCACTTCAAGCTGTGATGCATCTGGATAGGATGGTTTCTCTCGTGGATCTGCAGAAATCAGTAAGACATAGAAGACATGCTTAATTTCAGACTGAGAGTCAGGGGAGAGGGAGACACAGAGATATGGAGAAGTAAGGTGTGAAAATGAGACATCAAAGGGGATGAAGTTCAAGGAAAATGTAGAATAGATCATTGTTAGGGGAAGCTGACAACGAAGCATACAGAGATAAAATGTAGTCATGAAGACAGTCAGACTGATCAGGGAACTAGGATAGGGAAGGGGTGGAGAGAGGGAAAGCAGGGGTTACTTGAAGTTAGAGAAGTCAAGTTGGGTTATAAGCTGCCAATGCCTCTGGTCATGATCTCTGCCGTTCTGTAACAAGGTAGGGACGATCTACAACAGGTATTTCAAAGCACTGGAGAGATATGACTATAACTGTCCCAGACAATCCTCTGATATACCAACACAACAAGTGCACCAATGTCAGTGTCCTTTCATAGAGCAGTCTCCTTGCCAAATCAGCTAAATCACAAGAGATTAGTTTATATCCTTACCAAACAAATTAACATTTACCGTAACAGAGAAGATGCTTGAGAAAACAATTTCTCTCATCATTCATGTGTGCAGAATTTCATACAAGAGGATTAATGACAAATGTAATCACTTTAAGGTTGAGAACTACTCAACTTTACTTGTAAAACAAACATCCAAAATTGAACATTTTACATAATAATCCAATTAAATATTAGTAACAAACTCTCCCACCAATGACATTTACTAGTGGGGCCAGATGGATGAACTGAATCAATCTACGCTCTCACAACAAGTTTGCCAGCTTCAAAAGGCAAGTCACTCAGTTGTGGGTATCATGGGCATGTTTACCCACGCTCCATTGCCTTCAAGAAAGTGATGGTGGACTACCTGCTGAAACCATTGCAACCCATGTAATACAAGTGCTTTCAGAATGACGTTACGAATTATGAACCAACTAAAACATTCTTACGAATCAACTAATCTTACTGAAGAATAACTAAAAGAGTCCCAGTCGCAATAACAAGAAATTAATAGAGAATGAAATACCTGGGGCAGTATTAGGGGGCTATTCAGACAAATAACTATCTTTACTAGAAAATAGAGCTGGAAAAGCATTGACCTTGAGCCTGTTGCCGCTGGTCTGGGAGGTAAAACAACGTTCACTTCCTGCAAGGTCCACCAGGTTTATTCTGCTTGTTACAGAATGCTCATGCTCCTGCTCAGCTACAAATTCAGTCTGCAGGAAGATGGAAAAGTACATAAATAGGCTGGACAGTTTTTCAATGGTAACACCCATCGCCAGTCATATTTACATAACACTTGACATGGTTGGACTTGTATGTCTGAGGAACGGCTATTATGAGCCAAGGATGAAATATATTTTACAACAATTTGTCAATGTTAATTAATCAAGACAAAAAATACAAGAAAGGTTTGCAGCATCTAAAAAAAAGCACACTTGAAAAATGTTTTACAGCAAAGAGAATGCAAACAATGGGCCATTTATAAAGAAATAAAAAGAAAAATCATATTCCAATACTGTATTCCATGAAAGCAAAAGAATAAATGACGTGTTCTGGGAGTTTAAGGTAAAGTTTGCTCCTGTAGCTTATGTTGCATTATTAAATGAAGGTGTCATACCAGTGCTGCTCCATACCCTCTCCATGTAGCATGAAATCTGTATCACATTGAAAAGTACAGCACAGGGACAGGCCCTTCAGCCACACCTAACTTAATGCCAAATAGCTAATCCAGGCAGCATTCTGGTAAACCTCTTATGCATCCTTTTCAAAGCCTCCACATCCTTCCTGCATTTGGGGATCAGAACTGCATACAATACTCCAAATCAGACTCAACAGGCAAGAGTGTTTAATTGTTATATGTACCGAAATGGAACAATGAAATACTTACTTGAAGCAGCACAACAGGTTTGTAAACATAGTGCACAATAATATAACAAAAACAAATGTTAAAAAAAGTTAAATAAATAAAATGCCCTATACAGTGCAAAAAACGTAAATAAAGCCCAGTCCCTAGTACAACCAAGCCAGTTCATAGTTCAGAGTTTAGTTGGAATTCGTAGAGTTTACTAGCCTGATAGTTATTGGGAAGGAGCTGTTGCTGAACCTGGAAGTTAGTTTTCAGACTGCTGTACCTTCTTCCCGATGGCAGCAGTGAAATGTGAGCATGGTCCTTGATGATGCTGGCTGTGGTTTTAAGGTTGAACCTCCTGTACATCCCTTCGATGGTGGGAAAGTCAGTACTGTGATGCACCACTTTTTGTAATCTCCTTCGTGCCTGGGCATTTAAGTTGCCGAATCAGGCCATGATGCAATCATATTCTCTCTACCGAACACCTATATAGAAATTCGTCGATATACCAAATCTTCTCAATCTTCTGAGGAATTAGGGGCGTTGATGGGCTTTATTTATGATTGCATCAGTGTGCTGAGCTCAGAACAGATCTTCAAAGCTATGCACACCCAGGAAGTCCCTTGGTAGATTACTCTTTCCACCACCGCCCCATTGAATACAGGTTTGTAGAAGTTCTGCCTTCCTCTTTTACAGTTAACAATCAGTTCCTTGTTTTTACTGATGTTGAGAACAAGGTTGCTGTTCTGGCACCATTTGATCAGATCATCAATCTATTTCCTATACTCTGACTCATCATTAAACTCACGCTCACCCTACTGATGAAGACAAGCATGCCATGTGCTTTCTTAACCACCATCTATTTCTGTTATCACATTAAGGAGCTATGGACTTGGATTCCAAGATCCTTCTGTAGATCAATACTGTTAAGGGTCTTGCCATTAATGTATACTTTCCTCTTACACTTGACCTCCCAAAATACCATGCACTTGAAAACATTTCCTCCAAATAAGAATAAACATTAGTTTTATAATTTTTGAGGGTGGAAACCATGTTTTAATAGCAAAATACTCAAATACTGACTTGTGGGATACCATCCCGGGAAAAAAAGTGTTTGTTTATATGATGAATGGATAGGCAAAATCTGTTGTAGGACTTTAGTTTAGTGAAAATTCATAAAGAAGATCATGAAGTTGGCTAAAAATGGTCAACAATAATAATACATTTTATTTATGGGTGCCTTTCAAGGGTCTCAAGGACACCTAATAATGAGGAACATGTAAAGAAAATACAGCTAAATTGTCATCAGCTGGGATAACTACTTCAGAAGTTAAATTGACAAACTTAAATAAAATGAGTTGGTACCTTAGTTTGGGTCATGACAAGTGTGAAGACAGAATGAGACCTGGAACTCTTTTCATTCATGCCTGTGGCTGCTGTGGCCCTTTGTTTGTTCCCTAGTTCTAGCCACCCCTAATAGGGAAAGATTAAACAAATAAAGTATCTGCAATAATGGGTTGTAATAAATTAGGAAAATTATGCAAAATCAGCCTTTTATACACGACAGATGAGTATAATTTTCTTTAGACCTCCAATAACAGCATAAAATACTCACATGAATATCTGCATAAGAAGTGACAACATTCCTAAGAAATAGAAAGAATTCCAAAGTTAGCATTGAGGCAGAACATGCACACTGCAAGAAATTATATCAAAGCTGGGGAAACTCTTTCGCAAACAATGGAAAATAACTTGAAATTCGGCATGAGCTGGGAAGTCTAAAGACGTGGTAAAAAATTAACATGCCTTTTCATTTTTCAAACCAATAGACAAGTTAGTTCTTCATTTCCAAATCATTTCTGAACTACTTTCACTACTGATGTATCAATTCGGACAATACATAAAATATCTACTCCATTTATTTCTCAATAAAGTACAGGCTTGAGAGCAATTAGAGTACTGCATCTAATTCTAGCCACCACTTTATAGAAAGGATGTGAAGGCCTGGGCTGGTCTTTGTTCCCATTGCATCACCTGCATGGCTAGATGAAAAAGCTGGGATTATTATTTTTGAGGGCTGTTTTGACAGATATGTTCAGTTATGACATCAATTAATTGAAATTATTTTATTTAGAATAAGACAACCTTTTTGGCAATTATTTCCTATCCCTAACCATCTGGAAAAAAAAAATCACAGCCTTTTTACGAATTTACTCCCACACTAGAGGCTCATAATCATCCGAGCAATAAGATGTGGGATCCACTGAAATAGGTGCAAACGGTTCCAATTGTGGCTTTCAAAGCAAATCAGCTTGGTTTGGGAACAGCTCCACCCAAGTCTGCACAAAATTGCAGTTGTTGCACAGACCATGCTCCACATCATGCAACCTTGGGAAAGCAGCCAAAGGTTACACAACCAGACTCAGGAACAACTTCGTCCCCTCTTCGTCCAAAGGCTAGGGTACAGTTCGATTCCCCTCAATCATATTGCTGACATTAGACTTCGTTTATGGACTGGTGCGCTACAATGCTGATAACTATTCTGCTCTCGGAATCTTCCCCTTTGCTCTTTCTACTGTACTTGTGTCTGGCTTGATTGAAGTTACGTGTAGTTTCATCTGATTTGATTGAATTGCATACGAAACAAAGCTTTTCACTGTACCTAGGTACATGTGACCATAATACAGCTAAAATAGAACTGGATTTATCACAGAGAGGAGGGGAAAAGGCAAGGTTTGAAGGAAGAGGAAAAAGCTTATGCACAGTCACACTTGATTGCTTATGCACAGTCACAACATAGTTTCCATCTGTGTGCTGCCATGATTCTTCAACTTCACAAATGAACCCTTTGAGAGTTTAAAGATCTAGCATTTTCCCTCATCTCTCATCCACACACCATTGGAAAAGAATGTCTAACACAAATATCAGCAAGGGTTTGTACAAAAATGTGCAAAGCTTTCATAGAGTGCGGAAACAGGCCCTTCTGCCCAACACGCCCACGCTGACCAACATGTCCCATCTACAATAGTCCCACCTATCCGCATTTTGCCCATAACCTTCTAAACCTCTCCTATCCATGTACCTGCCCAAATATATCTTAATTGTTATGATAGTATCTGCCTCAACTCCCTCCTTCGGCAGCCCGATCACTCGATCAATATACTCACTACCATTTGTGTAAAAACATTACCCTATGTCCTCTGATTCTCAATTCCCCGACTCGGGCCAAAAAAACTGTGTATTTAGTCCGCTCAATGATTTTATACACTTCTATAAGATCACTCCTTATCCTCCTGCACCCCAAGGAATAAAGTCGTAACATGCTCAACCTCTCCCTATAGCGCAGAGTCCTGGAGTCCTACATCCTCTTAAAACATCCCTGCACCCTTTCTAGTTTGACAACATCTTTCCTATAACATGGTGACCCTAACTGAATACAATATTCTACATGTGGCCTCACCAATATCTTACACAACTGTAACATGACCACCCAACATCTATACTCAATACTCTGACTGATGAAGGCAATGTGCCAAAAGACATTTTGACCACTATCTTGACCTGTAATGCAACTTTCAAGGAACTGTGTACCTGCACTCCAAGATCCCTCTGCTCCACAACACTCCCCAGAGCCCTACCATTCACTGTCCTTTCCTTAGACTTCCAAAAATGCGCCACTTCACATTTCTCTGTATTAAATTCCATCAACCATTCCTCAGCCCACTTGCCCAACCGATCAAGGTCCTGCTACAATTTCTAACAACCATCTTCACTATCTACAATACCACCCACTTTAGTGTTAACTGCAAACTTGCTAATCATGCCTTGTACGTTCTCATCCAAATCATTGATTTAGATGACAAACACCAAACCCTGAGACACACCACTGTCATAGGCCTCTAGTCCGAAAAGCAACCTTCCACCATCACCCTCTGCTTCCCTCCATGAAGCCAATTCTCTATCCATTCAGATCTCTTTCCTTGGATCCCATGCAATCTAACCTTTCAGTACAGCCTACCATGCAGAACCATGCCAAATCTAAGAGCAGTCTACCATGCAGAATCTTGTCAAACACTTTCATGGACACAATATTCTTCTCAATGCTTATGAGCACCTGGTGGAAAAGATGCACCTTTGAACTGTGAAACCTGGGCCAGATCTTGCACTACTCAGTTTAGTTTTAGAGATACAGTGTGGAAACCCTTCGGCCAACTGAGTACATGACGACCAGCGATCACCCGAACACTAATATATGCTACACACTAGGGACAAGCAATTAACCTAGAAACCTGCACCTTTGATCTCTGCGTGTCAATCCCTCAATTTAAAATGAATGTTTGTGAATGTGTATTCACAACTAATCACCTGCCAAAAATAAAAAATAAATGAAAAATGTACAATGAAAACAGTTAAACTGCTAATTAAACCAAATCAAAACTCTCCTTCCTGTCATTGTTTTCCAAAAGGTGCTGCATTTTAATCAGGTTAACATGGTGGGGGTTCCAGACCAGACCAATTTCCCATCAAAGATTGAAAATACAAGCAAATACAAATTGGTCAAAGGCCAAACGCAAATTGGAGGAACAGCACCTTATGTTTCTCTTGAGCAACTTACAACCTAGCAGTATGAATATTGATTTCTCTAACTTCAAGTAACCCCTGCATCCCCTCTCTCTTTGTCCCTCCCCCACCCAAGTTGTTGTACTAGGTTCAAAGTCATCTTGTTGAGCCTCCTTGTCTGTAACTTAGCCCAGTGCTAACAATGGTCGGTTTCCTTGATCACCGTTACTTTTTTATATATCTTTCATTCATTTGTTCCAGATCTCTCTATAATCACTGTCTATATAATCACTTCCCACCACCAGGGCAGGGAAAAGTGCCTGGGAGAGCTTGGTGTGGGGCCTCGCATCGACCATTACCTTCTAAAAGGTAGGCCAAATCAGTCGAGTGAAGTCCAGTGGCAGGTTGACCACCAGTCCACAGGGTATCAGCACCCCAGGCGAAGCTCAACCAAGTGTTGTCCCACCAACGGACACGAGTCCAGAGCCCAACTAGCCACAATCAGCGGTAGAGAGGAAGATGGAGGGAAAAAAGCAGAATGGAGCAGTCACTGATTGTGGCTGAAGAGAAAATATGCTGTCTGGGCTGCCACGTGACCATCTAGAGGCTAACCACAAGACACACACCCAGGGCTGATCACCCTGCGGTGGGCCTGCCTCGACTGAGGGTGTCTTGTGATAAAAGGCCGAAACACCCAGTGATGTTGAGGTACACAACTGAAGATGTGTCTGATTGGTAGCAAAATCATCTAGTGGTCACCCCCAAGAATACCGGGTGTCAGTTGTGGTGAAGAACCTTAGGGATTGTAACATCCAGTCCTATTAATCAACTATATCTCTCATTTCCCTTTCCCCTGACTGTCAATCTGAAGAAGGGTCTTGACCCAAAATGTCACCTATTCTTGTTCTCCAGATACTGCCTGACCGGCTAAGTTACTCCAGCTTTTTGTGTCTATCTTCAGTTTAAACCAGCATCTGCAGTTCCTTTGTGTAAGAAAGAACTGCAGATGCTGGTTTCAATCGAAGGTAGACACAAAATGCTGGAGTAATAGCGGGTGAAGCAGCGTCTTCATGCATCCCCTTCTCCTTCCCAGTTCTCCCACTAGTCTTACTGTCATTCAATCTTTGTTCCATCCCCTCTCCTGACATCAGTCTAAAAAAGGGTCTCGACCCAAAACGTCGCCCATTCCTTCTCACTAGAGATGCTGCCTCACCCAAGTTACTCTAGCATTTTGTGTCTATCTGCAGTTTGTTCCTATACATTGAAGGTGCGCAAAGAATGTGTGTAGAGATGTGCTGTAGCTTGTGCTCTGCTGAGCAAAGTACTACACTGCAGTCTCTGTTCGAGAACTGTTCAGCAGCAGATCCATCATACCCCATTAACTTTTCAACTCTGAGCAACAATAGGGATATGCTAGAAACAAGGAATTGCAGATGCTTGTGTATAAAAGAGACACAAAGTGCTGGAATAACTCAGTGAGCCAGGCAGCATCTCTTTAGAACGTGGACAGGTGACATTTCGGGTCAGAAACTTTCTACAGGCTACGGATATGCTGTCGGCAATGGGAAGAACAGCTAAAATCTTTATCCAGTAAGACTCCGGAATGAAAGAATGGAGTGGATGAAGGAAATATCATTGAAGAAAGATACCCATACATGGTACAAACACTTTGAATGGCAAATCCCTTTTAAAGGATAGGAAAGAGGTCCATGCTGTATCTCTTTGTGATTCTATGACTCCACAATGATATTTCCACTCTACCCCACAGATGACAAATTCTTATTCATTTCCACAGTTTTTAAAGAAGCTATTGTTTCCTATTTTGTCACCATTACCACACTTGACTAAGTATCTATGAAAGCAACATTCATTATCAACACTTCAGTATCAACACATGGACTTACAAAGAGAGATCGGCCACATAAGGTCCGAAGACTGGATGTTCTCTCACTCGCAGCTGCACATAACAAAGAAAAGAGTCGACAAAATAACACAGAATTTGCAACACAGTCGATAATACATCATGACAAAAGCATTAAAACCAGTTGAGCTCTTCATAGGAGGTCAAATTTTAGGGGGAAATTACTTTTACTGCTGTTAATTAGAAACAACTCTATGGAAGCTCAGCTGATATGTCCATGTGCAAAGAGACTCAAAGACCAGGTGGATTCCAGACCTAATCATTAATTTCTACATTCATTATTAATTCACCAACAATTGGCTGTAGATAAGCAGTCAGCTTTGCTTTCCATGGGTTTGCATGGAGAGAAAAATTGAACTGGCATTATATCATAGAGAAACAAGCAACTGCAGATTCTGGTTTACCAAAAAAAGGCACATTGCTGGAGTAACTCAGCGGGTCAGGCAGCACCACTGGAGAACATGGATAGGGGATGTTTCACAGAGTGCTGGAATAACTCAGCGGGTCAGTCAGAAGAAGCGTCCTGACCTGAAACGTTACCTATCCATGTTCTTACGACTTCTAACGCCTTCAACATCACGGATCGCAAGTGTAGGACAAAACAAAAGGTATGTTATTTACTTAACATATTATCTTACTTTTTGGTGTGGCTTCATTTTAATCTCATTATGCGAAAAATGTTATTTAGGCCCCCATATGAATCGGCCAGGTCTTGCCTGCCTATATGGGCTTAAAATTTATGGCAACGGCAACATTCCAGAAACATCCACTCTCAAGATAATCAAATTCATTATTTGTTTGCACAATCATGTCATAAGAACATCTAAATCACCTATATTTTGTGTTATTGTCTATCCATGATCAATATTTTCCTAATAAATATCCACAGTACAGTTTTAGTCAGATGTATTGTGCAAAAAAAATGATTTTGATTATCTTGAGAGTGGATGTTTCTGGATTAATTTATGCTAACTAAACATTAAATTCCTTCCATGTTTAAGAAGGAACTGCAGATGCTGGAGAATCGAAGGTACACAAAAAAGCTGGAGAAACTCAGCGGGTGCAGCAGCATCTATGGAGCGAAGGAAATAGGCAACGTTTCGGGCCGAAACGTTGCCCATTTCCTTCGCTCCATAGATGCTGCTGCACCCACTGAGTTTCTCCAGCTTTTTTGTGTACATTAAATTCCTTCCATTTGGCATATAAATTCATGACAAAGTGAGATTTAAAAATCATGTTAAATTGTGAATTCTTGTGTGAATGGGATCAATTTGTTCTTAGAATACTTAGTCTATTTACAGGTTTTAGCTTTTTCTTAGGAAATGGATAGATGTTTAGATCTAGTAATTGAATTTAGATGAATTTAATTGATTAGGTGAATTTAATTGATTTGATGAATATGGAATTTTTGGTTGCGTATTTACTATTTGTTTTAGCGTTTAACTTCATAATTTCTACCTTTTTTCTGCTGTTACGGACCTGTCTGTTTACCTGTCTATTACGGACTTGTAGCATATAATATAATAATATTAAAGTTCTGATCTTGAGAATACAGGGTATCACTGCACCTCGGTACATGTGACAATAAACTGAAACTGAACTGAAACGGCCATGGCTGACCCATGTTGATGTATTTGTATTTGTCTTTGTCCCACATCCTTAGAGACAATATTCCATCAACATAATTCAACATCAACTTAACAACTGACTACAGTCTCCAAGTTTATATCTCCCGCTGTGAAGAAGTGTTTCCTAATTTAATCCCAATTAGCACAATTGATTTCTCTCCATCTACATTTCGCAATTTATGGAAAGGATAATGAAAAGAGAGATTATAGCAAGGTTCAAGAGGAAACACTAATTCACTTCACCTCAACTGTAAAACAGCAGCTCACTCCCAGTACTCCTGGGCTAAGCAATAATGCAAATCTTAAACAAATAAATGTAAAATAGAAGGAAATGGGAAAGAAAGTATTTGTATTTACTGGATTGATTTTTTTAAATCTGAAATAAAATTAATTTAATAAAGACAAGCTTTATCTAAGGAAACTGTTTTCTTCAGACTTACAGATTGTTTTATTTCCATTTTACCATTTCCACCAACCAACAAGTCATGAATTTTCTCATTGTAGACTTCAAAGTAGCTCATTTCAATGCAGTAAGCAACCTTTGAAAACAAAAAATATGGTTAACAAAACAGTTTTCAGTTCCCAGTCCCGGCAACAATGACCCCACTCGAAATGTATTGTGGTAGAGAGGTTTTCCAGGAACTATCCAGACACACAAGCAACATAATAGCCCTCTCCCACGGTACGAGTTCATTCCAAGAGCTATCCCAAGTTCAAAAAAAAAATCAAACTCGTGGTAAGCACGGAGAATGAACGTAGCGGGTACGTCGGAGCTCGGGGACATCTCTTAGCGGCTCGTAACGGTAACGGCAGGTACTCGGGAAGGCTCGCTAACGGCAGGTAAGCACGGGCAGACTCGTGAAGATTTTTCAATATGTTGAAAAATGTCCATGAGAGACCCGAGTACCGACGAGTGGCCATTACCGTAAATCTCCGAGTTCGAATCAGGGCAAACTCGGGAGAGCTCTTGGAATGAACTCGTACCGTGGGACAGGGCTTTAAGTTAACAGATTAAGAGGCTATGGACAATGGGGTGACATCTCTGCAACAGTAATCCAGATGCTTGGACTAATTATTCAATGAAATGAGTTTAAATCTAACAGTGTACCTGGGCAATTTAAATATAGTTATATAATCCTGGAATTGGTAAGATTATGAAACCTCCCTTACGAAATAAAAACCTATTTAGGTCACTAACATCCTTTATAGAAAGTAATACAGAATGTCTCGCCATAACCCATGTCATAATCTCCACAACAGGAAATGGTCTGCAAGCTAATTTAAGCGTAATTGGAATTGGCAACACCACAATACCAGTTATGCTCAAATGCTAAAAATAACATTTGAAATGATGTTAGATTACTAATCAGATAAATAACATAATTGCATGAACAAATCAAAATATTTTTTCGACAAGAAAATTTTAATTTTACTCTTCAAGGAGAATTTGACCCCTTCTACCTGTTGAAATTGGACAGATAGATAAGTAAATTGCATGTTGGGCCTCTTTACTTGTTTGTAATTTGCAGCCAGTCTACCAGCTAGATTTCAAGGCCAGTCACCAGCCACCAGCTTTAGGCAAAGCGCACACCATTGGCAAGTAAATGTGGCTGAGAATTTAAAAAATACTGGAGCCTCACAAAAGTCTGCATTTGGATTTCTGCTCTGGGGCAAAAATCAAAGTTTACCTCTGAACAGATGTTCTAAAAAAAATCTACTAAATTCTCTGCAAATTGAAGGCGACTAGGTATGAAATATTACTCGTAGTTAAGAATATTTGTCAATAGAATACTAACCTGCTGGTCAGGTTTTGTTACCCTGGCAAACAGCTGTTCACAGAACCTTGGAATGACTCCCTTGACACTGAAGCCCATCATTCTTCAAAGCAAAAGATATGTTTAAGGATCAGAAGTTAATTTAATGAATTATAGGTAAAATGAAGCAATAGTTACAGTTATACATAAGAAAATATTGCAACTGAGAATATAGATCAGATCAGTTAGCATGTACAGTGCATTCAGAAAGTATTCAGAATCCTTCACTTTTTCCACATTTTGTTACATTACAGCCATATTCTAAAATGGATTAAAACATTTTTTTATCATCAATCTAAACGCAATACCCCATAATAAAAAAGCAAAAACAGGTGTTTAGAAATGTTTTCAAAGTAATTTAAAAGAAAAAACTGAAATATCACATTTACATAGGTATTCAGACCCTTTACTCAGTACTTTGTTGAGGCACCTTTGGTAGCGATTACAGCCTCAAGTCTTCTTGGGTATGACGCTACAAACTTAGCACACCTGTATTTGGGTAATTTCTCCCATTCATCTCCGCTGATCCTCTGAAGCTCTGTCAGGTTAGATGGGGAGCGTCGATGCACAGTTATTTTCATATCCTTCCAAAGATGTTAGAAACATAGAAAATAGGTGCAGGACGCCATTCGGCCCTTTGAGCCAGCACCGCCATTCATTGTGATCATGGCTGATCATTCCCAATCGATAACCCGTGCCTGCCTTCTCCCCATATCGCTTGATTCTACTACCCCGAGAGCTCCATCTAAATTTCTCTCTTAAATCCATCCAGTGACTTAGCCTCTACTGCCCTCTGTGGCAGGGAATTCCACAAATTCACAACTCTCTGGGTGAAAATGTTTTTTCTCACCTCAGTCTTAAATGGCTTCCCCTTTATTCTAAGACTGTGGCCCCTGGTTCTGGAATGTTCGATCGGGTTCACGTCCGGGCTCTGGCTGGGCCACTCAAGTACATTCAGACTTGTCACAAAGCCACTCCTGCATTGTCTTGTCTGTGTGCTTAGGGTCGTTGTCCTGTTGGAAGGTGAACCTCTGCCCCAGTCTGAGGTCCAGGACGCTCTGGAGCAGGTTTTCATCAAGGTTCTCTCTGTACTTTACTGCATTCATCTTTCCCTTGATCCTGATTAGCCTCCTAGTTCCTGCCACTGAAAAAGATCCCCACAGCATGCTTCATCGTAGGTATGGTGTTGGCCAGGTGATGAGCGGTGCCTTATTTCCTCCAGACGTGACACTTGGCATTCAGGCCAAAGAGTTAATCTTGGTTTCATCAGGCCAGAGAATCTTGTTTCTCATGCCTTTTGGCAAACTCCAAGCGGGCTGTCATGTGCCTTTTACTGAGGAGTGGCTTCCGTCTGGCCACTCTACCATAAAGGCCTGATTGGTGGAGTGCTGCAGATATAGTTGTCCTGCTGGAAGGTTCTCCCATCTTCACAGAGGGCCTCTGGAGCTCTGTCAGAGTGATCATCGGGTTCTTGGTCACCTCCCTGATCAAGGCCCTTCTCCCCCGATTGCTCAGTTTGGCCGGGCGGCCAGCTCTATGAAGAGTCCTGGCGGTTCCAAAGTTCTTCCATTTAAGAATGACGAAGGCCACTGTGCTCTTCGGGACCTGCAATGCTGCAGATATTGTTTTATACCCTTCCCCAGATCTGTGTCTCGACACAATGCTGTGTCAGAGGTCTACGGACAATTCCTTCGACTTCATGGCTTGGCTTTTGCTCTGACATGTACTGTCAACTGTGTGACCTTATATAGACAGGTGTGTGCCTTTCCAAATCATGTCCAATCAATTAAATCTATCACTGGTGGACTCCAATCAAGCTGTAGAAACATCTCAAGGATAATTAATGGAAACAGGATGAACCGAAGCTCAATTTTGTGTGTCATAGCAAAGGATCTGAATAATTATGTAAATGTGATATTTCAGTTATTTCTTTTTAATTACTTTGCAAACATTTCTAAACACCTATTTTCGTTTCTTCATTCTGGGGTATTGTGTGTAGATTGATGATAAAAAAAAATGAATTTAATCCATTTTAAAATAAGGCTATAACATAACCAAATGTGGAAAAAGTGAAGGGGTGTGAAAACTTTCTGAATGCACTATGTCATATGTAAATAATACCAATTTGATAATCTGATATTTAAGATTCTAATTTATAAATCAAACCAATCGCAAATTAAATTAAATTGCTCTTGCTGTGAAGAGTGTACAAGGATTAGGTGTTGCTGGCATTGTGAATCTTTATTTCAAGAAATAATACGTTTAAAACGCCTGTTGAATCTTATACACTTTGTGTTAGATGAGAAGGCTATCTAATCAGGATATATTATGTTGAATTATTACATGAGAAGCTAGAAGTTTAATTTTTAAACATTCCTTTGGTTAACCATCAGCCACATTCATCAGTGATTCGGGTGACAACAACATATAGTCAGATATATTCTAATCCAACAATTGAAGGTGTAATTCAACTTACGTATATGATTTTCCAGAGCCAGTCTGCCCATATGCAAAGAGACAAGTGTTGTACCCATCAAAAGCTTTCTCTAGCAGAGGAAGTCCTATTTTGTTATACACAGTTTCCTGGCTTGAAAATTCAGGATGCAATTCATCAAACGACCAAAATGAAAAGTCATAAGCAAATGAGTAAGTGTGGTTGCTGTCTGGATGTTTCACAACTGTGTCCTGTCCTTTCATGGACACTACCACTTGTGCATTTTCATTTTTTTCCCTGAATAAAAACGAGAGATGTGTTAAATATAAACATTGGGAGAAAGTTCCGTATCTTCTCTAAATAATGTAAAGAAAGTCAAATCAATGTGTGTGCAAATAAACACGTTGTCTTTTAAATCGTTATCAACATTGCAATCCCTTTAACATCATGGCGATTGCACATGGTCTTTACAGTGTACTATGTTTACAAATTATGTTGTGCTGCTGCAAGTAAGAATTTAATTTTTCCATCTGGGACATCTATGACAACAAAACTCTTGACTGTTACATTCTGCGATAAGAATTGTTTTAATCCATGCCCCTTCATAACTCGTCAAATTAGCTACATTTATAAGCCTATACCTGTAAAAAGCTGTTGTTGAATGGTATAGAATGGAGCTTCCCAATTTTAAATTTTAAATGAGCTGGCATTAGGACCAGGGGAGGAGGAATAAAATGGAATGAGTCTCAAGAAAATATATTTTCAACCAGAATCAACTCCATATCAAGGTGACTACAACTGAAACAACAGTGTCACTATAATTTATCTATTTATTTGTGCAGAAACTTGAAGTGCCAAACCACCAGGCGTGCCCTCTCATCCATCCTCAGCAACCGTAGATTTAGGGTCTCACTTGGGAACCAGACCAGCTCTGTCAGGACCCTGAATGACGGTCTCCCCCAGGGCTCTGTCCTAGCTCCCCTACTCTTCCAACATTTATGTGAGTGACATGCCAACTACCGTGTCCAGGAAGTTTGCATATGCAGATGATATGCCCTTGCCTACAAGGGAGCTACAAGGGAGCTGCCCTAACCCATCTAAGACAACCTTTCACCTCAGCAATCGGTTCACCAATGCAAAGTTCCGAGTGTCCTTTTGTGGGAAGCCGGTGAAGAATGAAGAATTCCCCAAGTACCTCGGAGTCACCCTGGATCGCACCCTCACCTATCGTGAACACCTGAAGAGGGTGGCTGATAAACTGAAAGCAAGGGTCAACATCATCAGGAAACTTGCTGGCAACAGCTGGGGATCCAATGCACACACCCTCCGCACCACAAGTTTAGCCCTAGTCTACTCAACAGCCGAGTTTTGCTCAACAGCTTGGGCTAATAGCTACCGCACCAAACGAGTTGACACTGTCCTTAACTGTGCAGTGCGGGTCATCACAGGGACGCTTAAGTCAACACCTTTGCAGTGGCTCCCTGTCCTCTCTCATTTTGCCCCTCCCAGCATACGCAGAAGGGAGAGGATGTTGAAAGATTGGTGCCCCATCGAGGCTAACCATGACCTTCCCATCCACGCTGACATGAACAATCTGCCCAACATGCGCCTGAAGTCCCGCAAACCCTTCTGGTCTTCCGTTAAATCCCTGGAAGACTTGACTGCAAGACTGAGTGGCGCAGAGCCTGGAAAGATGCCAACACCATCAACGGAGAGGTCATCATAGACCCCACAGTGAACCATCGGGTTTTGACCTCCATCGCAAGCAATGGCTAACCCTGAACAGAATCCGTACCCTCCATGCAAGAACAACCCATCACCTGCATAAGTGGGGGATGACAGACAGCCCTGCTTGCGACTGCGGACATCCAGACCAAGCCATCCTACACATCGTGAATGACTGCCCACTGAGGCTTTTCCCTGGAGGCATCAAAGCCATCCACCCAGTAATTGATGCTGTCCTGGCCTGGATGTCGACCTTTGATCGACAACTTTAGGCTGTGCACGTGATACGCAAGAAAAAAGGAACACCTAAGAATCTTCGCTCCTGATGATGATCCAAGTTACACCGGTAGAAACCTGTTGATTTACTTGCATGAACACAGGCAAATATACAGTAACTGTGTCCCAAAAAACAGGTACACATTAAACCAGTCTAGTCCTGTCAACAGCATTTAAATCTACTAAAATGATAGGCAAATTTAAAATCATACTCCCAACTCCAGAACATAGCTCCTTTACCTCTACAAATAAATTGTTTTGGCATTACAATAGAATTGTCATGCAAAAGTAACATTCCAGCTTCTGCTCGATATTGGACTTCAGCATTCAAGCGCAGCAGTGACAAAGGATATTTTTAGGGTAGAGATAGATAAATTCTCGATTAGTACGGGTGTCAGGGGTTATGGGGAGAAGGCAGGAGAATGGGGTTCGTAGAGAAAGATAGATCAGCCATGATTGAATGATGGAGTAGACTTGATGGGCCAAATGGCCTAATTCTACTCCTATCACATTACCTTATAGTTAATAAAACACAAATTTGCGTCCATATACAAACTACACTAAGGTGAGAAAAAATATATTGATCAAAGCCCACTTTTCATAAACACTTCAAGAGCCTAAGTTCTGCGAACAGCTGAGAAGTTTAATCAAACAATCTAATTTTTTTTAACTATCTTTATTTCATTCATTTACCTGTTGCTGAGAGGTCTCACGCGGACAGCCACGGTCACAGCACTGTCTTCTCCATTTGAACATTCACTCCCTGTGCATGATCTCTGCGACGATACCTCTGCCTGTGGAAGACTTCTTGCAAGTGTACCACTTTCAAGTGGATTTTGATGTCCATTATTCGCTGAAATTCCAGAGTATTTCATGTTATTGATCTCGCAATCTACTTTTGGCTCCGTGGTCTGGAAACCTTTGGCCATTGCTTTTACAGAAAGTTTAGATGGGTGTTTTGCTCCTTGCTGATCACCAAGCTTCATTGCTAATTTGATTCCATCACTAGTTAGGGTCCTGGTTCTAAACACATTTTGTTCAGTGGGTACTTTAAAGGTATTTTTGTCTGTTTTTTGCTTGTTACCATTATCAGTAGATTTACCAGCTGTCACTTTTTTAACAAGTGTAGTTGACCATTTGTGCACAGTCTCTTCTTTTTTGACAGTTATCACATTTTCTTGTTCCTTGCTAACTGAAGCATGCTTTGGAAATGTCACAGGATAACTTCTGGTATCTGTCACCTTTTGCATCAATGAAGGTTCTGCAGAGGATCGAAAACCTATCACATCAGTGTATTTTGGTTGCAATAGATTATGACTTTGGCCCAGAGTTGAAGCTGTTAGTATTTTACCTTGTGAATGTTCCTGCATAGAGATAGTTCTTTTTGAGTTACCCACTTTAATACGCCGTTGCAAAGTAAGCCTTTTTTCTCCTTCACCCACACCAACATTTATGTTAGTTTCATCATGAACACGGTGATTTCCTTTATCGACTGTTTTTCTTCTCTGAAGGGATAACTTCTCAGTTTTAGACAGCATAGGTGTTCCTGGAATTCCTGAAGCCACAACACACGTCTTGTCAATATCATTGCCTTTATCCAGAGAAAATGTTGACTCTTCTTGTGTCTGGCTATCCTGTTCTTGGGATAGATGCTGGATACCAAATCTTCTGTTTCCTTTCTTCAGAATATTGCCTGGATTATTTGGCACTGATCGTAACATACCAATTACCATGGTGTGATCTCTGGAAAATGGAGTTTGAAAAAGTCACCTAAAAGCAACTATTCTAATTTCAACTAATCAAGAAATCCACACCAAAGGAGAAGTACCATCAGTAGATATAGGCATGCTTATAAACTTCAAATAAATGCACAAAATGAAATTGCAAGACAATTAAAACCGAAATTTACAAATATACTGCACTTCTACGCAATCGATCAAGAACCCATCCTGCAATCTTCAGAACATCTTTTATAATAGGGTTGTAGCTTTAAAGATCCTGCCACAATCTTCAATTGGTGTTTTAATTAATACTTAATTTCAGTGGACAGCACAATGGCGCTGCGGTAGAGTTGCTGTCTTACAGCACCAGAAACCCAGGTTCGATCCTGACTGTGGATGCTGCTTGTACGGCGTCTGCACATTTTTCCTGTGACCGAGTGAGTTGCAGTGTGAAGCCAGAGGAAGGATTATAGGTAGAAGGGGAGGTGGAGGGGAGAAATGTAAGCTATATAAGATAATTTCTGATGCTGTTTGTTTGCACATGGCCTCACTCTGACAGTGGAGGAGGCCCTGCACAGAAAGATCAGTATGGGAATGGGAATTAAAATGATTAGCAACTGGGAGATCCAGTAGGTCATGGCAGACTAAGCTCAAGTGTTCCGCAAAACTGTCAGAGTCTACGCTTGGTCTTGCCTATGTACAAGGGGCAACATCGGGAACATCAGATGCAGTAGATGAGATTAGAGGAGGTGCACGTGAACCCCCGTTTCACCTGGAAGGACTGCTGGGGTTCCTGGGATGGAGGTGAGGAAGGAGTTATGGGGACATGTAGTACATCTCCTGTGAATGTAGGGCAAAGTATCTGGGGAGGGGGTGGATTGCGTGGAAAGGGATGAGTGAACCAAAGAGTTGCGGAGGGAGCAGTTGCTACAGAGAGTGGAAATGGGTGGAGATTCGAAGATGTGACTGATGGTGGGATCACATTGGAGGTGACGGAAATGTCGTAGGATGATGTTTTGAACGTGTGGGTTGGTGGGGTGAAAGACGAGGACCTGGGTAATCTATCCTTGCTCTGTTTGAGGGAGGGGGAGAGAGCAGAACTCCAGATCAGAGAGGAGATGCAGGTGAGGGATCTAACTGTGACAGCTGGGAGTAAACTATATTTACTACAGAAAGAGGACGTCTGGCACATCCTAGAGTGGAAACCCTCACCTTGGGTGCAGGTGTGGCAGAGACCGAGGAATTGAGAGTAGGGGATAGCGTTTTTGCCCCCTAAGAGTAAGAGGCAGGGTGGGGGGAAGAGTCATCCAGATAACTACTGCGGGACTCAGATATCACACAATGCTGGAGTAACTCAGCGGGACAGGCAGCATCTCTGGAGAGAAGGAACAGGTAACGTTTCGGGTCGAGACCCTTCCTCAGACTGTGGAGTGAGGTGTCCAGGGGAATTTGAAGGCAGAGTGGAAGTTAAAGTAAAGTTGAGGGGCGGGACCGGGGGGGGGAGAGGACATGGAAGTCCTGAGGATGAGGAAGGAAGGAAGGAAGGGCACAAAGAAAGGGCAGGAGCGGCGGAGGCGCCGTGTGTCCCGGCCCGGCCCGGCCCGGTCACCCCCTCCCCTCACCCGCGACCCCGGCCCCGCATAACTCCCCGCGCGCTCTCCCCCCTCCCCTCACCCTCTCACCCGTCAGGCGCGCGCCCCCCCTCCCTCGTTCTTTCATTCACAGCCGCCAGGCAGGAGCGCGAGCACGCGCGCGCCCACCTCTCACCCGTCCGTCCACGCGCGCTCCCGCCTCGCTCATTCGAATCTGGCAGCCGCTCGCGCATTGGCTGGCCCCAGGCCCGTGACGTTGCGGCGGCGGCCGGTGCCCCTCCCCCGCGGCCCGTGAGGGGCAGCGTCACACCCCGGGCCCGTGAGGGGCAGCGTCACACCCCAGGTACCAGGCCCGTGAGGGGCAGCGTCACACCCCAGACCCCAGGCCCGTGAGGGGCAGCGTCAGACCCCAGGCCCGTGAGGGGCAGCGTCAGACCCCAGGCCCGTTAGGGACAGCGTCAGACTTTAATTTGAAAGTGAGGGGCAATAATCGGCGTCAGACCCCAGACCCCAGGCCCGTGAGAAGGGCAGCGTCAGACCCCAGGCCCGTGAGGGGCAGCGTCAGAACTGCAGTACCTGGCCCGTGAGGGGCAGCGTCAGACCCCAGACCCGTGAGGGGCAGCGTCAGACCCCAGGCCCGTGAGGGGCAGCGTCAGACCCCAGGTACCAGGCCCGTGAGGGGCAGCGTCAGACCCGTGAGGGGCAACGCCAGACCCCAGGCCCGTGAGGGGCAGCGTCAGACCCCAGGCCCGTGAGGGGCAGCGTCAGACCCCAGGCCCGTGAGGGGCAGCGTCAGACCCCGGGCCCGCTAGGGGCAGCGTCAGACCCCAGGCCCGCGAGGGGCAGCGCCAGACCCGAGGCCCGGCAAGTAGGTAGGCAGGCGGCGTTAGTGGACTAAAACTTTAATTTGAAAGCACAGAATTTGTAATAATCGGAACAGTTGGAGCTAAGGGGCCGATCGACATTCAGTCTGAAGAAGGGTACATTCTGACTACTTGTCCATGTGTAGGAAGGAACTGCAGATGCTGGTTTAAACCGAAGAATAGACAATAGGTGCAGGAGGACTTACTTTTGATGCCCTTGAGCGAGCAAACGCGCCATTCGATGTTTGGATCTTTAAATCTCCACAGCAAATCCTGTTCACTTCCGCTGTTTTCCTTCAGTTCCCCTTACCTTACTTTCATTTTTTTTTGACTCCGCTATTTTAAGAGCCCTGCTTCACGGTCACCCGCTTGACTAGCATCCAGAAAATTCCAGCTCACCTCTGAGGCAGAGAATTCCACAGACTAACGGGTGGAAAGAAAAAGTGTTTCCCATTCTCTGATCTAAATGGCTTACTCCTTATTCTTAAACTGTGGCCCCTGGTTCTGGAGTCCCCCAACATCGGGAACATGTTTCCTGCCTCTAGCGTGTCCAAACCCTTAACAATCTTGTATGTTGCAGTGAGGTACCCTCTCATCCTTCTAAACTCCAGAGTGTACTAGCCCAGCTGCTCCATTCTCTCAGCATATGACAGTCCCACCATCCCTGAAATTAACCTTGTAAACCTACGCTGCACTCCCTCAATAGCAAGATTGTCCTTCCTCAAATTAGGGGACCAAAACTGCACACAATACTCCAGGTGTTGTCTCACTAGGGCTCTGTACAACTGCAGAAGGACCTCTTTGCTCCTATATTCAATTCCTCTTGTTATAAAGGCCAACATGCCATTCGCTTTCTTCACTGTCTGCTGTACCTGCATGCTTACTTTCATAGACTGATGTACAAGGACCCCCTGAAACATCACCCATTCCTTCTCTCCAGAGATAGGTGACATTTTGGATCTGAAGAAGAGTCCCCGCCCGAAACATCACCCACTCCTTCTCTCCACAGATACTGCCTGTCCCCACCGAGTTACTCCAGCATTTTGTGTCCACCTACTTATCCATGTTCTCCAGAGGGGCTGAACAACCCAGTTGCACCCGCGCTTTGTGTTTTATTACACATCTCTAGAATATCGCTTTCAAAGCGACTTTACTGAAAACATGGGCTACAAGGGTTGAAGCTGAGTTAAAAGATGCACTGTAAACATATCTCAGTTCCCTTCTAGACCCGAAATGTCCCTATCCATATCCTCCAGACATGCTGCCTGACCCTCTAAGTTACTCCAGCACTCAGTGACCTTTCTATGAAAGTTGTTTTTTGTATTTTTTCGTTCTGGGTCAACTTTCCCCTGATGAATTCCACTGCCCAGCGGGTGACTGGGGCTAGAAGCTTCAGCTCGGACCGATGGGCATCTGACTCTGCCAAAACCAGTTTCACATCTTCGCAACTAAAAGCAAAATAAGACGATTGTCTAAAGTGTCTTGTTCTGCCCATTAGAATTCTTCAAAGTTGTATGTATCCGTACATTAAATTCAAGGAATGATGTATCACAGAAGAAAGTCATTGAATCCGAAGAAGGCCTGAAACGTTACCCATTCCTTCTCTCCAGAGATGCTGCCTGCCCTGCCTAGTTGCACCAGCTTTTTGGGTCTATCTCTAGTTACAACCCTTCTGCTGCACTAAAATGTTTTCTACAAAAGATTTGAAAAAAAAATTTTTAGCTGTACAAAATTATGAAAATAAACTATTTCAGAAGTACATTTGTTTTCTCCTAAATAAATCAAGATGAATAACGATTTATTGGTAACTGAAAGAATGTGCCAAGGAACGAATCAAAACAGAAAATTATTATTTTTGTGTTCCTTAAAGTTACAACCAATTTTCTATCCACATCTACACCCTACCCCCAATACCATGTGGTCTAATTTTAGTCACCAGTCTCCCGTGCGGAACCTTATCAAAGGCTTTCTGAAAGTCTACATACACTACATGCACTGGCTCCCCTTAATCCATTTTACATGTCACATCCTCAAAAAATTCCAGATTAGTCAAGCATGATTTTCCTTTCATAAATCCATGCTGACTTGGACTAATCCTTTTACTGCTATCCAAATGCCCCATTATTACCTCTTTAACAATTGATTCCAGCATCTTTCCCACCACCGACAAACGAAAAGTTCCAGACGTCGCAGATTTGCTTCAAGAGACTTTATTGCATGATATCATGGAGAGATGGCAGCAGAATAATAATAATAATAATAATACATTTTATTTATTGGGCGCCTTTCAGACATCTCAAGGACACCTTACATAGGTTAACAGGAAATATAAACATATAATCAGAATAAAATAAATAATAAAGACATCACAGAAACACAAATTAAAAACAGAATTCAGTCCAAAAACAAAAATCAAAAACACAATGTGAAATGGCTGCTCACCAGTTCTCTGACTTCACATCAGAATTGGCTGACAGTTATACTGTGCAGTATTGTATTGTATAGTATTTTTTAATGACCACACAGCCAGGCTGGTGGAATTTGTTATCAGTACAGGTTCCAACATTTCATCAACATTAAACATATAGCATAGATATACATACAGACAGACACATTACATAATACATAAGGGCCATGCTTATTCTTATTCCTCACCGCACAGAGTTTAAAATGTTAATATCAGTGGGAATGAAACTGTTTTTGAAGCGGTTTGTTTTGGAGGCAATTGTCCTGTAACGCCTCCCAGAGGGCAGTAGCTGAAAGGCATAGTGTGCAGGGTGAGTAGGATCAGAGATGATCTTACAGGCTCTGTGTAGTGTCCGTTTGTGATAAAGTGATTCAAGGGATGGTAAGGGTAAGCCATTAATTTTTGAAGCTCTGTTGATGATGCGCTGTAATTTCTTCCGGGAGAGTGAGTCGAGAGTGCCGATCCAGACTGTGATGGATGAAGTGAGGATGCTTTCGATGATGGCTGTATTAGAAGCGGAGCATGAGATGAGACCTTACTCTGAACTTCCTGAGCTGTCGGAGATGGTAAAGTCTTTGCTGGGCTTTCCTATAGATGTGGTCTGCGTTTGTCCTCCATTTGAGGTTGTTGCTGATGTGGGTTCCAAGGAGTTTGAATGTGTCAGTGATGGAGATGGATTCACCTTTAATGAGCACAGGAGTTTTGAGGGATGGCTGGCGTCTTGGGTCGATGATGAGTTCTTTTGTTTTTGATTAATTGAGTAAGAGATCATGGTCTGTGCACCAGGTCACTACTTGTTGACCTGTGCACGGTATTCAGTTTCTTGGTTGTTGGTGATGAATCCTATGATGGTTGAGTCGGCGGTGTACTTGTACAGGTTGACGGAGCTGTGGTGGGATGTGAGCTGGTTTGTGAAAAGGGAGAATAGCCAGGGTGCGAGAACACAGCCTTGGGGTGTGCCTGTACTGAGGAACAGAGGGGAGGATATGTTATTGTTGAACCTCACCCTCTGTTGCCAGTTCCAGAGAAAGCTGTGAATCCAGTGGCAGATGCATGGGTCAATGTTCATGTCCAGTAATTTATTGAACAGTTTGGCTGGGTTTATTGTATTAAATGAAGAGCTGAAATCCATGAACAGGATGCGGGCATATGTGTTTGCGGACTCCAGGTGGTTCAGAATGTGATGAGTTGCTAAGTTGACGGTGTCCTCAACTGACCTGTTGGCTCTAAGTAAATTGGTATGGATCCATGAGTGGGGTGGTGACAGTTTTCAGGTGATTGAGTATGATGGGCTCAAATGATTTCATGACTGCCGATGTCAAGGCAATGGGTCTGTAGTCATTGAGGCAGGAGACGGTCTTGGTCTTGGGAACCGGGATGATAATGGATTCTTTGAATAACTTTTGTTTTTTGTTTGATACAACTATACAAAAATATACTTCATCCTTGGCTATATGTTTTTCTATAACTATTATCTACTACATGGGTATTAATTATTTCATCAGTCATAATATACTTTCTGCTTATTGTAATCTTATTCAACAACAGATGGTTAATACAAGTCAAACACAATATAAGGAAATCTTGACATTATTCTATCTGATCTTTCAAGCAACCCATCGCCATTCTGATCCGATCATAAGCCTCCCATTTACTGCAACATATCTACACTGCCAGCGGTAGGGGGCGCGGGTGATCCACTTAACTCTGCAGAAGTGTAAACAAACTTCGTTATCAGTTAAACTATTTCATGTTTACATTACAATCCACCCTTCATCATATCCCAAACAGGAGTTAAGAACATCTAATTTTCTTTGCTGTTTTCCACGGATTCTCTTCCACACCTGGTCAGGACAAAGATTTCCAATACTCTTCTCTAAAACACCATTTCGTTACCTTGTTCAATTCCAATCAAATAAAGAAGGATATTAATTTTTCTTCCATAGTTCCCTCCTTGTTGATTTTTATGATCAACACATATTAAGAAAGGATAATAATATTTTCTCATTAACCAGTTGCACAAATGGAGACATATATATCCAATTATAATTTTGATTGAAACCTGTCCTTGAGCAGGCAAAGAGATACCTCCTTGTGTATGCGAAGGAATATGGGCATAAACCCAACATTCTAATCAGATGTTTACTTAGAGCAGCAAATTTATTGTTTTTTGTGTGAAGGTTGTTTGTCGATTTCATACTCCTTCACCCTCATCCTCTCTGATCCCACACAATGTTAGTATATTCATAAGTTTTTAATACTACAAAAATAATGAATAAGGAATATGTCTCCATTTTAATACTCTTATTTATCATTATAAACTTTAACGATTCTTGTGTTTCCTTCTCTTCGAAGGTTCCGTCTGAGTGATACAGTTTACATTTAGTAACATGTACCCAATCAGATTTTTCTTTTACTTCTTCTGCTGTTCGTGTTGTTAGAAGCACCAAATATGGTCCTTTCCATCTATGAGAGAAAGAATAGTAAGATTAAACAAGAACTTACCAGTTTGAAGTTTGATCTTTATTTTATGAGGAGTTACGATGAGGGACTACGTGAAGAAGACCCTGTCCAGCCGCACACGCGTCAATCTTCAAAGCAGCGGTGTGAAATCACAGATAATAATTACCAAAGTATAATAGTAAGATAAGTGAGGACTAGAACTTCCAGATGACCTTTATGAGGGGTGGGAGCGGAGGGCACGTAGTCCCTCATCGTAACTCCTCATAAAATAAAGATCAAACTTCAAACTGGTAAGTTCTCGTTTAATCTTACTATTTTACTTAGGAGTCACGTGAGTAACTACGTGAAGATTTCAAAGCTCTGTGATTTTATGCCGTAGATTCAAATCCAGGCGTCTCACTGCATTGATTGACTCTGAATAAGTAAAGTAATAAACAATGCAAAACCATAATATTGATGCAATCAGTTAATGGTTTATTTATCACGACAAAAATTTTACCCCTCTCTCCCAGAGGGGAACTTAACACTGAATCCATAAAAAGCACCACCAAATACCCCAGGTTCTGCAATCTCTTTATGGTAATACTTGTGAAACATCCGTTCACTTGCCCATCCTGCGGCCGCGAGGATATGGTCTATTGGAATGTCCAATTCCTTGGCCGCTGATGTTGATGCCGCCCTGGAGGAATGAGATTTAAATTTGTCAGTATCAATCCCTACATCAACCAGCACCTGCTTCAGCCACCTTGAGATAGTCTGCACCGACACTTTCTTATGTGGTTTTTTATGGCTGATAAAGAATGCTGATTCTGCACCTTTTACTGTTCTGATGGCTTCAATGTGACATCGTAAATGTGACACTACACATAGTCGTGGATCCGTAGGATATGCTGAAAAAAACAACTTACTCCAGGTCTGCTCTGTTTTAGTAAATCATAGACATAGAATGTAATGGCATCTGCTGCTATTTCCATCTATTTGTAGTTTCTGCAATGTCTGCACTCTCTGTGCTGAAACTAGTGCCATGAGCAAACTACCTTCATGGTAACTTTGTCCAAAGACAGAGCTGAAATAGGAGCCCATTGACGAAGGAGCATCAGCACATCCCTCACATTCCAGATTACTGTATACCTGGGTCTAGGAGGCTTGGAATTGAAAATTCCCTTCATAAACCTACAGACCAAAGGGTGTGACCCTACAAGATATTGATCTGATTCCCTCCATAAATATGCAGAGAGGGCATTCCTTGCAGTATTGATCGCATTATAACTTAACTTAAAATCAAAATAGAGTCGACAGAAACTCTAACACATCTGGGATATTTGCAGTGTGGTATGTAATATTCTGCCTTAAGCAAAACACCTCCCATTTTCTTATGTATGAAATGTACTGCTTTTGGGTACTATCCCTCCAGGCTGCCGCAATAACATCCACAGTACGATCTGATAGTCCTCTTCCGAGATATGGCCTCTTTAGAATCTGCAAATCAACAAACCAATACGATCATGTAAAGGATGCGAATCACCAGTTACAGGGTGCACAAGTAAGTTTTCTTATTTCGGAATAATCATAAGAGGTTTTGTGATCATTTTTAACACCAGTGGGTACCATGGTTGTGTAGGCCAGTCTGGTACCACCAATACTCCTGAAGCGGAGTCCTGTTTGATCTTTGTAGACATCGACATACGAGACAAAATGGAAGAATTGCATACAAAAACATTCCACCCCAAAGCATCCACCGCTACAGCACCAGGATCTGGTTCCCATGAAACATATTTAGGTAACTGGTGGTTAAGTCTAGATGCAAACAAGTCAATTTCTAGCACCCCGAATCGTGCAACAATTTTATTAAATTTGTCACTATTCAACATCCATTCTGTATTGTCATTAAATGTACGTGACCTGGTGTCTGCTATTATGTTGAATCCACCTGGTAGGTAGATTGCCAAAAACCAAATGTTTCTGCTAATACACCAGTTCCAGATAACGTTTGCCAATCAATCACAAGATTCTGACTTGATTCCACCCATGTGATTAACATACGCCACTGCCGTAGTGTTGTCAATCAGTACCTGCACATGCAAGTTTTACACATTAGAGCAATAAGCTTTAAGCCCATGAAATTACCTAAAAGCTCTAGGTAATTGATCCCATGTGCTTGGAGCAATGGTACTTCTTCCACATTCCATCTAACTCCACAGCTGGAAATAGTATCAGTAGCGCCCCAACCTAGAGCACTTACATCAGTCTGCAGAATAATGGTAGGTGTTTCAACCAGAATTTCCCTGGAAACATTTGAGACACTCTTGATCCATCATTATATTTCAGCAATAGCTGTAACTGGTAATTGCATGGGCCTGTCAAAATGCCCCGAATGTCTCCCCAATGCTTGTAACTTTGCTCGCTGCAATTGCTGATAATGCAGTGGACCAAACTGCACAGTTAGAAATGAAGCTATTAGTTTGCCAAGCAAGCTTGCCACCTGCCTAATTGATGGTTGATGCTGTGTAATGAGCTTGATACAACCCTCAATTAACTGCAGCTTTTTATCCTTGGGCAGAGTCACTATCATGTGTTCTGAATTAATAGTGAAACCCAAGTAATCAATTACTGTGCTTGGTGAAAATTTGGACTTCTCTGGATGTATAATAAATCCCAGCCTCTCGAATGTGAGCTTGACTATTGACACCGATACTTCTGTTGTAGCCCGAGTGTCCCCCACAATCAAAATATCATCCAAATAGGCCATTACCAAATGGCCCTGAGCTCTTAGCAGTGCTAAGACTGGTTTTAATAATTTGGTAAATAGTCTAGGGGCTGAGGTTAAACCATTCAGCAATGCTTTAAACTGCCATTATTGACTCGTCCAGTTAAATTTTAAGTATCTCCGATCATTACCATGCACAGCCACAGAGTAATATGCATCTTGCAGATCTATGCTGGCCATATAGCATTTTCTTGAAATTACAGTGGCTTGCAAAAGTTTTCATACCTCTTGAACTTTTCCACATTTTGTCACGTTACAACCACAAACGTAAATGTATTTTATTGGGAATTTATGTGATAGACCACCACAAAGTGGTGCATAATTGTAAAGTGGAAGGAAAATGATACATGGTTTTCAAATATTTCACAAATAAAAAACTGAAAAGTGTGGCGTGCAAAATTATTCAGCCCCCCTGAGTCAATACTTTGTAGAACCACCTTTCACTGCAATTACAGTTGCAAGTCTTTTGGGGTATGTCTCTACCAGCTTTGCACATCTAGAGACTGAAATTTTTTGCCCATTCTTTGCAAAATAGCTCAAACTCAGTCAGATTGGATGGAGAGCGTCTGTGAACAGCAATTTTCAAGTCTTGCCAGAGATTCTCAATTGGATTTAGGTCTCGACTTTGACTGGGCCATTCTAACACATGAATATGCTTTGATCTAAACCATTCCATTGTAGCTCTGGCTGTATGTTTAGGGTTGTTGTCCTGCTGGAAGGTGAACCTCCGCCCCAGTCTCAAGTCTTTTGCAGACTCTAACAGGTTTTCTTCCAAGATTGCCCTGTATTTGGCTCCATCCATCTTCCCATCAACTCTGACCAGCTTCCCTGTCCCTGCTGATGAAAAGCATCCCCACAGCATGATGCTGCCACCACCATGTTTCACAGTGGGGATGGTGTGTTCAGGGTGATTTGCAGTGTTAGTTTTCCGCCACACATAGCATTTTGCATTTAGGCCAAAAACTTCAATTTTGGTCTCATCTGACCAGAGCACCTTCCTCCACATGTTTGCTGTGTCCCCCACATGGCTTGTGGCAAACTGCAAACGGGACTTCTTATGGCTTTTTTTCAACAATGGCTTTCTTCTTGCCACTCTTCCATAAAGGCTCGATATGTGGAGTGCACGACCAATAGTTGTCCTGTGGACAGATTCTCCCACCTGAGCTGTGGATCTCTGCAGCTCCTCCAGAGTTACCATGGGCCTCTTGGCAGCTTCTCTGATCAATGCTCTCCTTGCCCGGCCTGTCAGTTTAGGTGGACGGCCATGTCTTGGTAGGTTTGCAGTTGTGCCATACTCTTTCCATTTTCGGATGATGGATTGAACAGTGCTCCATGAGATGTTCAAAGCTTGGGATTTTTTTTATAACCTAACCCTGCTTTAAACTTCTCCACAACTTTACCCCTGACCTGTCTGGTGTGTTCCTTGGGCTTCATGATGCTGTTTGTTCACTAATGTTCTCTAACAAACCTCTGAGGCCTTCAAAGAACAGCTGTATTTAAACTGAGATTAGATTACACACAAGTGGACTCTATTACTAATTAGGTGACTTCTGAACGCAATTGGTTGCACTGGATTTTATTTAGGGGTATCAAAGGGGGCTGAATACTTTTGCATGCCACACTTTTCAGCTTTTTATTTGTAAAAATATTTGAAAACCATGTATCATTTTCCTTCCACTTCACAATTATGTGCCACTTTGTGTTGGTCTATCACATAAAATCCCAATAAAATACATTTACGTTTGTGGTTGTAACGTGACAAAATGTGGAAAAGTTCAAGGGGGATGAATACTTTTGCAAGCCACTGTAGCTGTATGGCATTGGCAAATGTCTCCATTTTAAAATGTTTATACTGTACAAAGGAGTTAAGACTTGTCAGATCGAGAATAATTCTACAGCCACCATCCTTTTTTGCTCCAAGAAAAAGACTTGACACAAATTGGTGGTGTTGGTGAACCGACTTCTCAATGACCCCTTTTTTACGCAATATTTAAAGTTCTGCCTGAATCTCCATATTCTCTTCTTTTGAGAAAATACATGTCCGACTTTAAACATGTTGAATAGGAGGATCCAAATATGGGTAGAATTCAATTCTGAACCCCATAATACTGCACAGTATAAATGCATCAAATGTTATTTTTTGCCATTCTTTTAGGAAGAATTGTAACCTTCCCCCAATTTGTAAATGTGAAACACTTAATATGTCTCTTTCAGGACCAGACCCACCTACCTCAGGGTTTGCCGGTGACAATTGTTGTCCCCTGCTTTTAGTGGGAACACTGTAACCTCCACATGTCCCAGGAGCAGTGCGCCAATAACGCATATATGGGAACGACCGATGTGTTCCTTCACCGGCCCCAGTCACCGCCCTTCGGTAGGGAAATTGCCTTCGAACTGATCTGCCAAGCACCGGTGGTTTTATCATCCCCACGGTTTTTGCTTCTTCATTCAGATCTTTAACCCTTTTGGCTAGATTCTCTCCAAAAAGCAGATTAGGCAATTGAATATTAGTTGGTTTACAGAGCCCCGCAAACTTAGGATGTATGTTAGGCCTTATAGCACATTTACGAATACAGTTTATTTCAATGTGTGCATTACACATGAGTGCTAAGGCATCCTGTTGTGACACAGTCACGTGTTCTTCATCCAAGCCTCTGGCAAAAGCCGTAATGCCTGACCCCAGCAACTTCAACACCCGCTGTAATTTCATTTCTTGTGCATGTACTGCCATGCCCAAATAGCCCCATATTACATTATTTACTGCTGGGACTGCTAGCAGTGCGCAATTCTGCGGGGTTTAATTTATTTATTTGTTTTGACAGTCTCGTACATAGTCAGTTCCTGGAGCTGATGGGAGAGCAAGTAATTTATTGTCATTGCCATTTCTTCTCCCAAAGGTTCCCCTTTCAGTCTGGGGACGGCAAATTTTTGGGCCAGACCTGGTATTCTGGGCTCTGTTATTGGGCTTTGGTTCTCATATGATTCGTCATCCGAACCTTGCTGCCCCAGAATATATTGCTCCTCATAGTGGGGGCGATCTGGTATCACTGCTTCAGGTGTTTCCAGCGCTGGCTCTCCCATAGACCTACGCATAGTAAACCCTTTTGCAGGTACTTTCCTCGCGGGCTCTCCCGCATAACCAGCCCTTTTCCAGGTGCTGCTGGCGCTGGCTCTACTGTAGGCCAACGCTGAGCCGGACATTTTCCAGGCACTCCCTGCGCTGGCTCTCCCGAAGGCCAACGCGTGCTGTACTCTTCCTGGAGTGGGTCCTGATAATAATAATAATAATAATAAGTTTATTTATATAGCACATTTATAGTCAATTTTCATTGACCCCAAAGTACTTTACATAATTTAAAAGTCAGTTCCATACAAAGCATAAAGATGGGTTAACAAAATAATAAAATGCATAAACAGGACACAACATGTAACATAAACATCCGCCACAGCATTCATCACTGTGGTGGAAGGCACAAAAAGTTTTGGCCGTCCTCCTCCATTTCCCACCCCCCCCCCCGTGGACAAGTCCAGAGTCCAGTCCAGGATCGGTCTTTCCTCACCGGAGACCACGGCTTCAAGATTGTGTAGGCCGCAGGCCGGCGGTTGAGATTTAAAGTCCCCGCCGCAGCCAGAAGCACCGTAGACTGCAGGGCCGGCGGTCGAAGCTCCCCTCCAGGGGTGATGGTAAGTCCATGCTGGGCCCGCGGTAGAAGTTATCCGCGGGCCGGCAATGGCGGCTTCTTCTTCCCCCGGGTCCCCCACGAGGGATCCCGGGCTGTAGACGCCGCAGCAGCTGGAACTCTGCAGACCGCGGCTTCAGGCTGCGACTTCAGGCTGCCGGCTGCCCCGGGCCAGTGAAACGGAGCACTCCCCTCCGGCGAGCCCCAGCGAGGGCTCACCCGCTCCACGCCGAGAGTCCACGCTGCGCCCGCCGCTGAAGCCCCGGGCACGTCTCCGGGAAAGACCTCGCCGATCCTTGATGGTAGGCCACGGGGGAGGCGACCTGGAAAAAGTCGCCTCTCCATGGAGGAGGCGACCGAAGCGGTTTCCCCCTTACACCACCCACACCACCCCCCACACAAAACACAAAAAAACCCCACTAAATACACACTTTAAAACATACTAAAAATAAAAAATAAAATTGAAAGGCTGACGCGCTGCTGCCATGGCTGCCGCCAGAACAGCATGGGGATAAATCATTTTCCCCATGAGGAATTCTAGATTTGCGACATAACGTCTGTCTGAGGCGGGGAAACCTCCGGGTCTGACTCCTCAGAGTCTACTGGCCGAACAGATTTCCCCTTGGCCTTGCACCCTAAAGGTGCTGTAACGGTACTTTGCGTAACTGCTTCTGTAGTCGCTGGCTTTTCTGCCACCGACTACTTAATCGGGCGCCCGCTACTCGCAGACCCGCGGTCCTCTCGAGTTTTACCTGCAGTACGCCTCCCCTTGCCTTTATGCACTTTCTCCATAGTAAACTTGTCTGGCACTCAGCATAAGTCTCCCGGCAGAAAGCGACCTGAAAGCGAAAGTGAAACCACTTACATTCAGGCTTTTTACACTTACCCACTTGGAGGACCGGTCTCTGCGCTATGCGTCTGACGATATGACGCGTGTGCGGCTGGACAGGGTCTTCTTCACGTAGTCACTCACGTGACTCCGAAGTAAAATAGTAAGATTAAACGAGAACTTACCAGTTTGAAGTTTGATCTTTATTTTACGGGGAGTTATGATGAAGGATTACGTGAAGACCCCGCCAGCACGCATGCGCGACATTCTTCAAAGCAGCGGTGTGGAATCACAGGAATAGTAATTGAAATAAACATAGTAAAGATAAGAAGAACTAGGATACCAGTTGACCTTTATAATTGAGGGCAGGAGCGGAGGGCACATAATCCCTCATCGTAACTCCTCATAAAATAAAGATCAAACTTCAAACTGGTAAGTTCTCGTTTAATCTTACTATTTTAAAAGAAGATTTTAAAGCTCTGTGATTTCAAGCCGTGTAATAGTCCATGCTTCACTCACTGCCGAAGTCATCCAAGGGAGGAAGTATGGTATCGTAATTAAACATTAATCCATTTTTCAAACAATAACAATATTTATTTTTTAAACAAAGAAAATAACGCTCCTCCGGGCTTAAATTATATATTTGCAGAACTTAAAATCCTTTCTGCACACAATGCAGGTTTGGCAATCGGCTTGTTATAAAATATTTGGAAAGTTCTTTCCGTGGACCATCCCACTGTTGCCAGGATATTGTCCATTGGTACCTCCATATTCCTGGCCGCCGATGTTGCTGCTGCCCTGGTGGAGTGAGATTTTAAAATGCCAGTATCCACCTCAGCAGCTCCCAATACCTGTCTGAGCCATCTTGAGATAGTTTGTACTGACACCCGACCATGTGGCTTTTTGAAGCTAACCCACAGTGCTATTTTGCTCCCTCTTAATGCTTTAGTTGTGCTACAGTATAGCAGCAGATGTGACATGACACATAAACGGGGGTCAGGTGGGTACGCCCGGAATTCCATCGTCAGTCCCGAAGTTCCCGGTCTGCTCTGCTTGACCAGCTCCAAGATTTTGAATGTAATTTGGTCAGCTGATGTGACCATATTGTCCAGTCTTAGATAGTGTAGGGACTGGACCCTTTGGGCTGAGACCAAAGCCATCAGCATTACAGTTTTCAGAGTGAGCTGTTCCAGAGACAGGGATCTGGCTGGTGCCCAACCCCTTAGTAATGACAGGACAACACTGACGTCCCAGATCTGGGTGTACCTTGGTCTAGGGGGATTGGTATTGAAAATACCGTTCATTAGCTTGGCCACCAGTGGATGTGATCCTATGGACTGCTGTCCTGGTGCCTGCCATAGATAGGTTGACAGAGCACTCCTAGCACTGTTAATTGTGCTGTAACTCAGCCCTCATCGAAGTGAAGGCTGGATAGGAACTCCAGGACGTTCGTTATTGTAGCTGTTCTGTATGCTACCCCAGTCCTCGAGCAGTACGCTTCCCACTTCCGGATACTGGAGAGGTACTGCTTCTTGGTCGATTGTCAGTAGGCTGCCATGATCATGTCCATGGTCCTGTTTGATAGTCCCAGATCCAATAGTGGCCTTTTTAAATTCTGCAACCCAACAGATTTATCCTTTCATGGCACGGATGACTTTCGCCCGTAACAGGGTGGACCGACAGATCTGGTCTTTTGGGAATGGTCATGAGTGGTTCAGTGACCATGTCGAGGACCACAGGGAACCATGTGTAGGCCAGTCGGGTACTACCAAATACCTGAAGCAGAGTCCATTTGTATTTTGCGTAGGACCCGACTGATGAGGCAGAAGGCATAGAAAAACAAATTTCCCCAATTCAGCGAGAACGCGTCCATCGCTGCTGCCTCAGGGTCTGGTTCCCAAGCAACATATGTTGATAACTGATGATTCAGTCGGGATGCAAAGAGATCGATATCTGGTGTTCTATATCGCTTTGTAATTTCAGCAAATACTTTAGGGTTCAACTTCCATTCGGTGTTGTCATTGAATTTTCATGACCTGGTGTCTGCCACTGTATTGAGCTTACCTGGTAGGTAAGTTGCTGATAGCCGAATATGTCTGTCGACACACCATTGCCAGATTGTGTTGACCAGATCGTCACACGATATCGATTTTATTCCACCCATATGGTTAATATAAGCCACCACTGTGGTATTGTCAATTTGTAGGCGAACATGCAAATGGTGCATAGCTGAACAGTAAGCTTTGTGCCCATAAAGCGCACCCAACATTTCTTAATAATTAATACCCAGTGTCTGTAGTAGTGATGATTCTTATTTGTTCCATCTACCACCCGTACTAGATATAGTGTTAGTTGCTCCCCAGCCTTGAGCACTGGCATCCGTTTGTATCGTGATTGCTGTGTTACTGATAATGATGGGGCTGGAACTATGCCAAATGTTTACTTTCCACCATTGTAACTCTGAAATTGCTTTAGCTGGTAATTTCATGGGTCGATCAAATGACCTGCATTTTGTTTTAGCGCTTGCACCTTTGCTCTTTGTAAATTTTGGTAATGCAAAGGTCCAAGTTGAGTAGCTGGAAATGCTGCTATTAATTTCCCAATTACTCTTGCCACCTGTCGAATAGTTGGTTGATTGGTAACTATCAATTTTTTGCAGGCTTGCACCAATTCTGCTGTTTTTTCTTTTGGCAACGTTACAGACATGTGGACAGAGTTAACTGTGAATCCCAGACAGTCCATAGTTGTGGATGGTGTCAACTTAGATTTATCTGGATGTATGACAAACCCCAGACTTTCAAACAAATGTTTGGTACCTAATATCGCTGATTTAGCTAATTCCAGGGTTTTGCCCACTATCAAAATATCATCAAGATGCGCCATGGCAATATGTTTTTTTTTTTTTTCTTAGTATTGCCAAGGCCGGTTTTAATATCTTGGTAAATAGTCTTGGGGCTGATGTTAGGCCATTAGGCAACGCTTTATACTGTCATAGTTGCCCCATCCAGTTAAACTTTAGGTATCTACGATGATCCTTATGAATGGGTACTGAAAAGTATGTATCTTTCAAATCGATGTATGCCATGAAGTATCCTCTGGAAATCAATTGTTTGGCAGTAACAAATGTTTCCATTTTGAAATGTATATACCTAACAAAAGTATTCAGTGTTGTCAAGTCAATGATGATGCGATATCCACCATCTTTCTTGGTTTTTGTAAAAATATTTGATACAAATTCCAAAGAGTCATGTTCCATTTTTTCTATGACTCCTTTTGTATGTAACCTCACCAGTTCTGCCTGTCCCTTGTATTTTTCTTTTTGTGAGAGTGTAAACTCCCTGTGGGGTACATGCTGAATTGGCGGCATACTTTTTTGGATGAATTCAATTTTGTATCCCTGAATATTTTGTAGTATATATTTATCAAGAGTGATAGTCCTCCATGCTTCCAAAAACAGGTGCAACCTTCCCCCTGTTAGTTCAGGCCCTGCACATTTTATGTTCTGGAAGGAACCAGACCCACCTACCTCCATTGTTACCGGTAGGGTGTTCATTTCCTGGGTTTCTGTTTCTTCATCGGTCGAGGTGTTGCAGTGTGGGGTTGGCGCATCTTCCATGGGGTCCGCTCTGGGCCCTGGCCTAAAAAAGACCTCTGGGGATGATATGCGGGCCCCATGCTTTCACCAGCACCCTGGTGTTGACACCTGCTGGTGGATGCATAGGGGTGCTGCTGTCTGGGTTGTGTGGCTTTGCTCGTTCCTAGGCCTGCCCTCATGAGTCCACGTGCTTTCAACTCCTCATCCAGATCTTTAACCTGTTTCGACAAGTCCTTCCCAAACAGCAAGATTTGCGGTTGTGATGTTGCAGATTTGCACAACCCTGCAAATTTTGGATTGAGGGCAGGCCTGATGGCATCCTTCCGCAGGCTGTTTATCTCATACTGTGTGTTGCACAGTAGAGCCAGAGTGTCCTGCTGGTTGCCGGTCATTTCGACCCCATCCACTGAACGAGCATAAAACGTGATAGCTGACGTCAGGAGCTTCAAGATTTTCTGGAGCTTCATCTCCTGGGTTCGTATGCCCAACCCAATGTACCCGCAGATTTGGCTGTTAACGGCCGGTACATTGAGTGAGATGCAGTTCTCCGGAGGCGTGTATCTATCCATCGCCACATTTATTACCTGTTCTTGTAGTGGGTTGAAGGACAGGTAGTCAATACTGGCCGCCAGTTTTGACTGCAATGGCTGTCCCGTTCGTGGTGTTACCGCATAGTGGTTGACCACTCCCAGCAGCTCTTCCTGGTCCTGCACCCCCAGCACACTGCTGTTGTCTTCAGCCACGGACCCCTCTTCTAGGCCAGCCCAGCCCTGGCCCCCAACGCTCCCCTCTGTCAAGGGAGATGCAATGGACAGTACCGTGTATGGCACTGTTGTAGGTGTGCGTGCACTCCCATGGCGGGCTTGCCCCATTTCCCGGAGCAAGTCCCGCTGGAGCATCTGCTCCATCAACCGCTCCATGCGGGACAAACGGTCACCTTTGCCGCTCTCGGGCAGCGCGTCTTCCTGACCGGTCTCATCCGAGTCTATCGGCCGGACCGACTTCTGCTTTGCCTTGCCTCCAACCTGCTGTGGTGGTTCGAGCTGAGCAGCTTGCGGCGTTGGGCTTGGCTCAGCAGAAATTGCGTCGGTGACTGTGGACCGCAGCGTCCAGGTGCCGCCGGTCGCCCCCCACTGCTGGAACCCTCCTGGGCCATCACAGTCGGACGGGGTGCGACCTTTTTTGATTTTCTCCCCTTGACCATTTGTTCTCTAGAGCACAACAAGGGTTTTGATAATAACGACCTCCAAATAAGTTTTACCTACCTAGAGGTCCCGTTTTAAACTCTATTGAGGGAGAGATCGTTCCCCCGCCCGTCGCTGTTGCACTGCGTGAGACGCTATGTCGCGCATGCGTGCTGGCGGTGTCTTTACGTAGTCACTCACATACTCCGAAGTAAAATCTTTATTCATTGCTCGCACATAAACCTGATCTCCTGGTTTAAACCGGTGCATATATCTTTCTGCTGGAGGGACCTTCCTGCTTAACTTTCTCATACATTTTACCAGCTATTTCACACATGGCTTGAGCATATCTTAAAGATTTTTCATCATTCCAAATTAAAGCTACCTTCTCAGTAGTCATCGGGAGTCATGTTCCTGGTGTCATAGGTCGTCCCATCAAAATCTCGTGAGGTGTAAGGCCCGTGTTTCTATTTTCTGATTTCCCAGGGCATACATCACAATGGGCATGGCGTCTGGCCACAACAACCTATTTTGCTGGCATACTTTTCCCAAAGTAGCTTTTATCTCTCCATTTATTTACTGAGGGCTGTGGTTGATATAGTATGTGTCATTTCCACTGGAACCCAATGCCTTTGACAAGTTCTGAATTAATTTACTGGTAAAATGAGTTCCTCTGTCACTGTTTATTCCCATGGGTATCCCAAATCTAGGTATTATTTCTTTCATTAAAATATTGACTACCGTCCTTGCATCATCCCTCCTCGTGTGGTGTGCTTCCACCCATCTAGAGAACATATCAACTATGACCAGAATGTACTTAAAACCCTTTTCTGCGGGCATATGTACAAAATCAATTTGCAAATTCTCAAAGGGCATTTTAGGTTGTGGTAGGTGATCAAATTTTGCAGGCGTCTTCCCTCTATTATTTTGTTGACACACCAGACATGTTCTTGCAACTTTATCAATTATGACTAATATACCTGGTGCTTACCATTGTTGGGACAAGGCGTGTGCCATCCCCCCTTTTTCTAGCAGCTGTGAAATGCTGTGTAACTGCCAAGTTCAATAGACTCAAACATGAGGACCAGTCATTACACACGGGTGATCAAGAACGATGGGGATTGATCTTTCTATCATTGTAGCCGCCACCGCTACAGCTAGCAAGCAGGCTGGAGGCATGCCACTTACTACAGCTGGTAAAGCCACGGAATAATAGGCTCCCAGTCTTTTTCCCCCTCCATGTTCTTGAGCCAGGCTCCCAGTCGCAAACCCCTTTGATTCATTTACATAGAGTTGAAAGGGCTTTATATAATTTGGCAATCCCAGCACCGGAGCAGTAACCATAGCGTTCTTTAGATTTCTAAACGCCTGGTCTCTTTCTGCATGCAGTCCATACTACTCTGGAGGGTTCAGTCTGCAAGGTGGCTGAACGCAATGCTGCATCTAGTTGCATGCAGTCATTGATCCATTGTCTGCAGTAACCCACCATGCCCAAGAAGGAGAATGTCCCCCTTTTTCTTCTGTACTGGGACGTTCTCTATTGCTTTTACTTCCAAATCTCCTTCTGTCTTCCTGCAGCTGGAATCCCAGGCAGATCCTGTACACTAGGCTGGCAGAACTCTAATTTTCCCAGGGATACTTTATGCCCTCTTCCTGTCAAATGTTGCAGCGATTTAATTTAATTTAATAGACCTCTCTGATAATTGACATTCCTCCAGATCATTTTTCACTGCTGCTTGCATATACGGCTGGGCTTCAAGTATATCCCTGGGGTAGCCTAGTCCAGGTGTATTGTTGATCTTTGTAGGTAAAAGCAAACAGGAACTGGCTGTCTTTATGCAGGGGTATGGAGAAAAATGCTGAACATAGGTCAATGACTGTAAAGGTGTCGGCTTCTGTCTGTATAGATGACAGAATAATATTGGTGTCAGGTACTAAAGGAGCAATAGGGATCACTATTTTGTTTTAATAGCTCTCAGGTCTTAGACAAAACGCCATTCATTTTGTCTTCGGGATTGGCAGAATAGTAGTATTACACGGACTTTATGTTTTCACTAATACTCCTTGTTGTAATAAAGACATGATGACTATACTAGCTATCCCTTCTTCAGCCTCCGGGGTCAGTCGATGCTGTTTTAAACATGGCAAGGCAGCACCCTTTTTTAAAGTCACTTTATGTTCAGGGGCTGAATGCACTCGTCCCATATGATTCTTATGCTTTGCCCATAGTTCAAAGGGTACTTTGTCCAGAGCCATTGGTAACCTTGGTGGATCCCAGTAGGTGGCTGTTGCTTTTCATAAATAGTGTCCCATTCCTTTCTGGCCATTCCATGTGATCTTTCCTTCTGTGTCAATTGCAACTTTAAAACATGAATTGACTGTTTGTCCTTCAGCCTTTTTATAATTTCTCCTATTTCTTTCACTGTTGCTGGAGGTCTAGTAGCTACTTTTAAGTGTGCCTCAGAGGTGTCTCCCACCTCAAATCGATCCCTTTGGTTTTAAGAGAGGTGGGCCATCTATCTATACTATTACTAAAACTCTCATCTTGACCACTTCCAGTCTGCATTGTAATTAAATTTGCGCAAAAATGCTACCCGAAATTGCTAGGATTTTTTCGCCACCTTACTAACCGTTCTCCTCTACTCTAAGACACCAAGATTTGTTCCGATCGGTGAAATATGAGAAAAGTTACGAAGGTTTAAAAAATCGTGAGGTCAGCAGATTCGCCTGTCAGTCACCATGAAGGTAACACTCCTTCCGGCACCCACTGGAGAATAAATACCTGGAAGAGGGGCTGAGTAAAATAGCCGTGTTAATTGAGTCTGAAAGAGACTAGTCGGGAAAGCCGCTGTGTGGAGTCGGGAGGTGCTGTGTGGTGCTGCGGCTGGTGGTTGCTGAGTGGAGTCCCTCCCCCCCCATACACATCCCCTTCCCCCCTTCTCCCCTCCCCCTCCTCCCCACTTCCCCTCTTCCCCTCTCCCCACACACACACCCCCTTCCCCCACACACCCACACACCCCCTCTTTACCCGTTCCACCCCCCACCCCCCCCCCCACCCCCCCCACCCCACCCCCCCACCCCCCCCCCCCCCACCCCGCCCCCCACCCCCCGCCCCCCCCCCCCTCCCCCCCCCCCACACCACCCCCCCCCCCCCACACCACCCCTCTCCCCCACACCACCCCCCCCTCACATCACCCCCTCCTCCCACACCACACCCTCCATCTCACACCACACCACCCCCTCGCTCCCACATCACCCCCTCCCCCCCCCCCTAATCTAGTTATTCCTAGTCCCCGGACCCCAGAGAACAAATGAGGGGTCACCGCTAATTGCTCCCAGTTTCCAGTAACGGGATTATAAAAATACCTGCAAGATGCTAGACACCCTCCCTGTTAGGCGTTCCTTTGCTGTAGCTGTGGGGAACATTTGCAATCTCCAGCCCAATGTCCTTTCCCACCACATCTCCAGCATGTACTTTGTGTTGTATCTTTTAATTGCCATTGTCCCCTTCCTCTGTCATGTTCACAAAGCGCTGTGACCACATTCTCCCACGGCTTATTTTGCCCATTTAAAAGCTTGAGCCAGTCGGGGCCGCAAACAATTTAGTAAAGTGTAAACAGCTAGAGGCCCATTTTCAGGTAGAGACCTTCCGGCATGTTCCTGGGATCTGGGATCGTCTCTTCTTTGTGTTGCAAGCATCGCACCACCTCCCCTTTATCACAATGTTTTCCTGCTCCCCCCCCCCCATTATAACCTCCTTTCCTCTATGGGCCATCCAGTGAATGAGGGACTCATTTCCCTGAGCCTGGTGATCATCATTTTGCTGCCACTTGCTTTGGCATAATAGGCACGTGACTGATGAACAAGGATCCCCAGATCTCGTTGTTTGTGTCTTCCTTAGTGAAGACAGATCCAAAGTGCCTGTTCAACTCATCTGCCATTTCCTTGTTCCCCATAATAAATTCACCTATTTCTGTCTTCAAGGGATCCACATTTGTCTTAACTAATATTTCCTCTTCACATACCTAGAGAAGCTTTAACTATCCTCCTTTATATTCTTGGCTAGCTAACCTTCGTACCTCATCTTTTCTCTCCGTATTACCTTTTTAGTTATCTTCTGTTGCTCTTTAAAAGTTTCCCAATCGTCTGGCTTTGCTATGTTATAGTTCTCTTTTATTTTTATACTGTTCTTGACTTCTCTTGTCAGCCATGGTCGCCTCCTGCTCCCCTTAGAATAATTCTTCCTCTTTGGAATGAACTGATCCTGCACCTTATGTATTATTCCCATAAATACCTGCCATTGTTGTTCCACTGTCATCCCTGCTAGGGTGTATTTCCACCCTGAGGGAGTTCCGGGACCGCTGGGCTCCGCAGGGTGTTGAATGTATCCTCAATAAGGATTGTATCATAATTGTATAATAGTTTAGTATGGATATATGTTTGTATTGTATTTATGGTGGTGGGTTCTGGCTTGTTTTATTGTAGTGTAAATATTATTTTTTAATAATTGAATAAATTTTTTGATTTAAAAAAAAAAAAAAAAAAAAAAAAAAAAAAAAAAAAAAGGGTGTATTTCCAGTCAACTTTGACCAGCTCCTCCCTCATGGCTCCATAGTCCCCTTTGCTCAACTGTAATACTGACACTTCCGATTTTCCCTTCTGCCCTGACCTTACTCTCTTATCCCTTCTCGAACTTTCCTTCCCATTAATTCGGGAGTCTTTTGTAACTTTTCCTGTACTCTCTTCCCCTTTAACTCCATCCTTATACTCTCAATTTGTCAATCCCTCCCCCCACTATTTAGTTTAAACCCACACGTGTAGCCATAGCAAACCTGCCAGAAGGTTGGTCCCCCTCCAGTTAAGGTGCAACCCGTCCCTTTTCCACAGTTCACCCCTACCCCAGAAGAGATCCCAGGGGTCAATAAATCTAAATCCCTGCTCTCTGCACCAGCCCCTCAGCCACACATTCAGATCTCCTATCTCCGTGTTCCTGCCCTCACCAGCACGAGGTACAGAAAGCAATCCAGAGACAAACATATAACATATAACCATATAACAATTACAGCACGAAAACAGACCATCTCGGCCCTAAATGTCCGTGCCGAACAATTGTTTTCCCTTAGTCCCACCTCCCTGCACTCATACCATAACCCTCCATTCCCTTCTCATCCATATGCCTATCCAATTTATTTTTAAATTATACCATCGAACCTGCCTCCACCACTTCCACTGGAAGCCCATTCCACACCGCTACCACTCTCTGAGTAAAGAAGTTCCCCCTCATGTTACCCCTAAACTTCTGTCCCTTAATTCTGAAGTCATGTCCTCTTGTTTGAATCTTCCCTAGTCTCAAAGGGAAAAGCTTGTCCACATCACCTCTGTCTATCCCTCTCATCATTTTAAAGACCTCTATCAAGTCCCCCCTTAACCTTCTGCGCTCCAGAGAATAAAGACCTAACTTATTCAACCTTTCTCTGTAACTTAGTTGTTGAAACCCAGGCAACATTCTAGTAAATCTCCTCTGTACTCTCTCTATTTTGTTGACATCCTTCCTATAATTGGGCAACCAAAATTGTACACCAAACTCCAGATTTGGTCTCACCAATTTGTGCAATTTTAACATTACATCCCAGCTTCTATACTCAATGCTCTGATTTATAAAGGCTAGCGTACCAAAAGCTTTCTTTACCACCCTATCTATATGAGATTCCACCTTCAAGGAACTATGCACGGTTATTCCCAGATCCCTCTGTTCAACTGTATTCTTCAATTCCCTACCATTTACCATGTACGTCCTATTTTGATTTGTCCTGCCAAGGTGTAGCACCTCACATTTATCAGCATTAAACTCCAAATGCCACCTTTCAGCCCATTCTTCCAAATGGCCTAAATAGTAAGATTAAACGAGAACTTACCAGTTTGAAGTTTGATCTTTATTTTATGAGGAGTTACGATGAGGGATTACGTGAAGAACCCGCCAGCACGCGTGCGCGACATTCTTCAAACCAGCGGTGTGGAATCACAGAAAATAGTAATTGAAGTAAACATAGTAAAGACACGGAGAACTAAGATACCAGTTTACCTTTATAATTGAGGGCAGGAGCGGAGGGCACGTAATCCCTCATCGTAACTCCTCATAAAATAAAGATCAAACTTCAAACTGGTAAGTTCTCGTTTAATCTTACTACTTTACTTCGGAGTTACGTGAGTGACTACGTGAAGATTTTAAAGCTCTGTGATTTCAAGCCGTGGAACAGTCCATGCTTCACTCACTGCCGAAGTCATTCAAGGGAGGAAGTATGTTAATGTATTCAGACATGCATCCAATTCAAGCAATAACTATTTATTTTAACAAAATAATCCTCCCTAGGGCTAAATATATTGCAGAATTCAAACTTGATTCTGCATTACCGCAGGTTTGGTTATTGGCTTATTATAAAGAATTGGTAGGTCTTTCTCTTGACCATCCTGCTGTAGCCAGGATATGGTCCATAGGCACTTCATTGTCTCTAGCTGCCGGTGTTGCTGTTGCCCATGTGGATAGAAACTTAAGATGTCAGTATCCACCCCAGCAACTCCCAAGCCTGTCTGAGCCATTTAGCGATGATTAGTGCTGATACCCGGCCATTAGGCTGTTTATGGCTGCCCATAGTGCTAATTTACTTCCTCTTAAGTTTTAGTAGTTTTAAGGTATAATAGAAGCTGTGTCATTACACATAGTCGGGTGTCAGTTGGGTATATCTGGAATTCCAAATTTTGTCCTGATGATCATGGTCGATCTTGTTTAACAAACTCTAATATGTGAAGTTGTCTTTTCTGGAGATGCCATCATTTATCCCAGTCTCAGTGTATGTAGAAACTGGACCCCTAGAGCTGAAACCAGTATTGTCAGCATACTGTTTTTAAATGTTTAAGAGGGAACTGCAGATGCTGGAGAATCGAAGGTTACACAAAAAAGCTGGAGAAACTCAGCGGGTGCAGCAGCATCTATGGAGCGAAGGAAATAGGCAACGTTTCGGGCCAAAACCCTTCTTCAGACTGATCGGGGGCGGGGGGGTGGGTGGGGACAAGAAAGGGAAAAGCAGGAGGAGCCCGAAGGCTGGGGGATGGGAGGAGACTAACAAAATTGGGAGAATTCGATGTTCATGCCCCCGGGATGCAGACTCCCCAAACGGAAAAACACATATGGACTCAACATCAAGTGGCTTGAAAGTACCTGATTGGCCTACACAACATGGATCCCTCCCTTCCGTTTGGGGAGTCTGCACCCCGGGGGCATGAACATCGAATTCTCCCAATTTTGTTAGTCCTTGCTGTCTCCTCCCCTTCCTCAACCCCCCTGCTGTCTCCTCCCAACCCCCAGCCTTTGGGCTCCTCCTCCTTGTCCCTTTCTTGTCCCCACCCACCCCCGCCCCCGATCAGTCTGAAGAAGGGTTTCGGCCCGAAACGTTGCCTATTTCCTTCGCTCCATAGATGCTGCTGCACCCGCTGAGTTTCTCCAGCAGCTTTTTGTGTAACCTACTGTTTTTAAATGTCAGTTCCCCCCCCCCCCCCCCCAGGGACAGGGACATTGCTGGTGCCCCTAGCAATGTTAGTACAACACTGACGTCCCATATCTGGGAGTACTTCCCTCTAGGAGGGTTGGTGTTGAAAATAATCCTCATAAGTTTGACAACTAGAGGGTGAGATCCCATGGAGAGTTGTCGTGGCGCCTCCCACCAGCAAGCTGACAGGGCACTCCTGCATAATTATAGTACTGCAGCTCAGTCCTTCATCTACATCAGCCCCTCTTCCGGGTATCGAGCTCATGGTCCTGTCCACCAGCCCGGATCTAGCATGGTGGACTATGGTTCAGAGACTATGTCCGAGACCACAAGGATCCATGGCTGTGTAGGCCAATCAGGTACTTTCAAGCCACTTGATGTTGAGTCCATATGTGTTTTTGCTTAGGATCCGACTGATGAGGCAGGAGGGAAAAACATTGTAAACAATTATTCCGCATTAAGTGAGTAATGTTGTTGTTGCCTGGGTTTCAACAACTAAGTTACAGAGATAGGTTGAATAAGTTAGGTCTTTATTTTCTGGAGCGCAGAAGGTTAAGGGGGGACTTGATAGAGGTCTTTAAAATGGTGAGAGGGATAGACAGAGTTGATGTGGACAAGCTTTTCCCTTTGAGAATAGGGAAGATTCAAACAAGAGGACATGACTTCAGAATTAAGGGACAGAAGTTTAGGGGTAATATGAGGGGGAACTTCTTTACTCAGAGAGTGGTAGCGGTGTGGAATGAGCTTCCAGTGGAAGTGGTGGAGGCAGGTTCATTGGTATCATTTAAAAATAAATTGGATAGGCATATGGATGAGAAGGGAATGGAGGGTTATGGTATGAGTGCAGGCAGGTGGGACTAAGGGGAAAAAAAGTTGTTCGGCATGGACTTGTAGGGCCGAGATGGCCTGTTTCCGTGCTGTAATTGTTATATGGTGTTATATGGTTATATGGCCATTGCTGCTGCCCGAAGTGTGGTTCACAAGCGGCATATGTTGGTAACTGGTGATTGGGTCTAGATGCAAATGGATCGATATCTGGTGTCCCTCATTTGGTAATATCAGCAACTTTTTTGTGGTCCAACAGCCATTCGATGCTGTCATTGAATTTTCATGACCTGGTATGTGGCTCAGTATTGAGCTTACCTGGTAGGTAAGTTTGCTGATAGTCAAATATGTATGTTAACACACCATAGCCAAGTATATTGGCCAGATTGACACATGGTATTGATCTTTTCTCCCATATGATTCACATATGCCACCACTGTGATATTATCAATTCGTAGGCGGACATGCAAATGGTGCATTGATAGCAGTAGGCTTTTAGACCATAAAACGCACCCAACACCAGTGTTTTTAGTAATTAATTATTTTGTAGGTTTATCCAAGTCTGCTTTACTCTTTGGCAATGTTACAGACATATGGATAACATTAATTGTAAATCCCAGAAAGTCCAGTTGTGGATGCCGCCGACTTAGATTTATCTGGATGGAGATGACCCCAGAGTTTCACCCTATGTTTGGTAGCTAAAGCTGCTAATTTAGCTAGATCAGGGTTTTTTCCCCACAATTGATATCTCATCAAGATATGCCATGACAATATGTTTTTGTTTCTAATATTGCCAAGGCCCGTTTTAATTTCTTGGTGAAAAGTCTTGGAGCTGAAGTTAGCCCATTAGGCAACGCTATGCCCTGCCACAGTTGCCCCATCCAGTTAAATTTTAGGTATCGACAATGATCCCTCCATGTCTCCCAAAACAAGTGTAATATTCCCCCTGTTAGTACAGGTCATACACCTTTATGTTCTGGAAGGAACCAGATCCACCTACTTACCTGGTTGCCGGTGGTACGTCCCTTTCTTCAATTTCTGCCTCTTCTGCGGAAGAGGCACCGGAGTGCGGGGTTGGCACGTTTTCCATGAGGGTCGCTCTGGGCCTTGGCCTGAAAGGACCTTCGTGGTGCTGTGCGGCCCTCATGCTTTCACCAGCGTCCTGGTGTTGATACCTGCTGGTGGTTGCATAGGGGTGCTGTCGTTGCTGATGACGCTGTTATGAGCCCGACGGCTTTAATCTCATTGTCGAGCTTTTCTCTGTACCATCGTCTGGGCGAGCAACCAATGATATGCCCGCTGTCAGAAGTTTTGAAATCTTCTGTAGTTTGACCTCCTGGGTTTTTGTGCCAGTCCAACTGTACCCCCAGATCGCATTGTTTGCTGCAGGCATTTTTAAAACAAAGTAAAGTTCACATGAGGCCTATACTTCTGCGAAATTTTGTTGCCTGTTCCTGCAGAGGATGGAAGTACAGGTAGTCTTTTTGTTGATCCGTAATTTTGGTGATCACTCCCAGTAGCTCCTTAGGATTCTGCACCCCCTGCACACTGCCGTTTTCTTCAGCCACATCCCCTTCTTCCGGACCAGCCCAGCCCTGGTCCACAACGCATTCCTCTATCGAGGGAGATGCATTGTTTTACAGCCCTCAATAAGGTGCTGTTGTGGGAGTGCGAAGACTCCCATAGTGAGCTTGCTCCATCTCCCGGAGCAAGTCACGGGCGGACCTCTGCTGCACTCGGGCAGCGCGCCCCTTTGGCCGGACTCAGATGAGTATGATCGGCCGGGCTGAATCCTGCTGGGCTTTGCCTCCAGCCTACTGCGCTGCTTTGAGCTGTATGACTCATGGCGCTGGATTCAGCTTGGAGTCGGTAAGTGGACCTTAGTAACCACGCCAACGGTCACTTTCACTGCCCTTGGGCAGTGCGTCCTTCTGGCCGGACTCCCCGAGTCTATCGGCCGTACCGACTCCTGCCTGCCTGCAGCCCGCTGTGTTGTTTCCAGGTATACAGCCTGCGCCGGTCGTACCCGGCTGTCGGCTGCCGGAACCTTCCTAGTTCCCCACAGCCTGTGGTCCTGGAACCACTGTTTGCCCATGGCTGTGGGTTGCCGGAATTTTCCCTAGTTCCCTGCAGCCTGCGGTCCTGGAGCCGCTGGACGTTAGTGGTGTCAGCTGCCGGGACCTACCTGGTTCCCCGCTGCCTGCGGTCCTGGAACCGCTGGACGTTTAGTAGTGTTGGCTGCCGGGACCTACCTGGCTCCCCGCGCGGGCCTGCATTCTTGGAGTCACTGTACGTCTCTGGTTGTCGGCTGCTGGGAACTGCCTTGTTCCCCTCGGCAGCCTGCGTTCCTGGAGCCGCTGGATGTCTCTGTTTCAGCTGCCGGGACCTACCTGGTTCCCCGCAGCCTGCAGTCCTGGAGCCGCTTGTGTAGGTCCGTTTGAATTTTTCCTGCGGGAGCGTTCCACCCCCGCCCGTCGCTGTTGCACTGCGTCAGACGCAATGCCGTGCATGAGTGTTGGCGGGTTCTTCACGTAGTCACTCACGTGACTCCGAAGTAAAATCACTCTGTAGACTTTGGAAATCCTCTTCATTATCCACAACACCCCCTATCTTGGTATCATCTGCATACTTACTAATCCAATTTACCACACCTTTATCCAGATCATTGATGTACATGGCAAACAACAAAGGACCCAACACAGATCCCTGAGGCACCCCACTAGTCACCTGCCTCCAACCCGACAAACAGCCATCCACCATTACCCTCTGGCGTCTCCCATTCAGCCACTGTTGAATCCATCTTGCTACTCCTGCATTTATACCCAACAGTTGAACCTTCTTAACCAACCTTCCATGAGGAACCATGTCAAAGGCCTTACTAAAGTCCATATAGACAACATCCACTGCTTTACCCTCATCAATTTCCCTAGTAACCTCTTCAAAAAAGTCAAGAAGATTAGTCAAACATGACCTTCCAGGCACAAATCCATGTTGACTGTTCCTAATCAGACCCTGTTTATCCAGATGCTTATATATATTATCTCTAAGTATCTTTTCCATTAATTTGCCCACCACTGAAGTCAAACTAACAGGTCTATAATTGCTAGGTTTACTCTTAGAACCCTTTTTAAACAATGGAACAACATGCGCAGTACGCCAATCCTCAGGCACTATTCCCGTTTCTAATGACATTTGAAATATTTCTGTCATAGCCCTGGCTCTTTCTACACTAACTTCCCTCAATGTCCTAGGGAATATCCTGTCAGGACCTGGAGACTTATCCACTTTTATATTTTTCAAAAGTGTCAGTACTTCTTTTACTTTGAAACTCATAGTATCCATAGCTACTCTACTAGTTTCCATTACCTCACATAATTCAATATCCTTCTCGTTGGTGAATACCGAAGAAAATAAATTGTTCAATATCTCCCCCATCTCTTTTGGCTCTGTAGATAGCTGTCCACTCTGTCTCTCCAATGGACCAATTTTATCCCTCGTTATCCTTTTGCTATTCATATAGCTGTAGAAACCCTTTGGATTTACTTTCACCTTACTTGCCAAAGCAACCTCATATCTTCTTTTAGCTTTTCTAATTTCTTTCTTAAGATTCTTTTTACATTCCTTATACTCCTCAAGCACCTCATTTACTTCATGCTGCCTATAATTATTGTAGATCTCCCTCTTTTTCCGAACAAGATGTCCAATTTTCCTTGAAAACCAGGGCTCTTTCCAATTTTTACTGTTTCCTTTCAACCGAACAGGAACATAAAGATTCTGTACTCTTAAAATTTCCCCTTTAAATGTCTTCCATTTCTCTTCTACATCCTTCCCATAAAACAAAATTTCCCAGTTCACTCCTTTTAAATCATTTCGCATCTCATCAAAGTTAGCCTTTCTCCAATCAAAAATCTCAACCCTAGGTCCAGTTCTGACCCTCTCCATAATTATATTGAAACTAATGGTATTGTGATCACTGGACCCGAAGTGCTCCCCAACGCATACCTCCGCCACCTGTCCCGTCTCATTTCCTAACAGGAGGTCCAGCACCGCCCCTCCTCTAGTAGGTACCTCTATGTATTGCTGCAAAAATCTATCCTGCACACATTTTCCAAACTCCAAACCATCCAGCCCATTTACAGAATGTGTTTCCCAGTCTATGTGTGGAAAGTTGAAATCTCCCACAATCACTTCCTTGTGCTTACTACTAATATCTGCTATCTCCTTACATATTTGCACTTCCAATTCTCGATCCCCATTTGGCGATCTATAATACACCCCTATAAGTGTTCCTACACCTTTCCCACTTCTCAGTTCCACCCAGATAGCCTCCCTAGATGAGCCCTCCAATCTATCCTGCCAAAGCACTGCTGTAATATCTTCCCTGACAAGCAATGCAACACCTCCACCTCTTGCCCCTCCAATTCTATCACACCTGAAGCAACAAAATCCTGGAATATTTAGTTTCCAATCACAGCCCTCCTGCAACCACGTTTCACTGATCGCCACAACATCATACTTCCAGGTGTCTATCCAGACTCTAAGCTCATCCACCTTTCTTACAATGCTCCTAGCATTAAAATATGCACATTTAAGAAACCCCCCGTCTCTTATTCTCTGTTTATTTCTTTTTTCTTCTTTCTCCTCTTGTGTCCGAGTGCTTCCCTTTTCTGCTTCCTGCTTCCCATTCTGTCTACTAGCTTTCTCTATTTGAGTCCCTCTATTTGAGTCTCTATTTGACAACCACTCGAGAAGTCCTGCTTTTCAGTCTTCCTAACTCTTTAAATTCATGTAGCAGAACCTCCTTCCTCTTTTTCCCGACGTCGTTTATGCCCACATGCACAACTACTTCTTGCTGTTCACCTTCCCTCTCGAGGATGTTCTGAAGTCGGTCCGTGACATCTTGGACCCTGGCACCAGGGAGGCAACACACCATCCTCGAGTCTCGCCTGCTGCCACAGAAGCTCCTGTCTGCACCTCGGACAATGTAGTCACCCACTACTATGGCTCTGCCTGACGTCGGTCTCGCCGGTCGAGTCTCATCGCTAGGATTGGAGCCACCGACCTGTCCGTCGCTTGGACTGGAAGCATCGTCTGCCCCGACAGCTCCCAAGAGGGCGTACCTGTTTTCATTAGGCACAGCCACTGGGGTCTCCTGCACTCCACGTTTACTCCCCTTTCTCACAGTCACCCGCCTTCACTCTTCCTCTATCTTTGGCGTGATAACCCCACTGTAGGTCCTGTCCAGGAAACTCTCTTTGAACTCTCGTAGGCCCTGAGGTCATCCAGCTACTTCTCCAGTTCCCCAACACGTTGATGCAGGAGCTGCACCTGAACACAATTTCTGCAGGTGTCGTTTCCAGAAGCTCCAGCGGTGTCCCTGACTTCCCACATCCTGCAGGAAACACACTGCACCAACTTGCCTGCCATTTCTTCAGTGGGGAAAAATCACAAATTTCGATCAAGTGTGGCCTCCTTACCTCGGTCTCCTCACCGAAGACTCTCAAGCCAAATACTCACAGTTTACTCACCAAGGCACTTCACCTCAACAAGGCTTCACCTCTACAGTTGCCTAATCAACTACTCTCTATCTGTTACCTAATCAACGACTTACAAGATACAAGATTCAATTTATTTGTCATTTGGACCCCTTGAGGTCCAAACGAAATGACGTTTCTGCAGCCATACATTACAAACAATTAGACCCAAGACACAACATAATTTACATAAACATCCATCACATTGCTGTGATGGAAGGCCAAAAAAAAAAACTTATCTCTCCACTGCACTCCCCTCCCCCCCTCCCCCCCCCGATGTCAGAGTCAAAGTCAAAGCCCCCGGCTGGCGATGGCGATTGTCCCGCGGCCATTAAAGCCACGCAGGGCGATGCAAGGTCGCACACCGGGTCTTAGTGTTAGAGGCCCCGGCGTGCACTCACACAGTCCCGCGGCCATTCCAAGTCGCCGTTGCGGGAGCCCTGAAAAGCGGTCTCCCTCCAGGGACCCGCAGGCTCCCACAACCAGACCCACAGTTGCAGCCTCCGAATCTCCGGAGGTCGGGCCACAGCAGCGCTCCACCACCGCTCCACCCGCTCTGGACTCGACCAGCTCCACGACGGTGAGGTGAGTAGTCGGCACCAGAGCCCCCGGTCTTCCTGTTGGAGGCCGCTCCTCGTTGCAGCCCCAACGACAACGGAGACCCGACAAAGAAAAAGGTCGGGTCTCCCGTGCAGGGAGAGATTTAAAAGTTACCCCCTCCCTCCCACCCCACCCCCCCCTCCCACACACATACCCCAACAAAAAATAACAAAAACTACATAAAAACATAGACAAAAAATAATAAAAACGCAGACGGGCTGCAGAGGCCGCTGCTGACGAGAGTCACGCCGCCTACCGCCTACTTTAGGGCTAATTTGTAAATTACTTGAACCTGGGCCTTTGGCGCTCTTTTTAAATCTTCTTTCCCTCTGACTAACCTACTTCCAGCCAATACTAGCTCTTGCTGCTTCTTGCTGCTGCTTCTCTCCGACCTTCACGGAAAACACTTGAACCCGTTGAGTTCCTCCCAGCACTTTGTTTTCTGTTCAGGTTTCCAGCATCTGCAGTTCCTTGGTCATTAACATAACTCTGTCGTGGCCTTCCATATTTAAAATAATTCAAAGATTGCATGGTAAAATAATGTAAAGGCAATAAAAATGTCAGCCTGCCCCTGTTTGTAACTGAAGATAGAGACAAAATACTGAAGTAATTCAGCGGGACAGGCAGCATCTCTGGAGAGAAGGGATGGCCTTTTCCTTCTCTCCAGAGATGATGCCTGTCCCACTGAGCTACTTCAACATTTTGTGTCTATGGTGTAAAACAGTATCTGCAGTTCCTCCCTATACTGTTTATATCTGGACATGCTCCATGGCGAGTGTGAGGAATATCATGCATTATTCCCTGAAGTGATCCATGAGTATGCTTGCTTTCTGAAAAATGCAGTTTGTAACTTACTGTGGAAACTGTAGTTCATCAGGAACCACACCTCTTCCTGCACTTTGTTTGTCATTTTCTCTGACTTGACCGGTGACCCAGTGACGACTGCAAGCAGGAAAGCTGTAGAATGCTCCAGTGAACAGCATGAGCCAGAATATCACTTCCACCAACAACAACTGCATTAAGAACAACTCTAGTCTAGAATTCAAGTTTATGTTTAAAGTTCTAGGAAGTTAACAGTATTCAGCTCTGTCTACGGATTATGAAATACAGCTCTTAACACTTCACAAATACCATTGATTCCTCTGTGCTGTTAAACTCCCTATCTATTGCAAAGTCTATCGCAGTAACCATGAATTATAGGATGAGAAAATGGTTTAAAATCTTAAATTGTGACTGTGATATTTTGATTGTTTATCTTTAAGTTTATGTTTTATTTATTCAATTGTACAATGGAACAAATTTATCACACTAATTGATTTTCAAGCAGTTACAATACAATACAATACAATACAACGGTTTATTTGTCACATTGCACAAAAAGTACAAGTGAAATGATACGTCAGCAGCGATACAATGATAAAGGGCACACACAAAAACACAATAAATTTTAAACATAAACATCCACCACAGCATTCATCACTGTGGTGGAAGGCACACAATTTGCCCAGTCCTCCTCCATTTCCCCCCGTGGTCGGGACCTCAACCCTCCGCAGCCATTGCTGCGGGCGTCCAGATGGTAAAGGACAAGGTACAAGTCCAGGTAAGTCCAGAGTCGGCTCCTCCCCACCGGAGACCGCGGCTTTTAGTTGGTGTAGGCCGCAGGCCGGCGGCCGAAGATTTAAAGTTCCCTCCACGTCGCAGCCGTAAGCACCGCAGTCTGCAGGGCCGGCGGTCGAAGCTCCCCTCCAGGGGTGATGTTAAGTCCATACCGGACCCGCGGTAGAAGTTGGCCGCGGGCCGGCGGTGGAAGCTTCTTCTTACCCCCGGGTCCCCCACGAGGGATCCCGGGCTGTAGACGCCGCGCCAGCTGGAGCTGTGCAGACCGCGGCTTCAGGCTGCTGTCTGCTGCGGGCCAACGGAACGGAGCGCTCCCCTCCAGCGAGCCCCAGCTCCGTGCTGACAGTCCACGCTGCACCCGCCGCCGGAGCCCCGAGCCCCGGGCGCGTCCCTGGGAAAGGCCGCGTCGATCCTCGCTGTTAGGCCACGGGGGAGGCGACCTGGAAAAAGTCGCCTCTCCATGGAAGAGGCGGCCGAAACGGTTTCCCCCTTACCCCCCCACACCACCCCCCACACAAAACACACTAAGAAACACTAAAAACAGACTTTAAGACATACTAAAAAAATAAAAAAAGTTGAAAAGACCGGTATCAAAAAAAAAAAAAAGGTTATATGCCACCTTTGATATTTTCAGGATGTGCCAATGTACGTTACACCCAAGTTAATATATTTATCTACAACATAACAAGGCCATTTTGTCCCATAAAGTTTATCTCAGGTTACAGTGTGACACTGTTTCCTATTTTTTCCACATGTTATTCCCTCCCATTCCCATCAAGTCCCCTGGATTTTACCACTCAAATCCTCACTAGGGTCAATTTGGAGGGGGCAATTAACTCCCCAAACCACCATTTTTTATGACTAGAGGGGGGTGGAGGGGTGGGGGGGGGGAGGGGGGTGGAGGAGGGGGGGGGGGGGGGGGGGGTGGGGGGGATACCAAAGTAGACAGGAGAAATTGCATAATTACAGGAAGATATACAAACTCCACACAGATAGCACTGGAGGCAAGGAGTGTCATACAGCACAAAAACAGGCTCTTCAACACAACTCATCCATGCCGAACATCTACACTTTATACACCTCGTATAAGTTGTGAGACAGTCGATCTACTTGCTATGCTGCCATGTTGTCCGTTCTAAAAACAACATATTTAATACTAAGTGTTTAAGAAGGAACTGCAGATGCTGGAGAATCGAAGGTTACACAAAAAAGCTGGCGAAACTCAGCGGGTGCAGCAGCATCTATGGAGCGAAGGAAATAGGCAACGTTTTGGGCCGAAGAAGGGTCTGAAGAAGGGTTTCGGCCCAAAACGTTGCCTATTTCCTTCGCTCCATAGATGCTGCTGCACCCGCTGAGTTTCTCCAGCTTTTTTGTGTAATATTTAATACTAAGATTGTTTCTGTTTTTAACTCAGATAATCTGCAAACAATGCCTTTCTTTATATCACCAAAAGATCTGGCTATTTCAGTGCCCTCCAACTATAAATTCTATCCCATCAAATGTTCTGTTTATTGAACTTATCCTGGCCATGTTCCGTTTAGCTTGCATCCTGCCTTCATTCTATTCTGTGCAAACTTGAAGTCAATCAAAACTGCAGCTATATGTTATGTTGCATTATCTAATTCATCCTATTTCTCAATGCTTACTAACCAACATTCTCTCCTGCTTAAATATTAGATCAATTTTAACATTTTTCACCACTGCTTTCAATTACCTGCAGAGTGTAGCCCTTCCCTACCTCTGTAATTTTCTCCATCCCTGTGACCTTCCAGGTTACTGCACTCTTTCAAATACAGTCTCTTGCACACCCACAAATGTAATCCCGTCACCACTTACAGCCATGCCTTCAGCTCTCAATGTTCTAGAGTTCACTCCCTAAATCACTTTGTTCTCTTTCAAGGCTCTATGACTAAGCTGTTCTTGGATTTTGTAGACTAACACTCCCATGAAGAGCCTTGTTAACAATTGTTGTTAATCTTCTCACTGATCTATGTTGAATCTGTTATTTTCTTTAAATTCTTGTCAATAGTATGTTGCGCCCTTGTGTAATTGTATTTCCCTTCACAGTTCTTGTCACATAGAAACATAGAAATTAGGTGCAGGAGTAGGCCATTCGGCCCTTCGAGCCTGCACCGCCATTCAATATGATCATGGCTGATCATGCAACTCAGTATCCCGTACCTGCCTTCTCTCCATACCCTCTGATCCCCTTGGCCACAAGGGCCACATCTAACTCCCTCTTAAATATAGCCAATGAACTGGCCTCAACTACCCTCTGTGGCAGAGAGTTCCAGCGATTCACCACTCTCTGTGTGAAAAAAGTTCTTCTCATCTCGGTTTTAAAGGATTTCCCCCTTATCCTTAAGCTGTGACCCCTTGTCCTTGACTTCCCTAACATCGGGAACAATCTTCCTGCATCTAGCCTGTCCAACCCCTTAAGAATTTTGTAAGTTTCTATAAGATCCCCTCTCAATCTCCTAAATTCTAGAGAGTATAAACCAAGTCTATCCAGTCTTTCTTCATAAGACAGTCCTGACATCCCAGGAATCAGTCTGGTGAACCTTCTCTGCACTCCCTCTATGGCAATAATGTCCTTCCTCAGATTTGGAGACCAAAACTGCATGCAAAATTGTCACGTTTTGCTTCACAAGCTTCATTGGTTCTCAATGCTTTAGATTACAATTGAAACACAAAGTACTTGTGCTGTAACACCAGGATAAGTGCTCAACCAGGAAAACCGAGCCTAAAGTCAAAGTAGTGTCTAAACTGCTTATGCTAAGGACAATAACTAACTCCATATGCAATAATTAGCTATCTATATGTTAACAAGCACATACAAACTGATTGTGTAGATGCCAGTATATCATTGGGGTTGTCAAGTGGACACCTTTCTTCACTGATATTTTGTTGAGTTAGGCCCACGACACCTCAGGAAGGCTCAACAATTAGTTCTGGCAACCAAGAACCATCCCCCTCAATACCTGCATTCCCCACCTATGTTACCAGTATCCACTAAATAAAGGAAACTATAGATGATTTATTCATTCAAATGCTACACACTCGCATCCTATTTTGCACTTATCCTAACCCATCATTAAACTCGTAACGCCACAAATATCAACCTCACATATAAAACCAGATATACTTACATGGAATTAAACTTACAAAGAAATATACCTATACATTTCCTCTCTGTCCACAACTGACACTGGTTCTTCTCCACCAAATCCACCTACAGACTTGCTCTGCTGCCTCTGACATCTCCTTTACGGCCTGACGCACTCTGTCCATAAATTCCTAGCTCTCCAAATAGCGAGGTGGTCGATCGCGCTATGAAACCTCTACAACCCACCTCTTCCATATGTACTTTTGCTTTCCATCCTCACTGCTCAACTTATGCTGCCAAATCTACATCTCTAAGCTTTTTCCTTTCATACACCTCTTCCACTAAGTTTTCCCAAGACACCGTCAGTTTTATGAAATGCACTATCCGCTGACAAACTGGCCATAACACTATATCTGGCCTATAGTGCATGAGGCCCCAAACTCAACAAATGGCCTCAAATTCAACACATCTCCCAAGTCTCTACTTCCCAGGTCTTTTGATGCCAAGAGCCAAGAGTGTTTAATTGTCATATATACTGGCAATGAAACAATGCAATTTTTCCCTGCCACAGCTTAACAGACCCATTAGCGCAATCACACACAAATTCATAGCCAATTATAAATAATACAATAAATGAATCATCAGTAATACTAGGTAACCAGATCATAATAGTTCCAACTGAATTGTACTGCTACCAGACTAAAGTGTATAGTTGATCATAGTTGCTGAAGTAGGGTTGTGGTCAGGTGTTGTTAACTGACTTTTGGCTCTTGGCAATGTGGTTTCACTGAAAAGTGACCATGAGGACCTAAACCAGAGTAAATAGGAAGAAGCTGTTCCCTTAGCAGAGGGGTCAAAAAACAGGGAACATAGGGTTAAAGTGATTGGTTGAAAGATTAAAGGAGAAATGAGGAAACATTTTTAAGCCAAAGAGAAGGTGAGGATTTTGAACTTAAGAATTTAAAAAATGTTTGGTGCTTAGTCTTCTGACTTCCCCTTTCTCGTCAGATTAGTCCCTTGGTCTTGTTGATATTCATTGAGGTTGTTGTTTTATCTCTCTCCTATACACTGAATCATCATCACTCATGATTTGGACAACCACAGTGGTATAAACAGCAAATCTGTAGAGTTGGACAGCAGCCTGCCATGTTTTACTGTATGTCAATGGTCTAAAGCAGAGTGGAGAGCCAGTGAAACAGTATCTGCCGTGGGCATGATTGCATTATCTGCCATGGCAAATTGAAGCTGATGCGGGCCATTCCTGAAGCAAGAGTTGATTCACACCATAACCAACTTCTTGAAGCACTTCATGATGGTAGATGTAAATGCTATTGGAGGGTAGTTATTGAGGCAGGTCACCATGCTCTTCATAGGCACCGATACAATAAATGCTCTTTTGAAGCAGATGGGTACCTCAGACCGCAGAAGCGAAGGGTTGAAGATGTCCATGAATACTCTAGCCAGTTGGTCCACACAGGTCTGCAGAACTTGGGCAGGTGTATCATCTGGGCTCGGTGCCCAATGTGGATTCACCTTCTTGAAGTATGCTCTGGCGTTAACACCAGATACTGAGATTACAGGGTCATCTGGTATGTGGCCCCACATGTAGGTGGGTCATTGCTCCTCCTTTCGAAGCGTAAAAGTTGTGCTCATCCGGAAACGGCATAATTGTGACGCATGTTAACTGGCTCACCTTGTAGGAGGTGAGAGCGTGCAAGTTCTGCCACTGCTGTGTGTGTCTCCAGCCTAAGCTCAAAGTTGTCTCTCCATGCTCCCAGTGGCCTTCAGGATACCTAGACTGCCAGGGATCAACACAAAAAGCTGGAGTAACTCACCAGGACACCTTGTTGGAGACTGATCATCAGTATCAGTGGAGAAAAAAAAGACTGAGTAGAGATGTGATACTTTTACAAGATCATGGTAGGTTTACATTGAGTGAATAGAGCAAAGTGGTTCCATTCGCAGATACTTTGAGGACTAGAGAACACTGATCCAACAATCAGAGGTGGAATCTGAGGAAATTATGGTTGTGAAATAAAACTCAGTGCCTGTAATGATTATTGGAAGAAGTTCAACAGGCTTTCAAAGAGAGATACCAGTCTGACTAAGTGTCCCGGCCCAGAAACGTCACCTTTACAAGTCCTCTACAGATGCTGCCTGACCCACTGAGTTATGCCAACACCTTGGGTTTTTTATGTAAGCCTTCAAAAGGAAATTCGATTGCAGCTTGAGGGTAAATAATTCTCAGGGCTGTGTAGATAGAGCATTGGATGTAACTGAACAGGTTACTCTTTGAGGAGTGTCTAGGAAGGAACTGCAGATGCTGGTTTAAACCAAAGATAGACACAAAAAACTGGAGTAACTCAGTGGGTCAGATAGCATCTCTGAAGAAAAGGAATAGGTGACGTTTTGGGTTGAGACCCTTCTTCAGACGAATCAGGGGAAAGGGAAACGAGATATAGATGGTGATATAGAGAGATATAGAACAAAGGAATGAAAGATATGCAAAAAACTAATGGGCCTGTCCCATTTAGGCGATTACTTTCATATTAGGGACCCCCCTACAACAATGTCTACAACAATGTCAACAACAACCTACCTCCTAGTCGATGCCAAGCGATGGCAAGCTACCAACAACCGCCGACCCATAGGATGTCCACCTACGACCACACCTACGACAACCTATGTCCACCCAAGCTACGACAAGGTAAAGCAATTCAGTCGCCGGTACCTGTCGCCGGTTGACCTAGGTTGACGTAAGTAGTCGCCAATGGAATTCACCAAAGTTAGCACCGGCGACAAACTCCGTCATCCTGGCGACAACCCACATCGTGGTGACAGCACCTTCGTCAGGCTACGAACGTTGGCATCAAGCCCACGGGCTCCGACTGTCACCAAAAAGCTGTGAACATTTCTAAATCCAGCGGCGACCAGAAAAAAGGTACAACTTTGGGGGACTGAGAAGACCCTACAGGCAACACCCCGGCGACCAAGTGGCGACAGCCTAGTCTCCTGGAGTCACCTAAAACATCGCCTAAGTGGGACGGGCATAACGATGATAAAGGACGCAGGCCATTGTTAGCTGTGGCCAAGGTGAGAAGGAGTTGCATAAAATGAGGCTCAACAAGACGACTTTGAAGCTAGTACAACGGCTCTTTGAGGAGCTGGCATGGATGTGATAGGTTTAAGGGTTTCTCTATTGTCTATGATATACTAAAAAATCAAAGTATTATCTTTGAAAATTAGCTGGAAAGAAATCTTCAACATAACACATGCAGGATGTCGCCGGGCGCTGTGGGGATAATCCTGTGGTGAATATAATACACCATTAAACTAATGGTGTTTACCTATTCACTTAATTAAGTTAAACATTTTAAACTGTGATGCTAACAAATCCCATGGAAAAGGTTTGCGGGGATAGATTCGAGCGCCTCAGCTGTGGCTGTGTTTTTCTTTGGCTCCTATGGTAGTTCTGTCAGCTATTGAGTAGAAAGGCTGCGCATTCTAGTCCCACACCAAGAAGCTGCACTTCTTTGTTGATCTGAGTGTCTGCTGCTCTCAGAGCTGTTGCAGTCCTTCAGATGAGAAGGCCCCGCTAACTCTCTCAGCACAATCTACCACAGGAGCAATTGAGTTTTATTTATTGTGTAGGAAGGAACTGCAGATGATGTTTTAAACCGAAGATAGATACAAAATGCCGGGGTAACTCAGCGGGACAGGGTGACGTTTCGGGTCGAGAGCTTTATCTTTATTGTCATGGTCAGATCTATCCTTCATTCAACTTTAACAAAGGGGATAATTCGGTCGTACACAAAACTGCTGGAGAAACTCAGCGGGTGCAGCAGCATCTATGGAGCGAAGGAAATAGGCAACGTTTCGGGCCGAAACCCTTCTTCAGACAATTCGGTCCTTTCGCTGTGTTGAGGTTCCGACTTTACAATTGGGATAATATTTAACATAATTACAATTGGGACAATATTTAAAGATTTTATAATTGGGACAATATTTCCGAATTACTCGTTTAATCATATTTCAGAAATGAAGTCTTCAATCAAACATTCACATTAACGATTTGACAATATTGTTTTACTTTAAGTTGGAACGAATTATCGCATTATTTTCCTTATAATATACCTTTGGTATCTGGGGGGTATGTTGTTACAATGTTTCGCCGATAAATAACCGTGGTGAATTAATTCTACCATAAACATTAACAACGCTTTGGCAAATATGCTGTCTGCATTGGGCGATCCGCTGTCTTCAACTGGTGTGTCGTTTTGAAACAAATGTCATATCGTATCGGTTAATCAAACGTTATATGAATGCTCCAAGTATAAACGACGCGTGTGGTGCATCTATGAGAGAGACAGAGACAGCTACTGTTTACTGCTTACAGCTGCAAGAACGTGTAGCGACCAATAAAGGGATAGAGGTCTATTGCGAGTTTATGTACAGGGACATATCTATCCATGCACTGTATACTTGTATTTATACTTATGCATTTTAAATATGTATGTCATGTTTTATACTTTGGCAATATAACGATGTATTTTACCATGCCAATACAGTTTTTTTTTTTTTAATTGAAAAATTGAAAATTGAAATTGAATTGACAGAGAGATGCGACTTTCAAAAATAATTTATTTGTGTAGACATTGTTTGGGAAGTGAGGTCTCACTAACATTGGCTCTGAACTACATAGATAATAACTACATATTGTTATTATTGCTCTATTAATGTTTGTTATTTAATTGTACTTATATGCGCGTGTGGGTATATATTTGTATATATATGCATATTATATATGTGAGTATGTGTACTGTATATATACACATACACTTCTTTTTTTCTCGTTTATTACACTGTTTACAGTGTACTATGTTTACATATTCTGTTGTGCTGCAGGGAGTAAGAATGTAATTGCTCCATCTGGGACATGTATGACAACAAGGCAATCCTGCCTCTGATATTAAGTGCATGGAATGGGGAATGATGGAGCAGCAGCGGACACGACTGGTGTTGAAATTGTCGGCTCCTGGTTTCCAGGAAATGATGTCTGTGATGAAGGGGAGGCAGAAAATGCGGAGACTGGAAAAGAGGACATAGGGAAGGCGGGCGGGCGGGCGGACGCGCAGTGCGCGGGCACGAGGAGTGTCCGGGGGCGCGCTGGGAGCCGGGAGCGCGCCGAGTGCTGGGTGGAGCTGGAGCCGTGACCCGGGAGGCTGCCGGCGGTCCCGGTGCAGCAGCAGCAGCAGCAGCAGCAACAGCAACAGCCCAGTGACAGCTAGGAGCGGAGGATGGAAGCGGCCGGGAGCAGGCGGCCGGCCCCCGCCTGCAGCCGTGGGTAGCCCGGGGAGGGGAGAGCCGCGCCCGGGGAGGCAGCGGCCACAGCAGCCGTCCCGTCCCGTCCTCTCGGGGAATAAACAGTCCGGATCCGCCTGGTTGACTTGGGAAGGAGCGGCGGCGGCGGCGGGATGCCGTAAGAGTGACAGGCCGGGGGTGTATCTGCGGCTCAGCCGAGCGCTTCAATGATGGGCGACGCCACGGACCCGGCCAAAGACATGAAGAAGACGTTCATTGTCCCTGCCATCAAATCCTTCGATCACTACGACTTCTCCAGAGCCAAGATCGCCTGCAGCCTGTCGTGGTTGGTGGCCAAGGCGTTCGGGACAGGTAGGCGGCGGGGGCAGCGGAGCTGGGGGTGGGATTGCCGCAGCCCGGGGAGGGGAGGGGGGCTCTCGCTGGGCGGCCGATCGGCTATAGTTGCAGACACATCAGCGCCCTGTGAACTGCCGGCCTCATTAAACACTTCAAACACCAAACGGTTTGCAAATGCATTGACATTTGGTCGGCTCTGAATTCCCAGGAAGGTTGTCCAGTTCTTGTGCCCCAAAAGGAAAGATCCCATTTGCCTTGTATTCCTATATTTCAGGAATGCATAGTTGGTACATGGGTTTGTTTGTTTCTATATAAATCAATCAACGAACTACACAATTATCCTTCCAAAACGGGGGTCGAATGATTGTAAGAATTATTGACACCACTGTAATTATTCCTTGTTGTGCGGGAATTTTGTTTATATACTACAGTAATAACACGAATATATACCCTGCATTCATTTGTGGAAACAATGTTTTACCTGTAATACACAATTTTTACTCTATCAAATGCCTAAAGGTAGGTAAGAGAAGGTCAAGGACACACGAGGACAATTTCTGGAAAATCTGCTGTTCACATCTATAGCATGGGGGAAATTAGATTCATATATGATTTCTCTACGCTATTTACACTGCTTCTTGTAAAAGTGTATGGCTGTTATTTTAGAGTGGCAGGTGAACTAGATGCAGAACAAGAAGTTATGATGGTGAGTTGCAGCAACTGACCAAGAGTGGGGTAAATATTTAGTTGTTTTGATGAGTTTCTTTTGAAGCCCTGTCAATTCAGGGCAATATCAACACTAAGAAGGCCCCAATGCCCCATAAACTGTGGTTTGCACATTACATATGACATAGGAGCAGAATTAGGTCATTCAGCCCATCGTGATTACTCTACTATTCAATCATGTCTGATCTGTTTTTCCCTCTCAACCCCATAACCTTTGACACCCTTCCTAATCAAGAAACTATTAATCTCTGCCATACAAATACCCAAATGATGGCTTCCACAGCTGTTTGTGGCAATTAATTCTACAGATTCACCATCCTCTGGCTAAAGAAATTCCTCCTCATCTCCATGTTAATGGTACTTCCTTTTATTCTGAGGCTGTGCCCTCTGGTGCTACCTAATGTAATGAATTCTCTGTCACACCTGCCACAGACGAAGGCTGTGTTGAGAAGTGCAGCCTTTGTCTCATCTTGTCTGCTTTCTCAGCCTACCAAGCTTTCCATTTTTCCATTCCTCTTCTGAAGCTCTTGTGATCGGGAAGCGTCGGACCTCCTGACCACGGCAGCTTTCATTGAAGTCCATATCTTCTAACCTTGCGGGTAGACACAAAATGCTGGAGGAACTCAGCGGGCCAGGCAGCATCTCTGGAGATGAGGAATGGGTGATGTTTTGGGTCAGACCCTTCTCCAGAGATGCTGCCTGCCCTGCTGAGTTACTCCAGCATTTTCGGTCTACCTTTGATTTAACCCAGCATCTGCTGTTCTTTCCTACACATCTTCTAACCTTGCTTCCATTTGTCCTTATAATGAAGATATGGACAGGAAGCCATTGCCAGTGTTGGGTTCAACATGCAGAATTTGCTTGGAAATAGACCCGTTAGTCATGTGGTGAATGTGCACTTCTTCTTCTTGTGTATGGTGTGCACAGCCTAAAGTTGTAGGTCAACTTGTTCTAATTGATCTACTTATTTGTGCACGTCGGGTTAATTGCATTAGTCGAAACAGGGTGGACCACGTGAAGGTTGCAATCTCCCACCTCTGCTAATCAGTGTAAAGGTTGTTGACTTAATAACAAGAGAGTGCTAATAGACGGTCCTCTCCAGAATATTGTCATGTCGAGGGATACCTAGAATGTGTTCAGCACGGCAAAGATGGAAACAGGGACACAAAGAACTGCAGATGCTGGAATCTTGAGCAAAAACACAAGTGCAGGAGGAACTTAGCGGGTCAGGCAGCACCTATGAGGGGAATGGAGAGACAACATTTCGGGTCAGGACCTTTCTTCAGAAGAAGGGTTTCGACGTGAAACGTCACCCATTCCTTCTCTCCAGAGATGCTGCCTGTCCCGCTGAAATACTCCAGCTTTTTCTATTTACCTTTCTTCAGACTGATTGGTGTAGGGGAGAGAGAGAGGTGGGCACTACATGAAATTGGACTGTTTAACGTTCAAACTGTTGTAAGCTATCCAAGTGGAATAGGATGCACTATTCATCCATTTTGCTTAAGGCCTCACTTTGGCAATGGAGGAGCCCAAGGTCAGTTTGGGAATGGGATAGGGAGTTAAAATGGTTAGCATGTGGGAGATCCAACAGACCTTGGCAGACTGAGCATACACTTTCTGCGAAAGGGGCGCCTAGTCTATGCTTGGTCTTGTTGACATAAAGGAGGTCACATGAGAGCTCTGAATGCAGTTGATGAGGTTGGGAGAGGTGCATGTGAACCTCTGTCTCACCTGGAAGGTGTGCTGGGGTCCTGGGATGGAGGTGAGGGGGAGGTGTTACATCTCCCATGGTTTCAGGGAAAAGTGACTGGGGAGGGAATGGGTTGGGTGGGAATGCAATCGCAAGCCTTGGAGTTGTGGGGAGAGTTGGCTCCATGCAACATGGAAAGTTGAGACCATGTTGAAGCTGGTGGAAATGTCGGAGAAAGATGTACTATCCTTTATCAGCTCGGGGAGGAGGAGACGGAGCAGAATTGTGCCATAAGAGACACGGTTGAGGGTAGACAAATAATGCTGGAGTAGCCCAACCGGGACAGGCAGCATCTCTGGAGAGAACGAATGGGTGACATTTTGGGTCGAGACTCTTCTTCACATTGAGTGTCAGGAGAGAGGGAGACACAGAGATAAGGTGTGAAAACACAACATCAAAAAAAGATGCAGGTTAAGAAAAATGTAGAATAGATCATTGTTAGCTAGGAGAAGGTGACAACGAAGCAAACAGAGATAACATTTAATCATATGGACAGTCAGACTGGTTGGAGAACTAGGAAAGCGGAGGGATGGAGAGTTTAGTTTAGATATACAGCGCAGAAGCAGGTCCACCGAGTCCTCGCCGGCTAGCGATCCCTGCACATTAACATTATCTTACACACACACAAGGAACAATTTATATGTACCAAGCCAATCTACCTATTGCCCATGGTGCCCCACCGAGAACGAGGGAAAGCAAGGGTTACTTGAAGTTAGAGAAGGCAATATTCATACCTCTGGGGTGTAGGCTGCCCAGGCGAAATATGAGGGTTCTGTCCACATAGCAGGGGGGCATGCCGTGTCAATTGACGAAAGAGGACATCTCTAGAATGGAAAGGCTCGTCTTGGGAGCTGATGTGGCAGAGACCATGGAAGTAAGGTTAATGGATTGTATCCTTGCAAGAGGGAGGGTGGGAGCAGCTGTCTTTCCTCATGCCCTATATGCGTTGCTCAGGTCTTGCTACTGTAGAGGTGTGGAATCAAAACATCAACTTGGAGGACTTGCAATTTCTGTTAGGTTGCTGTTGTTTCACACTCTTTTACCGAGCGTTGGATATTAATAGCCCAATTGGTGTTGCATCTTTTTAGGGCAGTGTGATCGCAAGATAAGCCTTTACTTGTTTTCTTTTCCTTACAGACATTTTTGAGGCAAACATAATGGTACTAAAGTTTATTTTACATTCCAAAAACATTTGAATTTGTATGTTAGGTTAGAGTATTGAGAATGTAATGGAGCATACAGTTTAAGGCTATATATATATATATATATATATCTATATTGGTAATGTACACTCATATTCCATCAATTTGAATCCAGTATAGAAACATGTATACTGTAATAGTTTGCAATTTAAGTTGTATACTTGAGGTTATCTAAATGTCTGCTTCTTTCCTTACCATATAGTGATTGACCTACAGTATATTGGTCACAGTTCAAAGTGCTTTGATTTTTTTTAATTCTCACCATTCTAATTGTCAATTTTTCAATTGAAGACTAGTTATGGACCTGCGGTGTTCATCCTCAAACTGTACTTGGAATTCTATCATAATGTCCCTGGGATCTTTAACCACAAGGTGCCTTCTTAATCCTCCCTCATTACACAAGACCAAGTCCGAACTAGCCCGTTCCTTGGTAGGACCTGCCTGATCTCCCGGTTGCCAAACACTTCAATTACCCTTCCTATTCCCACACTGACCTTTCTGTCCTATGCCTCTTCCATTGCTAGAGTGAGGCCAAATGCAAATTGGGGGAACAGAATCTCATTTCACTTGGGCAGTTTACAACCCATTGGTATGGGTATTGATTTCTCTAACTTCAAGTAATCTCTGCATTCCCTCTCTCTCCATTGCTCCCCCACCCAAATTGTACCAGCTTCAAAGTCGCCTTGTTCACTGTCATTGTCTGTAAATCGCTCTCACTTAACAAACAGCTAACAATTACCTGTTTCCTTCATCATCATTACGTTTTTGCATATCCTTCATTTATTTGTTCTATTTCTTCTATCACCCTCTATCTCATCACCAGTGTCTCTATTCCTTTATCTGTTTTCCTTTTCCCGGCCTCTCCTGCCTGTTTTTGGTAGGACCTGCCTGATCTCCCGGTTGCCAAACACTTCAATTACCCTTCCTATTCCCACACTGACCTTTCTGTCCTATGCCTCTTCCATTGCTAGAGTGAGGCCAAATGCAAATTGGGGGAACAGAATCTCATTTCACTTGGGCAGTTTACAACCCATTGGTATGGGTATTGATTTCTCTAACTTCAAGTAATCTCTGCATTCCCTCTCTCTCCATTGCTCCCCCACCCAAATTGTACCAGCTTCAAAGTCGCCTTGTTCACTGTCATTGTCTGTAAATCGCTCTCACTTAACAAACAGCTAACAATTAATTACCTGTTTCCTTCATCATCATTACGTTTTTGCATATCCTTCATTTATTTGTTCTATATCTCTCTACATCACCATCTATATCTCTTGTTTTCCTTTTCCCGACTCTCCTGCCTGAAGAAGGGTCTCGACCCGAAATGTCTCCTATTCCTTTTCTCCAGAGACCCACTGAGTCACTGCAGCATTTTGTGTCTATCTTCACTCTAAAAAGCTCCCCTCGCATTCCACAAATTAATCTTCCACAAGGCCCTGCCGATGTGGTTCATGCAATCAGTATGTAGATGAAATCTCCCATGATAATTGCAGTTCTCTGCAAATGTGCCGTAGATATTTTCCTATTTCTCTTACGAATAATTGAGAGTCCATATTTTGGGGTCAATAGACTACTCTCATCCACGTCTTCCATCTCCCGCTATTCATGATCTAGCTGAAATACCTGATTCTCCTTCACCATTCTGGTTTAAACTGAAGATGGACACAAAACTCAGCGGGACAGGCAGTATCTCTGGAGAGGAGGAATGGGGGACGTTTCGAGTCAAAACTCTTCTTCAAACCCGTCAGACCTTTTTGTGTCTATCTCCATCATTATCCCCTAGTTTTCTATCACGACACAGCATTTCGATGCCACCGCACTGTCTTGTCCCTTTGGCCTATCTATTCCTTTGGAACAGTGTATAATGTGAAATACTAAGCATCCAGCCCTAATCTCCCTGCAATCACACTTTTGTAGTAGCTACTGCATCATATTCATACATTGATATCTGCACTACCAACTTGTGTATCATGTTGCAAATGCCACATTCATTGACATTAAACATTGACTTTCCTTTTTACCAGTTATTTACAACTCTGGATTTCCTTGGTTGCATATATTTCTGTCTGCACTTTCTGTCCTGGCCGATCACGCTACCACATTATCCTGTGCCACTGCTCTCTCATTTCCTCCTGGTAATTAACTCCACTGTTCTTGGAGACCTTCACCATCCCAGTGCCCGATGACAATGGTGTTGACTACCTCCAGTTATTACTTATTGATGACCTGTACCCATTTAAAAAAAAAATGCAACTGCAGTTCCTTGCGTTTACAAAAATGCTTTACCATCCACCTCTGGGTGGAAACCTGCCACCTTCATCACTATCATAGGAGCTCCTTGGCATCAGCTCCACTTACATCAACCGACTCCAACTGGTCCAGAACGCAGCCACACGACTCATCACCCACACCAAATCCTGGCATCACATCACTCCAGTCCTCAAACAACTTCACTGGCTTCCCATCTCCCACCGGATCACCTACAAAATCCTGATCCTCACCTACAAAGCCCTCCACCATCTGGCCCCCCCATATCTCACTGACCTCCTCTCCCCCTACCAATCCTCACGGTCCCTCAGATCCACATCAGCTGGTCTCCTCTCCATCCACATGTCCAACCTCCGCAGTTTTGGGGACAGAACCTTCTCCAGGGCAGCTCCCAGGCCCTGGAACTCCCTCCCCCAACTGATCCGCAATTCCGTGTCCCTCACCATCTTCCAGTCCCGCCTCAAGACCCATCTCTTCACCTCTGCCTATCCTTAGCCCCACGTCCCCCTCCCTTTTCATCTGTGCATTAATTGCCTCATACTGTGTTTTGTATTGAATTCTGTATTTACTTTGTGTACTAGTCATGTCTCTACTATTTATTTCATTCCCCTTACATGTTTTTCCTCTACCAGCTAAATTTTTGTAAGGTGTCCTTGAGACTCTTGAAAGGCGCCCATAAATAAAATGTATTATTATTATTATTATTATTGTCAAGCAGAAGAATGAACGCTAACCAATTAATGAAGTTATTCTGGCCCTTTCCCGTACTGCAAACCAATGGCAAAGAACTTCCTGGTCCATTTAAAGTCAGCCATTGTAATTTTCTGCAGTTCATGAGAAAGGATATAAACATGGTGGCAGTGTGGTGCTGGAGTTTACATTGTCTATGAAATACCAAGTTTACAATTTTTTGTTCCCTTGTCTTCAATAGTCATTCGAGTATAGCAACATTTGAGTCACTAGAACCTACATGGCAAGAACATTTGAGTTGCTAGCTCTGGGTATTCTAAGTTCCAGTCCAGTAAACTACCTAAACTTCTCTCTTGTCCCCCTGTTATTTTGTTCTCGTGTAAGATCCTGGCAAAGCTTTTGCCCAAGAGCTGTTTAAGATTGGGTCAAAATTGGGAGTTTGCAGAATATTGAAGGTTGCAGCGGGACACAGATCCGCTACAGAAATTGGCAGAGAAATTGCAGATGGAGTTTAATCCGAGCATGTGTGAGGTGTTACACGTTGGGAGGTTGAATGTAAGTAGAAATAAAATTAATAGCATTACCTGAACAGCATTAATGTACAGTGGGAATTTGGGGTCCAAATCCATTCCTCCCTGAAAGTGATGACATGTTGATCGAATGTTTAAGAAGGCATGTGGTATGTTTGCCTTCATTGGGCAGGACATTGATTGTAAGGGTCAGAAAGTCATGTTGTAGCTTTATAGGACTTTGGTTACGTCACATTTGGAGTATTGAGTGCAGTTCTGGTCGCCCCATTGTAGGAAGGATCTGGGAACTTTGGAAAATTTACCAGAATGCTGCCTGGATTAAGGGATACAGGAAGAGGCTGGACAGACTTGGATTGTTTTATCTGCAATGGCAAAAGCTGTAGAGAGACTTGATAGTGGTATATATAATTGAGAGGCAAAGAAAGTGTATAGAATCAGAATGGTTTTTACGGGATACTAAAACAAAATAATCGAGAGCATAGTATTAAGGTGAGAGGGACAGAGTTTAAAAGATGTGCGGGGCAAGTGGGTTTTTTTACACAGAGAGTAGTAAGTGGCTGGAACGGGCTGCTGGGGGTGGTAGTTGAGACAGACACGATAGTGGCATTTACGAGATTATTGGATAGGCATATGGATATGCAGAAATACGATTTGGTCTTGGTATTATGTTCGGCTTAGACATTGTGGGCCAAAGAACCCATTCCAGTGCTGTTCCCTGCTCTATGTACCAATGTAATTTGAGCACATCTATACATAACTAAAAACTCTGATCTTGTTATCTTCCGGTTTGTGCAGTTTGAGTAAAAACGGTATGAGATAGCGCTATGATTTTTTTGCCAGCTCACTCACTGTTCTCCTGTGCTGCGGGTGCAACAAGTATCGTTCCTATCGGTGGCATATTGTAAAAGTTAGCGAGGTTTAAAAATCTTAAAATACGCACGTGCGCAGATCAACCTCCTCTCCGGCCAGTCAGTGCCGCGCGAATTAGTCTCTTCTCCTGTCATTCCCCGGGACGGTCCGCCCCTTCCTGCACGATAGCGCCTTTACTGGAGCTGAGGGACGCTCTGGATGGCTGGCAGAAGTCTCCAACCGGACACAATTTTCGGAGGGACTAGAAGCGGCCCAGCCCAGCGCGGAGTCGGAAATATCACCGATGTCGCCAAACGGAAAGTGGAGACTCTGATCCCGGCGGAGGAGAACGACCAGCGCCCTCTGTGAGTCCCCATCACACCGCCAACTCCAGCCCCTTCCCTTCTGGTCTCCCTCGTTGACTCCTATCCCTCTACCCCGTGATATCCCCCTCTCCCCCATGGCTCTTCCCTCTTCTTTTCTCCATGCTCTCTACCCCCACACCGCCCACACAACCCCCCCCCACACAACCCTCGCCCACACACCCCTCCCCCCCACAACCTCCCCCTGCCCCCGCACCCCCCACACACCCCCCCTGCCCACACACACCCCTCCCCCTGTCCCATACCCGTCCCCCCCCCCATACCCTTCACCCCCGCCCACACCACCCCCGCACACCCCTCCCCCTGCGCACACCCCTCCCCCTGCCTACACCCCGCATACCATCCCCCCCGCCCACACCCTCCCCCCCGCCCACATACCCCGGCCACCCCTCCCCCTGCCTACACCTCCCCGCCCACACACCTTCCCCCCCGCCCACACACCCCTCCCCCCGCCCCACACCCTTCCCCCCCCCCCACACACCCCCCTCTCCCCGCCCACACCCCCCCCCCGCCCACACACCCCTCCCCCCCGCCCACACCCACCCTTCTCCCCCCCCCCAAACACTCCTCCCCCATGCACCCCCCCCCCCCCCCTCCCCCCCCCCCCCACCCCCCCCCCCCATACCCCCCCCCCCCCCCCCCCCGCCACAAACCCTTCTTCCCTCCCCTCCCTCATATGAAGAGGCGGGGGAAGGCATGCTGTGGGGATGAGGGGAAATGAGCCGCTCCTGTGCTGTTAGGGGCTATGGGTGAATGGTGGAATATTACTTTGGGGGAATGGGTGAGTGATGGAATATTGCGTTGGGGAATGGGTTGCGTTGAGGGGGGGGGGGGGGCAAGCCTCCCATGTGACTGGGACCCAACGGGTCCCACTTAGTCTAGTAATGCACTAAGCGGCACTGGTCAACTGTAGTGTGGTTATAAAATATCCAGCAAAGTGCACTTTAGATAAGTATGACAATCTTCCAATATTAGAAAATCATTTGATTCAATTGAAGAACGATAAATGCTTGTGATAATTTTTTGGTAAAACAATCCTTATAGGGTCATTTACGATCCAGTTGGATGGTACAATGGGAAAACTAAGAGGATGAAGCTAATGGGGTTAAATACTCTTTCCTCATCCATGACCTCGAAAACTGGTTGGCTGCATTCCCCATGGGTACAAATATATGGCAGCAAAGTTGGCAGGGAAGAACAAATTGTTGGATTTGCAATTTAATAGAAAAAGTGACTTTTGAGATGAGTCCAGCGAGTAATTATTTGTAAACTCTTTCCTACAGAACATTTTGCATGAAAGTCGTATCACTTTATAACGTTGTCTTGCTTCACATTTTTGTTAGTAATCAAAAATGAATGCCTTAAAAATATTGCCCATTCTCAGTGGAATGTAAGTAAATATTTTGGAATAATATCTGATGCATTGACCAAATTTGTAACTGTAGTGTGCATAAAAAAGAGAAATCAGTTCATCTGAGGAACAAAATAGTTCATCTGATTATCCAAATCATTATCAGCCTATAATATGGCGTCATTGTAACAGCATTTGGTTTTCTTGTAGTTGAGTCCCATTTGAATGTAATGAAATTCCTCTACTATCTTAAGGTTTAACATAATTGGTTTTGAGTATCATTTCCAACTTGTAATGTTACGTATTTTACATTGAAGAAAATCTGTTTTTCCAAAGCAAAATCATTTTCCAAACATTATGACATGCAGTACTGTCCTGAAAAGGAAAAGACTGAGAATTATGCCTGAAATCATTTATTTGACTATAATTGGCAAATAAATTGTTTCTGCAAAAACAAACATTCTGAAGAAATTGAACTTGTGTCCTGCCATCTTGCCGTATAGCTGGAATTGAATTGTAGGAAGACCTTCCTTTTGTCAAAAGTGAAACAATAATTATATCAAACACATCAGGGCAGGCAGCATCTCTGTAGTGAAGGAATGGGTTAGTCTGAAGAAGGGTCTTGACCCAAAACATCACCCATTCCTTCTCTCCAGAGATGGTGCTGTCCTGCTGAATTACCCCAGCATTTTGTGTCTATCTTCGGTGTAAACCAGCAATTCCTTCCTACAAAATAATTAGATCATTTGTTAAGGGTTCACTTATAAACTCCACTAGTTAGGAGTTATGGGCCTGTTCCACTTAGGTGATTTTTTTCGGCGACTGCTGGCAAATGTCATAGTCGTAGCAGGTCACCGAAAAAACGGTGACTGGACCCCCCTACGACAATGTCTACGACAAGCTACATCAACCTACCACCTAGACTTGAGGAGAGACCACTCAGGCATCACCCCGCGGCCATGTGGCGACAACTTAGTCGCCTGTAGTCGCCTAAAAAATCGCCTTAGTGGGACAGGCCCCATTACTGTCAGAGCTTTCGAGAAAGGTTAGTATTAGTGTTTGCATTTTCAACATTTGTTGATGGGCTTGCTCTGCCATTCCAAATATGGATTTGTAAAATTTGTTTATTCAGTTTCAAATCATTTCCATACTTTGTTGATGTTACACTTTTACTGTTTCCTATGTTGGGCTTGATAGAAAGGCAAGCAGTTCAGTTTGGTGCTACTAGCATTTATCCACCTAATTCTCTGCACCACCTTGCCCTATCTCCACCCCATCCACTTATATTTCTGGAGGTTTGATACTCAGAACAAGTTTAAAGAAATCAAGAGCTTGCTATTGCTCACTGAGGCTTTTGCCAACTGTAATCTAATGTCAGATAGCTGGACTTCCTGCAATCCCCAGTAGTCAGTTACTATGTGAAATGTCCTTCTTGAATTGATGCCAGATTGCATCTACCACAGGAACACCAGGGTAAATGAAGAGGGTAAGAATTAGGATGGTATGAATTGATAGCGTTTGCTTAAATGCTTTCAATTGTCTATGTGTTTTTTTATGTTTTACTTTGTGCATTTTGAACACACTTTGAAATATAATTGATTTTAAGATGGGTTTTGGGTGTCAGGAACATTGAGAAGTGTTCATGGTCCTTGCCAGGTTTGGCAGTCGATTACATTTTAGTGTATTGGCTTACCTGGTGGTCCAATGTTTAATTTCAGCTGCTTCATGGCAGCACGTCTTCTTCTTGTGTTTGAGGCAGCAGGGTGATGCCATCCGGTTCGACGTCCTTGGGTGCCCGCCCTAAAAAGGACATATGCTGCTGTTGTCACTGTTTGTTGTCGTTCGCCCGACTGAGGTCAGTCGACAGGGCTAACCATGGGGAGGTCGACAACATCATCCCCAATGGCAGCACTGTAATGATTGAATGGATGAATGTGTGAATGAATGAATGAATGCATGAATGAATGATTGATTGAGTGATGCTTCAGTATCACAGGTGACATGGCACAGTGAGATTCTTTGTTTTGCATACACAAGTATGCAAAGAGTTGCCACAGATAGGGCGGCAACAAAGTTACACAGTATTTCATTTGGTCCCTAATGGTCCCTCTTTGTTCTCCGCAGCCCCCCCCCCCCCCCCCCCCATGCCAGGCCCCCCATAGGAATAATGGCCATCCCTTTCAATTGAGTTGAAAATTCTCAGAGGAGATTTAAGACTGTTTTAGATTATGAATACTTTTGTTGATAAATATCAAAAATATTTATATTTCTCAGAGATTCTGAATGCTTATAAATATTCAAACTTAATGATTCATTGATCAATTAAATCATTCAATAGATCGAAATTAAAACACCTTAAATGCTTTCCGGTTGTAGTGTGCTAGTTATGCAACTTATTCCGATTCCCCTTTTGCTTTTATTATCAAGATCACGTGCCAGAGGAACTTGGGGAACCATTTTACACAGACCAGTACGAACAAGAACACATTAAGCCACCTGTTGTCAACCTGCTTCTCTCTGCCGAGCTGTACTGCCGTGCTGGGAGCCTGATCTTGAAAAGCGATGCTGCCAAACCATTCCTGGGCCATGATGCAGTTGTACAAGCGCTTGCACAGAAGGGCCTTTACGTCACCGAACAGGAAAAGCTGGTGACTGAGAGAGATCTTCGCAAGAAACCAATTCAGATGGTGAGTGTTTGAAATAAATCAAATTGCATTTGAGTGTTATAATATTTGTTATTTATTTTGTCTTGAAAATTAAGAAACATGTCGTACAAACATTTTGTGCAGTGAAATATTGCACGAAAACAGTCTTTCGCATATAACCTTTGAATGCATTTCCAGTTGTTCTGATGGAAAATAAGCAGTGGTGGGTTTCAGATGCATACTGAGGCTGAAGGGTTAGGGATGTGTCCCACTTAGGCTATTTTTTAGTCATCTAACGGGGGACTAGGCAGTCGCCAGGGTGTCGCCTGTATGGTCGTGAGTAGTCTCCTCAGTCGCCCAAAGAGTCGTGGCATCTTTCTGGTCGCTGCTGGATTTTCAACATGTTAAAAACATTTCGGAGACAGTCGGCAACAGTGGGTTTGACGCCAATGGACGTAGCTTGACTTCTCCTGACGTAGGTGCTGTCGTGGTTGTCGCCAGGTTAACGTAGGTTGTTGCCAGTGCTGACTTTGGGTTTTTTGTTGTTGTTAAAGTAATGATTCTATTTCAAATTTTATGTCAAAGGTGAGTCCAGTTGCCGGTTTTTCGGCGACCTCCAACGACTATGGCAGTCGCCTAAAAATAGCCTAAGTGGAGCAGGCCCTTTAGAACAATGGAGGGTACACTTTAATCATGTTCATCTGTGTAGCCAAATAAACTTCACGTGAAGGTTACACAAAAAAGCTGGAGAAACTCAGCGGGTGCAGCAGCATCTATGGAGCGAAGGAAATAGGCAACGTTTCGGGCCGAAACCCTTCTTCGTTCCCTCTTAAAAACTTCACGTGAAAATGGGTGTTTTTAAATTGACAATGGCTTCTTGTTTAATCCTGTATATTAATGAACAATATTCATGGACTCAAATTGCCTCTGGTTTGCAGAGGCCCAGCAGTGAGAAATAGCATTGCAAAGCTTCATACAAGTGCAAGGAAAAAGAAAGTAAACAATTTAACATAACCTTTGGCTTCCATTCATGTTTCAAATCCTCCAGGGTTTGACCATCTTGTGATTTCTCCATGCGCTTTATTGCTCCAAGGTATCTCATTTATCCAGTTTTGTTCGCTGAAGTATCCTTAATGTTAATCATTGTTGGAGGCAGTGCCGTCAGCTGCCATGGCCCTTTTTTACAATTCATCCCGATTGCCTCTTATATCATTTCAATTGCTTCTTAAACCCTTTCAGTGACCAATCTGCCCCAAGAGGATATGAATCTAATGTTTGATAACTGCCTTGATAAGTGGCGCAAGTATATTAAAGGTGTTGTATCATGGTCATTTTAGATGTTATTAAGCTGATAGTTGCTTGTCAGAGAAGCATGGTCTGTGCTCTCCACTTTTCACTTTGGATTCTGTTACAAGACATTGTCACTGTGATTCACTTGTAAACAGAAGAACTGACTTCCAGAGGTGAGATCAAGGCTGTGCAGGATTAAGCACTCATAAAATTGAATTCCGTGAGATTGGAGAGGGATGTGTGGGGGTAGATTCATACCCAATGCAAGAATAGGTCATTGTGTTTGTTGGAATTTGGTCATTTCAGACCCAGGACATTGCTGTAAATGTTCTTGGGGGCAGTATCCCAGACCCAGTTATCATCAACTGCTTCATCAGTGTCTTTCTTTCAATGCAGGTTCAGAATTGGCACTGATCGCAGTGTGCATTAATATTTTCTTAAATAAGTTGAGTTTAGTTGAGAGATACAGCAGGGAAACAGGCCCTTCGGCCCACTGAGTGCCCGCACATTAGCACTATCCTACACTAGGGACAATTTTAATATTTATACCAAGCCAATTAATCTACAAACCTTTAGAGTGTGGGAGGAAACCGAAGGTCTCGGAGAAAACCCACGCAGGTCACGGGAAGAATATACAAACTCTGTACAGACAGCACCCGTAGCCAGGATTGAACCCGGGTCTCTGACGCTGTAAGCGCCGTAAGGCAACAACGCTACCACTGCACCACCATGCCGCGCGGGAATAAAAAGTATATTTGGTATTCAGCAACATAATCATCACTAAATCCCCCATTGCCAGTGTCATTGAATGGAAATGTAACCATTGCTCATGGCTATTATTAAACGACTGTGTATGTAACTGGAGTTGAAGATGCTAGCTATATTTATCGCACCAAACTGAAACTAGTTGAACATTTTATTGATTTCTTTGGTGTACAATAGTTATTGAGAACTGTTTTGCAAGGTATTATTTGTTCTGCAATACATCTACTCTGTGGATAGAACATGTTGATTTTTGTGATTGCCTCTGTAGAACTAAGCCTGGTTTTTGTCAGAAACGTAAAATGCTGAGAGAAAATTCATGCATTGTTTTCCAGTATTTGTGTTCATGAAATTGCTCAATAGTTGGTGAAATGATGAGGTAGCACAAGGTGGATTTGGTGGTTTCAGGATGGCAGTGTTACAATAGAACAAATAACATCTTGTGCAAGGAATGTTGTTTGTCTGTTGACTTGGCCAATTGTGGGTACCATAACTTTAAAGAACCAGCACACTACAGGTGAAATATGTAGGAAGGTGAAATGTGCAGATGCTGGCAATGAACCATCTTTACATTTCCTTGATCACCTTGTTGTTTTAATACATTGCCCTTCCATATCCCTGGTCTCCCTCTCCCCTGAATCTCAGTCTGAAGAAGGGTCTCGACCCAAAACGTCACCCATACCTTCTCCCCAGAGGTGCTGCCTGTCCCGCTGAGTTACTTCAGCATGTTGTGTTTATCTACACTACAAATGAAGCCTGTTGAATCCATGTGGTTTAGTGATGAGCAGTCCAGTTTGCCCCATCTCCAGTTCTTCTCTCTACTGCTAGATTTTTTTTCCTTTCAGGTGCTTAACGAGTTGCTGTTTGAAAACGGCAATTGAATCTGCTTTCACCTTTATTATAGAAGCTGCCCTCCAGATCATGAATCTTCACTGTCCGAAAACATCTCATATCTCCTTTTTCCAATCAATCCTCTGCTTCTTGACCTTGACTAGACCCTTCATGATTCTAAACCATTCTATCACATTTGCTCTCGTCCTTCCCTGCTCCATTTTCTCCAGTCCATTGATGTAATTTTCATTCCTCTTTCTTGGGACCATTTTCCAAAGACGTACAGGTTTGTAGGTTAATTGGCTAGGTAAATGTAAAAATTGTCCCTAGTGGGTATAGAATAGTGTTAATGTGCGGGGATCACTGGTCGGCGTGGGCCGAAGGGCCTGTTTTCACGCTGTATCTCTAAACTAAAATGTTTGTAAATGTCTTCAACTTCATTAAGGCTTATGCTTATTTGAAAGCATGGTAGCCGTAAATAGGCATGGTCCTCCATTTGTCCTCCAACAACCTTTTTTTAAAGTGCAATAAAACTTCCTTGGTTCCATTCAGAAAGTTCAAGATCAGTATGCTATTTTGTAATATTTTTCGGAAATGTAAATAAATTTCTATTCATAAAGGTGACTTTTCCTGAAACCCTTAGAGATATATATGCTTAAAATTAGCAGGATTTACTTTCCCTTTCAAAATATTTAACTATGTACGATATCATTCACCAATTGTCATCCCAAACATCAGTTTAACAATCTAGATATTGAAACCATTTAGAGTCTTGGATGTCATGAATTATAAATTATTTGGTGCTGTTCCTGATGAAACAGGTGACAAAGACTTGGATAGAGTGGATGTGGAGAGGATGTTTTCACACGTGGGAGAGTCTAGGACTAGAGGTCATAGCCTCAGGATTAAAGGACATTCCTTTGGGAAGGAGAGGGGGAATTTCTTTAATCAGATGGTGGTGAATCTATGGAATTCATTGCCACAGAAGGCTGTGTAGGCAAAGTCAATGGATATTTTTAAGGCTGAGATTCTTGATTAGTATGGGTGCCAGGGGTTATGGGGAGAGGGCAGGAGAATGGGGTTAGGAGGGAGAGCTAGATCAGCCATAATTGAATGGCAGAGTAGACTTGATGGGCTGAATGGCCTAATTCTGCTCCTATCACATGACAATAATCAAGCCTTTATGTCTACAATTGGTGTATATCCATTTTTTGGTATCTTTCTATTGCTTGTTTTCTTTTGTTCTCTCCATCTCACATTTATACTAAAAGAAGGTGGTGTGTGCATGTTATGTTAAGAGTGAATAATTCTTTCAGATCGATCTTTGTGTAGATGTTTGGAATTTGTGCATTTGTATAATAAAATACAGGAAGGCAGACTTTAAACCTCAATCATTACTAAAGACGATGTGACCATCACAGCAAAATTAATTGTTTGAAATCCTAAACCAATGGCTTAAATGAAGTCTTCTCATTAACTGCTCTTTAGAATGATCGGTAATTATATTCATGGAAGAAACAGAGAATGTGAGAGGATGTGATTCCTATTTTTTAACATAGACATCAGATGACAAAATGTGAAGAATTAGACTGAGCATCTAGGGCAATGAGGTGAGTATATTAAGATCAGGGTACATAATAAATCAGACTCGAGTGAGACTTCATATTATAAGACAGCAAATAGGTCTGTAATAAATTGCTGAGTTTGAACTGAACAGCTTAAGTTTGAATGTTTTTCCAATTTAACATCAGAAATTGGGATTTCATTGAAGCTAATGTGAATGAAGAATTTGCAATTTAATTGGTACTTGTGTCCTTGAAATTTAGAGACGGGTTTATGGAGAGAGTTGGGGCTGCTGGTGGGTTGTAGTGAGATTGGGAAATGTGGGAGAATAAAGTTTAAAGAGGCGCAAGAACCTACAGTTGCTGGAACCTTGAGCAAAACACAAAGTGCCTGACCCAAATCAATGTGGAGGGAATGGACAGATGACATTTCGGGGCAGGACACTAGATTATCTGTGTAGGAAAGAACTGCGGATGCCGGCTATAAACCGAAGATAGACACAAAATGCTGGAGTAACTCAACGGGGCAGGCAGCATCTCTGGAGAGAAGGAATGGTTGACATTTCGGGTCGAGATCCTTCATCAGAATGAGAGCATCCTACTTGTGAACAGCTTACAACCCAGTGGTATGAATATACCTCACCCTAGTTCTCCAACTAGTTTCACTGTCCTTCTGATTAATTTTACTGATTGTATGCCTCCTTGTCACCTTCCCCTCAGCTAACAATGAGCCATTCTACATTTCCTTCTCATTGTCGGCTATGATCTGTTGTTTTCACACCTTACCCTTCCACATCTCTAGACTCTCTCTCCCATGACTTTCAGTCTGAAGAAGGGTCTCGACCTGAATCGTCACCCATTCCTTCTCTCCAGAGATGCTGCCTGGCCCGCTGAGTTACTCCAGCATTCTGTGTCTACCCTAGATTATCTACGAGATTTCTTTTTGGTGAGGATCACACTGACAGACACTGGAACTGAAGGGGAAGGGAGGTGGTAGGAAATGTATTGGGCGAGAAGCCTGCTTCACAAGGGCACAAGAATCTGGAACAAATTGTGTACTGAGGGATTGACAGAATGATATGAGGAGGAGGAGGTGGTGGTGATGCGAATCCTTGTGATTTAAGAGCAGTGTCAGTGGTGAAAACGGATGGAATTTAATGTTTCAATTATACTTTATTGTCATCTAGTTACAGTGAAATTTATTTTTTTTCATTTAATTCACTAAAAATCTTACTATACACAAGTTTACTATAATAAATAAGTTTATAAGTTCTAGGAGCACAAGTAGGCCCGTCAAGTCTCCTCCGCCATTCAATCATGGCTGATCTATCTCTCCCTCTCAACCCCTGCCTTCTCCCCATAACCCCATACACCCATACTAATCAAAAATTTACAATCTCTGCCTTGAAAATATCCATTGACTTGGCCTTCACAGCTGTCTGTGGCAATGAATTCCACAGATTCACCACCATCTCACTAAATACATTCCTTTTCTTCTCCTTTCTATAGGTAGATAATAGGTCATTTTGTTCTGAGGCCTTGACCTCTGGTCCTAGATTCTCCCACTAATAGAAACATCCTCTCCACATCGACCATCTAGGCTTTTCATTATTCGGTAAGTTTCAATGAGGTCCCCCTCATTCTTCTAAACTCCAGCGAGTACAGGCCCAGTGCTGTAAAACGCTCATCATATGTTAACCCAATCATTCATGGGATCATTCTCCTCTGGGCCCACTGTAATGCCGACACATCCTTCCTGAGATATAGGGCCCAAAATTGCTCACAATACTTCCAATGTGGCCTAGCCAGGGCTTGGAGAAAACACATCTGCATCATTAGGTTGACAAGTAGTGCTTTCTGGAAATCTGTTAACGACATGGTTTCAAACCTTACCACCTGCTTTCAGTCACCTGTCGTCTGTTTTCTGAGGCCAATGAAACCAGGGTGCACCAGGAGATCCCATTCCTTCTCTCCAGAGATGCTGCCTCACTTGCTGAGTTACCCCAACATTTTGTGTCTACCTTTGATTTAAACCAGTATCTGCAGTTCTTTGTTACACACTGCACCAGGAGATTCACTCAGCTCCTCCAACAGTGTGTTTCTTTGCTCCGGATCTTAGCATCTGCAGCCTTATGAATATATTGAGTCTGAAGGAAGATTTCGACCCAAAACGTCACCCATTCCTTTTCTCCAGAGATGCTGCCTGACCCGATGAGTTACTCTAGCTTTTTGTGTCTTATCTCTTGTGACAAAAAAAAGACTCTCTGTGAAAATGAAAGCAGGAAGCCTGAACGCCCCATCTCAATGGCACCAAGGGTGGAGTGGTTATGAAGCACGTTCGGTTCCTGCTTAAGTCTTTATTCATTTCAAAATGTGGAGTAACTGCAACCCACCTACTTTTGGGAGATATATTTGAGCCAAAGTTGAATCTTTTGGCACCATTCCTCTTCACTAAATGGAACGGGTGGAGACGTGTTGCTGCTTCCTGCGTATTTTGCCTAATTAAAGATCAACTGATCCATTGTTATCATTGGATCCAGATATGTTCGGGTCCTGTCTGTTATAGATTTCAGCTTCTCTTTGTGCTGTTTCGACTCCGACCTCATTATCTGCTGATTTGCTAGCTGCAGAGCATGTAATAATGAGATTGCCAGGCTTTGTCTCATGCTTTTTCAAATGCATATCTGTATGCATGCACATATTGAGGAGCCAATCATTGTTTGGAAGAAGGGTCTCGAACTGAAATATCACCTATTCCTTTTCTCCCGAGTTACTGCCTGTCCCGCTGAGTTACCCCAGCATTTTGTCTTCCTTGATTGTTTGTGTAAAGGCTTTGATAAATTTCCACTGGTTAAGTGAGTCCCTGCTGCGTGCGTGGTCTTTGTTTACACAGCAGAACCTTATAATTTCAAAATTGATCACTTTTTGCAATTATCAATGCAATCAAGTATTTCCCAACAAAGATAATGTCCTTTTCCGTACTTAAACATTGTAGTGTGTTTAAAAGTGCTTGTTACTTCTCTAAGAACATTAGTAAAGCATAATTATTTGTGGGGTTTATTTGTTACAAAGTAGATGTGGATGTGGAGAGTTTGTATCCGTTGTATACAAATGGAGGCATGAAATGGCGTCGACAGGGGTGAAGCCTCAGCGGTGGTGAAGCCTCGCGATGATGGGGCCTTGGCGGTGGTGAAGCCTCGTGATGATGGGGCCTTGGTGGTGGTGAAGCCTTGTGACAATAGGGCCTTGGTGGTGGTGAATCCTTGTGATGATGGGGCCTTGGCGGTGGTGAAGCCTCGCGATGATGGGACCTCGTCAGTGGTGAATCCTCATGATGACGGGGCCTCGCGATGATGGGGCCTTGGCGGTAGTGAAGCCTTGTGATGATGGGGCCTTGGCGGTAGTGAAGCCTTGTGATGATGGGGCCTTGGCAGTGGTGAAGCCTTGTGATGATGGGGCCTTGGCAGTGGTGAAGCCTTGTGATGATGGGGCCTTGGCAGTGGTGAAGCCTTGTGATGATGGGGCCTTGGGGGTAGTGTGATGATGGGGCCTTGGCGGTAGTGAAGCCGTGTGATGATGGGGCCTTGGCGGTAGTGAAGCCTTGTGATGATGGGTCCTTGGCGGTAGTGAAGCCTTGTGATGATGGGGCCTTGGCGGTGGTGAAGCCTTGTGATGATGGGGCCTTGGCGGTGGTGAAGCCTTGTGATGATGGGGCCTTGGCGGTGGTGAAGCCTTGTGATGATGGGGCCTTGGCAGTGGTGAAGCCTTGTGATGATGGGGCCTTGGCAGTGGTGAAGCCTTGTGATGATGGGGCCTTGGCAGTAGTGAAGCCTTGTGATGATGGGGCCTTGGCGGTGGTGAAGCCTTGTGATGATGGGGCCTTGGCAGTGGTGAAGCCTTGTGATGATGGGGCCTTTGATGGGGCCTTGGGAGGTGGTGAATCCTCATGATGACGGGGCCCCTCGCGATGATGGGGCCTTGGCGGTGGTGAAGCCTTGTGATGATGGGGCCTTGGCGGTGGTGAAGCCTTGCGGTGGCGGCCATGCTTTGCGGGGCAATCCACAGTCAATGAGACCGTGGAGGACCACCGTGAGGGGGAGGAGAGGAAGAACAATGGTGGACCCGGGTGGGGGGGGGGGGGGCGCTAGTGAGAGAGGTGGGGGGAGAAGATGGACAATTGGGCCTGGGGAGAATTAAGGAGACCGAGCGTGGGGGGGAACCGCTGTGTGTGTGGGGGGGGGGGGGGGGGAATTCTAGTGGGAGAGTCTGTCAGAGAGTGGTGAATCTGTGAATTCATTGCCACAGAAGGCTATGGAGGCCAAGTCAATAGATATTTTTGAGGCAGAGAAAGATAGATTCGTGATTTGTACTGGTGTTGGGATTATGGGGAGAAGGCAGGAGAATGGGGTTAGGAGGGAGAGATAGATCAGCCATGTTATAGGAAAGATGTTGTCAAGCTGGAAAAGGTACAGAGAAGATTTACGAGGATGTTGCCAGAATTAGAGGGTGTGAGCTATAGGGAGAGGTTGAGTTGGGACTCTATTCCTTGGAGTGCAGGAGAACGAGGGGTGATCTTATAGAGGTGTAGAACATCATGAGAGGAATAGATCGGGTAGATGCATAGAGTCTCTTGTCCAGAGTAGATGAATTGAGGACCAGCGGACATAGGGTTAAGGTGAAGGGGGAAAGACTTAATAGGAATCTGAGGAGTAACATTTTCATACAAAGGGTGGTGGGTGTAAGGAACAAGCTGCCAGAGGAGGTAGTTGAAGTCGGGACTATCACAATGTTAGACAGGTACACGGATAGGACAGGTTTGGATGGATATGGACCAAACGCAGGCAGGTGGGACTAGTGTAGCTGGGACATTGTTGAGCAAGGTGTGGAAAGGTGGGCCGAAGGGCCTGTGTCCACCCTCTATCACTCTATGACTATCACTGATTAAATGGTGGAGTAGACTTGATGGGCCGAATGCTCCTGTCACTTGTGTATAATTTATATAGGCCTGGTGGTGTCAGTTTTATTTGTATTCCATGGGAGTTCCATGCCTCTATCCCTGATGGATGGCAAAAATTTGTACTGTAATTACAACTTTTATGGTCAGCTGCCTTGTTCCTAGAAATACGCTTGTATTGCCGCTAAACGGTATGCCCACTGTGTGAATAGCTGACAAGTATGAAAGTGCTCATGTGCAACTGTGCTACATATGATTTTACGTTGAAATAACAATTTTATCGGTGATGAACCGGCTGAGCAGAAATATCACTTGAGAGCCCAAAGCAAGAAAATATGCTGTTGCATATTTGGAATGAGTCATCCTTGCAAATATTCTTGACCGGAAGCTGGAATGTGGCAGTGTTTTCACTTGTAACACAAACTGCTGATTTGATCAGTGAGCATAGAACTAATTTATAACTTCTGTTCATTCAAACCATGAATCATAAATGTACAATAACAAATTGTTCCAAAGTACTAAACTGTGTGGTGAGTATGCTGGAGTAACTCAGCGGGACAGGTAGCATCTCTGGAGAGAATAATAATAATAATAACTTTATTTATAAAGCGCTTTTAGACAACATCAGTTACCACAAAGTGCTGTACATGGGAAGTCAACAAAAAGTTATTACAAACTACTAAAACCATTAAGACGACAGGACTATAAAAACAGTAAAAATTAAAAGACATTAAAAGCACTAAAACAGGAACAATGTCTCAGCCAGTGTCGAAAGCCAGTGAATAAAAGTGAGTTTTTAGGGAGGATTTAAAGATGGACAGTGAAGGGGCCTGTCTGATCTGCAGCGGCAAGGTGTTCCAGAGTGCCGGGGCAGCAACAGAAAAGGCTCTATCCCCTCTGAGCTTCCGCTTAGACCTTGGTACCTCAAGGAGCAGCTGATCCGCTGACCTGAGGCACCGGGTAGGAGCATATAGGTGGAGCAGCTCAGAGAGGTAAGGTGGGGCGAGGCCATTCAATGATTTAAAAACAAATAAAAGAATTTTAAAATGAACTCGAAAGTGCACTGGGAGCCAGTGAAGGGAGGCCAAAATTGGCGTAATGTGCTCCCTCTTTCGAGTTCCGGTTAAAAGGCGAGCGGCAGCATTTTGGACCAACTGGAGACGAGCCAACGAAGCTCGTGAGACTCCAGAGTAGAGCGCGTTACAGTAATCCAGCCGAGATGAAATAAAGCTGGGATTGGAAAGATGAATCCTGTCTGGTTCAGAGCCATTGGCAGCTTTTTTTTCAATATTCAAGAGTGTTTCATTGCACTGGGGACAGATAATGAGGCTTTAACTTAGTTTCGTTTATTGTCACGTGCACCAAGGTTTCACACTTGAGGGAGTACATCATAGGTTCACGAGGTTAATCACTGGGATGGCGGGACTGTCTTATGAAGAAAGATTGAAAGACTGGACTTGCATTCACTGGAATGTAGAAAGATGAGAGGTTATCTTATAGAAACTTATAAAAGGACTGGACAAGTAGATGAATGAAAATATTCCCAATGTTGGGGGAGTCCAGAACCAGGGACCACACAGTCCAAGAATAAAGGGGAGGCCATTTAAAACTGAGATGAGAAAAACACTTTTTCACCCAGAGAGTTGTGAATTTGTGGAGTTTTTTTGCCACAGTGGAGGCCAATTCACTGGATGAATTTAAAAGAGAGTTTGATAGAGCTCTAGGGGCTAGCGGGTTCAAGGGGCATGAGGAGAAGGCAGGAACGGGGTACAGATTGTGAATGATCAGCCATGATCGCAATGAACGGCCGAATGGCCTCCTCCTGCACCTATTTTCTATGTTTCTATGAACATTAATGCAACAACACGAGAATAAGAATATGGAAGATAGGCACAAAATTCTGGAGTAACTCAGCGGGAAAGGTAGCATCTCTGGATAGAAGGAATGGGTGATGTTTTGGGTCAAGAACCTTCTTAAGAAAATTGTATCATACAATAGCACAAAGTATCAGTCATACTGAGGAACTAGACCATAATAGTGCAAGTCGACAATAGTTTGATGTTAAGGTAGGTTCATGGATCCTCAGCTTTCCCTTCCTGAAGATCAGCTCCATTGGTCTTCCTACCATTAATAAATGTTGTTCTGGTATCCCTCAACCAGGTTATCTGTAATCTGACTGATTGTTCCCCATTATTTATCCAACAATGGTGGTATCGTCCACAAATTTACATCGGGCGATAGGATATGAGCAATACCAAGAAAATCATTGTCCAAGAAAGAGTCACAAAAAGCTGGAGTAGCTCACTGGGACAGGAAGTATCTCTGGATAGAAGGAAGGGTAATGTTTCAGGTCGAGACCCTTCATTGTCCATGCACCCTTCATTACAGTCTACAAGCACGGTGACATTACTCCTGAACAGAAGTATGTATGACTAGGATGGACCCTAAGAGGCAAAAGGTTTACATGCAACCCCTTGTCAGAGGTCAGTAATTTAATTGTCAGTTGTCTGACAAAAGAGAAATAAATGTGTAGGAAGGAACTGCAGATGCTGGTTTACACCCTAGATGGACACAAAATGCAGGAGTAACTCAGCGGGTCAGCAGCATCTCTGGAGAGAAGGAATCGGTGACATATCGGGTCGAGACTCGAGACGGTAAAAGGGTCTCAACTCGATATGTCACCCATACCTTCTCTCCAGAGATGCTGCCTGCCCCGCTGAGTTACTCCAGCATTTTGTGTCTACAGGGAAATAAATGTCACTAGACTAAGACTGGTCGCCCAACGCAATATTCCATCTCTCCACCAATTCTAATATAGGTGACCAGTGTGGGGTGGGGGAGGGTTCTGGAGAGCTAGCACGAGTGTTGTAGGTTAAGTCAAGTCAAGCACGGTGAGTGCAGGGCCAACAATCCTTTTCGTGTCAAGTCAATCCATTTCAAGTCAAGCAAAGGGCTGGCAGGGCCAGCCAACAATACAATCCATTTACTTTTATTTCAGGTGAGGTCAAGCAAAGCAAAGGAAAAGCACAGGGCAGGCCAAACAACTAATTTCCATTTTCCATTTCAATTTCAAGCACAGGGCTGGCCAAACAACTAATTTTATTTCATTAAGGGCTAACAAATCATTTATTGCAAGCACATTAAGGGTTAACAAATCATCATTCATTGCAAGCACATTGCTGGCTAACAAACCATTTATTGCAAGCACATTAAGGGTTAACAAATCATCAATCATTGCAAACACATTGCTGGCTAACATTATTTATTGCAAGCACATGAAGGGTTAACCACATAAAGCACATAACCACATAAAGCACATAAAGGGTAGACTCACAGTTCAGTAGACTCACAGCAGAATCAGGGTTGTGGCCTCACCCTCGTGATCTTCAGAGTGACTGACTCACGTCGAGGCATCCGAGGTTTTTTAGCCCTGCCCCCCCCCCCCCCCCCCCCCCCCCCCCCCCACGAAGGGGCGTTTCGTTCATCATGGTGACTGACAGGCGAGAGAGGACCAATCAGCTGATCTCAAGATTTTTTAAACATTCATAACTTTTTTTATTTTTCATCGATCAGAAAAATCCTCGGGGCTGCCTCAGCGAAGGAGGACTGGAAGATGGCGAAAAATCATAGCGATATATGGTAGCGTTTTTTCTAAAATCAAGATACAGCGCAGACAGGAAGTGGTCAAGATGAGACTTTTAGTTATAGGGATGTCAGATACTAATCCATCTGTAGTGTAGTGTAGTTAATGGACTCCAGTCTGTCTTGTCAGTTACCTACATCTGTTATTTACCAGGGCATGGTAGTGCTACAGCAAAACAGTTCAAGATGACTTTCATTTCAAGTCATAAATCAGTATTCTTCAAAATGTCTCTATTATTATCAAACAGTTTTAGTAATGGTAAGTTCTCCAACCGTTTTAGTAGTGATAAATCTTGATAAAATGCCAGCAGTCAGGCCACAATTTTCAGTTTTTTGACGATAAAAGATATTTCTCAGTTCCATTTCTAATGCTTTTCCTGGGGAGTATTGTCACAGTCTGCATCTTCTGTAACAATATAATTTAATAATTTATCATTAAATTGATTTGTGACTGGAGTCCATTAACTACACCTGCGATAGATTATTATTTGAGTCCTGCTCATCGTTTGTAAAGATAATATGTAAATAAAAGTGGTAATAATGAATTATGACTGACATTATAAATCTAACATTTATAAATAATGCAAAACTCAACTTCTGCCTAGCTGGTCTCTTAATTGTTGGAAGTCACAATTACAGAGCATGTTTTCTCTCAAGCTGAGCGTTAAGATGTTAAGTTTGCTCTATAATTCCAAGTCAGCTTACAACATGAATCGTAATCAGAGGCTCAGGAAATAGAGCATTAATTTAAACACAAAAAGCTGGAGTAACTGAGCGGGACAGGCAGCATCTCTGGAGAGAAGGAATGGGTGACTATACAGGGCATTAATTTAATACGTGCGAGTCTTAGTTTATTGTGTGGTCAGAGGATCATGTGAAAACTAGAGGCTTTGCCATTCTATCTAATCTTACTTCTAAAATCATGTGTGATTTCTCTATTCCACAGTTGATAAACATGTAATCTGAATACTACTATGCTTTAGGTAAAAACAAACTTCCACAAACTCCGGTTCAGAGTTTAAATCATTACATTTTTTAATTCAAATATCTCTTTTTAATGGTGTTTAACTAATAACCATCTGTGAATTTTGAATTACCTATTTAAATATCTGTGAATTTTGAATTCAATAAAATGAGTAATTTTAGGGTTAGTGTCAGATAAAATGACTCGGAGGGGGGGGGGGGATCGGTCACTAAACTGTACTGTTGCATGTCTCTTTAAAAAAAGGGACATGCCATGCTAACACTTAGGTGTGATGCCAGCTCACATGATATGGCTGATTCTTAGCGCCATCCGCAGATCTAGTAATGGGCAGCAAAGTACCATCTTGCCTGAGTCGCCTTGTTTCATACACAAATAAATGGCAGCTATAGTGACTACTTGGAGACTGATAGATGCAATTTAAATGTTCCTTAGATTCTTTAGCACACTGTTGAAAAACTTGACACATTTCTGACAAAACTTGATAGAACTATCATTTGAATTAGTCAGGATCAGCTTTGATAAAATTGTGATGTGTTAGCTCGTGTACCGAAACACTATTTTGAAACTACTGAGTATAGGTCATGTTGCAGTTGGTGAAGACGCTGGCGAGGCCTCATTTAGAGTATTGTGTTCAGTTGCAGAAGGTTACAGAGAAGATTTACGAGGATGTTGCCAGAACTAGAGGGTCTGAGCTCTAGGGAGAGGTTGAGTCGGCTGGGACTCTATTCCTTGGAGTGCAGGAGAATGAGGAGTGATCTTATAGACGTGCATAAAATCATGAGAGGAATAGATCGGGTCGATGCACAGAGTCTCTTACCCATAGAAGGTGAATCGAGGACCAGAGGACATAGGTTTAAGGTGAACGGGAAAAGATGTAATAGGAATCTAAGGGGTAAATCTTTCACACAAATGGTGGTGGGGGCTTGTGGAACAAGCTACCAGAGGAGGTGGTTGAGGCAGGGACTATCCCCATGTTTAAGAAACAGTTAGACAGGTGCATGGATAGGCCAGGTTTGGAGGGATATGGACCAAACACAGGCAGGTGGGACTAGTCTAGCTGGTGTGGGAAAGTTGGGCCAATGGGCCTGTTCCCACACTGTATCACTCTAGGACAAAGGACATTTATTGTCACATACACCATTTTTGGTGTAATGAGATTTGACTTGCCATGACTTTATGACACACTTTCGTGCAGAAGCTAATTTTTTTTTTTGTTCTTGAAAAAAGTGTGAATAGAATAATTCTGATGCATCAAACATTCTGCAGCATTTCTTACAGGGGACTGGAAAATAAAGATTTGATTTGATTGGTAGGGAGGGGGGGAGAATAGGTGTAAATGAATACAGCATTCACGTCAAACAAACAATCTGCTGGAGGAACTCAGTGAGTCAGGCAGCTTCTGTGATTGTTGACTTTTTGGGTTGAAACCCAAAATCTTCAGTCTCTAGTTCCTTCATATATTCTGGAAATCAGTCTAGGGATTCAGTTCTAACGAGGCAGATGTTATTAAATTCCAATTTTGAAAACCAAGTGCCACCGTGCGAATGAAAATGAGCAGAGTAGTTTAAGAACCACCAAAAGGAGGTGACAATTGGCAATCGATTACCATCTAAAAGATTACTAGAACTCAAGGTGGTGTATCATCCTTGGAGCAAGATTGCACTGTTGCGGACCTGGGATGTTTAGGAATCTAACATTTCGTACATTTGACAACCATTTTGGAATGCTTGAAAGGTTGGTGTCAGCTGTGGTTCAGTTGCTGACACTCCCGCCCCACAGTCAGATGGTGGAGGATTCAACGAGCATTCTGGAGGTTTCAACACAAAAACTATCACACCGAGCGAGGCTCCATCTGCTCTCTCAGCATGCACATTCTGAAGAGGAGCAAAGCTGTTATCCCCAGTGTCCTGGCTGCGATTTATTATAGAATTAGCACCATTAAATAAGTAGATTATTTTCATTGGTGTATTTGTTCTGGGAATTAGCTGTGCTCAAATTGGTTGTCAAGATGTGAGCGCTGTCCTGAAGTCTGTCGATTTATTTATATTTTTGTCGATTTATCTACTTTTGTGGGGAATCGATGAAGTGAAATTGCATGAGAGAGCAGAGGATTGGAACGGCACACAATGTCTTTGTTATGTTGCAGTGTAACTGAAGGAGAACGAGCCTACAGTGATCAATAGATCACTGGAATCTCCAGTACAGCACAAATGCTCAGCACAGACGTATTAATGTGTGTGTGTGTGCGCGCATGTTCACATATATGTGTGTGTGTGTATATATATATATATATATATATGTGTGTGTGTATACATATGTTCCACCGCCAGGCCCCAGGTAGTCAAGATGGGAGGGAATACATCGAAGTCCCTCACCCTGAGCATAGGATCGCCCCAGGGTTGCGTCCTCAGCCCCCTATTGTACTCCCTGTACACACATGACTGTGTGGCTAGGTTCAGCTCCAACTCAATAATTACGTTTGCTGATGACACTGTGGTGGTGGGCCTGATCTCAGACAACGATGAGAGGGCCTACCGGGAGGAGGTGGCTGATCTAGCACTCTGCTGCCAGGATAACAGCCTCCTCTTGAACATCAAAAAAACGAAGGAGCTGATCATGGACTTTAGGAGGGCACATCATCCGAGGACGTACACTCCATTGAGGATAAACGGGGATCCTGTGGATAGGGTGAACTGTTTTAAATATCTGGGAGTCCACATCTCCGAGGATATGACATGGGCATCACACGCCTCAGCACTCGTGAGTAAGGCAAGGCAGCGCCTTTACCACCTCAGGCAATTGAGGAAATTCAGAGTGTCTCCGAGGATCCTCCAGTGCTTCTACGCAGCGGCGGTGGAAAGCATCTTGTCCGGGAACATTACCATCTGGTTTGGGAATTGCTCTGCCAAGGACAAGAAGGCTCTGCAGAGAGTAGTGCGTTCGGCCGAACGCACTATGGGAACTTCACTCGCCCCCCTGCAGGAACTATACAACAGGAGGTGCAACTCCAGAGCAAATAAAATCATGGGAGACCCCTTCCACCCCTGCAACGGACTGTTCCAGCTGCTACGGTCAGGCAAACGCCTCCGTTGCCATGTGGTGAGAACGGAGAGGTTGAGAAGGAGTTTCTTCCCAGAGGCAATTCGGACTGTAAACGCCTATCTCACCAGGGACTAACTCTACTGAACGTTTTTCCTTCCATTATTTATTATGTAAAAGAATATGTGTGTTATGATTGTGTTTATAATTTGTTTGGTTGTTTTGTTGTTTGTCTTTTGCACAAAAGTCCGCGAGCATTGCCACTTTCATTTCACTGCACATCTCGTATGTGTATGTGACAAATAAACTTGACTTGACGACTTGACTTGTTCACATGTGTGTGTGTATATATATGTGTGTATATATGTGTGTATATATATATGCCTTCTGCACTCACCTATGCTCCTCCAATGTTGAGAAAGGCTAGGCAGACACATCATTGGGGTTAAATGAATTAATACCACAGATAGATTCTGGTGCAGTAGCTGGGGCGGGATGCTCAATACTCCACATTATACACTGCTCCAAACGATGAGTCAAAGGAATACGAGGCGGTCGGATAGACATAAAGTACTGGAGTAACTCAGTGACTTTGTGTGTGAAGAAGGGACTCGATCCGAAACCACCCATTCCTTCTCTCCGAGATGCAGCCTGTCCCGCTGAGCTACTCCAGCATTTTGTGTCTATCTTTGTTTTAAACCTGCATCTGCAGTTTCTTCCTACACAACAGGTGGGCGGCATTGTTAGTCATGGAAGGCACCAGAGTAATGATATAAAAGTGATGAAATCATGAATAGCGGGGGAAGGAAGGCATGGATGTGAGTAGTAGATCCCCAGAATGTGAAGGGAACTACATCAGGCTTAGGGCTCATTACCACTCGTCAACCCCAGACAGCACCCTTACCACTGAGTCACCTTGTCTTTCATATTGGCCACATACTCTATGTCTATTTCATTTCACCACCTATCATGCATGTTATGTCAACCAGGCCAACCTGCTCAATGAACAGTCACCAATACTGCAAGATTCTCTCCACCATTGCATTAAAAATGTCATCTCCTTGGTATTGATGCAGGTTTATTTTGTTTAGTTTAGAGATACAGCGCGGAAACAGGCCCTTTGGCCCACCGAGTCTGCACTGACCAGCGATATCCGCACATTAACACAAGCCTCCACACAATAAGGACAATTTGTTTCTCGGTGTGTCTTGTGTGGGGGGTGGTGAGGGGGGTAAGGGGGAAACCACTTTGGTCGCCTCCTCCACTGAGAGGCGACTTTTTCCATGTCACCTCCCTCTCGCCTAACACAAAGGATCGGTGCGGCCTTTCCCGGAGACGGGCCCGGGGCTTCAGCTGCGGGCGCAGCGTAGACTTTTTCATCGTGGTACAGGCGAGCCCTCACCGGGAGCGCTCCGATCGCTGGCCCGCGGCAGCCTGAAGCCACGGTCTGTGGAGCTCCAGCTGGCTCAGCGTCCGGAGCCTGGGATCCCTCGTTGGGGACTCCGGAGGAGAAGAGCTCCGCCCGCAGCCAACTTGTAACCGCGGGCGCGACGGGGACTGACCATCGGCGGGGATCCCTGGAGAAGAGCTCCAACCGCCGGCCCGCGGCCTACAACATCTTTTGAATCCTCGGTCTGCGGTGTTTCTAACTGTGGCGCGGCGGGGACTTTAGATCTTCGACCGCCGGCCTGCGGCCTGCACCATCTTGAAGCCGCGGTCTCCGGTAGGGAAGCACCAATTCACGACTTACCTTTTCGGCACATCTTGCCCCCCGCCGCAGCAACTGCGGAGGGTTGTGTTCCCGACCACGGGGGAAAATGGAGGAGGGCTGACTAAACTTTGTGCCTTCCACCATAGTGATGAATGCTGTGGTGGATGTTTGTGTTACATTTCTTATTGTGTATTGTGTGTTTTTTATTGTACCGCTGCTGGCAAGTTCATTTCTCTGCACTTCATTGTGTACGTGACGAATAAATCTGACTATTGACTATTGATTTACACTTATACCGAGTGTACAAACCCAAGCCAATTAACCTACAAACCTGTACGTCTTTGGAGTTTGGGGGGAAAACCAAAGATCTTTAGAAAACCCACGTGGTCACTTGGAGAACGTACAAACTCCATACAGACAGCTAGTTGGGATCGAACCCGGGTCTCAGTGTGCTGCAGTCGCTGTAAGGCAGCAACTCTACCGCTGTGCCACTGTGCAGCAGATTCTTTATGTGCTTTGGTTTCTATCTGGAGACTTGAATTTATATACGTTTTTTCAGCATTTGTGTATTCTTCTCATCACTTGGCCCACTCTTCTCCAAACTATACTTGCCCTTAAGTCATTACACTCTGTGATGTGAATGAGTTGCTTCTATTTTCTCATTCACCAGCGTGTGTGTGACCATCTTGCCATCCTAGACGCCTCACCTTGCTGACATTGGGAATTTCATCACACGACCAGCATAGCCAGCATCCTAAATATAACCATAGTTACAGAAACGTTGGAGGGATTGCAATCAAAACTTCACCAGCCCCCCTTTCCCTTGTCTTTTTCATTCTTTAGTTCCACAATCTACTGTCTTTGGCAAGCTGATAGACCATAAATCAAATTATATTAAATGCCTAGAGATAGGCACAAAAAGCTGGAGTAATTCAGCGGGTCAGACAGCACTTCTTGAGAAAAGGAATAGGTGATGTTTTGAGTTGAGACCTTTCTTGTTGCTTTCTTTTTTTAAAATAGCGGTTTCACAAATAACTTGGAGGTTTGTGCATCTGTAGGTAAAGTCAACTTGCAGTGACTGGAGTACAGTGCAGACATTGTCTATTTACCTTTGGTGGAAGGAATTCAGAACGTGATGTATGGTCTACCCCTGTATTAGTATATAGATGGCGTTTATATACCTCTGGTATTTCATTCTGTGGGTGTCCCATTTTCCATGAGTGAGTAATAGCAGGTTTATTTTTCTTTTAACATAGCCCGAGGTGTTCAACTGTAACTAGGCGGAGACACTTGCAGTTTTAGTTCAAAAACCAAGGAGGGGATCTGAGAGTAGCCAACAAAAACTTGTTTGCTTCAAAAGCTACAAACTGCTTTTAAAATTTAGTGGTGAATGGAGATCAGCCATGATTGAATGGCGGAGTAGACACAATGGGCCGAATGGCCTAATTCTACTAGAACCGTGAACTTGTGAAAGGGAGATGATTTGCGACACAGAGCACTATCTGCCCTTTTACTCCATTTTGGTAAGCTGATGAAAATGAGGAATTCCTGATCCATTCTGCTCCTTCCGACCCTCCTGACTTGAGACCCGAGTAAGGACAAGTTCAAGCTTGGATGTACAATCATGGGTTAATTGGGCAATTACATTTTTGTGTGAGGAATTAGAGGGTAGATTGCATTCATAGAACTGTAATCCAGCAAGAATCCATGCCTCAACACGAACAGATAAATAGAGACATTTTTATATGAAATCAGACACACACAACTTAAAGTGAGTAAATGTTAAATCAACCTGACTACAATCCACGCCCTAGAGGAAAGGCATGACTTGACATGATAAGCCGATAATGTGTCATGAAATATTCTGTTTGTAAGAAGTTTGTGTATTTAATACAAGACACTTTTATTCCTGCCCATTAATTTGCATGTTGAAGGACAAACCAACCATGACATCTTAACAGTTGAAATTTATTGAATTAATACATTGGTGAGGAAGATTTTGAAAAAAACTTTAGAACAAAAGCTTATTAATTTTGCTGCCTGAGGAGTTGCAGTTTTTGGTGGGGGTGGACTGCAGGCGCTGTCCCTGCCCCATCCGGAAGAGACCTGCTTGGCTGATGGATGTGCTGGGTGTGTCAGCAGTATTTTTCTGTTGAGAAGGCTTTGTCGTTCTTCCAACCCTCCAGTCCCTTCACTCCAAAGCAGTCGTAATACATAAATTGGAGGTGTTTGTGGGTTGGACATTAGTAGCTGCTTATGGAGAGAGCCTGTTGAAACCTCTGAGAATGGTGTGTCCCATTCTGCTCGTTGTCAGGCAACTGAATCATCCTCCCACAACCAACTACTATCTACCTCATTGGTGACTCCTGCACTCCTAGATCCCTCTGCTCCCAGAGCCCTACCATTCACTGTGTAGGTCGTTAGACGTTAGACGTCCAAAAATGCAACACCTCACATTTCTCTGTATTAAATTCCAGTGATAAGGATTAATTTCCCTTTCCTCTTCCACTTTGTCGAACGCTTGGAAGTCAATGATGGGCAATGAAAATCTTGTGAACAGATACAGGAGAATTCTGCCCAGATACTGCTCACTTGTGGTATAGGTGGGCATGTTTTGTGCATTGAAGTTTCCTGGGCACCTCCATTGTCACTAAACACAACATGCCTGGTGGCACACAGAAGCATTGATGCCCAGAGGAAACAAAATTAACCATAACTTTGGTTGCAAAAATTGTATCAAATCCAGACTAATATCAAATGCTCCACATTATATCATAAGGCTCAACATATTGATGCAACTGTAAAGAAAGCTCACAAAATCCTCTACTTCCTCGAATGTTTGAGGAGATTTGGCATGTCATTGAATACTCTATGGAAGTTATACATGTGTTCAGTGGAGAGCATACTGACTGCTTGCATCATGGCCTGGTTCAAATGCCAAAGAGCGAAAGAGTCTGCAAAATGTGGTCGATTTTTCCCAGTCCATTATTGACCTTTCCATCATCAAAGAAATGTACAGTAAAGGCTGCCACAAGAAGGCAGCTAATATCATCGAAGGCCCTCACCACCCTGGCCATGCTCTCATCTCACTGCTACCAACATGAGCCTGAAAACTGTTACCTCCATGTTCAGGAACAGCTTCTTTCCATCAACCATCAGGCTCTTGGAAGCACCATGCTCAGCTCTAACTACAATCCTACCTCAGCTCTGAACCACTCTGGACTTGTTTGTTGTAATTAATGTGCCTGTAAATCTGCAGCAAGAAATTATTTCCTCATTCTGCTTTAATTGCATGACAATTAAAAACAACTCTAATATCATCTGCCTGCTCATAGTCCATTCCCGGACTTTCAGGGTGTCTATCTAAACACCTCGTAAGCTTCTGCTATGTCCACTGACAACATGTTCCACACACCCACCTCTCCCTGTGTTAAAACAAACTTGCCTAATCAGTCACTGGCTATCTGTGACTATCCGATCTGTGCGAATTGTATATTCATTTATTTTTGAATTACAGTAGGGGGAGTTTCTGGCCGTGTTAACCAATACTTGCATCAAATATTTACACACAGCAGCAGCTTGTCTCCTGCGGGTGTGAGTTGAATTTTTAGTTTCTTCCAATTAACAGCTTGTAAGATCACGTGGGAAGATGTCTTTGTGGAAGATTGGAGGGGGGCAATGCGGAAGGCAGACATTTTTTTTCCCCCCCGCTCAGTTGGTTGGAGAAATGGAGCAAAAATCAGACGAGTCAGGAATGGGCACTGATTTTAAAAATAACCTGATGCTGTATAAACCCATCCCCACCTTTCTGGTATTTCACAGCCTTGAGCTGAAGGCGTTTGTTTCCATGGTGATTGATTGTTCTGCTATGAAGGAAGGCTGCCGTGTTAGGACTACAGCCTTTGGACAGCCTTTAGAATCTGTCATTGGCGTCTAACATTTTCTGGCAAGTCACACAATGTCGCTGTTATTAAAGAAATATTGATTGATATTGCTTGCAAATCAAATCAAAACCATGATGCATTTTTATATATAGGAAGGAACTGCAGATTCTGGTTTAAACCGAAGATAGACTCTAAATGCTGGAGTAACTCAGTGGGACAGGCACCATCTCTGGAGAGAAGGAATGGGTGACGTTCAGTCTGAAGAAGGGTCTTGACACGACACGAAACGTCACCCGTTCCTTCTCTCCAGAGATGCTGCCTGTCCCGCTGAGTTACTCCAGCGTTTGGTGTCTACGGTTTAAACCAGCATCTGCAGTTCCTTCCTACACTTTTTTTTAGATGGGTAAAAGCAGTGGTAATTTGAACAGAATCAATGCATTCAGGGCAATGATAGCCACTTTTATTACTAACAGGTAATTATATTTCAGTTTATACTACCTATTTATACTGGCCTATAGCAATATATTGAGTGTTCAGGTTTCCTTGTGTCATCATCCTTATGTCATCATTGCATCTGGTAAACTAAATTGATTGCACATTAGTCTCTGCAGAAATTAATGATTCTGAAGCAGTGCTGAAAATAGAATAGATTACTTTTTATGTACAATGAGCCAAAATATACAGCAACCTTGCTCAGTGTTATGTAGTTGCTTGCATTCCTGAATGTACGATGTCTATTTTCCTTTGTGTGATAAACTGCTCTCTGTGCTTCCTGATTCATGTTCTGAAGAGGCGTGTACCTGTTAGGAATGAAGCGATCTCGAATTTTTCAATCATTATTGTAATTACTATACCACAAATAAGACCTTTTGAGTGGATGCTTTTAGCTTGCTGTCAGCAAGTTGGAACAGCTACAGCGACTGAAACTCTTTGGAATATTGTATGCATTCACCACTGCCATATTTAGCAAAGGTGTCAAACTTTGCACCTGGAGAAAGAATTATTTCTATGAAATTCATGTTCATAAGTGATAGGAACAGAATTAGGCCATTCGGCCCATCAAGTCTACTCTGCCATTCAATCATGGCTATCAAACCCATTCTCCTATCTTCTCCCATAACCCCTGATGTGAGTTACATAACTTATTATTTCTACTCAGTAATGCTTAATTAAGTATAACGCTATATTACACACTTCTGCCCCCCCCCCCATAACTATATGAAGTAAGAAGTAAAAATAAGAATTTCCTCTTGCCCAAAAGTTTAAGCCAGATTATTTTTATAATTTACATTTCACAAATTGTTTCAACATGCAATCATCTTTTTAACCTAAAAGGTGATAGATAGTATTTAATAATTGACATCAAAGACATATTCCATTGACAGTAGAGATTGATGAAGGATGATCCATCTGTGGTAAACTAATGGCCCTGTCTCACGGTGCGATTCCACCCACGAGTGATCCAGAGTTTAAAACAAATCAAACTTGTGGTAATCACGTAGAATTAAAATAGCGGGAACATCGGGACTCGTAACGCTAACGGCAGGTACTTGGGAAACTTGTTAACTCGTGAAAATCTTTCCACATGATGAAAGATTTCCACGTCAAATTTACTCTTTAAGTAAAAATTTTAAACTTTTAAACTCGTTGTAAGAACGTAGTGGCCCGTGAGTTTACCGTAGTGACCTGTGAGTCTACCGTGGGCACTCTTTAACTCAGCGGGCCAGGCAGCATCTCTGGAGAGAAGGAATGGGTGACGGGATGACGTTTTCAAAATTCTGCTCAAAAGTTTAAACAGAGAGCTGCCAGTTTAACACGTGGGAATTTAAACAAAGAGCTGTTGGCTGCAGCGCTATGGGTTTTAAATATAGCGCAATCGGCTGCAACACTATGGACTTTAAACTTAACACTATGGGTCACAGACTGTTCGGGAAAATGCTCGTATAACAATGAGTCTTTGGAAGTCTCTTTATTAGTGGATGTTGAGCCCTTGGAATATTTTTCAGGCAGTGGTAGAATTCTGGATAAGCCTCGTGGTGAAAAGTAACCAGTGGGCGGTGGGATTGGCCCCCCCCCACACCCCCGCGCTCTCTAAAGGACTTATTGAACTCTGTGGCAGCCGTTTACCTTCATCTTCATCGCACAGACAGTGCTCCTCCTTTTTCCCTGGCCCCCACCTTCGTGATGTGTTTGTGTATGTGTGTGCGGTCGGTAGATGCAGCTCGCGGTTCGGTCGATCCAGCTCGCGGTTTCAACGCGGCCGGTCGATCCAGCTCGAGGCTTTCCAGGAGAGTGCCCTCGAGCTTGAAGGTCGAAGGCACTCTTCTGGACTCGCGCATTAGGTCTCCCAAGTGGGACAGGCCCTTTAGAGGCAACGAAAGCCACCTTGCATAACACTGAACAAGTGCGTAACTGAAGCAGGCAGATATGATGTGGTTACATAGATCTCTTTTGCCTTGGTCTTCTTTGTGTTGTTAATGTGTGCCTGCAAAAAAAAAACTACAAATAACACGGAAGCATTTTTGAAAATTCCAGGAAATACCATCGAATTCCAGGAAATTTGGGATTCTATTTAAGGACATTTTTTTTGGGGTGTGGAAGCGCTGGCTTTACCCCAGATTGGCATTGGGGAATCAATTCCCAATTCGCACTGCTCAAAACAACAGTTGGTACAGAGGCCAATCTTATAGCCAGTGAATCTCTGCAGATTCCTGTTTGAAGTCATTAGGCTTGTTGGTCATATAATGAGATGAGCATGCTTGGAATCTCAGCAGGAATTTTTTAATGCCTATCCTCGTTGTACAAGTAGGTAAGTAGGTTTATGTAGAGTCTCTGCCAATATTTACTGCTGAGTTACTATCTCTGCAAAATTTTTTGTCAGGAAGCAGCTTTTAAAGTGGAAGTAACAGCTGTGTGGTGTTTGTACACTCTCCCCGTGACCGCGTGGGTTTTCTCCGAGATCTTTGGTTTAATCCCTCATTCCAAAGATGTACAGGTTACTTGACTTTGTATAATTGTAAATTGTCCTCTATGTGTAGGATACATAGATACATAGAAAATAGGTGCAGGAGTAGGCCATTCGGCCATTCAATATGATAATGGCTGATCATCCAACTTAGTATCCTGTACCTGCCTTCTCTCCATACCCCCTGATCCCTTTAGCCACAAGGGCCACATCTAACCCTCTTAAATATAGCCAATGAACTGGCCTCAACTACCCTCTGTGGCAGAGAGTTACAGAGATTCACCACTCTCTGTGTGAAAAATGTTTTTCTCATCTCGGTCTTAAAGGATATACCCCCTCATCCAAAAGCTGTGACCCCTTGTCCTGGACTTCCCCAACATCGGGAACAATCTTCCTGCATCTAGCCTGTCCAACCCGTTAAGAATTTTGTAAGTTTCTATAAGATCCCCCCTCAATCTCCTAAATTCTAGCGAGTACAAGCCAAGTCTATCCAGTCTTTCTTCATATGAAAGTCCTGACATCCCAGGAATCAGTCTGGTGAACCTTCTCTGCACTCCCTCTATGGCAATAATGTCCTTCCTCAGATTTGGAGACCAAAACTGTACCCAATACTCCAGGTGTGGTCTCACCAAGACCCTGCACAACTGCAGTAGAACCTCCCTGCTCCTATACTCAAATCCTTTTGCTATGAATGCTAGCATACCATTCGCTTTCTTCACTGCCTGCTGCACCTGCATTCCTACTTTCAATGACTGGTGTACCATGACACCCAGGTCTCGCTGCATCTCCCCTTTTCCTAATCGGTCACTATTTAGATAATAGTCTGCTTTCCTGTTTTTGCCACCAAAGTGGATAACCTCACATTTATCCACATTATACTGCATCTGCCATACATTTGCCCACTCACCCAGCCTATCCAAGTCACCTTGCAGCCTCCTAGCACCCTCCTCACAGCTAACACTGCCCCCCAGCTTAGTGTCATCCGCAAACTTGGAGATGTTGCATTCAATTCCCTCGTCCAAATCATTAATATATATTGTAAATAGCTGGGGTCCCAGCACTGACCCTTGCGGTACCCCACTAGTCACTGCCTGCCATTGTGAAAAGGACCCGTTTACTCCTACTCTGTGCTTCCTGTTTGCCAGCCAGTTCTCTATCCACATCAATACTGAACCCCCAATACCGTGTGCTTTAAGTTTGTATACTAATCTCTTATGTGGGACCTTGTCGAAAGGTGTGGAAAGCCTTGTGAATTTTGAAGTCCAGATATAAACACATCATAGTGAAGTTTTCTGGATGTTCAAAAATAAGGAAATCGCAATAAAATTTAATTGCTGTAATTACACTGGTGGTTCCAATATTTTATTTAAAAAATTGGAAGGTGTGGAATCAGAGGAATAGTACTGGACCCTATCCACGCTACTAGTTACATCCTCAAAAAGTTCTATAAGATTCGTCAGACATGATTTACCTTTTGTAAATCCACGCTGACTTTGTCCAATGATTTCACCACTTTCCAAATGTGTTGCTATCCCATCTTTCATAACTGACTCCAGCAGTTTCCCCACTACCGATGTTAGACTAACTGGTCTGTAATTCCCCGTTTTCTCTCTCCCTCACTTTTTAAAAAGTGAGGTTACATTAGCTACTCTCCAATCCTCAGGAACTACTCCAGAATCTAAAGAGTTTTGAAAGATTATCACTAATGCATCCACTATTTCTGGAGCTACTTCCTTAAGTACTCTGGGATGCGGCCTATCTGGCCCTGGGGATTTATCGGCCTTTAATCCATTCAATTTACCCAACACCACTTCCCGACTAATCTGGATTTCACTCTGTTCCTCCATCTCCTTTCGGAATAAATAAAATAAATAAAATTAAAATACAAATATACTAATCTCTTACCGCGGTCTCCTGCTATTTCCGGCAGATTAGTTCCTTAAGTACTCTGGGATGCAGCCTATCTGGCCCTGCGGATTTATCGGCCTTTAATCCATTCAATTTACCCAACAACACTTCCCGACTAACCTGGATTTAACTCAGTTCCTCCATCTCCGGACCCGTGCTATTTCCGGCAGATTATTTATGTCTTCCTTAGTGAAAACGGAACCAAAGTAGTTATTCAATTGGTCTGCCATATCCTTGTTCCCCATGATCAATTCACCTGTTTCTGACTGCAAGGGACCTACATTTGTTTTAACTAATCTCTTTCTCTTCACATATCTATAAAAACTTTTGCAGTCAGTTTTTATGTTCCCTGCCAGTTTTCTTTCATAATCTATTTTCCCTTTCCTAATTAAGCCCTTTGTCCTCCTCTGCTGGTCTCTGAAAGAGTGTTGATGTGTGGGGATTGCTGGTCGGTGCGGACTCGGTGGGCCACAAGGCCTGTTTCCGCGCTGTATCTCAAAACAAAACTGTGCATTCTCAAGCCCATTGCAGGATTTCTGCCAGAGATTTCATTGTTCTTCAGCTGTTGTTATTAGTTGCTTTTCCTGGGTGTGCTTAAAGATGTACATATTTTTCCACCAGTTTTTGTATGATCTCTGAGGTCTGAGTCATGCTCAGCTGAATGTTATGCCCCTTCCATGGCAATGCATTGATGTTTGGGAGTTATTATCCTTGAATAGTCTGCCTTCCCATCACAAAGCATCTCATCTGTCCTCAGTTGATGCTTGTGATGGCATAGCCAATATGATATCTCATTGTGTGATGAGTTCCATCGATGTGGGTGGCCCCTGCAGAAGCGCATTGCTGGCAACTGTTGCTCCTCCTTCAGACTTGTGGACAACTTGCAAGGAGATGTTACTTCAGAATTCCCCGGACGATGAGAAATATTCTCTTTCAGCACTGGGTGTTGGATAGTTCAATGCACTTTCACTGAAATGGTTAATTACACAATGTGAATGGGCCCCATATATGAGGAAGGGTATGCTGGCTCTGGAGGGGGTCCAGAGGAGGTTGATCCCAGCACTGAGTGGGTTAACATATGATGAGCGTTTGGCGGCACTGAGACTGTACTCACTGGAGTTTAGAAGAACGAGGGGGGAATATCATTAAAACTTCACTGAATAGTGAAAGGCCTGGATAGAGTGGATGTGGAGAGGATGTTTCCACTAGTGGGAGAGTCTAGGATTAGAGGTCATAGCCTCAGAATTAAAGGACATTCTTTGGGAAGGAGATGAGGAGGAAATGCCTTTAGTCAGAGGGTGGTGAATCTGTGGAATTCTTTGCCACAGAAGGCTGTGGAGGCCAAGCCAGTGGATATTTTTAAGGCAGTGATATGCCAGCTGAAAGTTACCTGACCTGCCCCTGCCTTGACAGATACTGTCCCTGCTGAAGTTTTAAAACATAGTGGAATGGATTTCTCTCAAACCAAGGAACGCCTTCTCTTATCTCTTCTGGTTTTAATCGATTCACCAGTTCCACTGAAAAATTAGCTTTTAAAAAGGAGGTGAGGAGAAAAAATTAGGTTAAGTGTCATATCTGAATGAAGGGGGAAGACTGAACTGTTCGGTTGTACTATCACCATATGAACGTGTTTGCAGCCGGCATGGCTGATGGACATCGGGGCACAGCGGCAGAACTGAAGAGGTGGGACACAATTACTCAGGTATTTTTGGATTGTTCTGTACTTGATATGAACAGTAATCTCAGAAAGTGAATGAATGATTGATACTTTATTGTCACATGTGACGAGTCACTGAAATTGTGCATACTCAAGGTATGCAAAGAGTCGCTAAGTAAAGGGTGGCGACATTGTTACAAAGTATCCTGCGTGGGGCATTCCTTTGTTCCGCTCCTCATCAACTCCCCCTCGCCCACACCGGGTCCCCCTTTGTTCCCGGCGGCACGTCCTCCAGCAAGGCTCTGTCCACCCTGGCAGTCACTGCCCCGCTTCTCTGCAACCTCCTGGGAGTGAGAGCAATGGATGGGGCATTAGGGTGGAAGTGAATGCTTTCACTATATAGATAATATAATCACTAATCTGCAGGTAGTGAAAGGAAGGTCGTGAAAGGTGAAACTTTAGGCGACATTAGAAATGGCTTTACGAGAAGAGGAATCAGAGCTGTTGACTTTAATAAAGCGACAAAAACAAATAAAGAAGAAGGCAGTGCCAAGGTCGATAAAGGAGGAATGGCACCAAAAGTGGAATGAGATCATAAGTCACAGTTCCACAATGTCATCTTTGCATTAATAAATTGTTGATTCAGGTTCATTGTACATATTTATACACAAGAAACTGCAGATGCTTTAATCCAGAGTAAAAAAAATATCAGAGGAACTTGGCGATCAGGCAGCATCATCGGAGGTAAGGGTTAGTCAATATTTCAGTTCAGGATCTGCGATCGGGTCTCGAGCTACCAATTAGGTACACAATGATTTCCAAGGAAAAGGAGAATATCTAAAAAGTCAAATCCTTGCACACTGCTCTGGAAATTGTAATGTGCTCTCCATGTTTGTAAACATAATATTAATTATTATGATATCTGTAAATTGCATGTACATTAAGTATGGGGAGCGAGCAGGACGGTATTAATACAGAGGATGACCTGTGGATCTGTTGTGTAACAGAGCATGCTCAAAGGGCTTAATTGCCAACTCTTGTCTCCAGCTTTCTATGTGTAAAATGGAACTGCAGATGCTGGTTTAAGCTGAAGATAGACACAAAAAGCTGGAGTAACTCAGCGGGACAGGCAGCATCTCTAGGGAGAAGGAAAGGGTAACGTTTCGGGTCGAGACCCTTCTTCAGTCCCTATGTTCTGTTCTCAAGCAGAACAAGAACATCTTCAAAGTAATAGGCAACATGAATGGTTATCTTTGATGTGGTTTGTTGGTAATTCCTTTTTTGAGGCCTATCACATGCAATAGGTCATTTGTTAAACTCAGTCTTTTTAAACATCTCTGCTCTTGGTGCCTCTATTTATAGAGGGTGCAAACAAGGAACTTTTATACACAGTGGTCAGATCTTGGTCAGAGTATTGTATCTAATGCTGTGCACAATTGAGAGTAGAGGGGAAATGCACTGTAATGGTACTAATGGTGGAAAACTTGTGTTGTGTACGGAGATTAGAGCAACTGGAATTGGTGCTTCTAACCGGTAATGTTACTGCAAATCACGCATGAAAATCCACCCTGAAATTTGTTTACTGTCTGTTGATTTGTTTCAAAGACTAGATTTTGGACAAGACTAATAGTAACTTTTGAACTGTGATGAGGAATTTGGGTCGGATTTCTTTGACAAACTTACTGAAGCTTAGAGGTAACTGGCCAGTTACTCTGGGAGATGTATATGCACATGTGTACACATCTATCAATGGCAGCCTATTCAGAATAAAGAAAGCAGCCACTGTTTTTCTTAAGCTGCTTCCTGTCAAAAGTAAAACTTGGTTATGTTTCAGAGTGGGAACTGTCAGTAGCTTGTTGTCGCGTGGAATCCAGTGTTTACTTGGGAGAAGTGAGTGTTCCTGAAACTCTACCAGTGCCAGACTATCCCTGGCTCTCTTGACAGGATGTATTCTGGGGCAAATGACCTCAACGTCGTTCTGTTTGGGGGAAAAAACTTTGCACTTCTGGGATGCGGATATTTATTTTGGCTGTTTTGAGAATCAGCTTGACAAGTCTGCAGTGTGGAGGGCTCACATATTATGTCCTGAATTAAGTTGTAGTTATGTCTGTGGACGTGCTGTTGATTTTGCTGAAGCTTTAAATTATTTGCTCACAGGATGAGGTTTGCACCGGCAACGTCATGATATATAGTCCTCCCTGGATTGATTCCTGAGCTAAGGGGCATGCTAGGATATTTCAGAGGCTGCTGAACTCGCCCACATTGTGAGCAATAGTGGGCCTGAGGAATGATGTGTTGGCGCTGGAGAGGGTCCACAGGAGATTGATCCCTGGAATGAGTGGGTTAACATCTTCTTCTTGCGTATGGCATGCACAGCCTAAAGTTGTGGAGCAAGGGTAGGCATCCAAGCCAGGACAGCATCAGTTACTGGGTGGATGGCTTTGATACATGCAGGGTTCATTTCAGTAACCAAACCACTGATGTGGGATGGCCTGGTCTGGATGTCCGCAGTCGCAAGCAGGGCTGTCTGTCATCCCCCACTTATGCAGGTGATGGGCTGTTCTTGCATGGAGGGTGCGGATTCTGCTCAGGGTTAGCCATTGCTTGCGATGGAGGTCAAAACCCGATGGTTCACTGTGGGGTCTGTGTTGGCATCTTTCCAGGCTCTGCGCCACTCTGGTTAACATATGATGAATGTTTGACAGCGCAGGACCTCTACTCGTTGGAGTTTAGAAGGATGAGTGGGGACCTCATTGAAACTAACTGAATAGTGAAAGGCCTGGATAGAGTGGATGTGGAGAGGATGTTTCCACTGGTGGGAGAATCTGGGACCTCGGAAAAAAGGACATTCCTTTTGGAACGAGATGAGGAGGAATTTCTTTAGTCAGAGGATGGTGAATCTGTGGAATTCATTGTCACATAAGGCTGTGGAGGCCAAGTCAATGGATATTTTTAAGGCAAAAATAGATAGATTCTGATAGATAGATAGATTTGGAATGGGGTTAGGAGGGAGAGATAGATCAGCCATGATTGAATGGCGGGTAAACTTGATGTGTAAGAAGGAGCTGCAGATGCTGGTTTAAACCGAAGATAGACACAAAAAGCTGGAGTAACTCAGCGGGACAGGTAGCTTATTTTTGTCCCGCTGAGTTACTCCAGCTTTTTGTGTCTATCGCAGAGTAGACTTGATGGGCCAAATGGCCTAATTCTGCTCCTATCACTTATGAACATTGAAGAATCACCATTCATCCAGAAATATGTCATCAATGGAATTTAAATTATCCAGTGGCCTTGTGTTTGTATTAGTAACCCAGGACTTTGTATGCTGGTCAAACAATTGAACAACTGCGATACTGTTCCCATAGTGATTCATTTTCTGAATGTAAAATGCAAAATGAATAGAAAGAATATACTGGTTAATTTGGCTTATTTGTAACTCGAGGAATTATGGATTCAGGAGACCTCCACTCTTGCCCCATCTGATCGCTGTACTTTTTGTGAGGAATTGGTCTTGGAATAGTTATCTGAACGCATCAACAGTAATGTCACTGTGCTGATACAGCACCTGTGGTGTGGATCTCGTGTGTGCATTATGGTGACAGCAGCAAGAACATAAATGAGTGAGGAGGAGACCATTTTGCACTTCAAGCTGGCTCTGCTGTTCATCAAGAGCATACTGTATCTGATCTAGTACCACATCTCTGTTTGGCTTCACTATCCCCATATCCCTTGATCCCTTAACCTCCTGACATCATCTCTGTTTTGAATGAATTCGGCAACTGACCCTCCTCGGCCTTCCAGAGAATTCCAAAGATTCACCACTTGGAAGAGAAATGTCTCATTACAGTTCGATTTGACAGGTTTCGCACATGTCCTTGGTGAAATACAGATTTGTTATTTTCTGAATCGGTCTCCTTTTAAAACTCAGTCAGTGTATGATGTGTGCTGCATTATAACATATAACAATTACAGCACGGAAACAGGCCATCTCGGCCCTACAAGTCCGTGCCGAACAATTATTTTCCCTTAGTCCCACCTGCCTGCACTCATACCATAACCCTCCATTCCCTTCTCATCCATATGCCTATCCAATTTATTTTTAAATGATACCAACGAATCTGCCTCCACCACTTCCACTGGAAGCTCATTCCACACCGCTACCACTCTCTGAGTAAAGAAGTTCCCCCTCATGTTACCCCTAAACTTCTGTCCCTTAATTCTGAAGTCATGTCCTCTTGTTTGAATCTTCCCTACTCTCAGTGGGAAAAGCTTGTCCACGTCAACTCTGTCTATCCCTCTCATCATTTTAAAGACCTCTATCAAGTCCCCCCTTAACCTTCTGCGCTCCAGAGAATAAAGACCTAACTTATTCAACCTTTCTCTGTAACTTAGTTGTTGAAACCCAGGCAACATTCTAGTAAATCTCCTCTGTACTCTCTCTATTTTGTTGACATCCTTCCTATAATTGGGGAACCAAAATTGTACACCATACTTCAGATTTGGTCTCACCAATGCCTTGTACAATTTTAACCTTACATCCCAGCTTCTATACTCAATGCTCTGATTTATAAAGGCTAGCATACCAAAAGCTTTCTTTACCACCCTGTCTATATGAGATTCCACCTTCAAGGAACTATGCACGGTTATACCCAGATCCCTCTGTTCAACTGTATTCTTCAATTCCCTACCATTTACCATGTACGTCCTATTTTGATTTGTCCTGCCAAGGTGTAGCACCTCACATTTATCAGCATTAAACTCCGTCTGCCATCTTTCAGCCCATTTTTCCAAATGGCCTAAATCACTCTGTAGACTTTGGAAATCCTCTTCATTATCTTGGTATCATCTGCATACTTACTAATCCAATTTACCACACCTTCATCCAGATCATTGATGTACATGACAAACAACAAAGGACCCAACACAGATCCCTGAGGCACCCCACTAGTCACCTGCCTCCAACCCGACAAACAGCCACCCACCATTACCCTCTGGCTTCTCCCATTCAGCCACTGTTGAATTATATAGGGAGAATGCAAGGTGCAGTTCAGAGGAGTTGCCAATTAACTTATTTCAGTTTGTCTTTGTTCTTCACCCTTCTTCTTATCAAGTCAACATCAAGGCCATTCTTTGGAAAGTGAACCGAATTGGGGCAAATGACCTCAACGTCGTTCTGTTTGGGGGAAAAAACTTTGCACTTCTGTGATGCGGATATTTATTTTGGCTGTTTTGAGAATCAGCTTGACAAGTCTGCAGTGTGGAGGGCTCACATATTATGTCCTGAATTAAGTTGTAGTTATGTCTGTGGACCTGCTGTTGATTTTGCTGAAGCTTTAAATTATTTGCTCACAGGATGAGGTTTGCACCGGCAAAGTCATGATTTATAGTCCTCCCTGGATTGATTCCTGAGCTAAGGGGCATGCTAGGATATTTCAGAGGCTGCTGAACTTGCCCACACTCGCCCAGCAATAGTGGGCCTGAGGAATGATGTGTTGGCACTGGAGAGGGTCCACAGGAGATTGATCCCTGGAATGAGTGGGTTAACATCTGCTTCCTGCGTATGGCATGCACAGCCTAAAGTTGTGGAGCAAGGGTAGGCATCCAAGCCAGGACAGCATCAATTACTGGGTGGATGGCTTTGATGCCCCCAAGGACAAGCCTCAGTGGGCAGTCATTCACATGTGTGGGATGGCCTAGTCTGGATGTCCGCAGTCGCAAGCAGGGCTGTCTGTCATCCCCCACTTATGCAGGTGATGGGCTGTTCTTGCATGGAGGGTACGGATTCTGCTCAGGGTTAGCCATTGCTTGCGATGGAGGTCAAAACCAGATGGTTTCACTGTGGGGTCTGTGTTGGCATCTTTCCAGGCTCTGCGCCACTCTGGTTAACATATGATGAATGTTTGACAGCGCAGGACCTCTACTCGCTGGAGTTTAGAAGGATGAGTGGGGACCTCATTGAAACTAACTGAATAGTGAAAGGCCTGGATAGAGTGGATGTGGAGAGGATGTTTCCACTGGTGGGAGAATCTAGGACCTCGGAAATAAAGGACATTCCTTTTGGAACGAGATGAGGAGGAATTTCTTTAGTCAGAGGATGGTGAATCTGTGGAATTCATTGTCACATAAGGCTGTGGAGGCCAAGTCAATGGATATTTTTAAGGCAAAAATAGATAGATTCTGATAGATAGATAGATTTGGAATGGGATTAGGAGGGAGAGATAGATCAGCCATGATTGAATGGCGGGTAAACTTGATGTGTAAGAAGGAGCTGCAGATGCTGGTTTAAACCGAAGATAGACACAAAAAGCTGGAGTAACTCAGCGGGACAGGCAGCATATTTTTGTCCCGCTGAGTTACTCCAGCTTTTTGTGTCTATCGCAGAGTAGACTTGATGGGCCAAATGGCCAAATTCTGCTCCTATCACTTATGAACATTGAAGAATCACCATTCATCCAGAAATATGTCATCAATGGAATTTAAATTATCCAGTGGCCTTGTGTTTGTATTAGTAACCCAGGACTTTGTATGCTGGTCAAATAATTGAACAACTGCGATACTGTTCCCATAGTGATTCATTTTCTGAATGTAAAATGCAAAATGAATAGAAATAATATACTGGTTAATTTGGCTTATTTGTAACTCGAGGAATTATGGATACAGGAGACCTCCACTCTTGCCCCATCTGATCGCTGTACTTTTTGTGAGGAATTTGTCTTGGAATAGTTATCTGAACGCATCAACGGTAATGTCACTGTGCTGATACAGCACCTGTGGTGTGGATCTCGTGTGTGCATTATGGTGACAGTAGGAAGAACATAAATGAGTGAGGAGGAGACCATTTTGCACTTCAAGCTGGCTCTGCTGTTCATCAAGAGCATACTGTATCTGATCTAGTACCACATCTCTGTTTGGCTTCACTATCCCTATATCCCTTGATCCCTTAACCTCCTGACATCATCTCTGTTTTGAATGAATTCGGCAACTGACCCTCCTCGGCCTTCCAGAGAATTCCAAAGATTCACCACTTGGAAGAGAAATGTCTCATTGCAGTTCGATTTAACATGTTTCGCACATGTCCTTGTTGAAATATAGATTTGTTATTTTCTGAATCGGTCTCCTTTTAAAACTCAGTCAGTGTATGATGTGTGCTGCCTTATAACCATATAACAATTACAGCACGGAAACAGGCCATCCCGGCCCTACAAGTCCGTGCCGAACAATTATTTCCCCTTAGTCCCACCTGCCTGCACTCATACCATAACCCTCTATTCCCTTCTCATCCATATGCCTATCCAATTTATTTTTAAATGATACCAATGAATCTGCCTCCACCACTTCCACTGGAAGCTCATTCCACACCGCTACCACTCTCTGAGTAAAGAAGTTCCCCCTCATATTACCCCTAAACTTCTGTCCCTTAATTCTGAAGTCATGTCCTCTTGTTTGAATCTTCCCTATTCTCAAAGGGAAAAGCTTGTCCACATCAACTCTGTCTATCCCTCTCATCATTTTAAAGACCTCTATCAAGTCCCCCCTTAACCTTCTGCGCTCCAGAGAATAAAGACCTAACTTATTCAACCTATCTCTGTAACTTAGTTGTTGAAACCCAGGCAACATTCTAGTAAATCTCCTCTGTACTCTCTCTATTTTGTTGACATCCTTCGTATAATTGGGCGACCAAAATTGTACACCATACTCCAGATTTGGTCTCACCAATGCCTTGTACAATTTTAACCTTACATCCCAGCTTCTATACTCAATGCTCTGATTTATAAAGGCTAGCATACCAAAAGCTTTCTTTACCACCCTGTCTATATGAGATTCCACCTTCAAGGAACTATGCACGGTTATACCCAGATCCCTCTGTTCAACTGTATTCTTCAATTCCCTACCATTTACCATGTACGTCCTATTTTGATTTGTCCTGCCAAGGTGTAGCACCTCACATTTATCAGCATTAAACTCCATCTGCCATCTTTCAGCCCATTTTTCCAAATGGCCTAAATCACTCTGTAGACTTTGGAAATCCTCTTCATTATCTTGGTATCATCTGCATACTTACTAATCCAATTTACCACACCTTCATCCAGATCATTGATGTACATGACAAACAACAAAGGACCCAACACAGATCCCTGAGGCACCCCACTAGTCACCTGCCTCCAACCCGACAAACAGCCATCCACCATTACCCTCTGGCTTCTCCCATTCAGCCACTGTTCAATTATATAGGGAGAATGCAAGGTGCAGTTCAGAGGAGTTGCCAATTAACTTATTTCAGTTTGTCTTTGTTCTTCACCCTTCTTCTTATCAAGTCAACATCAAGGCCATTCTTTGGAAAGTGAACCGAATTGTCACACACGTTACCAAATGGCATCACATAAAGTAATACATTACATAGAAACATATACATAGAATCATAGAAATTAGGTGCAGGAGTAGGCCATTCGGCCCTTCGATCCTGCACCGCCATTCAATATGATCATGGCTGATCATCCAACTTAGTATCCCGTACCTGCCTTCTCTCCATACCCTCTGATCCTCTTAACCACAAGGGCCACATCTAACTCCCTCTTAAATATAACCAATGAACTGGCCTTAATTAAAAAATTATTGTACGAGATTGACCTTATTCATTGCTATTTTCCTACCTACAGAGCTATAGTGCTAAAGATATGAACATTCTTGATGTTTTTAAATTCACAGAGTTTGTCAGATAAAACTGAGTGATGAAAAAATGCTTCCGTGTGAGGTCACACACGTGACCAGTCCTATTTGACCTCTGACGCTAAACAAGCATTGTCAGCATGACATAAATATTTTACTTTGAAAAAAGTATGAATTGTATATACAGTACAAAACAATATATCTGTAATGCTTTCAGAATTAGAAGAGATGTATTCCACAATTTTTCATATTTTTGGTCACACACGTGACCAAGAATGGGCCTTCACAAGATTAGAAATTGTTCAGCCAGAGCTGAACACACTTCTTGGCATCTGCCTACAATGGCATCTTGCGCTTCTTATGCTTCTTGTGCGTGGTGGTGGAAAGATTGGTGGAAACAGGCCCACAACATGAACACTCTTTCCTTGACCCCTCTTTACCCTTATACTTGTGGTTATAAGGTCTTAAGTGATAGGTACAGAATTAGGCCATTCGGCCCATGAAGTCTACTCCGCCATTCAATCCTGGCTGAGCTATCTCTCCCTCCTAACTCCATTCTCCTGCTTTCTCCCCATAACCCCTGACACCTGTACTGAAAAGAGTTTAGTGGTTAAAAAGATTTTAATTAAAAATCAATAATTAATTCTGCATTAAATGCCAAAGTAAGTTTAAAACTTCTCCTACCCTCTCCACATGGAAGTGTTTTCTAATGACAGTGTTTAAAGGTCTGGTTGTGAATCTGTAAGCTTTACCCGTAGTTTTCTAACTTGTAAACCGTGTACATTTTCTCCATGCATCTCTAATGAATGCAAAACATATCGTTTTTTAATAATCTCCCTTGGGCTCCGACATCATTCTGGTATATCTGTGTGGTATTCTGTCACAGCAACCCCCTGAGCAAAGGTAGAGGACTTTCAAAGTAAGGAAGGGGCTTAGAAAAGAGTAAAAAACTAAAGACCCCCTTTCCTTGTCACTAAATCTTCACTGGTATTAGAATTCCAACAATATTTCACAGAGTAGATCTGGGAAATATTTCTTACTCCATTTTATAATTGTCAACATTAGTACTGTCTTAATATAATCGATAGAACATTGATTTTGGATGCAAGTTATTTTTATTTTTCATTTGATCACATGAGTAATAACTCAAAACAACTCAAATGATACGCAATCGTGACCCAGGTGTCTGAAGAAGGGTCTCGACCTGAAACGTCACCCATTCCTTCTATCCAAAGATGCCACCTGACCTTCTGAGTTACCCCAGCATTTTGTGTCCATCTTCAGTTTAAACCAGCATCTGCAGTTCCTTCCTACAATTGTCGACTTTATGTTTGTTTTATTGTCTGCTTGTTTCAACTTACAAACTTCAGCCTGATGATAGCAAAACAAGTAAGGTTTAGTGGATAGATTATAACCTGAAGCTTGCCACCAAAACACTGTTTAGAAATGTTCAATTGATGTAGCTGAGCAGTTTTTGCTGTGGGATTAGGTTTCCGATTTATGTGAAGAAAAGCCTGTCTCTAGTTCTAAGATTACATTCCCTTGACCTCCGATTCCACCTGTTGAGTTGTTTCTGCTCCATAAAATAACCGGCAGATTTTGGGACTTCAGTCATAAGATTTCATTCTAGGAACAGAATTAAGCCATTCAGTCATGTCTGGTCTATCTTTCCCTATCAACCCTATTCTCCTCCCTTCCTCCCATAACATTGACATCCTTGCTAATCAATAATCTGTCAATATCTGTCTTAAAAATACCCATTGACTTGGCCTCCACAACTGTCTGTGGCAATAAATTCCACAGATTCACCAACCTTTGACTGAAGAAATTCCTCTTCATCTCCTATCTATAACTCCATCCTTTTATTCTGAGGCTATGCCCTCTAGTCCTTGACTGTCCCACTTGTGGAAACATCCTCTCCATATTCACTCTATCCAGGTCGTTCACTATTCAGTAATTTCAGAAGGTGTCCCCTCATCCTAAATTCCAGGACCTAAAAGTACAGGACCAGAGCCGTCAAACGCTTAGAACTGGAACATGGTAAGGTCAAAATTAATTGAGGTCTTGATATATCCAACCGAGGAATGGAAAAGCTACTTGTTTTGCAGCATTTGTGCAGAGAAGGAATGGGTGACATTGTAGGTCGAGAACCTTCTTCAGACTGAGAGTCAGAGGAGAGGGAAATTATATATGGAAGGGTAAGGTGTGAAAATGACAGATCAAAGCAGACAATAATCAAGGAAATATAGAATGGTTCATTGTTGGCTGAGCAAAGGTGACAACGAAGCATACAATCAGTAAAATTCATCAGGAGGACAGTGAAACCAGTCGGAGAACTAGGTTGGGGGAGGGATGGAGAGAGAGGGAAAGTAAGGTTTTCTGTATATCGGAACTCGGAAGACTCCTCGATCCCGAGGACTGGTGGAGAAGTATAACTAGATGTTAGATCAAGATTCATGGGAGGGACAGAATTCATCAAATTAATGTGTGATCTGGGACTAAAGCAAAATTATAGCTTTTATTTTGGACTTAACCTATTTGGTAGAATTAACATGCAGATTTGACCAAGGTGGTGAGTAACTGGGCAATGACACAATAGACAATAGGTGCAGGAGTCGGCCATTCGCCCCTTCGAGCTAGCACTGCCATTCAATGTGATCATGGCTGATCATCCCCAATCAGTACCCCGTTCCTGCCTTCTCCCCATATCCCCTGACTCTGCTATTTTTAAGAACCCTATCTAGCTCTCTCTTGAAAGCATCCAGAGAACCTGTCTCCACTGAGGCAGAGAATTCCACAGACTCACCATTCACTGAGAAAAAGTGTTTCCTGGTCTCCGTTCTAAATGGCTTACTCCTTGATCTTAAACTGTGGCCCCTGGTTCTGGACTCCCCCAACATCGGGAACATGTTTCCTGCCTCTAGCGTGTCCAAACCCCTAATAATCTTATATTTTTCAATAAGATACCCTCTCATCCTTCTAAACTCCAGAGTGTACAAGCCCGGCTGCTCCATTCTCTCAGCACATGCGCTCTTTGGGAGAATGGTTTGTCCCAGTACTCAGGAAACAAAATTACAAAAATTGTGCACCCAGCCCAGACCATCATACAAGTCATTTCCCTTCCATTGATTCCATTCACACCTCACGCTGCCTGGGCAAGGCCAGCAGCATAATCAAGGATGAGTCGCACCCTGGCCACTTCCTCTTCTCCCCTCTCCCATCAAGAAAAAGGTATAGAAGTGTGAAAACGCACATCTCCAGATGTAGGGACAGTTTTTTCTTCCCAGCTGTTATCAGGCAACTGAATCATCCTACCACAACCAGAGAGCTGTCCTGAATCACTATCTACCTCTTTGATGATTCTTAGACTATCCTTGATCAGACTGCTGGCTTTATCCTGCACTAAACATTATTCCATTATCATGTATCTGTACACTGTAAATAAACATCTTAGAAACATGGAAAATGGGTGCAGGGGTAGGCCATTCGGCCCTTCGAGCTAGCACCGTCATTCAATATAATTATGGCTGATCATCCAAAATCAGTACCCCGTTCCTGCTTTTTCCCCATATCCCTTGATTCCCTTAGCCCTAAGAGCTAAATCTAACTCTCTTGAAAACAACCAGTGAATTGGCCTCCACTACCTTCTGTAGAAGAGAATTCCACAGGTTAACAACTCTCTGGGTGAAAAGGTTGTTCCTGATCTCAGTCCTAAATGGCCTCCCCTTTATTCTTAAACTGTGACCCTGGTTCTGGACTCCGCCAACATCGGGAACATGTTCCTGCATCTACCCTGTCCAATCCTCTACCTATTTCTAACAAGATTCCAGCAAATACAAGCCCAGTCGACCCATTCTTTCATCATTTGTCAGTCCCGCCATCCCGGGAATTAACCCGGTGAACCTATCCTGCACTCCCTCAACAGCAATAATGTCCTTCCTCAAATTAGGAGACCAAATATGCACACAATATTCCATGTGCAGTCTCACCTGGGCCCTGTACAACTGCCTTCCTTGCTCCTAAACTCAAATCCTCTCGCAATGAAGGCCAACATGCCATTACCTTTCTTCACTGCCTGCTGTACCTGCATGCTTACTTTCAGTGACTGATGTACAAGCACACCCAGGTCATTGCACCCACCCCCCCACCCCCCCCCCCCCCCCCCCCAACCCTTCTACTAATCTGACACCATTCAGATACAAATCTGCCTTCCTGTTCTTGCCACCAAAGTGGATAACCTCACATTTATCAACATTATACTGCATCTGCCATGCTAACGTCCACACCCAACCAATCAAAGTCACCCTGCATCCTCATAGTATCCTCCTCGCAGCTCATACTGCCACCCATCTTTGTGTCATCCGCAAACTTAGAGATGGTACATTTAATAGTAAGATTAAACGAGTACTTACCAGTACGAAGTTTGATCTGTATTTTATGAGGAGTTACGGTGAGGGATTAAGTGAAGACCCCAGCTCCAGTGCGCATGCGGCATACTTCGAAGCAGCGGTGTGAAATCACAGAATAGACACAATATTTGAAGTAAGATAGTAAAGATCACGAGACATCAGTTTATTAGCTTGATCTGTATATTGAGGGTGGGAGCGGCGGGCACTTAATCCCTCACCGTAACTCCTCATAAAATACAGATCAAACTTCGTACTGGTAAGTACTCGTTTAATCTTACTATTTTACTTCGGAGTCACGTGAGTGATTCCGTGAAGACTTCAAAGGTCTGTGATTTCAAACCGTGTAACAGTTTTTATTTCACTCACTGCCGAAGTTTATGAGGGAGGAAGTGTTATCGTAATCAACCAGTGGATCTGCTTTCAAAAGAAACAGAAAGGTATTTGTTAACAATAACAACATAACAGAGCTCCTCTGAGCTTAAATTAATATTGCAGTTTGTAATATTCTCCTGCAATTAAATCAGGTTTATCAACGGTTTATAATAAAAAATGTTCTGAACGCGGTTCCCTTGACCATTCTGCTGTATTGAAAATGTGGTCAACCGGGATGTCCATTCGTTCAGCCGCTGATACCAATGCTGCCCTAGTGGAATGGGATTAAATGTATTATTATCTATTCCGGCAGCTTTCAGTACCTGTTTGAGCCACCTTGGAGTGGTTTGGCTCGTACCCCATTTTGGGTTACTGTGGTTGACCCATAGGCTTTCCTCTCCCTCTAAGATAGTGGGTTGTGTCTATATATAGTAGTAGATGGGTCACCACACTCAACCTGGACTCTGGTGGGTAGGCCCGGAATCCCACCAGTGAATCGGGCGTTCCTGGTCCATATAGCCATATAACGACTACAGCACGGAAAACACAGGCGATCTCGACCCTGCTAGTTCGTGCCGAATCCATATACCTGCGAGTTAGATTTTACCAGACCTAAATATGAACTTGATGCGTCTGGGGTAATCACCATGTATCCAGTCTAGTTTATGGAGTGACCGGACTCTTTGAGCGTGTACGAGAGCCATAAGCATGAGCCTTTTTTAAAACATAGATTAAGCAAGCCGAGGGATCTGGCTGGTGCCATTCTCTGAGGTATGTCAATATCACACCAATATCCCATACATGGGTATATACCTGGGTGTTTGGGGCTTATATTATAGTTGCCCTTCATAAGTTTACCTTCAGTGGATGGGATCCCATGCTCTGCTGACATGCGGTTTTAGATAAGCAGATAAGGCGCTCCATGCTGTATTTACGGCACTGTAACTCACCTTTTAGTCATGGTGTAGATGTTCCAGGAACTCCAATACGTCAGTGGTTGAATAGTTCGTTGTCCCTGCGTCGTGGCAGTATTTTACCCATGTTAGCTTTTAGTGACTGTTCGCAGGGATGCCGACATGGTGGTAATGGTTCCTTTGGATAATCCCAGTCCCTGGTAAGGTCTATTCAAAACCTGCACCCAGGAGTTTGATGTTTCCCTGGCATGGGTGGCTTATGCCTGATACTGGGTTGAGTCAGCAACCATGGTCCACTAGGGAAATCCATAGGTGACTCGCCCACCGTGTCGTGATGAACTGGGAACCATGGCTGTAGGCCGGTCGGGCACGTTCAATATCTCGGAGACAGATCCCATCTGTATTGCGAAGTGCCCGACGGATGAGGCAGAAGGGAGGAAGGCAAAGCAGAAATTCCCCCTTCCAGCGTATAGGCATCTATCGCTGCTGCCTCTAATCTGGTTCCTAAGTCATATACATGGGTTACTGGTGATTCCGTCTTGTGCAACCAAATTGATATCTGGCTTTCAAACTGCTTAATAAATTTAGCAGATATTTTGGGTTATGACATCTATTCAATGTAATCATAAATTGTACCCCGTGACATGGTGTCTCCTACTGTGTTCTAGCTTCCTAGGACATAGGCAGCTGATAGTTAAAATGTCTTTTGACACACCATTGACAGATTTGTTTGACCAATTTGTTGCACAATAATGATTATTATGCTCCCCATATGGTTGATATAAGCCACCACCATAGTATTATCAATCCGTAACCACATATGTACGTGCTGCATTTGAAATGCATATGCTTTTTAGCCCAATAGGCGATCACCAATCCCAAGAAGTTGATGCCCGGTATGTGTAGTAACGATGTTTGTGACTTGGTCCATCTGTTACCTGTGCTGGATATGGAGTTTAGTTGCTCCCCAGCCTAAAGTACTGGCATCGGTTTTTAATAACCAAGTTGGGATTGGTGATGATAATAGGGCTGAAAACTATGCCAAATATATGTCTGCCCACCACCTTAATTGTGATATAGCTTCAGTGGGTACATTCATGATTTGATTATAGTGACCCAAGTGTCTTGGCAAAGTAACAGTCATATGGACGGAATTGTTATTGAAGCCCAGATAATCCTTGGTAGTAACGCTTCAATTCTGGTTTATCTGGGCGTGGGATGAACCTCAGCTTTAGGGAGCTGTTTCGTAGCTAGAACTGCTCCACAGCTAATTCCTTTGTTTCCCCTAATATGAGGATATCATCCAATATGTGCCATGATTATGCTTGTTTTCTTAATATTTTCATGGCCATTTTTAATAGTTTAGGGCGGAGGTTTAGACCATATGAAATGCTATATGCTCCCATGGTTGCCCTAACCGGGATATCCATGATCCAGGTAAATATATTTAGGTATCTATAATGATCCTAGTGTATGGTATAAGATAGTTAGCATCTCCCATATCAATGCTCCCCATAGGTATCCTAGGGAGATCAGATGTCTGGCAGTGACAAAACTCCACCTCCATCTTAAAGTGGATATACTCAACAGATTTATTTAGTGATATTAGATCAATGATGATGCTACATTCATCATCTTTTATAGTTTTGGTGAATATATTCGATACAAATTCCAATCCGTTTAGTAATGTGCCTGTTTAGTTCAGCTTGCCTTCTCACTTCTCTTTTCTTAGAGGGAGAAACAGCCCTTTGGGCGCATTGCTGAACTGGCAGTAAAATGCCCAATTTGAATTCGTTTTTATCCTCTAATGCTGTTGAGTATATTTTGGTTATTTGTGACAGCATCCCATGCTTAGCCCACTCCCCATGCAGTTTAGTAGAACACCCTTGTTTTAGTGTAAACTGGGAGGAACCAGACTACCTACCTCCATGCTTGTTGTTTTTCATGAAGGCGTAGTTTGCTGGTATGCTGGTGCTGTCGGTGGGGCGGCGCATCTTCCCACGGCTCCGCTCTGGGCCTCGTCTAAAAAGAACTATGGGGGATCTGCAGCGGTCACCAGGCTTTCACCAGTCCTTGTTTGATATTGCTGGTGGATGCAGAGGGGTGCTGCCAGCTGGGTGTTGGATGTGATGTCCTGCTCGTCCCATAGCCTGCTCCCTCTTCCCGCAGCAGCGCGGTTTGCATAGCCCCATATATTCGGGGGTTGCGGGCAGGTCTATATGCACCATCGTTCAGTCGAGTATCCCAAATATGGGAACATCTTAGGCGTCAGCACCAAAGGCGAGCAAAGGTGGTAACATCTTGACCTTCTGTAGAATTCGCTGCTTGTCTGTGAGTCTACGAGACCCAGCTGCCTGCGGATTTGCCTCTGGAAAGGCCTGTTCCTGCAGGCTTTTGTTGGGAAGATGGGTCGCGTGGAGGAGCCATGTAGTGGCCCACGACACCCAGTGGCTCTTCCTGATCCTGCTCCCCTGGCATACTGCTGTTCTCGTCCGCCTGCCCAGCACTTAAGCCAGCCCAGCCCTGGCCTCCTTAGCCCTTAAAAAAGGAGCATAAAGGATGCGCTAAATGGGAGGAGGCAAAGCACTCCACTCCGCTGTTGCATCAATCCCTCGACAAGGGAGATGGCTAGTGCAATAGCACTGGGGTAGGAGTCAGCTCCCTTGGCATTCAGCCAGTGCCCCTTTACACCGGCGGCACAGGGAGCGGCTCGGTGTCGAGTGAGCGGGAGCATTGAAATAGCTCCACCGCTACCGGTGGCTGCCTCCCAGATAAGGACCCTCGTGTGGAGTTGGGCAGGCAGTCCTTCTCCTGGAGGTGAACTTCATGACCTCCTCTGGCTTGGGGAGACAGACATACTCATTTTTGCTGTCTCCAACCTGTTCCAGCTTGGAGGAAGATGGCTCCTGTAGAACCTGTAAATTGGTAAGATTTCCCCTTACCTGCATGTAGAGGCTGCCTGCCGTTTTCCAGGCGGCGTTGTGGCGGTTCCCGGGCGGTGATTCTCCTGGTCAGGAGTCTGCAGGGCTGCCGGTCGGGTTTTTTAAAATTTCCCGCCGGTCCGCGGCTGTACGGAACAGCTGTTCAGCGGACCGGCATTAGCGCAGCTCCTTGCAGCGGTCCGCAGCGTTTGCGGTCCGGGTAGCGCCTTTTCCCCGTCACTGTCGGCCCCACGCTGGAGTTGAAACGGGGCCCGCTCACCATGCCTCACTTTGCTCCCCCTGGAGCAAAAACCACAAGGCCCGATTAAGGTAAGTACTTACCTCTCGTCCTTGGATGCGGGAGCTGCCGACTCCCGCTGGCTGCCGCGTTCTGCACGCTGTGCGATTATGCCGCATGCGCACTGGAGCTGGGGTCTTCACGGAATCACTCACGTGACTCCGAAGTAAAATTCCCTTGTCTAAATCCTTAATATATATTGTAAAGAACTGGGGTCCCAGCACCGAGCCTTGCGGCACCCCACTAGTCACTGCCTGCCATTCTGAAAATGACCCATTAATTCCCACTCCATGCTTCCTGTCTGCCAACCTGTTCTTTATCCATGTCAATACTCTACCCCCAATAGCATGTACTCTAATTTTTCACACTAATTTCTTGTGTGGGACCTTGTCAAAGGCTTTTTGAAAGTCTAGATACACCACATCCACTGGCTCTCTCTTATCCATTCTACTTGTTACATCCTCAAAATTCCAAAAGATTAAAGCATGATTTCCCCTTCATAAATCCATGCTGACTTTGACTGATCCCGTCACTGCTTTCCAAAAATGCTGCTATAACATCTTTAATAATCGACTCCAGCATCTTCTCCACTACCGATGTAAGGCCAACTGGTCTATAATTCCCCGTATTTTCCCTCCATCCTTTCTTAAAAAGCAGAGTTACATTGGCTACCTCCAGTCCACAGGAACTGATCAAGAGTTGAGAGAACATTGAAAAATGATCACCAATGCATCCACAATTTCTAGGGTCATCTCCTTGAGTACTCTGGGATGCAGACCATCTGGCCATGGGGATTTATCTGCCTTCAGTCCCAACAGTTTACCTAACACCATTTCCTGACTAATGTGGATTCCCTTCAGTTCCTCCCTCCCACTATATCCTCGGTCCCCTAGTATTTCCGGGAGATTGTTTCTGTCTTCCTTAGTGAAGACAGAACCAGTCAGTTTTTATATTCTCCGCAAGCTTTCTTTCATGCTCTGTTTCCCCCCTCTTAATTAACCCCTTTGTCCTCCTCTGTTGAGTTCTAAATTTCTCCCAGTCCTCTGGTTTGCCGCCGCTTCTGGACAATTTTTTGCCTCTACCTTGGATTTAACACTATCTCTAATTATGTGACCCAAGCCCACGTTAAAATACAACACATGTTAATTAACTAACTTACAGCATAGGATCTGCAGTAGGTTACAGCTCCGAGCTGCTACATCTGCTGGCTAATGTAGGTGAACTCTTGATATCGTAAAATACATACTAGTTGGGGCTACTACTAACAAGCACAATAATTGGCTAGCATGCAATAGCCAATCTGAATCTCTTCTTGTAGAAATAAAGAAAAACATCGGTGGCTAAGCAATATAAGCGGAACATTAAGAACATACTAGCAAAGTTACACAAAATCGCCATATCTAACGGGTAGCCTACAAACCCGTCCGGCCCTTGTGCGGTACGAGACTGCCTCACCTCCTTTCGCGGGAGAACAGACCGGGGAGGGGAATGGGGAAACAGCCGGCGACCCGACAGGCAGGGTGGGAGATGAGATAGGCGAGCCAGGCACCAAACGACGTGGGGAGACCGCGGTAGGAACGACGGTTGGTGGTGGGGGAGCGGGACCGACTGTGGGAGTGAGCACGAGACGCGGGGCATCAGGATATGGAGTCGCAGGACGCGGTTCCTTCACCGGAAGGATGTGTTGACGGTTACATCTGTAGATGACTCCGTCCACTTCGACCAGGTATGAACGTGTTTCTTTGGCAGGGCAGTGGATGTGTCCCAGTCGTGCATGGCCCTTGTCGGTTTGCAGACGAACCGCTTGTCCACGCGCAAGTAGCTTGCTGGACTTGTCGAAGAACCGCTTTTGCGTGTCACATTTAATCTGTAGTTGTTTCTAAACCGCAGAGTCATGATGGGTGCAGAATCCTTCCCCCGTAAGCCCGAAGCGTTGCGGAGGCCTATTTTTATTTTTTAGCCAGACAGAAATCAACAGTTTCTGGAGTTCATCCATGCGGTCTTTAAATCGTCACCATTGCATCTCCACTGTCAACCCTTTAAGTATAATTTGCCCGTCTATCCTAGCCAATTCCCATCTCATACCTTCACACTCTCCTTTCTTCAAGTTCAGGACCGTAGTCTCTGAATTAACCGTGTCACTCTCCATCCTAATGCAGCATTCCACCATATTATGGTCACGGTTGCCCAAGGGGCCTTGCACAACAAGATCGCTAACTCAGGCATGAGATTTCTCTGCGTCCCGCGGGATTTTGAAATTCATTTAAAAAAAAATTGAAATCTTTATAAATCTATAAATGGCTTTCAGCGAGTCTGATGATCGAGGGCGCTGATTAGACGAGAGGGACGTCAGTCAGCAGGCAGTGGGGGGACATGATGATTCAGCGCGATGATTAGAGGGAGAACATCCGGGAGCGGGGCAAGGCAAGTTTATTTGTATAGCACCTTTCAACAACAAGGTCATTCAAAGTGTTTTACATAAAACATTTAAAGCATTGGAAAGAAACACATATAAAATGACATTTAGATGTAAAACGATTATTAGATTATTCAGATAAAATAATTACAAAATTAAAAGCAATCAAATAAAATATTTAAAATAGAATAAAACCAGGAATAGAAGTTACAGTGCAGTATAGGTAATTAATAAATTGTATTGTTTACTGAAAGGCAGCGGCAAACAGAAAAGTCTTCAGTCTAGATTTAAAAGAGCTGAGAGTTGCAGCAGACCTGCAGTTTTCTGGGAGTTTGTTCCAGATATGGGGTGCATAAAAACTAAATGCGAGGCCTGGTGGACTGGGCTGCCGGGAGCGCAGGTAGCGGCAGCCCCGGGGGACGGCGGTGGGAGAGTGGGCACTGGGCTGGGAAAGGCCGGGGCACGGCTGCAGGGTCGGGGCCTTGTCGGTGTCAATAAGCGTTTTAATGCAAGTAGAGGGAGTGTGTGTGTGAGCATTGGTGAGCAGTGGGAAGAGTCTCTGTGAGTGTGAGTAAAGGTAAGGGGACGTCCCTGTGAGTGTAAGCAGTGAGAAGGTTCCCTGTGAGTGTGAGCAAAGGTGAGTTTCCTGTGAGTGTGAGCAGTAAGGGGGTCTCTGAGTGTGAGCTGAGCAGTGAGGGGGTCCCTGTGAGTGTGAGCAAAGGTGAGGGGTTTCCTGTGAGTGTGAGCAGTGAGGGGTTTTCCTGTGAGTGTGTGTAGTGAGGGGCTCCCTGTGAGTGTGAGCAGTGAGGGGCTCCCTGTGAGTGTGAGCAGTGAGGGGCTCCCTGTGAGTGTGAGCAGTGAGGGGCTCCCTGTGAGTGTGAGCAGTGAGGGGCTCCCTGTGAGTGTGAGCAGTGAGGGGCTCCCTGTGAGTGTGAGCAGTGAGGGGCTCCCTGTGAGTGTGAGCAGTGAGGGGGGCTTCCTGTGAGTGTGAGCAGTGAGGGGGTTCCTGTGAGTGTGAGCAGTGAGGGGGGTCCCTGTGAGTGTGAGCAGTGAGGGGTTTCCTGTGAGTGTGAGCAGTGAGGGGTTTCCTGTGAGTGTGAGCAGTGAGGGGTTTCCTGTGGTGTGAGCAGTGAGGGGTTTCCTGTGAGTGTGAGCAGTGAGGGGTTTCCTGTGAGTGTGAGCAGTGAGGGGGTCCCTGTGAGTGTGAGCAGTGAGGGGTTTCCTGTGAGTGTGAGCAGTGAGGGGTTTCCTGTGAGTGTGAGCAGTGAGGGGCTCCCTGTGAGTGTGAGCAGTGAGGGGCTCCCTGTGAGTGTGAGCAATGAGGGTGGTCCCTGTGAGTGTGAGCAGTGAGGGGCTCCCTGTGAGTGTGAGCAGTGAGGGGCTCCCTGTGAGTGAGTGGGGAAGACCCTGTGAGACATTAAGGGTAAACAGGCAAGGAAACTGTGTCATTCATTGCAAGATGCAATTACCAAAACAATTCTGCATAAAGGGGGCACTGCCCCCATTTACCCCCACCAGGGCCGATGCCCCTTGGAATCCTACCAGGGGGCAATGGCCCCTGGACCCTCATCTCTCTTCCTCTTTTTTCAGGTTTTTCCTGTCCCATGCCTGCTAACTAGTCTTTCCTCATTACACAATACCCAGTCTAGGATGGCCTGCCCTCTCGTCGGTTCCCCTACATATTGGTTTAAAAGACCATCCCGTATACATTCCAGGAAATGCTCCTCCTCAGCACTGTTACCAATTTGGTTGGCCCAATCTATATGTAGATTAAAGTCACCCATGATAACCTCGCGATTGCAATCATGTATTGTCTTTCTACTGACTGGATAACTCACAACGATAGCTTTTAACTGTACCTTGGTACACGTCACAGTAATAAACTAAACTAAACAGTGTTTACCGTGAGATCGGAAGTACCATTAGCATCGAAAGTATGGAAAGTAATCTGGCCACAAATATACTGGCAGAAATACCTGAATCACACTGTATTTTATCCCCTGTTAAAGCCCTGTCCCACGGTACGTGTTCATTCCAAGAGTTCTCCCGCCCTGATTCGAACTCGGAGATTTACGTTAATGGCCACACGTCGGTACTCGGGGCTCTCGTGGACATTTTTCATCATGTTGAAAAATCTTCACGAGTCCTCCAGTGCTTACCTGCCATTAGCATGTCATCCCGAGTACCTGACGTTAGCGCTAAGAGACGTCCCCGAGCTCCGACGTACCTGCTACGTTCATTCTCCGTGCTTACCAGGAGTTTTTTTTTTTTTTAAACTCGGGAGAGCTCTTGGAATGAACTCGTACCGTGGGACAGGCCTTTTAAACTGTTACGGTTGGAATTGTAGCTTGTGGCAATTTGTGTAGTAAGTTTTGGTAAATTGTGTATCTTATCAGCTCACTCTGTCTCTCTCTCGAGGCAGCAGATGAGTAATACCACATATGATACCTGGTACAACATTGAGCAGGAAGGAACTGCAGATGCTGGTTTAAACCAAAGAGTCGGAAGAAGGATCTCAACCCGAAACGTCACCCATTCCTTCTCACCAGAGATGCTGCCTCTCCCCGCTGAGTTACACCAGCTTTTTGTGTCTGTCCTGGTACAACATTGTTGCCTCTGGAATTGTCACTGGACCTTGTTGCATTCAAATGATCACATACACAGAAATGTGAAACTTTCAGAGGAAGAAATAAGGAAGGCCAGGGGAAGAGATAAGGAAGACCAAAAATAGTCTACATTTTTGAAAGCACGATGTATAAAAAAAATTGTAACTTGGAAAATATTGTAAATGCATGTGAATTTTCAGGATCCCATTTAGATGAAATGGGAGAGAAATTTACATAGTTTTTCTATACAACAGTTAATTTCAAAGCTTTTCAGCCCAAAATGTTGACTTGCATGGCAAGTAAAGATCATGGTAAAATAATCTCAAATGCAGTGGGATTAAAAGTAAATGCTGCCTCCTTCTGTGTTGCCTCACTCTCCATGTCCAGAATCTTCGTGTCTTTCTTTGGTAAACCAACAAATGTAGTTCTTTGATAGAAATAGAAAATAGGTGCAGGAGAAGGTAATTCGGCCCTTCGATCCAGCACCGCCATTCATTGTGATCATGGTTGATCGTCCCCAATCAATAACCCGTGCCTGCCTTCTCCCCATATCCCTTGATTCAACCAGCCCATAGAGCTCTATCTAACTCTCTCTTAAATACATCCAGTGACTTGGCCTCCACTGCCCTCTGTGGCAGGGAATTCCACAAATTCACAACTCTTTGGGTGAGAACGTTTTTTCTCACCTCAGTCCAAAATGGCCTCCCCTTTATTCTAAGACTGTGGCCCCTGGTTCTGGACTCGCCCAACATTGGGAACATTTTTCCTGCATCTAGCCTGTCCAGTCCTTTTATAATTGTATATGTTTCTATAAGATAACCCCTCATCCTTCTAAACTCCAGTGAATACAAGCCTAGTCTTTTCAATCTTTCCTCGTATGACAGTCCCGCCATCCCAGGGATCAATGTCGTGAACCTACGCTGCACTGCCTCAATCACAAGGATGTCCTTCCTCAAATTAGGAGATCAAAACTGTACACAATACTCCAGATGTGGTCTTACCAGAGCCCTATACAACTGCAGAAGAACCTCTCTACTCCTATACTGAAATCCTCTAGTTATGAAGGCCAACATTCCATTAGCTTTCTTCACTGCCTGCTGTACCTGCACGCCAACTTTCAGTGACCGGTGTACAAGGACACCCAGGTCTCGTTGTACATCCCCCTTACCCCTTGATATGGCATTTATTACTCTTCTCCATCTGTGTAGAAGGGGATATGCTGATTGGGATGCTGTTCATGCTGCATAACTGAGAGCATCAATGAAAGAGACTGGCGACGTGTAGATTTAGTATAATGCATTTCTTAAACGGCAATTTAAAAATAAATTATTGGCCTTGCGTGATCTGCTTTCAGTGAGATTTGCACATGCAAAGTCTGTTATACCAATGTCAGTGTGACAATGTGTAGGAAGGAACTGCAGATACTGGTTTACACCGAAGATAGACACAAAATGCTGGAGTAACTCAGCAGGAAAGGCAGCATCTCTGGAGAGAAGGAATGAGTGACGTTTTGGGTCGAGACCCTTCTTCAGACTCTGAATTCTCTGAAGAAAGGTCTTGACCCGAAACATCATCCATTCCTTCTCTCCACAGATCCTGCCTGTCCTGCTGATTTACTCCAGCATTTTGTGTCTATCTTCATTGAGACAATGCTTCACCTCAAGTTTCGCTACTGGTGCATGGCCAGCAAGGTGACTTAATTTGCCTTTTGCAGTCATAGAGTCATTGAGTGATACAGCATGGAAACAGGTCCTTCGGCCCAACATGTCCCAGCTACACTACTACCATCTGCCTGTGTTTGACCCATATCAACTCCAAACCTGTCCTATCCATGTGTCTGTCTAACTGTTGCTTAAACGTTGGGATAATCCATGCCTCAACTACCTCCTAACGGATTCCTACCCCAGGGGAGTCCCAGTGTAAGAGACTTACTGATAGCAAATTTTTAGAGGGGTATGGGCCAAACATGGGCAAATGGCACTAGGTCAGAATGGACGAGTTGGGCCGAATGGCCTGCTTCCTTGCTGTATGACTCTGACTCTACATCAAAGCCAATTATCTGATTGGTCAACTTAATTGGTGAAACACCGGCTGCTGATATTTCACTGCATTCCATAGCTGGTGTTATTTGAAGAGGGATATGAATGCAAATTATTGTCAATTATGTTGGAGTTGCTCTAGCTTCAGTGCCTTTAATATTCTTTAAATACAGCAATAACTGCCGACAAGGAAGCGTTTTCTCTTTTGTTCATATGCTGTAAAGACTCCAATACTGAATTGTTACAGAAAATCTGCATTTGGACTGTTAGTGGCTCCCTTAATCTTCATGTTAACGCCAGTAATGTTCATGTTCTATTTTATTTTAGGTTACTGTAATACCAGCTGTAAAAACAACTTCCTTTATCCTGGATCTGTACACAGTGGATGGCTCTATTTTCTCTGCCTGGTTTAAAAAAAAAGATCTTGCTTATCCAAGAAAGAGATTATGCTTATCCAAGAAATCCAAGGAAGAGGCATATAAATTGACCAGAGGAAGCAGCAAACCAAAGGACTGGGAGAAATGTAGACTTCAACAGAGGACAAAGGGGTTAATTAAGAGGGGGGAAATAGAGCATGACAGAAAGCTTGCGGGGAATATAAAAACTGACTGTAAAAGCAACTATAGATATGTGAAGAGGAAAGGATTAGTGAAAACAAATGTAGGTCCCTTAGAGTCAGAGAGGTGAATTTGATTATTGAGGTGTCACTTATAAAATAGCTTTACCAAGCCTTGCAGGGTGACCTTTGTTTTTCAATTAGACAAAAATAGGTACCAGAGTCTGATCGTGTAAAGCAAGCAAGTACTTTCAGTTGAGTTTATTGTCACGTGTACCAAGGTACAATGAAAAGCTTTTGCTGCGTGCCATCCAGTCAACAGAAAGACTATACATGATTACAATCGATTCATTTACAGTGTACAGATACATGATAAGGGAATAACGTTTAGTGCAAGGTAAAGCCAGCAAAGTCCGATCAAGGATAGTCCGAGGGTGATTAAAGAGCTAGATAGTAATTCAGCACTGCTCTCTGGTTGTGGTAGGGTGAGTCAGTTGCCTGAATTCATAGCAAAAGGATTTGAGTATAGGAGCAGGAAGGTTCCTACTGCAGTTGTACAGGGTCTTGGTGAGACCACACCTGGAGTATTGCGTACAGTTTTGGTCTCCAAATCTGAGGAAGGACATTATTGCCATAGAGGGAGTGCAGAGAAGGTTCACCAGACTGATTCCTGGGATGTCAGGACTGTCTTATGAAGAAAGACTGGATAGACTTGGTTTGTACTCTCTAGAATTTAGGAGATTGAGAGGGGATCTTATAGAAACTTACAAAATTCTTAAGGGGTTGGACAGGCTAGATGCAGGAAGATTGCTCCCGATGTTGGGGAAGTCCAGGACAAGGGGTCACAGCTTAAGGATAAGGGGGAAATCCTTTAAAACCCAGATGAGAAGAACTTTTTTCACACAGGGAGTGGTGAATCTCTGGAACTCTCTGCCACAGAGGGTAGTTGAGGCCAGTTCATTGGCTATATTTAAGAGGGAGTTAGATGTGGCCCTTGTGGCAAAAGGGATCAGAGGGTATGGAGAGAAGGCAGGTACGGGATACTGAGTTGGATGATCAGCCATGATCATATTGAATGGCGGTGCAGGCTCGAAGGGCCGAATGGCCTACTCCTGCACCTAATTTCTATATTTCTATGTTTCTATAACAGCTGGGAAGAACTGCCCCTGAATCTGTTGCAATTTCTGCTTTGTCTTTGTTGTAACTGTGAGATTTGAAGAATATTGTGAATCTTTTGTTTTTGCAGAGTGCCCATTTGGCTATGATTGACACACTGATGATGGCTTACACTGTCGAAATGATCAGCATTGAGAAAGTGGTCTCTTGTGTGCAGCAGTTCACAAACTTCTTCCCAGCCACAGAACTTCCCTATGACATTGAAGATGCCATCGTCTGCTGGATAAATAAGGTAAAATGTCATCATTCTGATGAAATGAAATTCTTCAGCAACGATTGAGAATGGCGACAACTGAAGTATCGTATCGTGTGGGATTGAGGCTTGTCCGGAGGAACTGCAGGTCATAAGAGATAGGACCAGATTTAGGCCATTCAGCCCTTTGTCTATTCCGCCATTCAATCATGGCTGATCTATCTCTCCCTCGTAACTCCATTCACCTGCCTTCTCCCCATAACCTCAGACACCCATACTAATCAAGAATCTATTTATCTCTGCCTTAAATATATCCACTGACTTCACCTCCACAGCCTTCTGTGGCCAAGAATTCCACAGATTCACCACCCTCTGACACAAGAAATTCCTCCTCATCTCCTTCCTGAAAGAACGTCCTTTAATTCTGAGACTATGACCTCTAGTCCTAGACTCTTCCACTGGTGGAAACATCCTCTCCACATCCACCCTATCCAAGTCTTTCACTATTCTGTACATTTCAATGAGGTCCCAACTCCATGCTGGTTTATACCGAATTACATTGTAAAGTTTATTAGAAGATCAGATGGGAATTCAGCCGAAATGTTCCCAGTTAGCTCGCAGAAGGAGATCGCAGCATTAATTTGGCTTTGTTTAATAGTTGCAAAGCATTTTCATTTGCTTCTTTTTACCCAAAGCACATATCATAATTTACATCTGCAAACAATTATACAAACATCATTTGGCTGTTAAAGCCTCCTCTGGCTTTTAATAGAATTACTAGTTCAGCTCAACCTGCCTGCACTAACCCTAGAATACTTCATCTTTCCCCCCCCCCCCCCCCCCCCCCCCCCCCCCCCCTCCCCAGTAGCCAATAATTCTTTGACTTTAACTTACTCAGCTACGGAACCTTAACAGCCACCTTAGACAGACATTTCCAAAAATTCACTCCAATCTGGATACAATTTTTTTTTTTTTACTCATCTCTATATTGCATGGAGACATGGCAGCTCTATGGACTCTGCCCTCCAGCACAAAGTGTTCACAGTCCATCACATGTGATGAAGTCGAGTTTTAGTTAAAAATATAAGAAGATATTAAATTGGCTTCTGGGCTAGCTTACAGCTTATATTTAGTGTCAAATTAGGCTTGCCTCAGGTTGCGGTGTGTGTGAGATAATAAATACTATAACATTGTCTCCCAAGTGAAGGAGCTAGAGAGATATCTTTGAAAGTAAGATGCCATAAACCAAATGACCAATGTTTATGGGGGAGGAGGCAATAAAGGAAGAGAGAAATAGATAGTCACATCTTTGTAAACAAATGACTTATGTTTATGAGGGACCAAATGACAGAGGAAGCAGCGAAAAGAGCTAGGGGTGGTCTATTTGGAGATAAAATGAATCTAAAGCCAATGTTTTTAGTATATCTTGTACCATGTAAACAAAAGGTTTGATGTGATGCATTCTGTGGAAACCTTTTCCTGTACCTCTGACATGATTAATGTCTGTGGAATGTGCTAAGGGGACAAAAAAACCCTATTTAAGGCAATGTAATTCTGTTGTTCAGAGAAGGTGGCTGAGCACAGTCAAGTGTCTGTGTTGGTCACTTGACTGGAGTTCTCGCTCCCTTCCATCGGCCGATGTTAAGTAAAGTTTTGAACTGGTCTACCAAACAGTTTGTGTGGTGTCTGTTTATTAAGAAGCGAACCTGGTTTAGTAGTTAAGATAAGTAGCTTTTTCACGTGGACCAGGTGGTGTCGTCGGGTAAAGGATGAGGCTGCGGCATCTGCCTCATGGTAAATTCTTCACGGTGCATGGACATGGTGGTCCTGTCCAACTCCTGCTCTTCCCACCTGTATCATCCGCCAGTTGATGTTGGATCAACTGCTTCCCATCCACCTCCCTTGGGAATTCACCTCCATCATCATGTCTACAGTCTACATTCCACCCCCTGGCCTGATGTTTGGCTTGCACGAGGAACTGTGGTCAACAAACACCAGATGGTATATCCCAACATCTCTCCATCGTTGCCAGGGACTTCACTTGGGTTAGTTTGTAGAAGACACTTCCAAACTATGATGACCACATTTCCCGCAGCACCAGAGGACCATCTTCAGAGTCAGTTATCACTCCATCACTTGCCCGCACTTTGGAAAATCAGTTCACCAGTCTGTGCTGCTTTTTCCTGGATACAGGCAGTGACTAAAAAGTGTAGCTCCAGTGGTGAGGATAGTAAAGAGCTGGTCAGAGGAGGCAAAGGAGTGACTTTGTGACTGTTTGGACATGGTAGACTGAATTATGTTCAAGACCTGGCAACAGATCTGAACAAATACACCACGGTTGTTACCACCTACATAAGGAAGTATTCCTACTAAAACTAGCCAAGCGATCCTGAGCCACTAGCCTTGGCTGAGCCAGGAGATGCTCAATATATGGAGAACCAGATCTGCGACAATCACTTCAGGCGATAAATGGAGTCCAGGTCCACCTCCTGAAGGCCATCAAGTCGACAGAGACACCTTTGATCTAAACTGGAAAGCAGACTGATGCTCAGCCACTTGTGGACAATAGGTTCAGGAGTAGGCCATTCGGCCCTTCGATCCAGCACCGCCATTTAATGTGATCATGGCTCATCATCCCCAATTAGTACCCTGTTCCTGCTTCCTTCCCAAATCCCCTGACTCCGCTATCTTTAAGAGCCCTATCTAGCTCTCTCTTGAAAGTTTCCAGAGAACTGGCCTCCACCGCCATCTGAGGCAGAGAATTCCACAGACTCACCACTCTCTGTAAGAAAAAGTGTTTCCTCGTCACCGTTCTAAAAGGCTTACCCCTTATTCTTAAAACTGTGGCCCCTGGTTCTGGACTCCCCCAACATCGGGAGCATGTTTCCTGCCTCTAGCGTGTCCAAACCATTATTTATCTTATATGTTTCAATAAGATCCCCTCTCATTCGTCTAAACTCCAGAGTATACAAGCCCAGCCGCTCCGTTCTCTCAGCATATGACAGTCCTGCCATCCTGGGAATTAACGTTGTAAACCTACGCTGCACTCCCTCAATAGCAAGAATGTCCTTCCTCAAGTTAGGGGACCAAAACTGTACACAATACTCCAGGTGTGGTGTAATAGTAGAGTTACACCACACGATAAAAAACTAAGTAGCTGAAATGAAAGTGACACATTAATCCTGGACACATCCCGGCTTTCTATGCTCGCTTCAAAAGTGAGAACAACACTGCACCTTCACAAGCTCCCATATCCCCTGAGGGTACTGTGATCTCAGTCTCAGAGACTGAAGTCAGAGATCCTTCATGAAGGTGAAACTTCAAAGCACATCCAGCCATGATGGTGTCCCTGGCTGCATTATTAAACCCTGCATGGACCAACTGGCTGGAGTTTTCACGGGCATCATCAACCTCTCACAACTACAGTCCAAGGTCCCCCCTTACTTCAAAGGGGTGTCCGTAATACCAGTGCCCAAGAAGAGCAATGTAATATTTGTAAGAAGGAACTGCAGATGCTGGTTTACATCGACGATAGACACAAAATGCTGGAGTAAATCACTCATTCTCTGGTCTCTGGTGAAAAGGAATCGGTGAGGTTTCGGGTCGGCACTGAAAAAGGGTACAGGAGCCTGAAAACCATGACCTCCAGGTAGGAAAACAGCTTCTTGCCAGCAACCATTAGGTTTTTGAACCAAAGATAGACAAAGTGCTGGCGTAACTTAGAACTGAAGAAAGGTTCCAAGCCAAAACATCAGCATCCTTTATTCTCCAGAGATGCTTCCTGAGCCACTGAGTTACTTGAACACTTCGTGTCTATCTTTGATATAAACCAGCATCTGCAGTTCTGTTGTTTCTGTCGGTTTGGTTTAGTTTAGAGATACAGCGTGGAAACCGGCCTTTCGGCCCACCGGGTCTGCGCCGACCAGCGATCCCTGCACATTAACACTATCCTACACCCACTAGGGACAATTTTTACACTTACCAAGCCAATTAACCTACAAACCAGGACGTCTTTGGAGTGCGGGAGGAAACAGAAGATCTCGGATGAAAACCCACGCAGTCACGGGGAGAACATACAAACTCCGTACAGACAGCACGTGTAGTCGGGATTGAACCTGGGTCTCCGGCGCTGCATTCGCTGTAAGGCAGCAACTCTACCGCTGCGCCACCGTGATTGCCAGTTCTAGAACAACCCTGCACAACCGTAACCACTGCCCTCTCGTCATTTAACCACTATCGGCCTTGTATAAGGTTGCACTATTATGGTTTGGTTTATCTCGTGTAGCTGATAATTGTATTGTTGTTGCGTTCAATTACCACTTAATCTGCAGTAAGTAAGAATATCATTGTTCCATTCCTGGTGCATATAACAGTTATTCTAGACTCATCTCTTGATTTGACTCTCTGAACCCAAGTTTCGCACACACAGCCAGGGTAAACATGCGTTGTATGTTTCAATGCGATTATGTCTAATTCTTTCCCTGAGAGTGTGGGTCCAGTCTAGTCTAATCTACGGAATCTTCAGGGCACACCCTCAATCGTCCTTACAGGAAGTGTAACCCTGTTCTCAGTATTTCAGGCACAGTACTACATAATTAGAGCAAGAGTATTTTACTCTCGTGCTCCTTCACTAAAGTCTAGTAATGGGTTTACTTTCCTAATTGCTTGGCACAGCTACATGTTTCTGAGCAGGACATTGGCACAACAGTTTGTTCTGCTGCTTCTCGGCTCCAGGACCGTGAGTGTTTTCTCCCTGTGACCACATGGATTTCTTTGGGGTGCCCGTGTTTCATTCCCACATCCTAGAAGACACGCAGATAGTCAATTTTGGTTAGTTTAGAGATACAGCGGGGAAACGGGCCCTTCGGCCTACCGAGTCCACACCCACCAGCGATCCCCGAGCATTAACACTATCCTACACACACTAGGGACGATTTTACATTTATACCAAGCCAATTAATCTACAGACCTGTACGGCTTTGGAGTGTGGGGTGAAACCGAAGATGTCAGAGAAAACCCATGCAGTCACGTGGAAAACATACAAACTCTGTACAGACAGCACCCGTAGCCGGGATCGAACCCGGGTCCCTGGTGTTATAAGCGCTGTAAGGCAGCAACTCTACTGCTGTTCCACCGTGCCGTCACAATTGGCTGCTCAGTGGCTCTGTCGTCATTTTGTGACCTCTCACCGGGTGAAAGAAAGTCTCATTTTCTGCCTTATCTCCAAGGTGGATGACTTCCCAATTTCTATTTTGTAAATCATTTCCTTTCTCACCTTAAATTGTCTATTTTAATGTTTAATAGGAACCTGATGGGCGATATGTTCTCACAGAGGGTGGTGGGCAAATGGAGCAAGGTGTGTCAACATCTAAAAGATATTTAGACAGGTACATGGATAGGATGGGTGTATTGGGATATAGGCCAAAAGTGGGCAGTTTGCACATGAGGCACCTTGGTGGGCATGGGCAAGTTGGGCTGGAGGGCCTGTTTCTATGCTGTATGAGTCTAATAGGGAATTTGTAATTGCACAATTCACAGCAATGAAAGTATAAATATTTTAATTACTACCAACAAAATTCTGGTGATAATTAGAGCCTTTTAAAAAGCAATGTTTTATAATTGAAGCGATGTTCTTCGCTGTTTATATCTCTGACAACTGTTAGCAATTAGAACGTTTTCATTTTCTGTGTCTGCCACAGCTAATAATAGGCAAATAATGAAAGGGTTTTTGTTTGAGAATTGAACTTGAACTCGGTTGCAGTAAGGGAAAATATCTGTTCTTAAGCTTAATGCAGTTGAGAAAGTACAAGAGCTTCCCTGGTGGTGTCATCAGGACTGCCTTTTCTATGTCCTTTATTGTTGATGTAAGCTTGCTCTTTCGCTCCTTGCAGTCAATACAAATTCTGGCATTGCCATCTACAGTGGTGTCTCAAATCCAGGGCCTTGTAGAAGCTGAAGAAATAGACAATATGCGCAGGAGTACCTTTTGGCCCTTCGAGCCAGCACCACCATTTACTGTGATCATGGCTGATCATCCACTATCAGTACCCCTTTCCTGCCTTCTCCCCATATCCCATGACTCCACTATCTTTAAGAGCTCCATCTAACTCTCTCTTGAAAGCATCCAGAGAATTGGCCTCCACTGCCTTCTGAGACAGAGAATTCCACAGATTCACAACTCTATGGGTGAAACATTTTCATTTAGGAAGCTAAATTTCCATGTGGACTCGCATGCTGAGGCAACTATGAAATAAATTTGAAAAAGATAATCTTGTGACGAGATTTGAGTTTCTAATAAAAGTGAGAGTTGGATCCACATTAGGTGGCACGATGGCAAAGCGGTGGAGTTGCGGCCTACCAGCGCTAGATGCCCGGGTTCGATCCCGACTACGGATGCTGTCTGTACGGAGTTTGTACATTCTCCCTGTGGCCAGTGTTTTTTTCTCAAGATTTTCAGTTTCCTCCCACATTCCAAAGGTTTGTAGGTTAATTGGCTTGGTATAAATGTAGAATTGTCCCTAGTGTTAACCTGCGGGGATCACTGGTCGATACAGACTCGGTGGGCCGATGGGCCAGTTTCCTAAACTAAACTAAACAGCTTCTCTCATATAGCTTTTGAATCGCCCATTGACACAAATAATATGCTTCCAAACTGCACATTTTGGTTTTCAGAATTAGTTACACCCAGCCCCCTCCCTCTTGCATTATGATAGATTAATGTTTTTTTAAAGACCGTTGTCATTGATAGCACTGAAACAAACCTTATTGTCAATTCATCTCTGTGATCTTAATTAATGGAAACAAGTCTCCCAAAGCATTTCACATTAAATGAGCTTGGACTATATCTCCCCCCCCCCCCCCCCCCCCCCCCCCCCCCCCCCCCCCCCGTCTCTAAGCCCCCATATCAGTGCTCAAATATTGGAGTGTAAATCTCCACAACAACATGTTCTTTCACCCTTTTTGTTATTTTTAGTGCATCTAAATGTATGTTTTAATATCTCTCAGTATGTCTTATGTGGAGGTTGTTGGGGTGGAATAGGAGGAAACCGTTTCTCAGTCACTTACCTGGACGGAGATGCATCTTTTCTCCATGTTGCATCTCCCCCCCCCCTCGAGGCCTACCAACTGGATTGGCGCGGCCTTTCCTACCGGAGACCGGCCCAGAGCTTCAGCAGCAGGCGCAGCTCGGAATTACCATCGCGGAGCGGGGCGATCCCTTGCCAGGCATCGCCAGTGCTGGAGCTACGGAGTGTTGGGCATGCTGACTTTAACATCGTGGAGCAGCGGCCTGCTGAGCTTCTAACCGCGGGCGCGGTGCTGACTTTAACATTGTGGAGCGGGGCGATCCTTCGCCGGGGATCGCCAGTGTTGGAGCTCCGTCAAGCGGGGCCTGTGGTCTCGGAAGCCGCGGGTGATTCGAGAACTCTAAGCCGCAGAATGTGTTCCTGCATCCCGACGTCGGAGTTTGGATCATCCCGGCGAGAGGGTCTGTACATTGGGCCGTCCATAGTGGCGACTGCGGAGGATTCAAAGGCCCTGCCCACGGGTGAACTTTATTGCCTTCCCTCACAGTGGGAAACGTTGATTCCACTGTGGTGGATGTTTATGTTAAACTCTATTGTGTATTGTGTTCTTTATTTTTGTATGGTAACTCAAATTTCACTGTACCCATTGGTGCATGAGACAATAACTGTGAACTTGAACTTGTTTCTGTCAACCTACTGCACTCGCTTATGTGTCACTTTACATTTCCTGTTCGAATCTCCTGCATGGATATAAAGCCAGAGATCAATAATGTAAATGACAAAGTTAGCAGATGTTTATATCATTGTTGCCTATAGGGTGATTTCACCAAAGGCATTATTAACTTACTTTTGATGAAATTCAGCGAGCAAACGCGATAATTCCCGATATTTTGGATCTTAAAATCACCACGGCAAATGTCAGCTGTTCACTTCCGCTGCTTTCTACCTTCAGTTCCCTATTGTAATTACCTCACTTTCTATCTTTTTTTTTGCCTGAAAATTTAGGTCGCTGTGTTTCACGGTCACCCCGACTAGCACAGAAAATTTCAGGTCAAAAATCCGCCGTTTTCCATGTTTTTAACGGGTGTGAAAGTGCGTGTTTCCCCATTCACTTACATGTACCGATCTGACATATGTCCTCCAGTTAAAATTTTCGGTCACGTGAGGGGGGATCTACGCTCATTTGACCTTTGATGAAATCACCCTATATTGAATATGATCTTAAATATTTTATTTTTCTGATTGTTCCAGGTAAACGAACATTTGAAGGCAATAGTTGGCCAGGAGCAGAAGCCGAGGCGACCAGAAGGTCCAGAAATACCTGGAAATCAAAGGGTAGGAACTCGGAGTAAACTTAGTCAAAAGCATTGTATTTCTCAGAAACAACTTCAGTGTGCATGTATGAAAACAAACTTTATTGCCTGAAGAATGTGCCTGCTGCCTTGCCTGTCAAATAGCAGGATGACTATCTGTCTTTTCAATCATGGTCGAGTCATTTTTTAGACGTAATGTGTTTACAGCAGTAAATAAGACCCATTGAAGAATACTCTTTGCTTTCATGGAAATCCATGATACTAAATAACAAGACATTCTTTGATATTTCTTTAAACAAAGCCCAAATGGCATTGTTGGAATGCAGAAAATTTAGATAGCTTCAAATGAACGAACTGAGTTGGAGTTCTTGGCTAGATTCCAGTTGATTTAGTGATACAAATCCTATAGTTAGTAATAAGTATTATTATTGCAGTGACTGTTTTATATATTCTGTTCATGAACCCATTATTTTAATGTTCCAACATTTTGTGATTTTTTTTTTTTCACACTGGTTCAGAAACTCAACGTGGCAATTTCTGTTCTACATTATCTTGGGTGTCATGTTAAGTGGTCAGCTGGTGTTTGGTCTTTTTTGGCCAACTGATAAAAATCATATTTTCCCAGCCAAAATCTAACGACATTTAGCAACAGAGGCAAAATGTGCTGGTGAGGATTGGCCCTCACTCTGGAGAACGTTTCATTGTGTAGCAACTGCAGTGTTGTACAAAAGAGATTTGTACTCAAGGTATGCAATAGTCGCCACATAAAGGACTTTTCCAAAGGTACAAAGTATTCCGTGCCAGGTCCACCCTTGTTCTCCCCCTCGCCAGGACTTCCTTTGTTATCCAAGAGGCAGAAGTGGAGACTGGCATGTACCAAAACTCTCAATCAGTTTAGGAAGAATTTATATCATTTAACTGAGATAGATGGGTGGTCACGGTGGCGCAACAGTAGAGTTGCTGCCCTGTCAGCGCTTGCAGCGCAAGAGACCCGGATTCAATCCAGACTACAGGTGCTGTCTGTACGGAGTTTGTACGTTCTCCCCGTGACCTGCGTGTGTTTTCTCTGAGATCTTCCGTTTCCTCCCGCACCCCAAAGACGTACAGGTTTGTAGGTTAATTGGCTTGGTAAATGTAAAAATTGTCCCTAGTGGGTGTAGGATAGTGTTCTTGTGTGGGGATCGCTGGTCGGCACAGACCCGGTGGGCCGAAGGGCCTGTTTCCGTGCTGTATCTCTAAACTAAAGTAAAGTAAACTAGATAAGTCAATTTAACGAATTACTTTTAGAAGCTAAAGATAGACACAAAAGGCCTGTCCCGCTGAATTACTCCAGCATTTTGTGTCTATCTTTGGTTTAAACCAACATCTGCAGTCCCTTCATACACATTTAGAAGCTAAATACTTTCTCATCTTTCACAGAGGTTGGAAGTGCTGAGGACATACAGGATATGGGTGCCAAAAACTCTTATAATTAATTTTAATAATTGATGATTTTCTAATGGTAGATTTTTTATTTAAACAGCACATTGTGTGAATCAGAATATCAACATTTCCCAGCCATGTGACAATCCCAGCTTATGCTTGGCCTTTGTGGTGGTCTGCTTGTCTCAGACCGTTTTTAGCTGTGTGTTTTGTTACTGAAGCTGGGCTGGATTGCAGTAGATTCAGCCCCGCTGGCTGTGCAGACTTGCTGCCCATGGAGCCCAGCCACCCGCAGGAACCTGAATCGGGCACTGTGAAACAGCCATGCCCACCCTCCACACCACGGAGTCCTCCTGAAGAGTGGGCAGTGGTTCCTGAAATTCCCCCCAGTCCAGTCCCAGAAATCTCCCATGGTCTTTTGACAGCTGACTATTTTCGAAGAACCTTGAACTTTTATTAATGTTTAAGAAGGAACTGCAGATGCTGGAAAATTGAAGGTAGAAAAAAATGCTGGAGAAACTCGGGTGAAGCAGCATCTATGGAGCGAAGGAAATAGACTGTCTGCAGAAGGGTCTCGACCCGAAACTTTGCCTATTCCTTCGCTCCATAGATAGCATTTTTATTTACCTTTGAACTATTATCAAATGCCTCTGATATTTGGATGTATCTAAAAACAGCTCAAGTAGGCTTCAATGATCAATTGAAACGAGAGTGCAATACATTTAATTACATTCATTTTAAAGTCGAAGTAATGAACAAGGTAGAGAACAAACAGGTAAATCATTTCCCATTATGTTCAGAGTTAAGGACTCCATTGAAATGAATGGGGTCGGTGACAGCTGCTGCTGGCACGCTGAGTGGCTCAGATGTAGTCGGTTCAGCTGTGGGATGGTGTCCGATCCCTATCATCTTAGCTATAAGAGGTCAGGCAGCAGTGCACTAACATCTGCTTTGGCTCATCTACCATTTCCACATTTCAATGCACCAACCTTGAAGCCTGAGGTGAACAGTGGATGGTTAAAATGTAGTCTCAGCTGACCAATCATAATCAGAAAATAAGTGTTCGGCACGGACTTGAAGGGCCGAGATGGCCTGTTTTCCGTGCTGTCATTGTAATATGGTTATAATCACATTTTACTAACCAAGTATGTTTTGCAACATACGAGGAATTTCATTTATGTTTCAAGAATTATATTCTGCATTTTTGCTGCCTTTCAGTTTTTCTAGATACTTTTCTATATTTCTAGGTCAGTTTAGTAACCGATCAGCGATCCCCGCATATTAACACAACCCGACCCACACAATTCAACATTTATACCAATGCCAATTAACGTACAAACCTGTACGTCTTTGGAGTGTGGGAGGAAAGTGAAAATCTCAGAGAAGACCCACACAGGTCACGGGGAGATTGTACAAACTCCGTACAGACATGCACAGGATTGAACCTGCGTCACTGGCGCTGTAAGGCAATATCTCTACCACCACGCCAGAAATTAAATTGTGCACAACTACTGTTGTGGCTACACAAGAGGCTGTAAATGCTGGAGGAACTCGGTGGGTCAGTCACATCTGTGGAGGGAATGGATGCCAGTCTGAAGAAGGGCCCAATTTGAATGGTTGTCTGACCCTTTCCATCCACAGATGCTGCCTGACCCGATGAGTTCCTTCCTACCCAGCACTTTTTGTAGGAAGGAACTGCAGATGCTGGTTTACACGGAAGATAAACACAAAATGCTGGAGTAACTCAGCGGGTCAGGCAGCATCTCTGGAGAGCAGGAACGGACATTTCGGGTTGAGACACATCTTCAGGTCATCCATTTCTTCTATCCAGAGATGCTGCCTGTCCCGCTGAGTTATTCCAGCATTTTGTGTTTATCTTCAAACACGTTGCAGTTTGTTGCTATGGTTAGTTTGTTGCCACTTGTATAATGTCATATTGTCTTTCACATTTGTCTTTCACATCAGCAATAAACAAATAAAAACCAACTGCTGGGCTAACTCAGCACATCTGTGGGATCACTGGTCTATTGTCACAGATGCTGCTCAATCCGCTGAGTTCCTGCAGCAGTTTGTTTTTCTCCAAATTCAAGCATCAGCAACACTTGTATTTGCTAGAGAATTAAATGTGCACTGGATGTGGCTAATTTATTCGAGATACATTTAGTCATAATTTTCCTCTCAAATCAGCTGCAGATTCATGGTGCTGAGGAATGTACAGGAAAAATCTACATGTGTCCCTTGCTCATCTCTCACACATTTGATGCAGTGCTGGCTCGATGGGCCCAATGGCCTACAGCTGCGCCTATTGTCTAGATATAACCCTGCATAGATTTATTGCAAAAATAAGCCAATTAATTCCCGATTTTATTCTTTGAATTTGATAATTTGGTGTCTGGTGGACAGTATTTTCTGAGCTAAAGATCTGCTTCTAAATCGCCAAGATGTGCTCGATGGGATTGTTCTGTGCAAACATACATTATGCACAGGGGCAGGTGAATCCGAGTTCCAACTTCAGCAGTTAACTTATCACAATTATATTTCAATCCCATGAGGCCATTGAGAAGCAGAGTAGCCAAATAGCATTGTTTAAAAAGTCCAAAGAATAATCTGCAATTATTAAACGAATGAAGCAAAGTGATTCATGGATAAGATGGGGCTTCTGTGCTGTATAACTCTACGAGAGTCTCTGCGATCCTCTGCACTGTTCGAATGCAAGCTCATCCTCCATCCGAGCATGTTGCGGCATCCCATGCCAAGTATCAAATTCTACAACTTTTGTTAATGCACTCTCTCTGTGTAAGAACTGGCCTTTGACAATGCAAGTAATCCAGTTATAACACTGACCTGGCTTTCTCTCTCCATTTACACAGCCTGATCTGCTGGGCATTTCGCAATATTTTTAACACCTTTCACTAGTTTTGCTCTCTAAGTGTGGCTATCAACCCCTCAACCACCACCTACCCACATGTTCAACCTGTCCAAATTTGCTCCCATCCCATCATAGATGTGCCCTTTCTCTGTCTTTCCCAACACAATTAATACGTTTTTCTCGTTTTCCCAGTTCTGATGAGCCTTCAACTTTCCCCCCAGCCCACAGATACTGCCTGACCTGTTGAGTGTTTCCTACATTTTCTGTTGCATGAAAGTAAGCATGCAGGTACAGCAGGCAGTGAAGAAAGCGAATGACATGTTGACCTTCATAACAAGAGGAGTTGAGTTTAGGAGTAAAGAGGTTCTTCTGCATTTGTACAGAGCCCTAGTGAGACCACACCTGGAGTATTGTGTGCAGTTTTGATCTCCAAATTTGAGGAAGGACATTCTTGCTATTGAGGGAGTGCAGCGTAGGTTTACAAGGTTATTTCCTGGGATGGCGGGACTGTCATATGTTGAGAGAATGGAGTGGTTGGGCTTGTATACTCTGGAATTTAGAAGGATGAGAGGGGATCTTATTGAAACATATAAGATTATTAAGGGTTTGAACATGCTAGACGCAGGAAACATGTTTCCGATGTTAGGGGAGTCCAGAACCAGGGGCCACAGTATAAGAATAAGGGGTAAGCCATTTAGATCGGAGATGAGGAAACACTTTTTTCACCCAGAGAGTTGTGAATCTGCCTCAGAGGGAGATTCAAACATAGAAACATAGAAATTAGGTGCAGGAGTAGGCCATTCGGCCCTTCGAGCCTGCACCGCCTTTCAATATGATCATGGCTGATCATCCAACTCAGTATCCCGTACCTGCCTTCCCTCCATACCCTCTGATCCCCTTAGCCGCAAGGGCCACATCTAACTCCCTCTTAAATATAGCCAATGAACTGGCCTCAACTACCCTCTGTGGCAGAGAGTTCCAGAGATTCACCACTATCTGTGTGAAAAAAAAGTTCTTCTCATCTCAGTTTTAAAGGATTTCCCCCTTATCCTTAAACTGTGACCCCTTGTCCTGGACTTCCCCAACATCGGGAGCAATCTTCCTGCATCTAGCCTGTCCAACCCCTTAAGAATTTTGTAAGTTTCTATAAGATCCCCTCTCAATCTCTAAATTCTAGAGAGTATAAACCAAGTCTATCCAGTCTTTCTTCATAAGACAGTCCTGATATCCCAGGAATCAGTCTGGTGAACCTTCTCTGCACTCCCTCTATGGCAATAATGTCCTTCCTCAGATTTGGAGACCAAAACCGTACGCAATACTCCAGGTGTGGTCTCACGAAGACCCTGTACAACTGCAGTAGAACCTCCCTGCTCCTATACTCAAATCCTTTTGCTATGAAAGCTAACATACCATTCGCTTTCTTCACTGCCTGGTGCACCTGCATGCCTACTTTCAATGACTGGTGTACCATGACACCCAGGTCTCGCTGCATCTCCCCTTTTCCTAATTGGCCACCATTTAGATAATAGTCTGCTTTCCTGTTTTTGCCACCAAAATGGATAACCTCACATTTATCCACATTATACTGCATAGGCCAGTTCTCTGGATACTTTCAAGAGAGAGCTAGATAGGGCTCTTAAAGATAGTGTAGTCAGGGGATATGGGGAGAAGGCAGGAACTGATTGGGAATGATCAGCCATGATCACATTGAGGCTTGAGGGGTCGAATGGCCTACTCCTATCCCTTGCCTATTACCATTCCTTTAAACTGTGTAACCATTTCTTCCTACATAGTTTGCATGTGTAAAACACAGAGAACACGCTTCTTGCATTCAAGATTGTGAAAGAGGTAAATGCAACCAGAATAGCAAAAGCTAATATTTCACAAACCCTTTCAGTTCATTTATCTTTTCATCATCAACGTGAGGGCAGTAATGGATTTTGAAGTTGCACAAATGAACCTTGACAAAATTGTGATTTTTTTTCCTCTCATTGCTTCCATCTTTTCTCTCTTCCTGATGCTGCTTCCTCTGAAGTCTCCAACCAAATGGTATTGGAAACTGGTTCCTGTAAGTTAATTCAACGAGTAGTGATCACTGTATTTGTGAATATTTCATTTTCTCTGTTGCCCGTTCTGATTAACACATGTTGTTTTTTCGCCCGCTGTGATCCATCGTTATTTTCAGCTATTAACCTTCATTTCCGCTGTTCATTTTTTTAAAAGATGAATCGCACCATTCTTGCCGCTTACATTCACTCCTCTCCCTTCTATCGAATGTTTACTTTTTAAGAAGCTTTCTTTGTTTGTTTAAGATTTTTTTTTAAATATGTCAACTTGGAAGTTAGTATTGAGTATGTATGTGTGTGTTGAAATAACTGATGAATTAGTCCATTCTTAAGTGCCTGTCCCACGAGCACGCGACTGCGTGCGGCAAGTGCGACCTAACGTGGCCGCTTGAGCCGTACGGCCTCGCGGGGCCGGTCCCACTTCGATTGCCGGGGCCGTATGGAGTTGTGTGGAGTTGGTCCCGACATCGCACGGGGCTCCGAAAAACTGACACTGTCCAAAAATTCCGCACAGCCGCATTGAGGCCGTACGCACCACCTCGACTCAGTGCAGTGTCTCGACGCTGTACGCAGCGTCTTACGCCGTACGCCTTCGCTCGAACTTCACGTCAACTCGTACGGGATCACTCGACCTCCACGCGGCCCCCGCTTCCGGTTTGGTCGCACTCGCCGCATGCAGTCGCATGCTGGTGGGACCGGCCCTGTACGGGGATCACTCGACCTCCGCGCGCCCCCCGCTTCCGGTTTGGTCGCGCTTGCTGCATGCAGTCGCATGCTCGTGGGACAGGCCCTTTACTATGAACACAGCACAGGTAAAAATCTGTTTTTTAATAATCTCTGAGACAAGGATGTTAATTAATAGTTAGCATAAGTTGCACATACTTGGAGTCCACAGTTAACACTGGTCTGCAACATCTCTGCTTCAAGCAAAAATCTCATGCACCAACTTCCACATGGGGAAGACGCTGAAACCATTTACAGCAATTTAGGCAAAAAATATAGCACATCCTGTGGCCTGATTATTAAAGAATGGGCAGCAAGTTTTGGAAATTATTATAAATGTGAATGAAAAAAATGTTTACGGTACATAATATTTCACATTGTCAAGTCATCATATACACATCCCAAGCACTTCAATGCCAATTAGGTATGTAGTAATTGTGGACATTATTGCAAGTTAAATAATGTTTGTTTAACATTTAATTCAAAAGACAACTTCTCCAATATAGAAGCATTTGCTCAGTTTGGTCTCAAAGTTTCGATGGCATCTCAAATCCCTGTACCCAATGATCATAACGTGCTGGAAGAGTGAATCCAACAGCATCTTCGACCTCACTGCGGACATTGTAGTGAGATGAATTTACTGTCTGACCTCAATGTTGTGAGGAACTTACTCTCTGGAGTTTTAGTGACCAAGCCAGGTTACCTGGTTCACTAATTGGATTCCTACAATGACGGCACAAGGCAGAGAGGGAAGTATAAACCACAATCAAATCAGACACAGAAAGAAAAATAAAGAAAAGGGTAAAATGGGATTAGGGGCGAATTAAAAAAAAAAAAAAGCGTTTGCGAAAAACATGAACATTTTATATTATCCCGTTAAAACCAAAAGCCATGAGAATATTTCTACTTAAACCTTTTTAAAATAGTTCTCAAGAAGTAGAGAATTTTTTGGAAATACTACAGAGGGATGGTGACCTGCGTTGAACCACTCGTGTGCTGTACATAATAATGGGTTTGGTTCAATCTTGCTGTAGATCCTGCAGAGTGTCATAACATCACAGCAACACAGACATAGGCCATTAGCCCCCATCATGTTCAGGCCAGTTCTCTCTGGAGCAGTTGGTGCAATCCATTGCCATTTATCCCCGACAATATTATTCCCATCAAATGCAGGTGTAAAGGGATTTTGCTCTCTTCCTGCCAATGTTATGGCAGCAAATTGTACCACAACGTGTAGAAAAGCAGCAGTAGGCAAGTCTCAATGTCTGCCACAATGAAATTATAACACAATCTGTAATACTGCACTTCGGATCAATTTAACAATCAAATTTGGAAGTAGCAAATATAAGGAAGTGACTCGTCAAGACATTATTTTAGGTTGAAAGTGCCACAAATTAATCCTGATTCAAGGATAACCCTAAAACTTGGATTCTACTAGCAAAGATGACCTTCCTTGTCAGACAATTGTGAAATCCTGCTAAATTACTCATTAACATTTTGTTCTCCATGATAACACCATCTAATTTATACAGAATAATATTTTTCTTTCCAAAATAAATCAGTAGAACCACACAACATTTCTGCGTCAACTAACCAAGCCTTTGTTAGTCTCTACAAAACTCTATTATATTCCAGCCTTCTTATTATAAAGGGGTTTTTTTATTTGCCATTTTGAATGGGTTTTTAACTTGATTATAGAAACATAGAAAATAGGTGCAGGAGTAGGCCATTCGGCCCTTCGAGCCTGCACCGCCATTCAATATGATCATGGCTGATCATCCAACTCAGTATCCCGTTCCTGCCTTCTCTCCATGCCCCCTGATCCCTTTAACCACAAGGGCCACATCTAACTCCCTCTTAAATATAGCCAATGAACTGGCCTCAACTACCTTCTGCAGCAGAGAATTCCAGAGATTCACCACTCTCTGTGTGAAAAAGGTTTTCCTCATCTCGGTCCTAAAAGATTTCCCCCTTATCCTTAAACTGTGACCCCTTGTTCTGGACTTCCCCAACATCGGGAACAATCTTCCTGCATCAAGCCTGTCCAACCCCTATAATAAACCCCTTATTAATTATAGAGTACAGTGATACATTGTGAATGATACATTACAGGCCCTTCGGCACAACTCTCCCACACATTAGATACATGTCCCAGCTGCCTGCCCGCATTTGGCCTACATCCCTCCAACCCTGTCCTGTCCATGTACCGTTTAAGTAATTTTTGAACAAGGACTCCAAAATCATCAGATATCAGTTCTTCTCATTTGCTTTTCCTTATTTAAGTAATAACCAGAATTGCATTTTGCATTCAAAATAGACGATCCTTGAAAGTGGCCTCACACTCCATTCATCTATCTATCTGTATCTCTCAATTTGTTATTAACTGGAAAGGGGTTTCATTAGATACATTGATTGCCATCACTGCTATGTAGCTTCCAAGGAATACATCCTTTCATGTGAACCATAAAGGTTTGATTCATGCATCGCTAATTACTTAAATGTATTTGTAGCTGATTAAAGATAAGGATGATCAAAGAGCATGAGGTCATAAGTGATAGGAGCAGAATTAGGCCATTTGGTCCATCAAGGTTCCATTGCCATTCAATCATGGCTGATCTATCTCTCCCTCCAAAGTCCATTCTCCTGCCTTCTCCCCATAACCCCTGACACCCATACTAATCCAGAATCTATCTATCTCTGCCGTAAAAATATCCGTTGACTTGGCCTCCGCAGCCTATTGTGGCAAAGAATTCCACAGATTCACCGCCCTCTGACTAAAGAAATACTTCCCCATCCCCATGCTAAAATAATGTCCTTTAATTTTGAGGCTAAGACCTCGAGTCCTAGACTCTCCCACTAGTGGAATCATCCTCCCACATCCACTCTATCCAAGCCTTTCACTATTCTGTAAGTTTAAATGAGGTCCTTCCTTACTTTTCTAAACTCCAGGGAGTACAGGCCAAGAGCCTGTTAAACATTCAGCATACATTAACCCAATCAAGCATTAAACTATAGTGTGCTAGCAGAGAGCATGATACCAGTACTTATGTATTGTACATTCTGCTGATACTGCTATTTAAATTAATTTCTGTTTCGGCTGCTGTAACCAAGCCAATAACATTGGGTTGCATAACGTGGCATATTATGAAGTAAAATGACACTTCCCAGTGTCAGCCACTCAATGATTATGATCTGCCTAGGGTGTGAAATTATTTTAAAGGGAATGCCCTGGATTTAAACTTTGCGGTGGGGCGATTAGAGGCTGACGGCTGGGGCCATCTGGCAGCTTGTCACAGCCCACACTGCCATCTTGTGTTGCAACTGATCCTTGTTTGCAGTGGTGCTAGTATAGAGCTAGGTGGCAGTGTTAAGGGCCAGTCCCACTGTACGAGGTAATACAAGAGTTGTCCCGAGTTTTCCCCTGATTCAAACTCGGAGAATGTCCGTAGCGGGTCCGTAGGAGTTCGTGGCTGTCCCGTAGCAGCTCGTACGAGTAACGGTAAGTACTCGGGAAATCTGGTAAACTTGTGACGTTTTTTTCAACACTGGGAAAAATGTCCACGAGTAAAAAAATACTTGTGATGAAAAAAATTGTTACTTTTTACTCGTACGAGCCGCTACGAGGCATCCACGAACTCCTATGGACCCACTACGGACATTCTCCGAGTTCGAATCAGGGGAAAACTCAGGAGAACTCTTGAATTACCTCGTACAGTGGGACAGGCCCTTCAAGGAACACAGTGCTGGAGTAACTCAGCAGGTCAGGCAGCATCTGTGGAGAACATGGATAGGTGACGTTTCACAGAGTGCTGGAGTAACTCAGCGGGTCAGGCAGCATCTCTGGAGAACATGGATAGGTGGCGTTTCACAGAGTGCTGGAGTAACTCAGCGGGCCAGGCAGCATCGGAGAAGAACATGGATAGGTGACGTTTCAGGTCAGGACCTTCGTCAGTTTTCAGCATGTTGTGGTAGTGCTGGCTGTGAACAGATGCATGGAGGCCTCGGGGAATTTTGGAGAAGTTAAAGGAATGGGCAGATGGAACTTCATGTGGGCTGATGTGAGGCCACCCCCTTGTGCAAAAAAAACAAAAGAAAGTTGCAATATATTTTTAAATGGTGAGAAACTGAAATGTTGGTATTTGAAGGGGCCTGGATGAAGTAGTATGTGAGCTAGGGAAAGGTAATTTGCAAGTACAGCAAGTAATTAGAGAGGCAAACAGTACACTGGCCTCTACCCAAGTGAATTTAACAACAAGAGTTACCAATCTGGATGTAAGCCAGTGTACTGTTGAGAATGTGGCCGTCAGTACCAGTGGGTTAAATCAGCAACGTCAACAATGAGACTATACTGATAAGAAATTTAAATTACATTGTGACCATGGAGCACCGGTGAAGTTGCCTCTGGGTTTTTGCATCTGGTCTCCCTATTCAGGAAATAATGAAAGAATCCACCCAAGTTGTTTCCAGAGGAATACTTTATTATCATATGTGACTGGGCACAGTGAGATTCTTTGATTGCATTCACAATGTATACAAATAACAGCCACCTACGGCGCTGATAAAGCTGTCGTCGACCGTGGGTTGACCCGCGAGGGATCGCCACCGCCGTGGCCCCATCGTCGCGAGGCCTCACTGCTGTCGACGCCCCACTTCACGCCTCTGTAGTGACGTCCTGGGCCCCAGCCGCGGGCTCTGTTAGCCACTTCGCCCGACTTGGGGTTCTACCCGCAAGGCCCCCTCCGGGCCCCGACCCGCGCTTCTACACGGCGATCCGGGAGGCATCGAGACCGCGGCGCCTCGATAAAGGCCTCCGGCTGCGTTCCCAGTCTACAGCCGCGCCTCGTCTAAAAAGCCTTCTGGCCGTGCAAGATGAAAGGAAATCTTGACAGATGAAACAAAATGTTTTCACAGGGAGGGTAGTAAATCTTTGACACTCTACCCAAAGGTGCTATTGTCAGTTGTTCAGCTTATTCAAGAGAGAGTCCAGTTTTGTTTAGATATTAATGGAGTAGACATAGGTGTCAAATGTAGAGGAGTGGAGGTGAAACATTTAACAGGTGGAGCAGGCAGGAACATCCAGTTGTCTCAGTTCCATTCCTGATGCTGATGTTTCTATGTTATCTACTGCTGCAGAAAAGATTCCACAATTGGTGATAAATGCTAGAGAAAATATATTTCCATTCTTGTGCTAAATGACAAGGACTAAGTTGTATGAGCACTGCTTTAAAATGGTATTTATCTGTCCAAAACATCTATTTGGTTACAGGCTCGTTACAGGAAGGATCAAGCTCTACCCAAGCAAGTGCCCTGTATCCCAGCAGTGGAAAACCTGCTGAAGGATACCACGGATGGATGCTCGTTAGCTGCTCTGATTCATTTTTACTGTCCTGATATTATCCGAATGGAAGGTGAGCCTTTCTTTGTGAATGGGGATCAACATCATTGAATTTACCTGAAGTGGATTGGGAGTTAATTTGGGATTAATATGGTGGGAGTCTACTGAACATTGCTCATCTCAATTGTCTTATTTTAACTGGGATGCATTTCGTCATCATTAACTAAATCGCGTACGTATCACAAGAGTTTTGATTTGACAATTCCATCAACAGCCAAGCTCCTGCTTCAAGAGGCACAACATTAGCCTGTCTTCCTGCACCCCTTCTGTGCCTGAAGATGGGGCAATTTTTTTTTCATTAACTTCCCACTGTATCCTTGGATATCTTTGGCCAGGTCCTGGGGATTTATCCACCTTAATATTCCTCTCTCTTATAATTTGGATATGGTTTGACACATCCATCACCTACTCTTTTCCCCTCAATTCCTTTGAGTAAATACAGTTTACAGTAAATTCAGATGAAAACGAGTCATTTAAATCATGGCCCACTCCTGTGGCTTGATGTGTAGGTGATCATGTTGAACCTTAAGGGAGCCTATCCACTCCCTGTTTACCCTTTTGCTCTTGATAAACTTGCAGAGTCTCTTAGCATTCTTCTTTCACTTGGCTGTCAGAGCTATCTCATATCCTCTTTTTGCCCTCCTGATTTCCCTCTTAAATCCACTTGTACATTTGTTATATTCCTCAGGGGATCTCCTTAATCCTAGCTACCTATACCTGACACCTGCCTCTTTTTTTTCCGACCAGATCCTCAGCATCCTTTGTCAGATAGTGTTCCATACTTCTTCCAACCTTGCCTTTTACTTGACTGGGAACATGTTTACACTGAGCTCTCAGTATCTCTTTTATAAGCCTCCCACTTGCCAGGCTTACTTTTACCCCTCCCAATCAAACTTCGCAAGTTCCTCTCCATTGCCATCAAAATATATCATAGAGTCATAGAGTGATACAGTGTGGAAATAGGCCCAACTCGCCCACACCGGCCAACAATGTCCCAGCTACCCTCGTCCCACCTGCCTGCGCTTGTTCCATAACCCTCCAAACCTGTCCTATCCATGTACCTGTCCAACTGTTTCTTAAACGATGGGATAGTCCCAACTTCAACTACCACCTCAGGCAGCTTGTTCCATACACCCGCCACCCTCTGTGTGAAAAAGTTATCCCTCAGATTCCTATTAAATCTTTTCCCCTTCACCTTGAACTTATGTCCTCGGGTCCTCGATTCCCCGACTGGGTAAAAGGTCTATTCCTCTCATGATTTTGTATACCTCTATTAGATCTCCCCTTATCCTCCTACGCTCCATGGAATAGAGACCCAGCCTACTTAACCTCTTCCTATCGGTCACACCCTCCAGTCCTGGCAACATCCTCGTAAATCTTTTCTGAACCTTTTCAGGCTTGCCCTAATTTGGGACGTGGTCTAATCCTATCTTGGTTTTGACCTATTTTAAATCTAGTGGAGCCATGGTCGCTGGTCCCAAAGTGTTCCCCCATTGACACCTCCTCTCTCGTGGAGTCATCTAGATATTGCCTCTGAAAGCCTTCCGGGATACACAACAGATTCTACCCCTCTATCATGCCTGTATTATTCATACACTGGGACCTTGAGCTGCCAGTCCTCCCTCTCCCTCGACCATGTTTATGCAAGACCTGTAATATCCCAGTGCCCATCCCTGCCTTGAGTTCACCTGCCGCACCTTCCATTAAAATAAATACTGTTTAGTATTTCTTGCAATAAAATAAATACTGTTTCGTCCTCAGATCTTCCTCGCCCCCTGTCCTCGCTTACCAGTCCCGTGTAACGAACTTGCTTGGTTTTGCTTGAAATAAACTTGTAGAATCCCTGAGGATTTTCCTTTATCTTGCTTTGGGTACAGCCGTCCTGCCAGAGGAATGTAATTCTTCCCAAGTAGCTCTAGCAAATATCCCCACCAAGATACTAGTGCCCCTCCAGTTATGTATCGATTTGTCAACAAAATGAAATCTTAAAATTGCGTTGGCAAGTCTTGAGATTTCACCTCACAATGTTTTCATTTACAATGCAAGGAGTTTGTACATTCTCCCCGTGACCGCGTGGTTTTCTCTGGAATCTCCATCGGATGGGGCTGCAGGGCTTTATTTTGGTCCAAAAATTGTAAAAATCAAAGTCCGTATTTAAGTGTCACTCTTATTTTAATTTAGAGATACATCGTGGAAACAGGCCCTTCGACCCACCGAGTCCGCGCCGACCAGCGATCCCCGCACATTAATACTATCCTACACCCACTAGGGACCGTTTACCATTTTACCAAGCCAATTAACCTACAAACCTGTACTCTTTGGAGTGTGGGAAGAAACTGGAGATCCTAGAGAAAACCCACGCGGTCACGAGGGGACAATACAAACTCCTTATAGACAGTGCCCGTAGTCAGGATGGAGTCTGTATCTCTGGCGCTGTAAGGCAGCAACTCTACCGCTGCACCACCGTGCCGCCCATATATAATTTGTTCCTGAAGGGATTCTTGCCAAGGACTAGTGGAAAGAATCAGTGACATGTAATCAGTGTGTAACTTTCTTGTTACAGATATATGCTTGAAGGAGACTATGTCGTTGGCTGATGGCTTGTACAATCTACAATTGATTCAGGAATTTTGTGAAGGTTACCTGAATCAGTGCTGCCATTTCCTTCTGGAAGACATGCTCTATGCATCTTCATCAATCAAGGTAAAGCTGGAGACAGACACAAAATGCTGGAGTAACTCAGCGGGACAGGCAGCATCTCTGGAGAGAAGGAATGGGTGACGTTTGGGGTCGAGACCCTTCTTATTGCTTGGAGAGATTGCTGAGTTACGCCAGCATTTCATGTCTATCCTGCTTGGTACTTATTTGCTTCATATTTGGACTCTGATTTTTGTGTTGCTCCAACAATTGAATTGTCGGCTGTTTGAGCAGTAAGCCTAGCGTAGATCAAACAAAGTTAGAAAATGAAGAGTGACCCAAAATGCTGGAGTAACTCAGCGGGACAGGCCGCATATCTGGAGAGAAGCAATAGGTGGTGTTTCAGGTCGAGACCCTTCTTAAGTTAAAAGTTCAGTTGAAAGTTTTAAAAAATGGTTTCATTCACAGTAATAGACCTGTAGAAATCTCTGCCTTACAAGACAATGGAAGTGAATCTGCTGAATATATTTAAAAATAAAGTAGATAGCTTTCTAGACACAAGGCATGAGAGAGGGATCATTTGGTATTTACATCGAGGACCAGCCAGGATTGTGCTGAATGGCAGAGCAGAGTTGAAGGGCACGATGACCTACTGTGCTTCCTGCCCAACCCTGTCTCCATGCCCAGTTTATGCCATCATTACCTTGTGCATTATCAGGTTGTACAGCCAAAGGCAGCATGCTTAACTCATTTTCTTTTTTTTTTTCTTTTTACACTTTGGAGCCGACACATTCTATACATGGAGCTGGCCAAAGATAAAATACACACTGAGTCATCTGTGCTATCTTGTCCCCTTGTGAACTGGGATTCATTCTATACTGATTGTCCTTTCTATCTGTTCGTTCATCTTTTTTAGAAATGCAACAACATTCATCATCGAGTCGTACAGAAATGCCCTTTGGTTCACCATGTCTATTACAACAATTTTACACTAAATCCACTTACCCTCAGAACCATATTCTATTTCTTGCCTAATTCAAGTGCATGTCTAATCACCTTAAATATAGTGACTGTATCCATGACTGAAATCTAAAGTAAAGACTCTTGCAATACTTGAATGTGTAAAAGGGTCCCTTCATTTTGCTTTGCATTTATCCACAAGGATATTTTAAATTGACAGCACTGACTGAATTTATGGTATGTCTTCATCCAGTCATAAAAATATTATTTTCCCCCTGTGCTCTTTGTAACTCAGACAATGATTTCAAAATTCTGCCCAAATTAATGTTAAAGATCTGTGGAGACAAATTATCCTGCAGACAGCTATGCATTCAAAGGTGACAGCACCAAGCACAACTTGTTAATGCTCCACTTCCATACTCCATGTTTATTGATTGAGTATTTGCAAGGAGTGTTAAATTGAGCAGAGAACATTTCAATCAGCATTTGCTTTCTAACTCAGCACATAATTGCAAACAAGATCGTCCAATGTTCACTTTCTTTGAATTATGCTTGAAAATATTTTGTAAGTGACTGAACAGAAGACAATAGGCGCAGGAGTAGGCCATTCGGCCCTTCGAGCCAGCACCGCCATTCAATATGATCATGGCTGATCATCCACAATCAGTACCTCGTTCCTGCCTTCACCCCATATCCCCTGACTCCGCTATCTATAACAGCCCTATCTAGCTCTCTCTTGAAAGTATCCAGAGAACTGGCCTCCACTAAGTAAGGACATTGGGCAGGAAATGAGGACAAGCTGCAGACATATGAAAACTGCTGAACCTTGCACGATCTATTGTGACAAAAGTTGGTGTCTTCAATTGCTGGATTTACACCCCATAAACCATGTCTGAATCCAAGGTAGACAAAACTGCTGGAGAAACTCAGTGGGTGAGGCAGCATCTATGGAGCGAAGGAATCGTTGACGTTTCGGGTCAAGGCCTTTCTTCAGACTGATGTGGAGGGGGGGGGGGGGAAGAAGAAAGGAAGAGGCGGAGACAGTGGGCTGTGGGAGAGCTGGGAAGGGGAGGGGAAGGAGTAAGAAAGCAAGGACCAAAGATCCTATAGCAAGACAAATAGTGCACTCGACGAAAAAGACGTAGTACGGTCATGGGTAGGTTCGTGGGTAATCTTCGGCCCCATTTCAGTAACCTGCTTCCGTCTCCGCCATCTTTCTCCGCCATCTTTGTCCGCCATAGATACTAGTGCGGAGACGGAAGCCGGTTACGGAAACATCCTTGTAAAAATCAACGATCTTTGGTAAAAATCTTCTCCTTATTTTCTCTCTGCCCCGTTAAAGAGACTTACTGACGGGGGAGGGGAAAGGGCAGGCATGAGGTCCGGCCCTTCGGTTTCTTCCCCCATCATGCTCGCTGCCCGGCTCCCAAACTCCGGACCGGTCTGCTCTTTTTGCGGAAAAAATAAACAACTAATTTTGAAAAGGCACAGCGGAGACAGAAAGAGGGAAACATCTCCCCTTTTACAGTGCCGTGTGGGCACAGACTCTTTGCCCTCAGTGTCCCCTCCACCCTTGCACAGTCCGATCCCAATCCCGGGGCTTCAAATCCAAAACATTAAAAAAGAAAATTAACAGAACTATAATTTATTAACATATTAATCATTAACAAAAAGTAACAGAATTATGAATCATGAATCTAACGCTGTATCACACACACAAACTGTTCCCCCGCAACTGCGAGAGAGATATATAAAGTCGGGTCAGGTTACTGAAATGGCCGCCAAAAACGCTGACGTTCCACTCCGTAGCGTACTACACGTCTGCCCATAGGTTTTAGCAGGAGTGCACTATCTTGCTTGCTATAGGATCGTTGGCAAGGACTACCTGAAATTGGAGGAAGTCAATGTTCATACTGCTGGGGTGTAAACTGCCCAAGCGAAATATGAGGTGGTGCTCCTCCAATTTGCGGTGGGTTTTACTCTGACCATGACCCAGGACAGAAAGGTCGGATTCGGAATGGGAGGGGGAGTTGAAGTGTTGAGCCACCGGGAGATCAGGTTGGTTAATGCAAACCGAGCGGAGGTGTTGGGCGAAGCGATCGCCAAGCTGGGGCTGCGGGCGTCGCCGGTTGTAGCTCCGACCCCGGCAACTCTACCCCTGGCTGCGCAGCACTCCAAATCCAGCGTCGCCTGTGGCCGGACGCTCGCAGCCCCAGCTCCGCGATGTTGGGAGTCGGTGGCCACAGCGCTCCGGAGCTTACCGCACGGCGACCCCGGTAAGGCATTGCCCGCTCCCCGCCTCTCCGACCAGGTAGGGGACTAAGAATTAAAGTTTCCCCCTTCACCCCCTCCCCACCACATAAAATCCCTCCAAACTAACTGACTAACATTTAAGCAATGATTTACAATGATTCCCCGGTCTCCGGGGAGGAGGCAGCCGCTCCAGACTTTTCAAGCCGCCCGCGCTACCTACCTAATCTACGCTAAAAACCTTCCATTCCGAAATCTGAAAAATTCCGAAATCCGAGAAGTGTCTGGTCCCAAGGCTTTCGGATAAAAGATTGTGTACCTGTACCAGGGGAGGGGGTGGTTTGGGTGGCAAGGGACGAATGTCTGAATCCAAGGCCTTTTGCTCTTTTTAAAAATTGTCATTCCCCTTCCCCTCCCGTTAAATGATACTAGTTGCGCTTATTTATGGAATTTCTGCATTGAAGACTGTTTACAGTGAAGAACTAGGAGCACGATTAAGAAATTAATCTTACACAGGAAATATTTCTTATTATGTGTCATTGATTCCTGCATCGTTGTTTGTGATGCAAAAAGCTAACCTGATTTAGAGTTATTGTTACCATGGTTGTGTTTCTGAGAGCAAATGGGTTGATGTGTTGAAAGCATGTCCCCACCATCTGCTGAAAACAGATTGTGGTTCAAACGATTCCTGAAAATCTGAGAGAAAGAATTCAAAAGGCAGTAAAATAGCAACAAATTTCAGATCTGCTTCAATAAAGAAGATTGTTCGATAAATATTCACTGCAGTCAGATGATGGTTATAGGAACGAGACATCATTTGGTAATACTATATTGAAATCTTTGTGTTTTGAATAACTGCAATTCGGCTTCAGGAAGCTGCTTATTTCATAACTCCCGTGAATGCAAGACTGGATTAAAAAACTACAGGGGCGCACTGTGGCATAATAATTAGACCTGCCCTATAACAGAAGTGGCCAGGAAGTATTTGAGCTTGAATTATGCAGTCCCATGCAAATGTAATTAAACATTACAGTCAGCTTTAATCAATTTGCTCATGCCTGTCAAACCTTTTTGAGCCCAACATATATACAGACCATTTCAACCTGAAAGGCATGTTTCCAGCCTTGAAAAGAAAAACAATTTAGAATGCAACAATTACGATAAATCATGGTACTGCAAGACAAACAAATAAAATTAAAAATTGTGAGCAGTTACTTAACAGGTGTCTGATAAATAATGTTTGTCAAATACTGCGTTCATCGTTAACATTATAAAATTGCAGCAAACTTTAAATGTGATTAACTTTAACAATGTTGAATTAAATCATGTAATAATAATCAAGAACATCTAATTGCAGTTAATCATGCGATCAGAATATATAATGAAATAGCAATGTTTTTAAACATTGTAAAAGGAAAGGTTTGAGTGAGGTTCTCCATGACAACAAACAAAAACTTAATTTGTACATGAGGGTAAAAAGAGAAAGATTGTGCACAAGCGAGGGTTAGTGCAAAACACGATAAGAAAATCAAGTCCGTAATAGTGCAAGAGGGAGTTGTTAGCGGTGCTGGCTCGAAGGGCTGAATGGCCTCCTCCTGCACCTATTTTCTGTGTTTTCAATGTTAGATAATAATTCAATGTGAATTATTATTAACATTGAGCAGGTCAGTTTAGGAGTCTGATGTTTGTATGAAACTGGTCCTGAACTTCAGGCTTCTGTGCCTCCTGCCAGATGGTAGCAGCTAGAAGAGGGGATGGTGGGGATCCTTGATGATAGATGCCGCCTTCATCAGTCAGCACCTCGTAGATACTTTCGATGGTGGGGAGGGCTGAGTCCACCACTTTCTGCAGCTTCTTGCCTTCCTCTGCATTGGAATTGTTGTACCAGTCCATGATGCAAACTACTCAGGATAGTTTCTACCGTACAACTGTAGAAGTGTGTTCAATGTTTAAGGATGGTGTGTTGAGATTAATGCTTAAATAAGAACAAATCTAGTTATATGCATTTTCCCCTGCGGGCAATGGATGTGTTTTAATACGGAAATACAGCATTTTTGTTACAAAATGTGTCGAATTTTGCATCTACTAAATTTTTATTTTTTTTGCAGAATAACTACCTGGTATTTATGGCAGAGCTGTTCTGGTGGTTTGAGGTCGTAAAGCCCCCGTTTGTACAGCCCAGATTGGCTTCGCAGTTGGAAGGTGAATTTTAATGTGTAAAATGTGTGATGCTCCCATATGTTGTGGTTCCAGCTGAGATTCTCTGGAGATTTTGGGTCCTGCAAGGGATATCCAGTGGTTGAAATGTATTTTTCGTACAACTCCTCACAGTTTAGCTGATACAGTCATGCCTGGCCTTGCCATGATGTTATATTGATCTTGGCTGAGAAAAAGACACTTCGATACCACAGCCACATCTGCTTCCTCGGGGCCTGCCTGCGCCTCCATCTCATACCCCATGGCTTCCAGCTCCAGTTCCCTATCTCCCAGTTCGGACCCCAACCGGACCATCGGTACCGACTGGCTATCCACCGGCACACCCAGCAATTCTCCAAACCGGGCACTGAGATCCACCCTGGTCGCGATGCGCCGGCACCAACAGGACCTCACATCGACACTCCCTGCACTTCAGGCCTCACTAACCCAGACCTGCAACGGACCCCAGTTATATTTCATCCGCCGGAAGATCCACCTCTTAAGACTAAGCGTAGGTTGGGCGATCGTTTCGCCGAACACCTCCGCTCAGTCCGCAATAACCAACCTGACCTCCCGGTGGCTCAGCACTTCAACTCCCCCTCCCATTCCCAATCCGACCTCTCTGTCCTGGGTCTCCTCCATTGCCAGAGTGAGCAACAGCGGAAATTGGAGGAACAGCACCTCATATTCCGCCTGGGGACCTTGCGTCCGGATGGCATTAACATTGAATTCTCCCAATTTTGCTAGCCCTTTTAAAACCAATGGAGAAAGTTGTGGAACATTATGGAATATGCATTCCCAATTTAGATCCTTCTGGTGTGACAAACTTGTTGAAGAATAAATACAATGAAGATTCTCACAACATTAAAAATGTGAGCTCTACAGCGGGTTAAACAACATTTTGGTGTGCAGTGAAGTGCGTGTGAACAAGTACAATTTTACTTCGGAGTCACGTGAGTGACTTCGTGAAGAACCCCGCTTCCACGCATGCGTGTCATATCGCTACACGCATTCGAACTCGTCATCGCTGGAGGAAGGACGTTCCTCCCAATCGGCAGGGGAACCTGCAACAGGTAAGGGAACTTTGTTTTTCCTTACTTACCCTTGTTTATCAAGAAGGCTGATGAAGCTGGCTGGGGAGAGTCTGCAGATCTGCAGGCAGCCAGCAGCGGCCGGGGCCCGTTAATTTATTTTTAAATAGAAACGGAGCCGACTTTAGCTCCAGGACAACGGTCACTGGAGCAAAGAGTTTTCCCGACAATTCGGAAACAGCCCCACTAGTCATTTAATGGAGGGGCTGGAAGGTGCGGAACTGGCGCGTTATCGGGGGTTCCGCAGGTCTAAAAATAGCGGCGAGCGGTCAGTGCCCGAGATCACTGACTACGCGTTGGACCCGCTGGACCGCGCTGGAGCACCGCAAAGGCAGAGGGGGGGGGGGGATACAGACAGCAGGAACAGGCTGAACTCCCGTAATCAGAATAACTGTGCCAGACTTACCCCCCCCTGCCCGACTTTTGCTCCTGTTTTTTCCTCCCGAATTTTGCTCCCAACTTCGCTCCGCGCCGACCACGGCTGGTCGGGAGAGGAAGGCACAGAGTCGTTGAATTCGAGGAGAAAATTGAAAGTCGGGAACAGCAGGTAAGAGACTCTGCGTTCCTTCCACTTACCCTTTAGGTGCAGACATGGACCGGGTCCAGTGCAGACATGGACCGGGTCCATGTCAGCTGCAGGAAGCCGGCGGGAGAACCGCGCAGTGCAGGCAGCCGGCAGGAGAGCAGCAACGGCAGCCGGCAGCGGCAGGAGCAGCAGCAGCGGCAGGAGCAGCGGCAGCAGCAGCGGCAGCGGCAGGAGCAGCGGCAGCGGCAGGAGTAGCGGCAGCGGCCGGAGCAGCGGCAGCGGCACATCGTTTCCCAGAGAGGGAAAACACCTGTGCCCGACTTCGCTCCCGCACCAGGAGAAAAATTCATTTTCTCGACCAGTATGCCAGTCTCGCTTTGGAAGCGAGTCTGGCTTCAAGCAGCGCTACCGGCCAGCGCCGAGGCCAAGGACATAGCAGTGGACTTGACTGGCTGCAATCGACCGTGAGGGATCAGTACTGTGAGTACCGGGGTCGGTCCCAGCGGGTTCTTTAGTTACAGAGATCGCTTCCTGGCCTTTTGGCTAAGATCAAGTATAGTATCTGTTTATTATCAGTTTTAATATCTAATACGTCCCTTATCTAAGGACCATATAAACAGGAATGCCCAGAACTGAGGGCATTGGATTGGGGTGGACCGGCTGCAACGACCGCGAGGGACCAGTACCGTCAGTACGGGGGTCGGTCCCAGCGGTCTGAGATAAAGGAGCAGCCAGGAGCGCTGAGAGCATTGGAGCCGGGTCAAAGAAAATGGGCTAGATGGAATCAGCTGTGCCAGATGTCCTCCACACCGGCCATATCCACTCCACGGAAGGAAGGACAAAGCTGGAGAAGGAGGACCGTGGAACAGCGGGCAGCCAGCAGCAGCCAGCGGCACTTGGATCAACCGTAGTGGGATCAGCTGTGCCCGATGTCGGCCCCGCACCGGCCAGATCCATGCGGCCGAGCGGTAAGGCTAGACACAAATCAAACAAAGTAGTGGACTCAGAAGGGTCCGACTTTGCATAAAACCGCCGGCAACCAGCGCCCGAGAGGGCTGGAGCGGGAAGAAGCGGTGTATGGAGCCTTGCTCCAACGTGATAACCCACAGCAGTACCTCTTAGAGGGCTGCACAATGCTTCTACCCCATCAGAGGGGAGCACTGTGGGTCAGTTCTGGGTTGACTTGCAAGAGGGGTCCGCAGAACAAAAGACAAGTGGGCAGCAGTCAAGCCCCACATGGGTACCCCGTGCGGGACCCCTAGAGATCTCTAACTCTATAAAAAAGAGTAGGCAGGACCCTGATGGGCCAGAGCCTGGTAATACAGCGTCCCATGATCCTAACACAGCAGGGACTCTGCTGGACATGGTGGCTGATTACTTTAACCAAGTCAAACATGGGTAGACTTGGATCCAGGATGGCAATAGTATTACTATATGTCTGGCCACAAACGCCAACAAGAAAAATTTACAAACACTGGCCAGACATCTGCCACCTGGCAACGGTGAGGCATTACAGGTGCCCAGTGTAAACCAATGCATTTGGCAGCATATGGACGAACATCAGGAACCAGGACCTCAAGATCCAGAGAACCTTAAAGGGATTGACGGAAGGCATCATAGCATACACCCGCACCCTGGACTAAACGTAGGTAACCAAAGACCATCAAGACGCACTAGCTCTGTTTAATAATATGCAATATGACCTGAACTACACGTGGAAGGCGGCCATTCGGCCAGCACTAGGACCCCAAAAACGCTACCATTTGCAAACAAAGAACCGTGTGTGGACTAAGCCAAGACACTGGGGCTCATCAAGGCCAGCGCAAGGGCCTATTTTGGAGCATGATACCGGCCACAGGCAACGCCATAAAAATGTGGCTCATACCAGTGGCAGTGTCAGAAATCAATATAACCCGCAGGATCCGTTTAAGGGTATGGCCAGGGCGGCCACCCTGGAAGATGCGGAAGCCTCAACCTCCCACACAACCCCGAACAAGAGATATCAAACCAGAACCTTATTTTCAAAAAACCAAGGAAATAACACAACCACCGGTAACCATGGAGGTAGGTGGGTGGGGTTTCTTCTGTTAAAATAGGGACCTACGATGGTAGGGGAGGTTGCAACACTACAGTTATGTATGGTATATAATCACTACAGATTCATATAATCTCAGCAGTATTCAGGGTTATCTGATAGGGTTTACTCATCCCAATAACCACAGTACAACATACACCAGAAGGGCATTTTGTCCTTACATAAACCAAACAATCTAAAACCCACATGGTGCTACAAAAATTGTACACATAAGGTGGGATTAAGCATACTTTTCATGGAACATTAGAATTGTATCAAACATATTTATTAAAAATAAAATAGAGTAGGGTTGCAGGATTATCATTGATTTTAACCCTAAACACATTTGTTCTAGATATTCATTTTAAGATGGATGCTCTTATTATTGATAAAGACTTGGTGTCAGTTGCGGGTTTCTATATGGCAGGCAATATAGAGCTTACAAAAGGGGCAATCATTAGCCCAATATTATGTACTAAAATTCTAAAACCAGCTTGGCATTGTTATGTAAATAGCCATAGGGTGATGTTTCCCCCATTCGGACCCATCAATGGGGTACTAGGGGAAATTCAACTACACTCGGCGTCTGGAATTTTCAGAGTACCCGACTGACCTTCTAAATCATGGTATTCAGTCATACAGGGGATGGTGTTAGAACCATGTTCCCTAATGAACCTAGCCAAAAATTATTGATGTATCCAGTGACTGGAGGCAGTCATCCATGCCATAAGACTATGGATTTGTTGATTTGTAGAGTCTAAAAGACCCACTACACGGCATTGGGCTGTCAGACAGGACGATGAATCTCATCTCATCTGTACTAAGACTGTCAACACGGAAGCAGTACCTTGGACACATCAAGAAGTGGGGCATATTCTGCTTGGACAACAACCTCGACCAAAAGGCCAAGAACATTCTGGCCGTATTGGAATTTTAACAAGCCTCCATTATGATAATCGATGGAGCTACAGTGCCATCAATAGTGCCACAAGTGCACTCTCCAATTACCTATCACAAGGAACGGAGCGGCACGCGGTGGGAACGCACCCCTGGTAAGAAAACCAGGTACTCCGAAATCTGGGACATGGGTGTCGTTTCTCAACATGCTGAGGAGCTTGTAGCTCATACAGCGTTGTCACCTCAGTAACAGACCAGGAAGATGGTTATGCTCATGGTGTTATTTACTGCACAACAAGTCCAGCCATTAAGCAAACTGCGCCTGGACTCCCTGATCATCTCACCGAGAAACTGGTGTTGTCATACAGGATTTAATAAAAGAAAACTGATCGGGTTCCTCCGGTCTAGGGTTTGATTTTATGGTACACCCATATGGCAAACGACTGTGTATAACAAGACACATCTAACAATACATAGAATATACTCAGAACATTCGAGGTCAGAGTATGGAGTTGTTTATCTCTTACAAGAAACTGCATGATAGGGTCACGACTCAAACTATATCAAGGTGGCTCAAATAGGTCCTAAAAATGGCAGGAATAGACACTAATGTTTTAACTCTCATTCCACCAGGACTACAGCAACATCCGCAGCAATATTGTACAGGTACCCACAGACCAAATCCTCAGAATGGCAGGAGGGTCATTTCAAAAAGGGTTTTCCACAGGTTTTATAATAAACCAGTTATTTTTTGGAGCCATCATTGTATTAAGAAAACATTTTATGTTCTACAAAATAATTTGCCCGAAAGGTTACAGGGTTATGATTCTCAAATTTAAAAAAATGTTATATTTTTTCGTTATACCACACAACTCTTTGTATAATTGTGTTTTAAAATTACTAATGATGCTCTCTCCCAATACCCAAGGCAGTTGTGAAGCATGGACTCGTTCCACGGCATGAGGTCACAGAGCTTTGAAATCTTCACGAAGTCACTCACGTGACTCCGAAGTAAAATAGTAAGATTAAACGAGAACTTACCAGTTTGAAGTTTGATCTGTATTTTATGAGGAGTTACGATGAGGGATTTCGTGCCCTCCGCTCCCACCCTCTTATGATCATATCAAAAACTGGTATCTCTTTGATAATCTTACTATGTTAGATCATTATAGGTTCCTGTGACCTCACACCGCTGCTTTGAAGAATGACACGCATGCGTGGAAGGCGGGGTTCTTCACGAAATCCCTCATCGTAACTCCTCATAAAATACAGATCAAACTTCAAACTGGTAAGTTCTCGTTTAATCTTACTATTTTTTGTGGTAACTTGTAGCAAAACACACGTGCCTTTCTTCAGTATATTTCCCCTAGCTCCAGAGGCCCAGAGGTTTAGCATTTTACGTGTTTGTACTTTGCAAATATTGATTGTGCATCTTTTTGCCCCAGCAGAACCGCTTCACCCAACAAGGAACATGCCTGCCTCTTTACCGATATCAAACGCTACTCGAAAAAGCTTCACGGACACCGGTTCCAACTCTGAGTTTGACTGCAGGTAGAATTTTGCTGAATTATTCAGAGCACATACTTTCAGTCGAAATGTAAGATAGCAAATGTTCACCAGATTAAATTAGTTGAGCAGAGCTGTTGAATCAGATGACAACTAATTTCATTCATGTGCATGCACACAGATTAATTTTTGTAGTGTGTATTCTTAAAGAAAAAATAGAATTTGTGTAGATGCTTCAGTATTATATCAGATAAGCAAGGTGATTTACAAATGGACAACAGGTGCAGGAGTAGGCCATTCGGCCCTTCGAGCCAGCACCGCCATTTTATGTGATCATGGCTGATCATCCCCAATCAGTACCCCGTTCCTGCCTTCTCCCCATATCCCCTGACTACGCTATTTTTAAGAGCCCTATCTAGCTCTCTCTTGAAAGCATCCAGAGAACCTGCCTCCACCGCCCTCTGAGGCACAGAATTCCACAGACTCACAACTCTCTGTGAGAAAAAGTGTTTCCTCGTCTCCATTCTAAATGGCTTACTCCTTATTCTTAAACTGTGGCCCCTGGTTCTGGACTCCCCCAACATCGGGAACATGTTTCCTGCCTCTAGCGTGTCCAAACCCTTAAAAACCTTATTTTTCCATTATGGTTTCATTTAAATAGTTTTGTACTAAAGAACTCAACATGCGTGTAGTGCTCAACACTTGGGTAAAACTCAACAATTTACTGAACAAGCATTTCAGCGAGACTATTTTGTGACTAATTGAGGAATCACTCAGGAGTGTCAAGAGCAAGGCCCAGCGCATTTTGGAGGAACAGCACCTTATATTTTGCTTGGGTAGGTTACTTTGAACATTGACTTTTCTAACTTCAAATAGCCTTTTGCTTTCCCTCTCTATCCCCTTCCCCTTCCCAGTTCTCCCACCAGTCTTACTGTCTCTGATTACATTCTATCTTTGTCCCGCCCACTCCCCTGACATCAATCTGAAGAACGGTCTCAACCCGAAACGTCACCCATTCCTTCTCCCCAGAGATGCTGCCTGACCCGCTGAATTACTCTAGCATATTGTGTCTACCTTCGATTTAAACCAGCATCTGCAGTTCTTTCTGACACAAGTAGTCGAGGGAGGTACAATAGCAGCATTTAAGCAGGAACATGGATAGGAATAGTTTAAAGGATATGTGCCGAACGCAGGCAAATGGGACTAGTTTATATGGGGCATTTTGGTTGATGTGGACAAGTCGGGCCATAAGGCCTGTGTCCATGGTGTTTGACTATGACTATCTGTATTGGAGTGGGCACACAACATCCAATGGCCAGGAATGGCTAGTACACAAATCCATACAATACCTATATAGAGTTCTCGGTTTCACATTGTAGGTTCTCAACCCCAAATTTAAGCTATATTCTCTCCTGAAATATATTTTGATGAAGAATCTTGAATGACCCATTATGTAATCAAAGGGAGTTGAAAGCCCACTGCTTCCTCATTGCATGTGCCCAGTCCAAACTGTGCACAAATGCCCATAGCATTAACTTTGCTGCAATCAGGTCATTTTGGAGGTTACGTTAGTCTTGGTGAAACTGAAATGTTGTCTTCCAAACTCATTGACGATTGCTCCTTCCACGTTTTGCTTTCAGTCTGGCAAAATCTCCATCTGTCTTTCTAATTACATAATGCTGGTGGGGCTTTCAATAAATATGATCATGTGCACCCAGACTTGGACGACTAATTCTCAGGACATTTTAAAACATTCTCTGGCAAATCAATTAATTTTTCCAAGTTTATTGTATTAAACAAGAATGCATGACTGATCGTGGATACCCTATTTTGTGGTAGCTTTAACTATATTAACATTGTATTATAAAGCAAAAGATGGAAGCAGCGCCCCTCAGTTAGAAGGATAAAGTATTAATCTCAAAGCCCAACAAATAACATCCAAAATGGACTGACTCTAATGATTGTGGTTTGACTGAACTGGCAATTTGGCAGAAGATAGACACAAAAAGCTGGAGTAACTCAGCGGGTCAGACAGCATCTCTGGTGACACTTCGGGTCGAGACCCTTCTTCAGACTCAAGTTGGCAGGATGCCTTGTTTAGTTATCAGACCTTTTTGTGGGGCATAAAATGTGAAGACTGAAGTACTCGTTTGCAATGAATCAAAATAATGCATTTGTGTTGTTAGCATCGAATGAACATGAAATGCATGCTTCTAACCTGGATAATTCCTGGTGTTATTTAAAGAAATGTCTCTTTTTCAGCAAAGCGAGTCCAACATTTTCACCATCGCAGCCCCTTCTGCCCTTGCGGCACACTCAGCAACGTCCACATTCATCAGATTCAGGTACAAACATGTGTTACATATTTACCTGTCAGGTGCCTTGTGTAGAGCTTGAGTTTCATTCCACTGTCAGGTTCCAAACCATGAATCCATTGGTAATTCTGCTGCACTCCATGTCTTACACCTATAGCAAATGTAATGGGATCAGATCACTGATATAAACTGTATTGCTCAGATGCACCGTAACTTGCTGCACTGCTGAGCTTGAAGTGATCCAGTTTCTTTAAATTAGTTAGAATTTCATTTGTTTTGCACCGTTTGTCTTCTTATGCAAAGCCCATTATCCTATATGCTATTTCTTCTGATTCTGCAACTTGTCCTGAACTCTCATTATTTATATTGGCATCTTTATACACTTGAACTTCCTCATTGCTAACTCACCATTTGTCTCAAGTCTGCCTGTTCCTGCTGCTTTGTCGCCACCAGCCACTCCTACAATGTTACATGCCACACACCTGTTCCCAGCATAAAAACAAAGTGCTGGAAATATTGGTCAGAATCGGAGAGTTACCGGTTTAATTCCCACTGTAGAGACCCAGGCGCACACACACACCACTCAAATACTGAGGGAGTTTGAGACTGTAAGAGTGCTTTCTTCTGGATGGTATATAAGGAAAGCCTCCATCTTTCCTTTAAAGTCGAGTAAAACATCCCGCAGTGATCTCTTAGAGAATATCAGCTATGTTCTCCCAGGTGCCCGCCAGTATTTTTTTCTTGGTCATCTTTATTAAAACATCTGCATATGATCATTCAGTAGCTGTGAGATCTCTACTTTTCCAGCAGCTTCTCCAAAGCTTTGATGCTCAAGTCTCTGTGGTGGGTGTGAATAACTATAGCTTCATAAGGTCATAAGGAATAGGAGTAGAATTAGGCCATTCGGCCCATCAAGTCTACTCAGCCATTCAATCATGGCTGATCTGTGTCTCCCTCCTAACCGCATTCTCCTGCCTTCTCCCCATAATCTCTGACACCTATATTAATCAAGAATCTATCTCTGATTTAAAAATATCCACTGACTTGTCCTCCACAGCCTTCTGTGGCAAAGAATTCCACAGATTCACCACCCTCTCACTAAAGACATTTCTCATTTACTTCCTAAAAGAATGTCCTTTAATTCTGAGGCTACGACCTCCACTCCTAGACTCTCCCACTAGTGGAAACATCCTTTCCACATCCACTCTATTCAAGCCTTTCACTTTTCGGTACGTTTCAATGAGGTCCCCCCTCATTCTTCTGAACTCCCGCGAGTACAGACCCAGTGCCGACAAACGCTTCTCGTAGGTTAACCTACTCAATCTTGGGATCATTCTCATAAACCTCCTCTGGACCCTTTCCAGAGCCAGCACATCCTTCCTCAGTTATGGTGCCCAGAATTGCTCACAATATTCCTAATGCGACCTGACCAGCGCCTTATAGAGTCTCAACATTACATCCCTGCTTTTGTATACAAGCCCTCTTGAAATAAATCCTAGCATTGAGTTTGCTTTCTTTACTACAGATTCGAAGCAGATTAACTTTTTTGGGAATCCTGCACCAAGTCCCTTTGTATCTCTGATTTCTGGATTCCCTCCCCATTTAGAAAATAGTCTACACCTTTATTCGTACTGCCAAAATGCATCTCCACACTTTGCTACACTTAAATCCATCTGCCACTTCTCTGCCCGTTCTCCCAACCTCCTTCTGCAGAGTCCCTGCTTTCACACCCCTCCACCTATTTTCATATCATCCTCAAATTTTGCAACAAAACCTTCAATCCCCTTGTCCAAATCATTAATGTGCAACGTGACGGGGAGCAGTCCCAGCATGGGTTTAGTTTTAGTTTATAATTGTCACGTGTACTGAGGTACTGTGAAAAGCTTATCCAGTCAGCGTGCTATCCAGTCAGCGAAAAGACTATACGTGATTACAATCAAGCCATCCACAGTGCACAGATACAGAATAAGGGTTATAACATTTAGTGCAAGATAAAGTCAGATTAAGTATAGTCTGAGCATCTCCAAAGAGGTCGATAGAAGGTCAGAATTGTTCTTGAGCTGGTAGATGGTTCAGTTGCCTGATAACAGCCGTGAAGAAACTGTCCCTGAATCTGGAGGCATGCTTATTCACACTTCTGTACCTCTTGCCTGATGGGAGAGGGGAGAAGAGGGAGTGGCCGGGGTTCTTGATTGTGCTGGTGGTCTTGCCCAGGCAGCATGAAGTATAGTGTTTTAATGAGGTGAGGAAATATGAGAAGTACATTTTTATGGAAAAATCTGGAAAGGAATTGGCACAATTCACTGAAGGTGAACAAGATGAGCAGCCCGGTTTGATATTTTTGAAAAACTGCACGTGATCCTGGGTTTTCGTTCATGCAGTTTAAAATTGGTACGCTAAACCTGCAATGATGTCCTGGTTGGTCCTCGTATTTCTGTCCACATGAACTTAGGGGGAAATGCTATTGGTAAGAGAGCTGGGAATGTGGGATTTAAGTTACTGTAGATACAGGGAACTGAGGCTAATTGAATAGTTTGCAGGAGACACAAGGTGCTACGAGATTTGGTTTCAGTATTGTCTCAGATGTGGAGAGGCATAGTTCAAAGCAAAAAAACTGTAGTTGCTGAAGATCTCTAATACAATCAGAACATTCTGGAAATGCTCGACAAGTAGGTAGCATCTTTTGGGATTGTGAGTGTGTCTTTGAGCTTGTGGTTGCCGTTCTAAATATGTACCCTACACCTTTTCTGCTTTTTTTGCCTTTGGTTTACAAGATACAAGATACAATTTATTTGTCATTTGGACCCCTTGAGGTCCAAACGAAATGACGTTTCTGCAGCCATACATTACAAACAAATAGACCCAAGACACAACATAATTTACATAAACATCCATCACATCGCTGTGATGGAAGGCCAAAAAAACTTATCTCTCCACTGCACTCCCCCCCCCCCCCCTCCCCGCCCCGATGTCAGAGTCAAAGCCAAAGCCCCCGGCTGGCGATGGCGATTGTCCCGCGGCCATTAAAGCCACGCCGGGTGGTGCAAGGTCGCACACCGGGTTCTTGATGTTAGAGCCCCCGGCGTGCGCTCGCAGAGTCCCGCGGCCATTCCAACCGCGCGGGGCGGTGCTGTGAGGCCCCGCTCCAGGAGCTCTTCGACCCCGCAACTCGGGCGGGAGAAGTCGCCGTTGCGGGAGCCCTGAAAAGCGGTCTCCCTCCAGGGACCCGCGGGCTCCCGGTGCCGCCGTCTGCCAGACCCGCAGTTGCAGCCTCCGAATCTCCGGAGGTCGGGCCGCAGCAGCGCTCCACCACCGCTCCACCCGCTCCGGACTCGGCCAGCTCCGCGACGGTGAGGTGAGTCGTCGGCACCAGAGCCCCCGGTCTTCCTGTTGGAGGCCGCTCCTCGTTGCAGCCCCAACGACAACGGAGACCCGACAAAGAAAAGGTCGGGTCTCCCGTGCAGGGAGAGATTAAAGGTTACTTCCTCCCTCCCACCCCCCACCCCCACCCCCACCCCCCCACACACACACCCATACTAGTGATACAATCTAAGTTGAAGGATTAACATTTGCAGTCAGGACTGAATGTTGCAGATAACAGATTAAAATATCATGCATATTACAAACGGCCTAGGTTACTCTCTCTTACACTAATACAAATATGGAAAAGCTGTTTTTCACAAGCCGTTACAACTTGAGGTGCAAGTTGGTAATTTCCAACAGAGATGGAGATTGGAGCCAAAGTCTATGAAACGGGCATTGCACATACCGGGAAACCCGAATGATCAGCTGTCAAACTGTTCAGAGATCCTTTTGGTTTAACATCAGACTCACTTGTTCTGTTTCGTGAACCCTCTTTAAATTCACATGAGACCCAATTTCCATGCTCCTTATAAACACCTGATTCACTGGACAAATATCTGTGTAACGTCGAAGAACAAAATAATTACAAGTGTGTGTGAATATCTGCTGGTCCAGTTCCGCAACCTCTTGAGGATCCCACATTATTGGAATTTTCCTTTCTTGTTCAATTCACAAATACATTTATTTTAAATTGTTTCTTCTAGGAATCATGCGTCGATCTACCTCCATGTCTTACATGGAGGGTTACGCTGGGACTTGGCCTGAAAAGAAACACAGGTTAGTCATTTTTTCAAAAGACACAGAGTGCTGGAGCAACTCAGTAGGCCAGGCAGCATCTCTGGAGAACATGGATAGGAGAAGCAGCATCTGCAGAGTCACTCCAATATTTTGTGTATTGTTTTGTAACCTAGCATCTGCAGTTCCTTGTTTTTTTCCAACGATTAATTAGTGCTATTTTAAGAAGTCTTTGACCAGGTGCGAATTATCACATATGGTATTTAACCTGAGGGGTCTTGACATGGTGGATGTTAGGACAATACTTTCTCTGGTGGATAACTTGGGATCTCTCTGGGATAACTTGGAATTGTACGTAAGAATGCTGTTCATCGATTACAGCTCAGCATTCAACACCATTATACCATCAAAACTGATCACCAAACTCGGTAACCTGGGCATCGACCCCTCCCTCTGCAACTGGATACTGGACTTTCTAACCAACAGACCCCAGTCTGTGAGGTTAGACAAGCACACCTCTTCAACCCTCACCCTGAACACCGGCGTTCCACAGGGCTGTGTGCTGAGCCCCCTCCTCTACTCCCTCTTCACCTACGACTGCACACCTGTACATGGTACTAACACCATCATCAAGTATGCAGATGATACAACGGTGATTGGCCTCATCAGCGACAACGATGAGTTGGCCTACAGGGAGGAGGTCCAGCACTTAGCAGCATGGTGCGCTGACAACAACCTGGCCCTTAACTCCAAGAAGACCAAGGAGCTCATTGTAGACTTCAGGAAGTCCAGAGGCGGCACGCACACCCCCATCCACATTAACGGGACGGAGGTGGAACGTGTTTCTAGCTTCAGGTTCATGGGAGTCAACATCTCCGATGACCTCTCTTGGACCCACAATACCTCAACTCTGATCAAGAAGGCTCACCAGCGTCTCTTCTTCCTGAGGAGACTGAAGAAGGTCCATCAGTCTCCTCAGATCCTGGTGAACTTCTACCGCTGCACCATCGAGAGCATCCTTACCAACTGCATCACTGTATGGTATGGCAACTGCTCTGTCTCCGACCGGAAGGCATTGCAGAGGGTGGTGAAAATTGCCCAACGCATCACCGGTTCCACGCTCCCCTCCATTGAGTCTGTCCAAAGCAAGCGTTGTCTGCGGAGGGCGCTCAGCATCGCCAAGGACTGCTCTCCCCCCAACCATGGACTGTTTACCCTCCTACCATCCGGGAGGCGCTACAGGTCTCTCCGTTGCCGAACCAGCAGGTCGAGGAACAGCTTCTTTCCGGCGGCTGTCACTCTACTCAACAACGTACCTCGGTGACTGCCAATCACCACCCCCCCCCCCCCCCCCCCGGACACTTATTATTATTTATTCAAATCATTTGCTATGTCGCTCTTCCAGGGAGATGCTAAATGCATTTTGTTGTCTCTGTACTGTACACTGCCAATGACAATTAAAATTGAATCTGAATCTGAATTGGATGCCATGGCCAAGAGGTCATGACTTCAGAATTAAGGGACAGAAGTTTAAGGGTAACATGAGGGGGAACTTCTTTACTCAGAGAGTGGTAGCGGTGTGGAATGAGCTTCCAGTGGAAGTGGTGGAGGCATTGGTATCATTTAAAAATAAATTAGATAGGCATATGGATGAGAAGGGAATGGAGGGTTATGGTATGAGTGCAGGCAGGTGGGACTAAGGGAAAAAAAGTTGTTCGGCACGGACTTGTAGGGCCGAGATGGCCTGTTTCCGTGCTGTAATTGTTATATGGTTATATGGCACTAAAAATTGCTCATTTAAACTGGAAATGTGGCAAAATATTTTCCGAGGTGTAGCTTTGGACCAAGCTTTCTATAAGAGCCGAGTAAATGGACTGTTTGAAAGTTATTAAGGCAGGTTTAGGCAGACATTTGATAAGCAAGGGGGTGGAATATTATCATGGATGGCCAGGATGTGGGGTTGAGGTTATATTTGGATCAGCCATGATTGAATGGTGAAGGGCTGAGGACCTGCTGCTCCTCATTCATTGATCATATGATCACCAGTATGGGGCTTGGTGATGACATTTGATTCTGGTACAAATGAATCGTGCGACATATAAAACAATTAGATTTTAATTTATTAGATTCTCCTTTTAATTCCTGTTTGCAAGCTTCACAAATATTGATTCATTGTCATTATTTACAGCGTAAGATATCTAAAATTGTTATATTCTACCAAGAACATATATACTTGCCTATACTATGGAGAGGAAGCAACTGTAGTATAAGAACAATTTACTCAATGTGAGTGCAGAATAGATCTAATTGGGGGATGGCAAAGTAGGAACAAACCACTTCCAAGTCCGTGCCACTTTTTATATTTTAAATCCACTGTATTAGTGTACCCAGTATTTTAGAAGTCTGTTGATGGGTCTCTCTTTTGAATGCATCTAGTGAATCGGCCTCCACTGCCTTCTGAGGCAAAGAATTCCACAAATTCACTACTCTCTGGGTGAAAATGTTTTTGCTCATCTCGGTTAAATGGCTTACCGTTTATTCTTAAAATGTGGCCCCTGGTTCTGGAATCCCCCAATATCGGGAACATGTTTCCTGCCTCTAGCGTGTCCAATCCCTTAATAATTATATATATTTCTATAAGATCCCCTCATCCTTCTAAATTCCACTGAATACAAGCCCAGTCGCCCCATTCTTTCATCATATGACAGTTTCATCACAACGGAATTAACCTCGTGAACCTACACTGCACTCCCTCAATGGCAAGAATGTCCTTCCTCAAATTAGGGGACCAAAACTGCACACAATACTCCAGGTGTGGTTTCACCAGGGCCCTGTACAACTGCAGAAGGACCTCTTTGCACCTTTACTCAAATCATCTTGTTATGAAGGCCAACACGCCATTAGCTCTCTTCACTGCCTGCTGTACCTGCATGCTTACTTTCAGTGACTGATGTACAAGGACATCCAGGTCTCGTTGCACAACCCCTTTTCCTAATCTGACACCATTCAGATAATAATCTGCCTTCTTGTTCTTGCCACCAAAGTGGATAACCTCACATTTATCCACATTAAACTTCATCTGCCCACTCACCCAACCTATCCAAATCACCCTGCATCCTCTTCACAGTTCACACTGCCACACAGCTTTGTGTCATATGCAAATTTGCTAATGTTATTTAATTCCTTCATCTAAATCAATAATATATATTGTAAATAGCTGCGGTCCCAGCACCGAGTCTTGCGGCACTCCACTCGTCACTACCTGCCATTCTGAAAGGGACTCGTTAATTCTTACTCTTTGTTTCCTGTCTGCCAACCAATTTTTTATCCATGTCAATACCTTACCCCAATATCATGTGCTCTAATTTTGCCCACTAATCTCCTATATGGGACCCTATCAAAGGCTTTCTGAAAGTCCAGATATACTACATCCACTGGCTCTCCCTTGTCCATTTTACTTGTTGCATCCCCAAAAATTCCAGAAGATTAGTCAAGCAAGATTTCCCCTTCATAAATCTATGCTGATGTGTTACTCCTGCCACTGCTATCACATGCACAGACTCAATCAGCATGGAAAAACATAAATTATAAATTACATAAACGCTAACACTACCCTACACACACTAGGGACAAGTTGCATTGATACCAAGCAAATTAACCCACAAACCTGTATGTCTTTGGTAAGTGGGAGGAAACCGGAGCTCTTGGAGAAAACCCGCGCCGTCACGGGGAGAACGTACAAACTCCGTACAGACAGCTCCTGTTGTCGGGGATCGAACCCGGATCTCCGACGCTGTAAGAGCTGTAATGCTGCACCACCAAGAATTCACAATAAGGAAAACAGGTCCATGATAGTGCAAGAGGTGGTCCGTAGAGTTCCATTGTTGAAGTAGGATTAGGTTCTGAGGGTCAGTTCAATAACCTGAAAGTTGTAGGAAAGTAGCCATTCCTGAACCTGGTGATTTGAAACTTCCGGCTTCTGCAAGACCTACCAAATGCTGGTGGCTGCAACAGAGCCGTATCCAATGGTGGGGATCCTTGATGATGGATTCCGCCACCTTGAGGTAGCGATTCATGTCGATGCTTTCACCGGTGGGCTGTGTCTATGCTCATAGTGTCAAGTGAGTACAGCAGGGGCTAAACACACAGTCTTGCAGAGCACCAGTGTTGATGATCAGTGAGAAGATGCTGTTACCAATCTGCATTGGTTGAAGTCTACTGATGAGGAAGTCAAGGATCCAGTTGCAACAGAAAGTGCAGAGGACAAGCTTTTGGAGCTTTGGACCTTGTTCATGAGTTTGGAGATGATAGTGTTGGACGCTTTGCTGAGGTCGATGAACAAGCAGCCTGATATATATTTTTCATGTCTTTATTTCTTAAAATGACAATATTTGTTAGTTATAAACCCCTTGTTTTTCTTCCACAGATCCTTTCCCCAAGCAGTGTCGTTCAAAATACCCTTTGATTCAGACAATGATATTGATCCATCCAGTAAAACTAACCAAACTTTAATCAGATCAATTAGTAATGACAGCTTAATTTCAAACGTTAACAACACTCCTAAACATTTGGTTAGAAATGAATCTTTGCAGCCAATGAACGGGCAGAGCAACGGGACAGAAGAAACACATGTGTCTAGTCACGATGAGAGACTTGAATGCTCAGCCAGGGGTCCTGGTTCAGCAACGGACAATCTGCGAAGATGCCCCCTGCAAGATGCAGTGTCAAATGGCCCAAAGGAAAATAATTTTGGTGTTGGAGACTACGAGAATCACAATGGCCCACCAAGCATTGAAGAAGCTCTACATATAATTCATCATGTAGACCAGCCTTATTTAGAACTTGAATCTGAACAACTAGCTGATGGATTCTTCCTGCATGTTAAAAATTCCAATGACATTATTGCAAAATCCAACATGAATCAAACCAGCAGCCTGGATTCTATTGCAGAGGTTAAGGACACTACTAGCTCCTTGACTGATAATACAGAGGTGGACACAGGAATCCATGTTCCATCCGAAGATATTCAGGAAACAATTGATGAAGATTTTTCCTTTAGAGACTACACCGTTAGTATGGATTCAGATATGGAAGACACGTCCAAACCTCATGACTCTGATCTGAAAAATGATGATCCTTTCATTTTACTTCCAGGCTCAAATTGCTTGGCTGCTGGTTTACCATCTGGAAATGGCATTTCTCCAGGTTCTGCAATTAAGATGACAAGTTTTGCCGAACAAAAGTTGAAGAAGTTGAACACCCCTGATGCCAGATTGAGCAGCAGCAGTTCGCAGAAGACTACTCCAGAGAGTTCAGAGCTTTGCACCCCTGGTGTGGTCTCCAGTTGCCAGTTAACTGAGCTAAGTCTCAGCAAACTAACCAGAGATCCGGCTCAGCTGCTGGCTTCTGAAATGATTCAGCTTAAAATGAAGCTCGAGGAAAAACGGCGAGCTATTGAAGCCCAGAAAAAGAAGGTCGAAGCTGCTTTTACGAGGCAAAGGCAAAAAATGGGCAGGACAGCATTTTTGAATGTTGTGAGAAAGAAGGGCGATGATAATTCTCCATTGAAGAAGCCTGGAAGTGAACATGAAGAGAGATTGGGGGGTGGTGAGGAGAAACTTGATGCAATTGGAATGACGGGCAACTCCACAGATAGCAGTACACATGGTGTTCAGTCTTCAACCACTGCCGTTCATTCAGAAAAAACGAGTTGGCTGGAATTTAAGCAGCCCCACTGAAGAAGCTATGGGAGATGTTGACATCATGGAATACAACAGACTAATTGAGAAGATGAATACGGCTTTACACGCCTTACAACAAGAGATGCAACGCTTGGCAAACCAGCAGGAATTAATAATGCAGATGAGAGAACAACAGCAACAGCAGGCATGGGTAATATCTCCCCCGACTCAATCATCCTCACCACAGAAGCAAGTCAGAGAGCTGCGATCCTCTTCACGGTCAACCGGGTCACAATCTCCTTCCCTTTCCTCTTCTGGAGAATCTCCTCGTTCCACCCAACGCTCTCCTCAAACTGTTAAGCGAAGGTCTTCATTCTCGCACGTGAAGAATTCGAAATCGAGGCCAAATGAATTGAAGATAAAGCCATTAAACCGTGTTCTCACCCCGACGTGTTCTGTCGACCGGCTTCCTCATCTCAGGCAGTTTTCCCCCAGCCAGACCCAGATGAGGTCATTCATTTTCCTCAGAGATGTCGAACCAGAGGACATTCCGAAAGCAGACTGTGAAAAATCCACGACTGAGGTAGCGAAGCCACAAAGTGAAGTCACAAATGAAAAGCCTTTTAAACCAGAGGCTTGTGAGTCGCAATTTGAGCCCAAAATATTGCAAGGGCCCATGGTGTCGACGGAAAATTCTGAGCCTTCAGCAGACACTCCGACTAAAAGAAAATATCCCGTTGACCGGACTGGAAAGCCAACCTTAATTGAGGTTTCCCTTTCTGAATTAAAGCTGTCTGACGAGGAAACGGAAGGGGATGAAGCAAATAATGGTGAAAAAGAACATGTTGAAGAACAGAAATTGTGTTGTGGATTCTTCTTTAAAGTAAGTGGCAAAGGGTTTGCATTCTCGGTTGAAAGTGTATCAATTAAAATTAATTGAAACCAAAGGAGATTGATAGTTTACATCAAGGTTTTTATCTATATTACTAAATCTCTGTTCTTGACCGCTTTTGGCCGTCTGTGTTGCGATTTCCGAGAGAACACCGCCACCTACGGCCGTCATTTTTGGCCACCTCGCTCAGAGCCCCCCCTCCGCCGCATGTGTGCTGAGGATTTTTCCCGTCGATGAAAAATGACAGAGATATTAATGTTTTTACAAAATTCACCATTCTCTCTGCTGCCCCTGCTGGAGGGAGGGGGAGGGACTATAAAACCAGGAAGTGGTGTGCCTCAATTAGTCTCTGCAAGATGGAGCTCTGTCAAGTCTCTGTCACTCTGAGCTCTGAATGACACTGAACAAATGTCTATATCCCTCCCCACTTCCTCCCCCTCCCTGCTCCCCACCTCTCTCCCTCACCCCCCTCTCAGCACTCCCTCTCTCTCCCCCTCACTCTCACCCTCTCTCTCTCCTCCCCTCCTCCCCCACCTTTCCCCCCTCACCCACCCTCCCTTCTCTACTCTCCACCCCCCTATCCCTCTTGCCCCTCTCTCTGTGTGTCTCTCTCTCTCTGTCTCTACCCCTTCTCCCTCTGCCCTCACTCTCTACCCCCACCCCCCACCCCCTCTTTAGATGTGACTGCAAGTTGGGGGCTATGCGTCAGTAGATAGGGTGGTTATGGGGTAAAAGGAGCAAATTATTAATATTAATATGATATCAAGAGGGGTGATTAGCGTGAGTTCGGGGGGGGGGGGGGGGGGGTAGGTAGTGTGTGTGATGCTGCATGCCGCCCCCCCCCCCCCCCCCCCCCCCCCCACAACTGCACGTTGGGGGAACAGACCCAACGGGTCTGCACTTGGTCTAGTATCTCATACAATTCCAACAACTAACCCTTTAATCATGCATCACCCCATGTCTGAAGTTGCATCAATAACACTGTATTGGCTTTATGATGTGGCTACAAATTTTGCCTAGTTAACAATTTTGGTGTTTTTCCATTTGATTTGCCTGTAGTTATAATTATTGCACATTGCCCACTCATCAACACCCTTTTAATGTCTTCATTTGCCTTTTTCGGGACTGCATTAAAGTATAAAATCACAATTTAATTCCACACAATGTGGAGCAATCTTGCAGGGAACATCATCAGCAATTTTCTATTGCATCATTCCTATAAAAAGTCTGCTGGAATTGAATAGTAACTTCAGTATCCTGAGCAAAATAAATCTTTTGTCCCAGGTTGCCAAACCTATGTGCATAATTAAATATTTCTTCAATTAATTTATTTGTTTATTTTTTAAAAGCCTGATAAAAAATATATTTCAAACCTCTTCTGTTGTGAACAGCCAGATCCATTCCCATCGCCCAGCTCGCACTTACTAAGTATGTTTCTTTTAAAATGAATTACATATTGAAATAAGTGTTTTGTAAATGTACTGTCAAGTGAACAACCTTGACCATATATAGATTGGGTGACCTGCCTTTCTGAATTCCAGTAGCCACTCACTGAGTGAACCATTATTTTATTTCCTACACATTATTTTCTTTTTAGGTTTCGTTTCAAATACTCTTGTCATTTAACGACTGCATTTTCTAATTAGAAGTAGTCATTGTTCAAGATTGAAATAGTTAAAAAATTGTTTGAATGTCTCTGGTATGATTTTTATAGCATGAGATTACAAAGAGTTTCGATTGTCATATTGGCAGTTTACCTGAATCTACCTATATTACTAAAAGTCTGATCTTGACCGCTTTTGGCCCACTGTGCTATGATTTCCGAGAGAACGCCGCCACCTACGGCCGTCATTTTTGGCCACCTCGCTCAGAGCCCCCCTCCGCCTTCCTGGTCCGGAGGATTTTTCCCATCAATGACAAATCAGAGAGATATTAATGTTTTTGAAAAATGCACCATTCTCTCTGCTGCCCCTGCTGGAGGGAGGGTGAGGGACTATAAAACCAGGAAGTGGTGTGCCTCACTCAGTCTCTGCAAGATGGATGAAGCCAAAGGGTCACATCAATCTGAGCTCTGAATAACACTGAACACATGTCTACTCAACTGTGAGTCCCCTTAATGTGATTTGAAAATGAAAATGTGGTTTGTTTGAAGCAAAAAGGCACTGCCTGCAAATGGTTGTTTGGGTGCTTTGGCTTGAAAGGCACTGCTTACTGCAAATGGTGGTTGCTTGGGTGCTTTGGCTTGAAGTTGAAAGGCACTACTTACTGCAAATGGTGGCTTGGGTGCTTTGGCTTGAAGTTAAAAGGCACTACTGCAAATGCACTTACTTCCTGTTTGCACTATATTGATTTTAATAAAACGTTGGCTTGGGGCGTTTGGCTTGAAGTTTAAAAAAGGCTACTCAATCACTGCAAATGGCGGCTTGGGGTGCTTTGGCTTGAAGTTGAAAGGCACTACTTATTGCAAATGGCGGTTTGGGTGCTTTGGCTTGAAGTTAAAAGGCACTACTGCAAATGCACTTACTTCCTGTTTGCACTATATTGATTTTAGATAAAACGCTACCACTTACGGCTGTGATTTTGGCCATCTTAGTCCCCCTCTGCTCAGCAGGTACAGATAATTCTTCCCATCAATGAAAAGTAAAAGTGTTATTAGTGTTTAAAAAATGTTGAGGATCTATCTCCTGTCAATCATGCCATAAAGACCACACCTTTTCTGGGGGGAGGGGGAGGGGTTATAAAACCCAGAAGTGTGGGTGTGGCTCAGTCTCTGCATGATGGGGGAGGGAGAGGTCACTACTCTGAGCTGTGAATCAACTGAACACACTGAATGTCTACTGAACTGTGAGTTTGGTGTTTTGTGTGGTTTTATGGTGGTTTCATGGTGGTGTCACTCTGCATGAAATGGTATGAAGCTGCATTTGAATTTGGTGGCCTTGCACCCTGCTGAAAGTTGTATGAAACTGCACTTGAATTTGGTGGCCTTGCACCCTGCTTGAAATGGTAGGAACATGGATTTGAATTTGGTGGCCTTGCACCCTGCTTGAAATGGAATTTCAAGGAATAGTTATGAGTCAACTGCCAGCCCACCAGCCATGAGTGAGCTGCCAGCAGATCAGGATTGAGGGACTGAGATGCCACCCCAAGAACCCATACCAGCGCTCCAGAAATCCCGGCCCCGGATATAAAGTTGGCCGCGGGCCGGCCTTCTTCCCCCGGGTCCCCCCCCCGGGCTGTAGACGCCGCACCCCCCCCCCCCCCCCCCCCCCCCCCCCACTGGCCACCAATATTGGAAATGGTGGGGAGGTGGAATATTGTGACCGGGGGACCAGCCCTCCCGTGTGAACATGGGACCCAACGGGTCCAACTTAGTCTAGTAGAATATATACCCACTACGCATCATAGTCGGGACGAGGATTTGTCATGGAGAATTTGAGCTTAATTATTAAACTGCCATGCTATATATATTTGCTGAAAATCATGGAAAATGTTACCAAGATAGAATAAATTGCTGGGAAGTTGCATATGATTGTCAGCATAGTTTGTATTAAGAGAATAATTTTAATTTGTCAATCCTGCACCCACACCTTAGTAGTGAAAGTGTCAGGACCATAGCAAAGACTTCCTCAAGGCATCGTGATCAGGCAACTTTACCATATATCAAAAGAAGGGAAGTTTCCTTAACAGACATGCAAATCATCAGACATGAGGAAAAGGTGAAGGTATTTGTAATCTTCATGACAAAATCTCAAGTGTAACAGTCAAGGGAATTCTTTTTGAGCTGGTGTAGTGAGGTGAGAAGCACTCTTTGTCAATTCTCAACCTTTCCTTTGCATTAAACTTCTGTAGATGTTGAGATGTAACATGAAGGGACGACTTGTAACATTAAACAAGATACCTTGAGTTGTTGGTAGATGCCTGTATGGTTACCTGGTAAACTGGTTTCTTCCAGAATCAACTAATATAAATTTGATCTGTTTAAGACAGGGGTTGGCAACCGACGGCCCCCGGGCCAAATGTGGCCCGAAGCCCAAAATCATCCGGCCCTCAGGCGTATTTATTTTCTCGTAATCATCCGGCCCGCAGACTTCCATCATCTCCGGTACCTTCCGAGGCTCCAGCATTTTGTGTCTATTCACAAGTACCCATGGAAGCATTATATGGAATTATATAACTGGTCTGGACTGATGGTGGGATGGGACAGGTGGGGTGTCTGCTGTCCATTGATATAATTAGATATAATTTATTGCCACACAACCAGGGTCGGTGGAAATTTGGGTTGTCAGCAGCAGTACAATAATAAAGAACACACAACCACAATAAAACTGTAACACAAACATCCACCACAGCATTCATCACTGTGGTGGAAGGCACAAAATTTGGCCAGTCCTCCTCCATTTCTCCCCCATGGACAGGACCAGAGTCCAAAGTCAGTCCAGGATCGGCTCTTCCTCACCGGAGACCACGGCTTTAAGATGGTGTAGGCCGATCGGTCGATATTTAAAGTCTCCGCCGCAGCCAGAAGCACCGTAGACTGCAGGGCCGGTGGTCGAAGCTCCCCTCCAGGGGTGTTGGTAAGGGGGTGTTGGTAAGTCCATGCCGGCCCCGCGGTAGGAGTTGGCCGCGGGCCAGCAGTGATGGCTTCTTCTTCCCCCGGGTCCCCCACGAGGGATCCCGGGCTGTAGACGCCGCACCAGCTGGAGCTCTGCAGACCGCGACTTCAGGCTGCCGACTGCCCCGGGCCAGCGAAACGGAGCGCTCCCCTCCAGCGAGCCCCAGCGAGGCCTCACCTGCTCCACGCCGAGAGTCCACGCTGCGCCCGCCGCTGAAGCCCCGGGCGTGTCTCCGGGAAAGGCCGCGCCGATCCTTGATGTTAGGCCACGGGGGGAGGCGACCTGGAAAAACTCGCCTCTCCGTGGAGGAGGCGACCAAAGCGGTTTCCCCCTTACCCCCCCCCCCCCCACACAAAACACACAAAGAAACACAAAATACATACTTTAAAACATACTAAAAAATAAAAAAAGGTTGAAAAAACTGACGTGCTGCTGACATGGCTGCTGCCAGAGGCAGCGCCCCCTACCATATGCTTTCTGTAAGAGCAGTCGATTTACTGCCATGTATCTCCCATAACCTGTTTCAGTTCAGATGCTTACCAAAACATAAATTATACATAAATTGTACAAGACAGTGAAAAGAAAAATACTGTGCAATGAAATCAAAACATCACACCAAACAGCCCAAACTCCGGTGCAACCCGTTCCACCTTAATCCCTCTGCTCGCGATGATCATGAACTAAATCTCCTCTCAGCCTTTGCTCCTCGTAAAAGATATTCTCCAGCATTGCAACCAAAGTTCCAGGTCGCATGGCTGTTCTCAGAAATAGACACAAAATGCACAGAATAGACATAACCAAAGAAGGGGCTCGTTCTAAATCGTCACCCATTCTTCTCCCCAGAGATGCTGCCTGTCCCGTTGAGTTACTCCAGCAATTTGCGTCTACCTTCGGTGTAAACCAGCATCTGCAGTTCCTTCCTACACTGTTCTAGTAAATCTTGTCTGTGCTCACTGCCGTGCTTTCGCGCTATATAGTGCAGTGCCCAAAATCCCAGCCTTAAGAAAATTAATGTTTCACGAGCTCCTTGCCTTTGTACCCAGCACCTTCAGTTACAAACCCGTGCAAATGGTTGGCATTGTTGATACTGCATATTGTGCATAGTGCATATACTGCATAGTAGAGTATCTTGCTGCGCTCTATGAACTTTAGCCGTTGGCATCCTCGAAGGGGCGGAATCTATGTGAACACGTGATTTGGTGCCTGCCATCCAGGGCGGGATCCTTGTGTACACGTGATATATGTGGCCCACCATCTGCTCACAAACATGCGTCCTGGCCCCTTTGCAGCACAAGGTTGCCAACGCCTGGTTTAAGTGATATGTTTTACCACCAGAGGGCGCCGTAGGATGGCTGCCTCACCAACGGTTTTTCCTTCTTTGTGTTTTTAGTTTGTTGTAAAATGTGTGTTTTAGTTTATCTTTAGCTTTGTGTTATGTGGGGGAAAGGGGGGAACTTCGGAGCTTGTCGAGTTTATGGAAAGGGGGGAACTTTTTTTATCTCTTTCCTCGACGGAGATGTGACTTTTTCCATGTCGTATCTCCGTCCGCACTGCGGCCTAACATCGTGGAGCTGGCAGTCCCTTTGTCGGGGATTGACCTTGGAGCTCAAACCGCGGGGGCCTGTGGACTTAACATCATGGAGCTCGCGGTCCCTGGTTGGAGACCGACTTCGGGAGCTCCAACCGCAGGAGATTCAACCGCCCCGATCACGAGAGCTGCGATCGCCCCGACGCGGCAGCTTTGATCACCCTGACTTTGATCACCCTGACCGCGGGATCTTTGATCGCCGGCTGCGGGAGCTTCGATCGCCCTGACTGCGGATGGTTCGACTTCCCCAACTGCGGGAGAAAAGGAGGAAGAAGAATAGACTTTATTGCCTTCCATCACAGTGGGGAATGTGGAGGAGCCACTGTGGTGGATGTTTATGTCAAATTATTATGTCGTTGTGTGACTTGTTGTTTTTTTGGTATGACTGTAGGGCAAACCAAATTCCTCGTATGTTGCAAAACATACTTGGCTAATAAATTATGATTATTATTATGATAACTGTGAATCCCTAATGAAGCCCTCTTTTTGAAGGATGATCAGAAAGATGAACAGATTGCAATGAAACGAGCAGCTCTCTTGGAGAAACGTGTGAGGAGGGAGAAGGAAAAACAGATCAAACAACAGCAGTTGGAAGCAGAGCTGGAAGAGAAGAAGGAAGAAGCAAGGTGCTACCTCATAAATATTTTACCATGTGATTTGCATAATAATACAATAGGCAGTGATTACAGTCTAATGTGATGAATGTTAATTTTTTGGGGATTTCAGAGGAGATATAACGTTCTGTGTGTTTCCCAAAGCGTAGGTCATAGGGCCAACTGAGGCCACATTTGGCCTGTCATGGTGATCAGATGTTGGATTCCACATCTGTCCACACCTGCCTCACATCTGCCTACCCTCTGTCAGACCCCTTTTCCCCAATGTCAGGCTTTGCTAATCGGATATGAAGTCAGAACACTGAAAATACATCTAAGGAAATATTTATTAAACGATAAAACAGAAATTGTTGGTCATTTAAAAAAATCTGCTGAAGATCTAATGTATAAAACAATACTTTATAATCCTAACTAATAACATTGTTTTTAAATTAAGGAGATATTTGGCGCTGTTATGTTTCAGTCCCTACTGTATTAACTGATTTAACTGTGTAATCCGCTGCACTTGTAATCAGGAGTAATCATCTTTGTTGTAGCTCTGATCTATTAACTATATTTTCTACAAAGTTTCACCAGTTGTTGACACAAGAACGGAGAACTATATTCATAAGTTCTAGGAGCAGAATTAGACCATTCGGCCCATCAATTCTACTCCGCCAGTCAATCATGGCTGATCTATCTTTCCCTCTCAACTCCATTCTCCTGCCTTCTCATAACCCCTGATACCCATACTAGTCAAGAATCTATCAATCCTCACCTTAAAAATATCTATTGACTTGACCTCCAGTCTTCTGTGGCATTGAATTCCACAGATTTATTACCTTTTCACTAAGGAAATTCATCCTCATCTCCTTTGTAAATGTACGTCCTTTTATTCTGAGGCTATGGCTCCCACTAGTGGAAACATCCTCTCCACATCCACTCTATCCGGGCCTTACACTTTTCGGGAAAAGTTTAAATGAGGTCCCTCCTTACTGAACACAAAGGATGGACCTGGCAAAGGGAGGCCATCAGGAGATTCTGACCTGACATTAATCACCGTAGTGTAGACCTCACTTCATCTTATTTCTGAATCAGAATCGGTAGGCGGCGCGACTCACGTCAGCCGGTAGGCTGCGCGACTCACGTCAGCAGCGGCCTCTGCAGCCCGTCCGCGTTTTTATTATTTTTGTCTATGTTTTTATGTAGCTTTTGTTATTTTTTTGTTGGGGTGTGTGTGTGTGGGGGGGTGTGGGAGGGAGGGGGTTAACTTTTAAATCTCTCCCTACACGGGAGACCCGACCTTTTCTTTGTCGGGTCTCCGTTGTCGTGGGGGCTGCAATGTGGAGCGGCCTCCAACAGGAGAAGACCGGGGACTCTGGTGCCGACTCACCTCGTCGCGGAGCTGGCCGAGTCCGGAGCGGTGGTGGAGCGCTGCTGCTGCTGCTGCGGACCGACCTCCGGGGATTCGGAGGCTGCAACTGCGGGTTTGGCAGACGGCAGCATCGGGAGCCCGCGGGTCCCTGGAGGGAGACCGCTTTTCAGGGCTCCTGCAACGGCGACTTCTCCCGCCCGAGTTGCGGGGTTGAAGAGCTCCTGGAGCGGGGCCTTACAGCACCGCCCCGCGCGGCTTGGAATGGCTGCGGGACTCTGCGAGCGCACGCCGGGGGCTCTAACACCAAGACCCGGTGTGCGACCTCGCACCACCCGGCGTGGCTTTAATGGCCGCGGGACAATCGCCATCGCCAGCCGGGGGCTTTGACTTTGACTCTGACATCGGGGGGGGGAGAGTGCAGTGGAGAGATAAGTTTTTTTTGGCCTTCCATCACAGCAATGTGATGGATGTTTATGTAAAATGTAAATTATGTTGTGTCTTGGGTCTATTTGTTTGTAATGTATGGCTGCAGAAACGGCATTTCGTTTGGACCTCAAGGGGTCCAAATGACAATTAAATTGAATTGAATTGAATTGAATTGAATTCACATCCTCCAGGCTGACCCTTCATTCAGCAATGAAAGATTGATGTACTTTTGGAAGTAACAATTTAGTGAGTGACGCAAAACAAAGTTGTATCTTATTTCTTCAGTATACGATCCCTTGATCATTTTCCAGGGAAAGCAGAGAGTTCATCTGTGTCCTGAACAGTGTGATCCCACAACACAACATGATATGTTTGAAATGCCGACTGTAAACCTTATTGCTGATTAGGAACATTCATATTGGCTGCTGTGTTTTCTTGCTTGACGAGTTGCCTCAGTTCAGATGTATGTCATTGATTGGGAAGCACTTTGAAATCAAAACATAAAAGACTGCTGGTGCTGGAATCTTGAGCAGAAGTGCTGGAGGAACTCGGTGGGTCAGGCAACATCTGTGGAGGAAATGGACAGATGATATTTTGGGTCGGGACCCTTCGTCAGATTGATCTGTCACTGGTCTGCTGGAAGAGCTCAGTAGACCAGACTCCACTATGCCCCCTTTGAAAAGGTTCACTCTCCAACAGGAGCTCTATGAGACCCTAACTCATCACTCCCTCTCTGAGATCAGTCTGAAGAAGGGTCCCGACCTGAAACCTTACCTATCCATTTCCTTTCTCTGTCCCACTGAGTTCGTCCAGCAATTAGTTTTCATCACGTTGAAGTCGTAAGGTTCAAATGAATATACTTACTAATGTGAGAGCTTTGTGCCTTGAACTCCACACAGAGTAAAAGCGGAAGAAGAGCGGCAAAAGAAGGAAGAGGAGAGGTCACGAAGAGATTTCATTAAACAAGAGTATCTCAGGAAAAAGCAGTTGAAACTAATGAAGGACATGGATAGCGTGATCAAGCCTCGTCCTACCAGCCTGAAACTGAAGAAGGCCCGTCCAAGATCTTTTCGAGAGGATTCATCAAGTCCACGAACACCTGTCAGATCATCAGCAGGTTTGTAAAAGGGCTTTCTGCCATTTGTAAATCCTTTTTCCCTAGTATAATTGATTGATGAATGTAGAAACATGGTCGGAAGAGCTCTAAATGCACAGTGGGAAACATTTTTTAAATGCGTTCTGCATTCAACTTGTATCTTCTGTTTGCGCACACATACACACACACACAACTACTCTTTGTGTTTCTCTGTCTCAGTTTATTCCCCCCACCACCGCCATCAATACCCACCAATATTGGTCTCATATTTCACAGAAAACAGTAATAAGTACTTTAAAGTAGAGCATTAATTTTTTGCTTAGATATTTTGTCTTTGTATACATTCATATGTGCTCGTTGTTTTCCAGTTTCCTGTCTGTCTCTGGCATCATTGAACACTGCAGATGCTGATAGTGTACGTTCAGGAAAGAAATCTCCCAGGTAAGACTAAACATACTGGACACAATCCTTTCATGTTGAGACGGCCGTTCACTATCATATTTTGGAATCAGATTTGAATAGCTCTGTGAAATCTTGCTTGGTCAGGTAGAAACGTTACCTGTAATTTTGATCATTACATTGAAAAAGTAATTAAATCACTGAAACAAAGACTGTGGAACAAATAAAGTATATGATGTCACTTTCGTTTACACAAAGAAAGACAGCCATATTACTATTGGCATTCACTCAAAAAAGTACGTTTGAAAAACATCTTAAATTCTGGGAAGCAGATCACTCTCAGGTCAAACACCAAAGTGCGTGGGTCATTTCACACTGATATATATCCATTCAGGGCAATTTGTACATATTTTAAAAATACGCAGTCTCCGGAGGACATAGATAGATAGCTTTTTGGATCGGGACCCTTCATCAGATATACCTGTCATCTCGCTCTCCACAGCCTTGCATTTTCAGTTGTTATTTCGGGTTCTTTTTACATTTAAACTGCATCGTTTTCACTGTTGTCTGTGGTAGACCCTCACCTCTTCAGATGTAAAGAGCTTTGCTTATCTCCCCTCCAATCCATGCCTCTTGGCTTGAACCTCGCTGCTGGGAGATCCTTCCCACCACCCCGCCCTGACTGGGTCTATTATAATTTTATTTATGACAATTTAAAATGTTTCTGCAGTTATTTTCTCCCTTTCTTATTTGAAGAGCCCAGGGTACATTTTATCTGTGCTTGAGTTGAGTTGCATAGTCTCTTTTTTCGCTAATTGACAATGAGTGAAGCAACTTGGATACAGAAAACAATGATTTTAAAAATGTTTAAGAAGAAACTGCAGATGCTGGAAAATCGAAGGTACACAAAAATGCTGGAGAAACTCAGCAGGTGCAGCAGCATCTATGGAGCGAAGGAAATAGGCAACGTTTCGGGATGAAACCCTTCTTCAGACATTTTAAAAGTGCAGTTAGTCATCTGATTCTAAACATCCCCTTGTTATATTAAGGTAGTTCACAATATCAATATAATCACATGACTGCCCTTAAGGAAAATAATTTGTGTTGAATCTTGCGAGGGAAGACATAGGGATGACGAGGTAGGGTCACTGTGGATTGAGTTGAGGAATAGTAAAGGCAAGATGACACTAATTGGTGTATTCTACAGACCCCCAAATAGTAGCCGGGATGTAGGGTGTAAGTTGCAGCAGGCGTTAAAACTGGCATGTAACAAAGGCAATGCCACTGTGGTGATGGGGGATCTCAATATGCAGGTAAACTGGGAAAATCAGGTTGGTTCAGGACCCCAAGAAAGACAGTTTGTAGAATGCCTCCGAGATGGATTCTTAGAGCAGCCTGTAATGGAGCCGACCAGAGAAAAGGCAATTCTGGATTTAGTGTTGTCCAATGAACCAGATATGATAAGAGAACGAGAGGTAAAGGAACCGCTTGGAGGTAGTGATCATAATATGATTAGTTTTAATCTGCAATTTGAGAAGGAGAAGGTTAAATCGGAAATGTCAATGATGCAGTTGAAGAAAGGGGCCTATGAAGGCATGAGAGGGGAGCTGGCCAAGGTAGACTGGAAAGGGATCCTAGCAGGAATGATGGTGGAACAGCAATGGCAGGAATTTCTGGGCATAATCTGGAAGACGCAGGATCATTTCATTCCAAAAAGGAAGAAAGATTCTAAGGGGAGTAGGAGGCAACTGTGGCTGACACTCAGAGACACTCAGACACTCTTCTTTACTCAGAGAGTGGTGGCGGTGTGGAATGAGCTTCCAGTGGAAGTGGTGGAGGCAGGTTCATTGGTATCATTTAAAAATAAATTGGATAGGCATATGGATGAGAAGGGAATGGAGGGTTATGGTATGAGTGCAGGCAGGTGCGACTAAGGGAAAAAAAGTTGTTCGGCACAGACTTGTAGGGCCGAGATGGCCTGTTTCCGTGCTGTAATTGTTATATGGTTATATGGTTACAAGAGAAGTTAGGGATAGAATAAAACTAAAAGAAAAGATGTATAAAACAGCAAAGAGTAGCCGGAAGCCAGAGGATTAGGAAACTTTCATAGGACAACAGAAGGAAACAATACGGGCTGAAAAGATGAAGTACGAGGGGAAGTTGGCCAGGAATATAAAGAAGGACAGTAAAAGTTTCTTTAGATATGTTAAAGGAAAAAGAGTAGCAAAGTCAAATGTGGGTCCCTTGAAGGCAGACACGGGTGAAATTATTATGGGGAACAAGGAAATGACAGAAGAGTTGAATAGGTACTTTGGATCAGTCTTCACTAAGGAAGACACAAACAATCTCCCAGATGTACTGGAGGACAGAGATCTAAGGGGGTAGAGGAACTGAAAGAAATTTTCATTAGGCGAGAAATAATATTGGGTAGGCTAATGGGACTGAAGGATGATAAATCCCCTGGGCCTGATGGTCTGCATCCCAGGGTCCTCAGGGAGGTGGCTCTAGAAATAGTGGACGCATTGGTGATCATTTTCCAATATTTAATAGATTCAGGATCAGTTCCTGTGGACTGGAGGATAGCTAATGTTATCCCACTTTTCAAGAAAGGAGGGGGAGAGAAAACGGGGAATTACAGACCAGTTAGCCTGACTTCAGTGGTGGGAAAGATGCTGGAGTCAATTATTAAAGAGGTAATAATGGGCCATTTGGATAGCAGTAAAAGGATTAGTCCAAGTCAACATGGATTTATGAAAGGCATATCATGCTTGACTAATATTCTGGAATTTTTTGAGGATGTGACAAGTCAAATGGATGAAGGAGAGCCATTGGTGTAGTGTATCTAGATTTTCAGAAAGCCTTTGATATGCTCCCGCACGGGAGACTGGTGACTAAATTTAGAGCACATGGTATTGGGGATAGGGTAGGGTCCTTTTCAGAATGGCAGGCAGTGGTGAGTGGAATGCCACAAGTGTTGGGGCCGCAACTGTTTACCATATATATTAATGATTTGGAAGAGGGAATTAGGAGCAACACTAGCAAGTTTGCAGATGACACAAAGCTGGGTGGCAGTGTGAACTGTGAAGAGGATGTTAGGAGGTTGCAGGGTGACCTGGACAGGTTGATTGAGTGGGCCGATGCATGGCAGATGCAGTATAATATAGATAAATGTGAGGTTATCCACTTTGGTGGCAAAAACAAGGGGGCAGATTATTATCTCAATGGGGTTAGGTTAGGTAAGGGGGAGGTGCAGAGAGACCTGGGTGTCCTTGTACACCAGTCACTAAATGTTGGCGTGCAGGTACAGCAGGCAGTGAAGAAAGCTAATGGAATGTCGGCCTTCATAACAAGAGGATTTCAGTATAGGAGTAAAGAGTTTCTTCTGCAGTTGTATAGGGTTCTGGTGAGACCACATCTGGAGTATTGTGTCCAGTTTTGGTCTCCTAATTTGAGGAAGGACATCCTTGTGATTGAGGCAGTGCAGCGTAGGTTCACGAGATTGATCCCTGGGATGGCGGGACTGTCATATGAGGAAAGATTGAAAAGACTAGGCTTGTATTCACTGGAGTTTAGAAGAATGAGGGGGGATCTTATAGAAACATATAAAATTATAAAAGGACTGGTCAAGTTAGATGCAGGAAAAATGTCCCCAATGTTGGGCGAGTCCAGAACCAGGGGCCACAGTCTTAGAATAAAGAGGAGGTCATTTAAGACTAAGGTGAGAAAAAACTTTTTTACCCAGAGAGTTGTGAATTTTGGAATTCCCTGCCACAGAGGACAGTGGAGGCCAAATCACTGGATGGAGTTAAGAGAGAGTTAGATAGAGCTCTAGGGGCTAGTGAAATCAAGGGATATGGGGAGAAGGCAGGCACGGGTTATTGATTGGGGACGATCAGCCATGATCACAATAACCATATAATAACCATATAACAATTACAACACGGAAACAGGCCATCTCGACCCTTCTAGTCCGTGCCGAACACGTATCCTCCCCTAGTCCCATATACAATGAATGGCGGTGTTGGCTCGAAGGGCCGAATGGCCTCCTCGTGCACCTGTTTTCTATGTTTGACTACATTAGAATGCTGAATTCCTGATAAGATTTCTCCGTGGATTGTCACCTTGTCGTGGTGGAGAAGCTTGTGTGGACCTGAGATCCTGAGAGCGATGCTGTCTGGAGCTACGCTCCTGGTAGGGCCACCCATGGCAGTAAGGTCGAGGGGGAGGTCCCTGACAAAGAGCAATCCAACCAAGACCTGAACAGTGGAACAGGCGGAGGACGATGGCTGACCTTAGTGGAGCGTCACAATGGCTGGGAAGGCGGATGAAGGCTGCAGCAGAAAAGGTCGTCTTGGACTCCATGCCACTGGATCCTGAGCCAGACCTGTCAAGGACCGTCTGTGCACCAGTCTCCCCACGTTAAACAAAGTCACGCACAGGCGTCCTCCTTATAGGGAATAGCACCCCGGAGATACCCAAAGTCAGCCATGACCGAAGGGGGGCTAAGAACAAGAAGATAAGATGTATACTTAACAATGCATCTTAAAAATACAGCAATCTGCAGAAAAAGTCAACATATTGTTTCAACCTCGCAACCTTTCCCAGCAAGGATAATCTAAAGACTCTGCAAAATGTATTGTAATATCTACTATGCTTGATCATTGTTTAATTGACTGAACACATTACAATGCAAAAGGAATAAAGGATAACAATAATCTAGAAGGGTTGATTATTTTTCCTACAGTGGGTTAACTGCCAATGGGATATGGTGTAATGGATAGTTAAACTATGCAATGAAGTTTAAAGATTTTTATTTTCCTAATTAAACATCTAGGACAGAATCAGTGGATGGATTTATATCGTCAGGTTGTTCTGCCAATCGGAATGGTGAAAAAGACTGGGAGAATGAGTCAACAACATCTTCGGTTGCTTCTGCAACGGAATATACAGGTAGAATTCTCGGTAATATTTTTGCAGCCTTTTACTTTCACTTGCCCAACAATCATGTGAATGTTCAGAGAATTGTAGAGAGTGAACATCACAGGATAGGATGCTTGACTTAACTTATATCGAAGAGTAGAAATCCAGCCAAATCTGGTCATAAATCCCACTGTACAATTAGACGAACAAAGGACATTGCCATCCTGACAAGATGGTGCAGCCCAACTCTGGTTGAACCTTTGCGAATGTATCATTCCCCCTTGTCTTGAACCAGAAGTGCAAAGTAGAACACCATCTCTGCCATCTTCTCAGGTCCCCTCCATCCCATTTCCCAGTCTTCAAACATATTAATGCACTTCATTGTAAGCTGACTGCACTGAATACAGAAATTTATCATCCCTGATAACATGCTGGCTTTGAGACTTGTGACCCAGAACCAGATACATATGTAGCTGAAGATAGGCACAAAAAGCAGGAGTAACTCAGCGGGACGGGGAGCATTTCTGGAGAGAAAGAATGGGTGATGTTTCGGGTGGAGACCCTTCTTCACACCTGAAACATCACTCATTCCTTCTCCCCAGAGATGCTGCCTGTCCCGCTGAGTTACTCCAGCTTTTTGTGTCTATCTTCGGTTTAAACCAGCATCTGCAGTTCCTTCCTATACATATGTAACTGACCTGTTGCAGTATAGTTGTGTATCTACAGGACAGTGTGCAATGTTAACCACATTCGTTCTGTCCACAAAAGGGCATATTCAGTCTGGCCAGTTCCCACCCCATCGATCTGTTCCTCTTACCAGCAGAGTGACATATGATGTGGCTGACAGTCCAGTCAAGCTGAGTTTAACAGTCACCAAAGCTCCAATATAGTTTGATATCTTTTAGGATCATTTAAGTCCAATCATGAAGATCTTGGTCCAAACATAATCAGTCTGAATTCTATGAAAGAGGGAAGAGTAATGAGAGACTCCCATTAAAATTAAGACAGATTGGACCTAATTAGCATCATGTTCTGTTATTTCTCCAGCCTTCAATTATGACAGATGTAGGGGTATGCTTTCATGATTGAACATTGATCATTTCCGTATATTTGCTATGCGATTACCATCTTTTTTTATTCAAACATCCTAAGCATTTGCTCTTTACATTCAACTAACATTGTCAAAATCCCCTTGTTTATACTGGGGTGGTTGAAGGTGTGAGCGAGAGGAATGGCTAACATTGATCAGAAGGACTGACTGGAATGGTACTTTTTTCCAATCAATAAGTGGCCATTAGACAATTAAAAACAGACAGAATTATTTCCTTTAATCCTCGTATTAAGTTCACAAATTTCCATAACATAAGGAGACATTTGAGTTTGTTCTCTTGGTGTATGAATTTGTTTATTTATGTTTGCAGGACCAAAATTATACAAAGAACCCAGTGCAAAATCTAACAAACACATAATTCAGAATGCAATTTCCCACTGCTGTTTAGCTGGAAGAGTCAATGAAAGTCAGAAGAACAAAATACTTGCGGTAAGATTGGAATTTCCAATTTCACATCTGAAACGCCAAAGCTGGATTATATTATTATATTCCCCATACTACTGGGTACATTAACATTGTGATTAACTTAATTCAGAATTAAAGGATGTTTTTTTAGGAAGGAGATGAGGAGGAATTGATTTTGTCACGGGTGATGAATCTGTGGAATTCTTTGCCACAGAAGGCTGTGGAGGCAAAGTCAGGGCATAAATAGATAGATTCTTCATTAGTACGGTTGTCAGGGGTTATGGGGAGAAGGCAGGAGAATGGGGTTCAGAGGGAGAGATAGATCAGCCATGATTGCATGGCGGAGTAGACATGATGGGCTGAATGGCCTAATTCTACTCCTAACACATTAACTTACTGGGCTAACATTTCAGAGACTAAATGTTTATTTTAATTAAATTAAATTTTGAAATGCAAAGTTAAAAGTAGTATTGGTGATGATGGCCATTGTATCAGGCTCTTGAACAAACCTTGTGCGCTAAAGATGTATTTCTGACCTAATTTGTCGTGGCATTTGCACGTTTTATTTTTTCTCTGCACTTTCCCTGTAGCTGTAATAATATATTCTGTACCCTGTTTATTTTCTCTTTTGCATTCCCTATTGTACTCGTGTGGTATAATCTGCCTGGATGGCACAGAAAACAGAAGTTTTCCATTGTAAATTTAGCAATAATATACCAATACTAATAATATTAAATACATGATTATCCTAAAAAAAAAACCTTCTGCTTCCCTAATTTCCACTCTGTAACAGACTTGTACCAAACTTTCAACTTGACTCATAACTGTCTTTGAAATGGCCTCTCGGAAGCCCATCACTTGAAGTGTAATTCGGGACTGGCTGTGCTGGGATTGCTATTGGCATCCACATTTCCCAGCTGAACTTAAGTAGTGCATCAAATTCAACTTGAATCTTCCATAATCATGAAAAAGCTCTGTGGTTTTACTGAGGAACACTGTAGCATGAAAAATACAAAGCTTGGCTAAAGTTTACTTTTTCTTAGAATTTATCTTTTCAGCTTTGCTCAATCTGTTTTTACACACAGACTTCTTTATGAATTGAAAATCATCAAAATATACCACCGATGCCATTTTAGTTAGTGTGAAGACAGCACCCATTTAGCGCAATGACATCGCTGTGTGACTGTAGACTGTGACTCTAAAAGTCAATCAATATAGTTGTAATATATTCATTAAAGCTTTCAGTAATTTATGACCATTTATTTTGTATTTTTAGGAAATGGAAAATTCTGAAGCCAATAACTTTTTGATCCTTTTCCGCGATGCCAGTTGCCAATTCCGTTCACTCTACACCTACAATACTGAAAACGAAGAAATCATTAAGTTGACAGGAATAGGACCTAAACACATTGGATGGAAAATGATTGAGGCACTCTACAAATACAACTCTGATCGCAAGCAATTCAGCCGCATTCCTGTCAAATCATTGTCTGCCTGTGTGGACGCGATTATCATCCATGGCCATCTGTGGCAGCATAAAAGACCCAGCACTCCCAAATTGCTCACGCCAAGATCATAGTGAGGACAACCATCACAAAAATAGTAATGGCATTAAGCAATTGCACTTCATCGTAACTGCCTGAGGACAAGGGATTTTCCAGTGGCCCAGAGCATTCCTTATGTTTGTAAATTTAATCTGCCCAGTACAAACAATGGAAACTGGACACCAAACTTCACTTTCAATATGCACAACTGGAATGTATAGGTTAAGGGTCTTAGAAGGACATCACTGTTACAATTAGAAGTAAAATGATTCATTGTGAAACTTTTTATTGCTTTATCATGCTTGCAGTTTACTATTTGACAATTTGTAACATCACTGCCATAACTTGTCCTTTGGTACACTGGAGAATCATTAATCTGAATGATACCTATTTAAACTAGTAATACTTCTTTTGCTGTGTCACATTTGTTAATGTTGTTACAACTGTCATACAATTTGGCTCATGTTTTAAAGGGGAGGTCTTTGATATCCTTCAGCCTTTAATGTTTGTTGTCCTTCAGTATTAGCCATGTCAGCATAAAGGGGCTGATGTCTGCAGATTAGTGCAAAGGTGCTATGTCGCACTGATTTACTTAAATACAAAGCTATTGGCCTGATACAATTTTTCCAGAATATATATTTGAAGCAGGTTTTATAACAGTATTACAAGTTAACCCAAAAAACGTAGGTCTACAGTGTTAGAAGTACAGCATCATTGACGTGACAAGATTGAACATTTTCTTCTGTTGCATGCAACAAAGCCATGTGAACTCGCATTAACTCCATTGACTTCAGTGGAACCTAATTTCAGTAGTGGAGTATTACATGCAGACTCTACTGCATGAAGATATGGGGTAAATTTTCATTCCTATGCTTCAAAGCTATGGCAAGAATCTGTAAAACTGCAGCGTAAAGTAGCTATTGCAGTGCTTCTGCTGCAGATGTGCACAACAGTACAGGGGAATGGTGTTTGCTTGCTGCTTCTGCTGTTTTACTTGGTTTCAGCAAATACATGGTTTCCTGTATATACAGAAGGGATGGTGATAGTTATTGTACTGTGAGTAATGGATAGAAGTAGAGGCTAAAATCTAAGACCAGACCAGTTATAATGACACTGGACAGTGGGCAAGGTAAGATGACTGGAAAAGAAATTGTGGAAATGGTAAAGGAAGTAGAGTTTTTAATTGTTTCAATTCATGGTTAGACAAGTAGTTAGACAAATGATCCTATATGTCTTTATTGTATGGTATAAAACTAACCACAAGAGAGACATCATTCACATTCCCATCTCTTGAGGATGCATTCCATTTGTGAATCACATGCACTAAGTTTTGCATTGAGATTAATGTCAGTAATTTATTGTGTACCACATATGTGGAAGGTCTCGCATTGCGGTGACAAGTCGTGTGCCATTCCAAAGTCAAAAACAAAATGCTGGAAATAATCAGCAGATCAGGCTGCGGTTGTGGGAAGAACCGCAACCAGAGTCAATGTTTCAGCTTGAAGACTCTTCGCCAGAAAAATCATGGGTCATCAACCTGAAACATTGACTCTTTTCTTCCACACACACACAAGCTGCCTGCGCTTGTGAGTATTTCCACTGTTTTCTGTTTATATTTTAGATTATTTATTTTAGATTTCTTGCATCTGCAGTTTTCTTGATGCTTACGTGCCATTCCAAATTGCTGTTATTGTACCATGGTGAACGGATGACTCCAGAATATTGTGGACTATTAATTTATAACCATGTGTATGCTCCCCATCATTCCAAAAAAATCCTACTTCTATCTGTTTTTTTTTTGTCTGGTGAGTGGATAGCACACAACTCTTCTCACACCCATGCCACCAGCCAAATAAATTTCTCACCGCATTTTCTTCAGCCAATATCATTTTCACTTTACCACTGACATTCCCCACTGACTGTTTGTTCTTGTCCATCTAGTGCACTTGTTACCGTGAAGCTGCTTTCTCAACATACTGTCCCATTGTATGTAATTTGACATTTAATGCTGTTCTTAGTAATCAGTTATTGAGGCTTTCAGATTTTTGGTTTGTTTTGTTGCGATATCAATCTGCAGAATTCTCAGTATTTTCCACTCCTTTTCTTTCTGTATCACGGCCCATCCTGATGATGATCCTTTAAATTTCTCATGCTGTTTTTTACAGCTGAGATGCATTTCAGATCTTGGTTTATTTCATGCTATCCCCCCCCACACCCCCACACCTCTTGTCATTCCTTTCAACTGACGTGTGGTTGTTTTATTTTCCTTCTTCCTTTAATCGCCTTATGATATACACCCTCTCCCTTACGCTAACTATATCTCTCCCTGTCCGTCTGTTCTCTGCCCATAATGCAGGCACTCTTTGCCTAATTCACTTACATTTCTGTGTTCATCGTCTCGCTCTCTTTCACTCTGTTTGTATTTAGAAATTGACTAAGAAGTACAAGTGACGGTATCTTGGCTGAAGTGATTTTAAAATATTCCCTTTGTAGATCTTCTGTTGATTTTATGTGCCTTTAATCTTTTAAAGTTTTCGAATCGCTTGAAGAAGTTATGATTTGCTCACTCTTGCCTGAAAACTCACTTCTTACTGCAATAGCTTTTGCCATGGTCAACTATATCTGTGTCATATAAGGTTTGTTGAGATTATCTGCTCACTCACATGTATCAGTATTGCTGCTTATAATGATGGGAAATGTATTCCAATGTTTAATTCTTGAAAAGCTTAATATCTTCTTGGTCTTTCATTGGACCAGCCGGAAACTATAGGAATCTTATTCTGACGGGTACACATTTTCATACATTAGTTTGTTTAGTTTGTTTTATTTGGCTTGCTTGGATTTGATCTTTAAGCAGTCGATTTCAACTCCTGCCTTCCGATCAGATTTTTGACTTTTCTGCCAATTACTTGAGCAAATCCTTTTTTGTTGCACTGTCTGCATGTACATGGAATTATTTTAGGATTAATACAAAAGTGAAAGTGCTGTACTTGTACAAGTATAATAAAATTCTAGACTGAACTCTATGGTGGAGCTCACCATTTGGTCAGTTCAATTGTTGAAATAGTTTGTTTTACATTTTGAAGTTCTCAATGCCAGAGGTTCCGAGCAATTCAATTGCTTATTGCTGGTTTTGTTTATTTTACTGCCTATCCTTCTCTTTCCCAAATGCCCATTATCCTGCAGTTATCCATTGTGACAACCACATCAGTAAAATCAACCATCTCCAAAATAATGTTATTATGTCTATTAACCATGAAGTGAACATTAAAAGTTTGAATTAAATGCTGTAATACCTAAAGTACAATTTTTTGAATTAAAATAAAAAAAGCCCACTTAGCGAGATAAGTTGGGAGCCCAGATGATAGCTTTTAGTAACAAATAATGTTTCTAAAAATATGTTTTTTACTTGGAAGCCACATCCGCAGAATGAGGTGATTGGAAAGTGTGTGAATTTTTAAATTTGTGATTAGAGCTACATTTTGTAATGCAGTGATTACAATTGCATAGAAAGTTCAGCTGTGCTTTGCTGTTGGCATTTCCAATTCATTGCAGTCTTCCATTTCCAGCATCTTTGTAGTTGTTTAGTCTCAGTTTTAATCTGTCACGCACGCAAAGTAACTTCAGCTTCTCAAAGGTTATTTACCAACTGCCTATCTTTGCTTGAAACCAGGAGTAGATAGACTGGGTGGACAGGTGTGCAAGCAACAATTTTAGCTGCTATCCTGTACAACCTATTTAAAAATCTATGGTTTAGAAATACAGCATGAAAACAGGCCCTTCGGCCCACCGAGTCCGCGCCAACCAGATTACCCATTCACTAGTTCTATCCTACAAACTAGAGACTATGTACAGAAACTAATTAACCTACAAACCTGCACTTTGGAATGTGGGAGGAAACTGGATAACCCGGAGAAAACAGGGAGAATGTACAAATTCCATACAGACAGCACCAGTAGTCAGGTTCAAACCACTGTGCTGCTCAAAAATACACTGACAATATTGAACTTTTCAGAAATTCATTTTACCTTTTAAATAATAAATGCATTGGTTTCCTGGAGGTTGTTTCCCCAAGGACAACAAGGAAGGGAATAATAATGGGATAAATCAAAGTTCTTACATTTGGCATCCAAGGAAAATTTGAAGCCATGTGTGACATTGATTCCCTTTTTAATACATATTTATTTTTAAGTGTCACATTATTAAAGGATATGAATAAAGACTAGTTTCAGAACTGATCACAAAAGGAAAGTTGTGTTGAGCTGCATTACTCCGATAGGCAGGAACATGGTCTCCAAATCTATCACTTCCTACATTTAATAACCTGGCCAATATTTGTCTGTCCATGCGTAGTTGTTAAACTCAAAATACGTTGGGTTCATGGTGTCTGTGACAGTAAGAGAAATCTCTTCCCTGATCTCTTACTATCTCGAAATCTCTTCCTTGATCATTTTAATGATTTTCTGTGGCGATTTCCTGGGAACTTTTAGAAAGGGACATAAGATTGAAGGGGCAATTTTCACACCAGTGTAACTTGTAAACGATCTATAGAATGATACATTTTCCCAGAATATAGGTTACGGCATCATCTGGGTTGTCATTTGGTGCCTCACATGTTAGAACTCTTGACCAAGTTGTTTCCAAACCTTATGATCCGAGCCGCAAGTTTTCCCAGTCTGCAGATACTGGTTTAAAAAAAGATAGAAACTGCTGGAGTAACTCAGCAAGTCAGGCAGCATCTCAGATACTCTTGTACTTTATCTTTGTCATTTTTCCCCAGGCTGAACTGTGGAACGATGCTGGATATTTTATAAGAAAAGTTTTTTTTTAAATTAACTTATTTCCTCCCCACCAAAAAAAAAGGAGTGATTCATACATGTGGTTTGACACATTTTACAATAACTGACAATTTATTTGCTTACAATTGCTTTAATCTTTCACATTCCATTTGTTTGTCTGCAAACATTATGGTTTCAGCTGGGATATTCTGATTTTACTCTGACCTTAAACCCAAACTTTGGAAAGGTCGCAGTGGTTTGAGGACAAAACAAAGATACACATCTTGCTTCATGTTCATTCCTTATCTCCTACATTAATATAAATCATGTATAAACAAGTTATACAGCGTGGAAACGGGCCCAGCAGAGCAACTTGCCCACTCCGACCAACATGTCGCATCTACACTAGTCTCACCTTGTCAGCATTTGGCACATATCTCTCTAAACCTGTCCTATCCATGTACCCATCTAAATGTTTCTTAAATGTTGCGATAGTACCTGCCTCAACTACCTCCTCCGGCAGCTTGCTCCATACACCCAACACCATTTGTATAACAAATAATTACCCATCAGGTTCCTATTAAATCTTTCATCCCTCACCTTAAACTTATATCCTCTAGTTCTCGATTCCCCTACGCTGGGCAAGAGACTCTGTGCATTTACCCAATCTATTCATCTGTCGATTTTGTATACTTCTATAAGATCACCCCTCATCCTCCTGTGCTCTAAGGAATAGAGTCCTAGCCTGCACAACATCTCCCTATAGCTCAGGCCCTAGGGTCCTGGCAACATTTTCGTAAATCTTCTCTGCACCGTTTCCAGCTTGACAAAATTCTTTCCCATAACATGGTGCCTAAAACGGAACACAAAACTCTAAATGTGGCCTCACCAACGTTTTATATATCTGCATCCTGACCCTACCAAATTCTATACTTAATACTCTGACTGGTGAAGGCCAAAGTGCTGAAAGCCTTTTTGACCACCCTATTTACATGCAATGCCACTTTCAAGGAACTACAGTTGGTACCTGCACTCCTCGGCCCCTCTGTTCTACATCACTTCCCAGAACCCTGACATTCAGTGTAGGTCCTGCCCACATTGTACTTTCCAAAATGCAACACCTCACATTTCTCTATATTAAACTCCATCCACCATTCCTCAGCCCACCTGCCCAACTGATCAAGATCCTGCTGCAATTTTTGACAACCATCTTCACTATCTGCAATGCCACCCACTTTTGTGTAATCTGCAAACTTGTAAAGTAATTTGGTTTATTTTTTAAATCCAGCCCATTTGTGCTTAAAAACTGCAGATATCTGTTTTTTTTCTAAACTGTTGGAATTTGTCTGGCATTGATTTCTGTTTTTTTCTATCATATAAATAACATTTATAACATAAATTAAAAAATGAAGAGTTAACCAACATAGCATTATTTAACAAAGGGCAAGGTTGTGACACATTGAACTAAGCAAATGAAGAGTAATATCAAAATTGTAGCATCAATAAAAATTTAATGATGGCTTAATATTTACACAAGGTCAATTCTAATTTCATGCTTTAAATGTATCGTTTGTGCAGAAGAAGTTGCATGTTGGTGGAAATAGAAAATCTGTTTGTGTTTCTTTATAATTATGTTCTATACTATGTAATCTGATGCCAATAGGTTACCATTAATTTCCGAATGATATTCTGTTATCCACCACTAAGTGAAGACCTTCAGGTGAAAAACTATACACTGATTCGTGCATTGATACTTTGTCAGCCAAACCTCTGGTTTCCTATATGAAGCATTGTAAAATGACTTACTGCATGTGTTCAGCGCAGTTGTGGCAATGGTTCTAACGGGAGGGGCAAGGGGCAATTTTTAATATATTCTCCAGGTAGAGTGTGTGATCTGAAGTTTTGATTGTATTGATTCTTCTCCAACCCTTTGCACTTTGCTTGACCTTTGCCCTAACATAATCAACTTGTCTGCCAGGTATAATGTTGGACATACGATGTACAGTGCCTCAGCATTTTTATCAGCTGGTGATTCCTCTTCTATTTGCTCAGAAGCTTCAAATTCTTTAGATATGAAATTAATATCCAAAACATTTTGAATACTTAAATATAATTTATGCATTCATTTTTGTACTTTCCTTAACTATATACAAAACCCTAGTTTATGGACTTTAACATGATTAGTAACTGAGAATCTTATTTAAATTTGTAAATTGCAATAGTTGATACTTAATAATACTGTTTGCATGTTACCAATGTTGAGGTTATATATGATGTATTGATTTGTATAGCTGAGCATGTACACAACCAATATTCAGAGTCTGCTTTGATCAGCCACATTTGGCAAGTTAATCCTATCGTTCCAGACCCATTTAAAAATTCATGAATAGCAACCGTTTTTAAAATAATAATTACTACCGTGAATCAAATGATTAATATTTTGAAAACGGAATGAAAAAATTATAAAAATCATGAAATACATGCGTAAACAGGCAGGTTACAAAATCTAATGATCTATGTTCCTTCACTCGTTTAAATTTGCACTTCCGTTTGGGTGACATTTTCAGTATTTTTTTTATATGTTAGCAGGAGTTGCAAATAACCTTCTCTTGGATGGCTAAGCCAAAATCTTTCAATTACAAGGACCAGAGGTATTCAGAGTCATTTCAAGATGTCACCTCTTTTGAGGTCTGTGCATCATTTTGCAATCTGGTTGTTAGTGCACATGTGCAATAATGTATATTGTTTCGTATTGTCCAATGTTTATATATTAAACAAGCCTTTTTCAAAAGTCACGTTCTTTTCAAAATCTGGGTGTCCAAACCAAAAAGCTACAGAGGTTATGAGCAATGAAGGACAATGGGAGCAGGTCTTTGTATTATTACTACAGTTCCCTCATGTTTGATCATTATTGTACTAGAAGGATACTTGTGCAGTGTGTTCACAAACCATAATAAGTCACTTTTAATTTAATATCATTTTATTTTTTGAATTGTGGTTGAGAAGAGGAATGGCAAAAGGTGTCAATGGACTTGTAGCTTTTCTTACAGTTAGTTATTATTGGAAAAGCTCATTTAGGGATTGTGTGGTGTTCCACCCAGTCAGCTACACTGGTGCTTTCATCATGGCTATATTTATAGAAAATAAAATATATTTGTTTCTCCATGGAAGTAATTTTGCCTGTCATTAAGTTACTGAAACCTTCCTGATTTTTCTCTGGAGTTTTATCTCAGTTGACTGTTTCATAACATTTTGGCTGTTTAAAGCCAGAATGAACTAATATTTTTTTTCCTCGTCTTGGTTGCTAAATGTACAATATGTTCTATGTTGAAACCTCAGAATCTGTCCACTTAAATAGAGCTCTGCTTCAATTTATCAGATGCTGTGCTGTCTAATTCTGTCATGCCATCATTTAGTTTGCTAGATACTAGTACTGTGGAATACTTTTTTTCATTGAATAAAGTAAATAAAGCATGACACTTTGAAGATTATTTGGTCTTGTTTGGAGAGCATGTTACGACTATAGGATATTCTGAACAATACACTACTTTTATGTTTCCCTTCATTTTGTATTTACAGATTTAAATGTATTAATTTAATTTCCCAGCTACATTTCGTTAGTATTGTAACATAAATAATAATTTTCTAATTCTCCCTTTCAAAATTCGCCTCATTTGCTACATCTTTGCGTTAATCTACCTGTGAATCTGCAACAGGTAGGAATGTCATTGTTCTGTTCATATTACAATGATACACTCTTAGCCGACTCTTCGAAAAAGTCAAACAATTAATGTCACTCTCATCTCCTAGAACCTTTGATTTTTTTTTTCTCTCTTGAAGTATGTGTCCCTTCAATTAGAAAATTCTGATTTTAATCGGTCTCCATCGCTCTTTCAGACACTGAATTCCAGATCACGATGCATTCAAAAAGCTAATCCTTAACTTAACTTATGTTTTAATTTCAATTCTGCCCTTTTGTTCAATTCTGGTTTACCATTGAAAACAGATTTTTCTATTTTGCTAAGATTTTGAACGCCAATCAAATAATTCTGCCTAAAGATCAGGAACTCGTCCTTCACTTGATTGTCCAGAGGATGAGAAGGCCAGCAAAAGGGATTTATAAATGAATAATATTATTTTGAACATTTTACTTTAATCTTTTGAGACATAGAAATAAAAAATTCTATGCTCGATGCCAAATCAGTTACTAGTTATAGCACTGTCCTTAGATGCTGCTGCACCCGCTGAGTTTCTCCAGCATTTTTGTGTACCTTCGATTTTCCAGCATCTGCAGTTCCTTCTTAAACACTAGTTATAGCACATTTGTTTTTAAAGGCCACGAGTAATCTGGAACTGAATACCAACAAATGTACGATACAATATAACCCAGGAGGGAAATTGATCTGCCCGTCATAAAACACAAAATACATGACATTTTTTAAAGTGGTGGAAAGGATTGGGGATGTGCAAAGATTTAGGGAGGGGGGAGAGAGTCAGTCTACCCCACGACGGAAGGGGGAGGAGTTGTACAGTTTGATAGCCACAGGGAAGAAGGATCTCCTGATCCTGAGCCAGCCTTCCTGATGAGGTTGTTAATCCTGTTGGCATCCATGCCCTGCTTCCCCAGCATATGACAGCGAATAAGATGGCACTGGCTACCACCGATTGGTAGAACATCTGTAGCATCTTGCTGTCGACATCGAAGGAGCAGAGCCTTCTTAAAATGTACAGCCGGCTCTGTCCCTTCTTGTACAGATGCCTCAGTGTTCCTGGACCAGTCCAGTTTACGGTCCAGGTACACTCCAAGGTATTTGTACTCTTTGGTAAATTGCACATCCACACAATTGATGGAGACAGGGGTGTTCTTCTCCTAAAGTATTTACTAACTCCTTCGTCTTGTTGGTGTTGAGCTGCAGGTGATTCAGCCCACACCACTCAACAAAGTTGTTGATTTTGTATTCAGCTTCCCTCCCCACAGATGCAGCCCCCAATTGCAGGGACATCCGAAAACATCTGCAGGTGCAGGAGTCCGAGTTATATCTGAAGTCTGAGGTGTAGATGGTGAACAGAAAGAGAGAGGGGACCGTCCCCTGTGTTGCTCACCTCCATGTCCGAGACACAGTTCTGTAGCCTGACATATTGTGTTCGTCCAGTCATGTAGTTGGTAGTTTTTGCATCGGTTGATCTTTGATTAAACAGTTATAGATGGGCTTTAAGGCATTAAGAAATCCACTATTGTGTACGCTCTCTAAATTACTTGCTAATATGCTCAGCCAAACATTCTAAATACACAAAACTATCTCCGTAAATGTGAATTATTTGATGGAAATTTGCGATTCAGCGACGATTTGTTCAATCGTTGGTGCACGAGTTAGCGCACATGCCGTGTGTTGGAGTTAGAATCATAGAAAACGTCACATTTATCTGCATTATACTGCATCTGCCCACTCACTCAACCTGTCCAAATCATCCTGCAACCCCCTAGCATCCTCTTTGCAGTTCACATTGCCACCCAGCTTTGTGTCATCTGCAAATTTGCTACTATTACTTTTAATCGCATCATCTAAATCACTAATATATTGTAAATAGTTGTGGCCCCAGCACTGAGCCTTGCAGCACTCCACTCGCCACTGCCTGCCATTCTTACAGGGACCCGTTTATTCATAGAAAAATGGGTGCAGGAGGAGGCCATTCGGCCCTTCGAGCCAGCACCGCTATTCATTGTGATCATGGCTGATCGTCCCCAATCAATAACCCGTGCCTGCCTTCTCCCCATATCCCTTGATTCCACTAGCCCCTAGAGCTCTGTCTAAAGGGCCTGTCCCACTTGCATGTGATTGCATGCGTTTGGCGCGACCGGCCAGAAGCGGAGGTCGTGCATGACGTCATTTACGCATATAAAGGGGGTTGCTGGCTGCTATTCCATGATCGTCATGGAAGGGATACAGATTGCATTGCTACAACAGCAACAGAGACTTCTGTTAGCAGCAGCCCTCATGTTTACAAATCATCCAGGCAGGAGTACAACAAGGAAGGCTATCAAGAAACCCAGGAAGAGGTCTGTGTGGACGAGGTCTTTGTTCTAGATGAGACCCACTTTGGGCCAGTATGAGATCATGATGACGGATCTGCAGCGGGAAGATGAGGCTGCCTTTAGAAATTTCACCAGGATCCCCCCCGACCTGTTTCAGGAACTAAAGACACGAGTCGGTCCTCTTCTGCAGAAAACGGACTCCTTCATGGGGAAGTCACTGGAACCAAGCCTGCGCCTAGCCATCACTCCCCGCTACCTTGCATCAGGGGATTCCTACAAGAGCCTCTCCTACAACTTCCATATAACCATATAACAATTACAGCACGGAAACATCTCGGCCCTTCTAGTCCGTGCCGAACACGTATTCTCCCCTAGTCCCATCTACCTGCACTCAGACCATAACCCTCCATTCCTTTCCCGTCCATATAACTATCCAATTTATTTTTAAATGATAAAATCAAACCTGCCTCCACCACTTCCACTGAAAGCTCATTCCACACAGCTACCACTCTCTGAGTAAAGAATTCCCCCTCATGTTACCCCTAAACTTATGTTCCTTAATTCTCAAGTCATGTCCTCTTGTTTGAATCTTCCTTACTCTCAGTGGGAAAAGCTTATCCACGTCAACTCTGTCTATCCCTCTCATCATTTTAAAAACCTCTATCAAGTCCCCCCTTAACCTTCTGCGCTCCAAAGAATAAAGACCTAACTTGTTCAACCTTTCTCTGTAACTTAGTTGCTGAAACCCAGGCAACATTCTAGTAAATCTCCTCTGTACTCTCTCTATTTTGTTGACATCCTTCCTATAATTAGGCGACCAAAATTGTACACCATACTCCAGAATTGGCCTCACCAATGCCTTGTACAATTTTAACATTACATCCCAACTTCTATACTCAATGCTCTGATTTATAAAGGCCAGCACACCAAAAGCTTTCTTTACCCCCCTATCTACATGAGATTCCACTTTCAGGGAACTGTGCACAGTTATTCCCAGATCCCTCTGTTCACCTGCATTCTTCAATTCCCTACCATTTACCATGTACGTCCTATTATGTAACACCTCACACTTATCAGCATTAAACTCCATCTGCCATCTTTCAGCCCACTCTTCCAACTGGCACAAATCTCTCTGTAGACTTTGAAAAACTACTTCATTATCCACAACACCACCTATCTTAGTATCATCTGCATACTTACTAATCCAATTTACCACACCATCATCCAGATCATTGCCTTTCATAAATCCATGTTGACGTAGACTAATCCTTTTACTGCTATCCAAATGCCCCATTATTACCTCTTTAATAATTGACTCCAGCATCTTTCCCACCACCAAAGTCAGGCTAAGTGGTCTGTAATTCCCCATTTTCTCTCTCGCTCCAAAAGTGGGATAACAATAGTTCAAGTTCAAGTGAGTTTATTGTCATGTGTCCCTGATAGGACAATGAAATTCTTGCTTTGCTTCAGCACACAGAACATAGTAGGCATTTACTACAAAACAGATCAATGTGTCCATATACTATAATATAAATATATACACACATGAATGAATAAAATGATAAAGTTTTGTCCGAGCCAGGTTTAATAGCCTGATGGCTGTGGGGAAGTAGCTATTCCTGAACCTGGTTGTTGTAGTCTTCAGGCTCCTGTACCTTCTACCTGAAGGTAGCAGGGAGATGAGTGTGCGGCCAGGATGTTGATGATACTGCCAGCCTTTTTGAGGCAGAGACTGCGATAAATCCCCTCGATGGAAGGAAGGTCAGAGTCGATGATGGACTGGGCAGTGTTTACTACTTTTTGTAGTCTTTTCCTTTCCAGGGCGCTCAAGTTGCAGAACCAAGCCACGATGCAACTGGTCAGCATGCTCTCTACTGTGGACCTGCAGAAGTTAGAGAGAGTCCTCCTTGACAAACCGACTCTCCATAGTCTTCTCAGGAAGTAGAGGCGTGATGAGCTTTTTTGATAATTGCATTAATGGTCTCGGTCCACAGGAACTGATTCTCCAGTCCACAGGAAGTGACCCTGAATCTATTGAACATTGGAAAATGATCACCAATGCGTCCACTATTTCTAGAGCCACATCCCTGAGGATCCTGGGATGCAGACCATCACGCCCAGGGGATTTATCGTCCTTCAGTCCCATTAGCCTACCCAATACTATTTATTTCTGTTCCTGTACCCCCTTAGATCCTCTGTCCTCCAGTACATCTGGGAGATTGTTTGTGTCTTCCTTAGTGAAGACTGATCCGAAGTACCTGTTCAACTCTTCTGCCATATCCTTGTTACCCATAATAGTTTCACCCATGTCTGCCTTCAAGGGACCCACATTTGACTTTGCTACTCTTTTTCCCTTAACATATCTAAAGAAGCTTTTACTGTCCTTCTTTTCATTTCTGGCCAGTTTCCCCTCGTACTTCATTTTTTCAGCCCGTATTGCCCGTTTTGTTTCCTCCTGTGGTCCTATGAAAGTTTCCAATCCTCTGGCTTCCGGCTACTCTTTGCTGTGTTACACATCTTTTCTTTTAGTTTTAATCTATCCCTAACTTCTCTTATCAGCCACGGTTGCCTCCTACTCCCCTTAGAATCTTTCTTCCTTTTAGAAACATAGAAACATAGAAATTAGGTGCAGGAGTAGGCCATTCGGCCCTTCGAGCCTGCACAGCCATTCAATATGATCATGGCTGATCATCCAACTCAGTATCCCGTACCTGCCTTCTCTCCATACCCTCTGAACCCCTTAGCCACAAGGGCCACATCTAACTCCCTCTTAAATATAGCCAATGAACTGGCCTCAACTACCCTCTGTGGCATAGAGTTCCAGAGATTCACCACTCTCTGTGTGAAAAAAGTTTTTCTCATCTCGGTTTTAAAGGATTTCCTCCCTATCCTTAAGCTGTGACCCCTTGTCCTGGACTTCCCCAACATCGGGAACAATCTTCCTGCATCTAGCCTGTCCAACCCCTTAAGAATTTTGTAAGTTTCTATAAGATCCCCTCTCAATCTCCTAAATTCTAGAGAGTATAAACCAAATCTATCCAGTTTTTCTTCATAAGACAGTCCTGACATCACAGGAATCAGTCTGGTGAACCTTCTCTGCACTCCCTCTATGGCAATAATGTCCTTCCTCAGATTTGGAGACCAAAACTGTACGCAATACTCCAGGTGTGATCTCACCAAGACCCTGTACAACTGCAGTAGAACCTCCCTGCTCCTATACTCAAATCCTTTTGCTATGAAAGCTAACATACCATTCGCTTTCTTCACTGCCTGCTGCACCTGCATGCTTACTTTCAATGACTGGTGTACCATGACACCCAGGTCTCGCTGCATCTCCCCTTTTCCTAATCGGCCACCATTTAGATAAGTCTGCTTTCCTTTTTAGAATGAAATGATCCTGCGTCTTCCTGATTATGCCCAGAAATTCCTGCCATTGCTGTTCCAGTGTAGTGGTTGATAGGATAGAGGCATCTGAGACTAATGGATGGGCACATGGATATGGATTATGCAGGCAGATAAGAATTAATATTGGCATCATGCTCGGCACTATCATTGTGCTCCAAAGGGCCTGTTCTTGTGCTATACTGTTTTGCCTTCCTAGCAAACATCCTAAACAATTCATGTCTTGCGATTAACTTGACATAATACCATCACACTAAAGTTTCCTGCATTTTTGTATTACTGTTGATTACTTTATGTGCACATGGTTATGAATACTAGGCGCTATTCCTTATTTACTTATCCATATTTAAACACGGCAAAACAGTGCAATGCAACATGTAGGTTCTCTCAATATCTATTAATGTGTTACAAATGGAACTACATGTGACTTTACACACTACTCCCATTTGGGTGCTGGTTAGCAACTTTTTTGTTTAGGAACCTTCAAACATATACAGATGTATTGCTGGGATTAAACCTACTCGATAAAACTGCAAAGCTGAGCAATGCTGATGAGCTTTTTTGATAATTGCATTAAGAAGTACTTATTGATCCAACTATGTTATTGGCAAAAGCCTACAAGGTTATCGGAAACAAAATGAGCAAAATTTGCCTTCTTGTAGGATTATCAAACTATGTCCCATTAATGGATCAGTTTAATACCTTGGAGCACTGTATTGGCATATATATTAGATTATAGTGCTATTTATGCATGTGTACAAAACTGCACAATGTCACGATTCCTTATTTTATTGCACTGTAATCAAATGCTGATTTTTAATGGCACTGTTCGAAGTATAAGAATTGTTCAGCAAAATAAAAAACATGCTGTTATTGATGCTGTTATATTTTTACGTTATTTCTATAAATTAGATCTATACCCTTTGATTTAATAAAGTTTTTATAACCGATATGTAATAAAAAATTAAACTCTCCTTGATTGCCTGAGCTTTCTAATATGTGCTAATGATGGATGTCAAATGGGATAGTCATGGACGGAGTTAAAGGGAAAGAGATGGTTAATGACCCCAGAATTAACGGGAAAGGAATCTCACAAAGGGATAGGAGAGTATGGCCAAGTGTAATAGGGATCGATGTGAAAGGTGAGATGTGTAAGGAATTACAAGTATTGTATAGGAATGTGTGAAGTATAAGAAGTAAAGTAGATGAGCTTGAGGCTCAGTTAGAGGTTGGTAGATATGACATTGGAGGGGATTACTGAGACGTGGCTGCAGGAGGATCAGGCTTGGGAACTTAATATTCAGGGTTATACATCCTATAGAAAGGGCAGTTATGTGGGCAGAGGAGGGGGGATAGTTCTGCTGGTGAGGGATGGAATTCAGTCCCTTGTGAGTGAAGACATAGGGACTGACGAGGTAGAGTCACTGTGGATTGAGTTGAGAAATTGTAAAGGAAAGAAGACACTAATTGGTGTTATCTACAGACCCCCAAATAGTAGCCCGGATGTAGGGTGTAAGTTGCAGCAGGCATTAAAACTGGCATGTAACAAAGGCAATGCCACTGTGGTGATGGGGGATTTCAATATGCAGGTAGACTGGGAAAATCAGGTTGGTTCAGGACCCCAAGAAAGAGAGTTTGTAGAATGCCACCGAGATGGATTCTTAGAGCAGCTTGTAATGGAGCCGACCAGAGAAAAGGCAATTCTGGATTTAGTGTTGTCCAATGAACCAGATATGATAAAGAGAACTCGAGGTAAAATAACCGCTTGGAGGTAGTGATCATAATATGATTAGATTTAATCTGCAATTTGAGAAGGACAAGGTTAAATCGGAAGTGTCAGTGATGCAGTTGAACAAAGGGGACTATGAAAGCCATGAGAGGGGAGCTGGCCAAGGTAGACTGGAAAGGGATCCTAGCAGGAATGACGGTGGAACAGCAATGGCAGGAATTTCTGGGCATAATCCGGAAGACGCAGGATCATTTTATTCTAAAAAGGAAGAAAGATTCTAAGGGGAGGAGGCAACCGTGGCTGACAAGAGAAGTTAGGGATAGAATAAAACTAAAAGAAAAGATGTATAACACAGCAAAGAGTAGCCGGAAGCCAGAAGATTGGGAAACTTTCATAGGACAACAGAAGGAAACAAAACGGGCAATACGGGCTGAAAAGATGAAGTACGAAGGGAAGCTGGCCAGGAATATAAAGAAGGACAGTAAAAGCTTCTTTAGATATGTTAATGGAAAAAGAGTAGCAAAGTCAAATGTGGGTCCCTTGAAGGCAGACACGGGTGAAATTATTATGGGTAACAAGGAAATGGCAGAAGAGTTGAACAGGTACTTCGGATCAGTCTTCACTAAGGAAGACACAAACAATCTCCCAGATGTACTGGAGGACAGAGGATCTAAGGGAGCAGAGGAACTAAAATAAATTTTCATTAGGCGAGAAAGGGTATTGGGTAGGCTAATGGGACTGAAGGATGATAAATCCCCTGGGCCTGATGGTCTGCATCCCAGGGTCCTCAGGGAGGTGGCTCTAGAAATAGTGGACGCATTGGTGATCATTTTCCAATATTTAATAGATTCAGGATCAGTTCCTGTGGACTGGAGGATAGCTAATGTTATCCCACTTTTCAAGAAAGGAGGGAGAGAGAAAATGGGGAATTACAGACCAGTTAGCCTGACTTCGGTGGTGGGAAAGATGCTGGAGTCAATTATTAAAGAGGTAATAATGGGCCATTTGGATAGCAGTAAAAGGATTAGTCCAAGTCAAAATGGATTTATGAAAGGAAAATCATGCTTGACTAATCTTCTGGAATTGTTTGAGGATGTGACAAGTAAAATGGATGAAGGGGAGCCAGTGGATGTAGTGCATCTAGACTTTCAGAAAGCCTTTATAAGGTCCCGCACGGGAGACTGGTGACTAAAATGAGAGCACATGGTATTGGGTGTAGGATGTTGACATGGCTAGAAAATTGGTTGGCAGACAGGAAGCAAAGAGTAGGAGTGAACGGGTCCTTTTCAGAATGGCAGGCAGTGGCGAGTGGAGTGCCGCAAGGCTCGGTGTTGGGGCCGCAAATGTTTACCATATATATTAATGATTTGGAAGAGGGAATTAGGAGCAATACTAGCAAGTTTGCAGATGACACAAAGCTGGGTGGCAGTGTGAACTGTGAAGAGCATGTTAGGAGGTTGCAGGTGACTTGGACAGGTTGAGTTAGTGGGCAGATACATGGCAGATGCAGTATAATATAGATAAATGTGAGGTTATCCACTTTGGCGGCAAAACCAAGGGGGTTAGGTTATCTCAATGGGGTTAGGTTAGGCAAGGGGGAGGTGCAGCGAGACCTGGGTATCCTTGTACACCAGTCACTGAAAGTTGGCGTGCAGGTACAGCAGGCAGTGAAGAAAGCTAATGGAATGTTGGCCCTCATAACAAGAGGATTTCAGTATAGGAGTAAAGAGGTTCTTTTGAAGTTGGTGAGACTACATCTGGAGTATTGTGTCCAGTTTTGGTCTCCTAATTTGAGGAAGGACATCCTTGTGATTGAGGCAGTGCAGCGTAGTTTCACGAGATTGATCCCTGGGATGGCGGGACTGTCATATGAGGAAAGATTGAAAAGACTAAGCTTGTATTCACTGGAGTTTAGAAGGATGAGGGGGATCTTATAGAAATGTAAAATTATGAAATGACTGGACAAGCTAGATGCAGGAAAAAATGTTCCCAATGTTGGGCGAGTCCAGAACCAGGGGCACAGTCTTAGAATAAAGGGGAAGCCATTTAAGACTGTGGTGAGAAAAAAACTGTTTCACCCAGAGAGTTGTGAATTTGTGGAATTCCCTGCCACAGAGGGCAGTGGAGGCCAAATCACTGGATGGATTTAAGAGGGATTAAGAGCTCTAGGGGCTAGTGGAATCAAGGGATATGGGGAGAACGCAGACACGGGTTATTGAATAATAATAATAATAATGTTTATTTATATAGCACTTTTCAACAAAATCAATTTGAACCAAAATGCTTTACAGAGATGATCAGCCATGATCACAATGAATGGCGGTGATGGCTCGAAGGGCCGAATTACCTCCTCCTGCATCTATTTTCTATGTCTTCAGATTTTAATACTCAACGAATGGAATATGGAACACGAGCTAGGAGCTAACTCCGGCAGTAATTAGTTAAGTGCATTTTCAATTTAACCCAAGTTTACAGTCCAGCATTTTCATGCACATCAGCATTCTGCGTTTAGGAAAAATAACTATAGACCGTTATTGTGGCAGATCATCCATTTGACATGATGCATTTAATTTCAAACTTTGTTCTGAATAAAAGGTTATGTGCTTGGAATCGGTTCCTTCCTTTACTATTGCTGCTGATCTGATGTATATCTGCCATTTTCTGCTTTAATTCCCAATCTCGACAATACTCTCCAAATATAACCGTGTTCAGTTCTGGGCACCATGTTGCAGGAAAGATGTTGTCAAGCTGGAGAGGGTACAGAGATGATTTACGAGGGTCTCGAACCGAAACATCACCTATTCCTTTGCTCCATAGATGCTGCCTCACTCCAGCTAACAGGGCGTAATTTACTCCGAGCGGACAGGGGCACTAAGACCAGAGGTGGGGGTCTGTGCATTTATGTAAATAAAGCATGGTGCACGGACTCCACCATCATCGAGAGTCACTGCTCAGCTAACCTTGAGTTCCTCTTGGTTAGATGCAGACCGTTCTATCTGCCCAGAGAGTTCACCTCCACTGTTGTGACTGCAGCCTATATCCCTCCTGATGCTAATGCCAAGCTTGCAATGAAAGAGCTGCATACTGCCATTAGCAAACAACAGACGAACAACCCCGAGGCAGCCTTCATTGTTGCAGGTGACTTCACTCACTCCAACCTGAAGACTGTACTCCCCAAATTCCACCAACATGTATCCTTCTCCACTAGAGTAGACAAGACACCGGACAAAGTCTACACTAACATGGCTGAAGCTTACAAAGCTGTCCCCCTCCCCCACCTTAGTCAGTCTGATCACCTCTCATTGTTTCTGCTCCCTAAGTACTCCCCACTCATCAGACTGGTTAAACCCACTGTGAGGACAGTTAAAGTCTGGTCAGAGGAAGCGGACTCCACACTTCAGCAGTGTTTTGGAAACACTGACTGGAAGGTGTTTGCAGCCCAAGCCACCCTTGACTCCCACACGGACATTGATTCCTACACATCCTCTGTTCTGGACTTTATAAACTCCATCATCAACAGTGTCACTTCCCTCAAACGGGTCACCATATTCCCGGATCAGAAGCCATGGATGAACAGTGAGGTCAGGCTACTGCTGAAAGCACGGGACACCGCTTTCAGGTCAGGCGATGCTCGAGCCTACAGTTCATCCAGGGCTAATCTGAAGAGGGGCATCAAGAAGGCCAAGCACTGCCATAAGCTCAGGATTGAGGAGCACTTCAACAACAACTCTGACCCCCGACGCATGTAGCAAGGCATCCAGGCCATCACAGACTATAGACCCACCAACACCACCCCCACATCCAACGACGCCTCCTTCCTTGAGGAGCTTAACCACTTCTATGGCCGCTTCGACAGGGACAATCTAGAGACAGCCATCAAGGCTGTGCTCCCTGCTGATCACCAACCCCTCACACTCACCCCCTACGACATATACGTGGCACTGAGTAGGAATAATGCACGTAAGGCTGCTGGCCCTGACGGCATCCCCGGGCGCGTCCTCAGGGCGTGTGCTGCGCAGCTGACAGACGTCTGGACTGACATCTTCAACCTGTCACTTGCCCAAGCAGTTGTTCCCACGTGCCTTAAAACCACCTCCATCGTGCCGGTGCCAAAACACTCCACTGCGGCAAGCCTCAACGACTTCCGCCCAGTTGCACTTACCCCCATCGTCACCAAGTGCTTCGAGAGGCTCGTCCTGGCACACCTCAAAGGCTGCCTACCCCCTACATTGGATCCCTATCAGTTTGCCTACCGCAAGAATAGGAGTACGGAGGATGCCATCTCAACGGTACTTCACTCCGCCCTCTCCCACCTCGACAACAAAGACACTCGCGTAAGAATGCTGTTCATCGATTACAGCTCAGCATTCAACACCATTATACCTTCTAAACTGATCACCAAATTCGGTAACCTGGGCATCGACCCCTCCCTCTGCAACTGGATACTGAACTTTCTAACCAACAGACCCCAGTCTGTTAGGTTAGACAAGCACACCTCTTCAACCCTCACCCTGAACACCGGCGTTCCACAGGGCTGTGTGCTGAGCCCCCTCCTCTACTCCCTCTTCACCTACGACTGCACACCTGTACATGGTACTAACACCATCATCAAGTATGCAGATGATACAACGGTGATTGGCCTCATCAGCAACAATGATGAGTTGGCCTATAGGGAGGAGGTCCAGCTCCTAGCAGCATGGTGCGCTGACAACAACCTGGCCCTTAACTCCAAGAAGACCAAGGAGCTCATTGTAGACTTCAGGAAGTCTAGGGGCAGCACGCACACCCCCATCCACATCAACGGGACGGAGGTGGAACGTGTTTCCAGCTTCAGGTTCCTGGGGGTCAACATCTCCGATGACCTCTCTTGGACCCACAATACCTCAACTCTGGTCAAGAAGGCTCACCAGCGTCTCTTCTTCCTGAGGAGGCTGAAGAAGGTCCATCTGTCTCCTCAGAACCTGGTGAACTTCTACCGCTGCACCATCGAGAGCATCCTTACCAACTGCATCACAGTATGGTATGGCAACTGCTCTGTCTCCGACCGGAAGGCATTGCAGAGGGTAGTAAAAATTGCCCAACGCATCACCGGTTCCTCGCTCCCCTCCATTGAGTCTGTCCAAAGCAAACGTTATCTGCGGAGGGCGCTCAGCACCACCAAGGACTGCTCTCACCCCAACCATGGACTGTTTACCCTCCCACCATCCGGGAGGCGCTACTGGTCTCTCCGTTGCCGGCTTCTTCCCTGCGGCTGTCACACTACTCAACAATGTACCTCGGTGACTGCCAATCACCCCCCCCCCCCCCCTCGGACACTCCTCCCACAGTAAAAACACTATGTCTGTATACATGTAAATAGATTTATTTATTGAAATCATATTCTATGTCGCTCTTCCAGGGAGATGCTAAGTGCATTTCGTTGTCTCTGTACTGTACACTGACAATGACAATTAAAGTTGAATCTGGATCTGAATCGGATCTCACCCGCTGATTTTCACCACCATTTTTGTCTACCTTCGATTTTTTTCCAGCATCTGAAGTTCTTTCTTAAAACATTTACGAGGATGTTGTCAGGGAGAGGTTGAGTAGGCTGGGTGTCTGTTTCATGGAGCACAGGAGGATGAGGGGTGATCAGATAGAGGTGTATAAAATCATGAGAGGAATAGATTGGATCGATGCACAGAATCTCTTGCGCAGAGTAGGGGAATCGAGGACCTGAGGACATAAGTTCAAGGTGAAGGGGAAAAGATAGGAATCCGGGGGGGTAACCTTTTCACACAGTGGGTGTCTGGAACAAGTTGCCAGAGAAGGTAGTTGAGGCTGGGACTATCCCATCGTTGAAGAGACAGTTAGACCGGTACATTGATAGAGTGGTGAATCTGTGGAATTCTCTGCCACAAAATAGAGAGAGTACAGAGGAGATTTATTAGAATGTTGCCTGGGTTTCAACAACTAAGTTACAGAGATAGGTTGAATAAGTTAGGTCTTTATTCTCTGGAGCGCAGAAGGTTAAGGGGGGACTTGATAGAGGTCTTTAAAATGATGAGAGGGATAGACAGAGTTGATGTGGACAAGCTTTTCCCTTTGAGAATAGGGAAGATTCAAACAAGAGGACATGACTTCAGAATTAAGGGACAGAAGTTTAGGGGTAACATGACGGGGAACTTCTTTACTCAGAGAGTGGTAACGGTGTGGAATGAGCTTCCAGTGGAAGTGGTGGAGGCAGGTTCGTTGGTATCATTGAAAAATAAATTGGATAGGCATATGGATGAGAAGGGAATGGAGGGTTATGGTATGAGGGCAGGCAGGTGGGACTAAGGGAAAATAATTGTTCGGCACGGACTTGTAGGGCCGAGATGGCCTGTTTCCGTACTGTAATTGTTATATGGTTATAAGGTAGTTGAGGCCAGTTCATTGGCTATATTTAAGAGGGAGTTAGATGTGGCCCTTGTGGCTAAAGGTTTCAGGGGGTATGGAGAGAAGGCAGGTATGGGATACTGAGTTGGATGATCAGCCATGATCATATTGAATGGCGGTGCAGGCTCGAAGGGCCGTATGGCCTACTCCTGCACCTATTTTCTATGTTTCTATGTTTGGAGGGATATGGACCAACCGCAGGCAAGTGGGACTAGTGTGTACCTGGGACATTGTTGGCCGGTGTGGGCGAGTTGGGCTGAAGGGCCTGTTTCCACACTCTATGACTATATAACATCGTTGATACAACATAGATGATAAATCAAGAGCGGGCAGCTCGATGTGAAGTGGACGGACGCAGATAAATCTCGACTCGGGGAATGTGAGGTATATCCGCACAGTTGCTCAGGAGCTGCGGCCGCGGTCAGTGGGTACTGCCTCTGCCTCTTACCGACCAGAGCGAGTGTGCCCACGGCCTGCTGTATCTTCACGGGGCGGAGAAGGCGGGTGAATGCAGCGACGCAGAACAAGCATCAAGACGGGCCGGACCCGGACCCGGACCCCCGGCCGCACCACTCACGTGGTGAGCGGCCAGAACTTTCTGGAACACGCGCCGTCCAAACCAAAGATTATAGTGGAGCTCCTCTAGGATCTTTGGTCTCGGCGACCCCGCGCGAGCCCCGCCGCATCAGCCCCGCCCCCACTAACCCGCCCCCGCCCCCATTAGCCCCGCCCCCCCCGCTAGTCCCCCCCCTCCATTACCCCACCCTCTATTAGCCCCCTCCATTAGCCCCCCGCCCCTCCGCTAGCCCCGCCCCTCCATTACCCCACCCTCTATTAGCCCCCTCCATTAGCCCCGCCCCTCCACTAGCCCGCCCTTCATTACCCCACCCTCTATTAGCCCCCTCCATTCGCCTCGCACCCCATTAGCCCCGCCACTCCGCTAGCCCCGCCCCTCTATTACCCGCCATCCATTAGCCCCACCACCCCTCCGTTAGCCCCGCCCCTCCGTTAGCCCCGCCCCTCTATTAGCCCCCCTCCATTCGACCCGCACCCCATTAGCCCCGCCCCTTCCATTCGCCGTCCCCTCTATTAGCCCCGCCCTTCCATTCGCCCCGCCCACCGCGCGTCGCGTTGCCGCGGTGACGGGCGCGCAGGGCGTTTCCTGCTGTCGGCGGCGATGGCGACGCGAGTAACGGTCGGCGGTGAGCGGCAGTAACGCGAGTGAAGGAAGGGGCAGCTCAGCGGGCCCGCAGTGTCGGCTGACGGTAAGGTTCGCAGCCGCGGGGACGACTTGCGCGGGGCCAGTGGCCGCATGATGGCCCTAACGTTAAATCCGCTCGCAGCCCCGCCGCCGGCTTGAGTAGCGGCGCCGCGGCCTTGTCTGCGCTCTCGGGCGGGTCGGCGACGGGGAGACCCGGCCCCGGGGGCGGCCGGCTTTGTCCTAGATGGTCACATTCATTAAGCCTCATTTGGTCTTTGCTTCAATTCACCATTTAAAAAAAAAATCAAAATGCGGATAAGGGCGTGAATTCACGTCGTGGTAACCCCGGACAACTGGACAAAGCAGGGCTGGTGTAACTCAGCGGGTCGGGCAACATCTGTGGAGGGAATGGACACGGGTCCCTTCTTCAGACATCAGTAGTAGAGGGGAGAAAGCTGGTTCACCTATCGCTCTCCAGGCTCTGGCCCGTCCCCACCTCTTCCAGCTTTCTTCCTCATCACTCTGCATCAATGTGAAGTAGGGTCCTCACCCCAAACACCATCTGTCCATCTCCCTGCACAGATGCTGCCTGACCCAATGAGTTTCAGTTTGTTAAGATTGCAACAACTACAGTCTCTTGTGCTTCCAACTTAAAAAAAGGGTAATATTTAATATCTAAAATTTAAAAAAAACACAGTTGGAAATATTCTGCTCATCAGGCTGTGTATTTGGGAAGAGAAACATAACTAATGATTAGTTATGATTGACTTAACTAGAGGTTTTTTAATGTCAAAGTGGCTCTTATACAAAATAACAAGTTTCTAAGTATTTAATTAGCTGTACAAAGCTTTGGCCAAAGATTGTAATGAGGGCTACATGAAAAACATTTTGTTCTTTTCAACTGTGGATGACCATAAAAGTATTGGTAGGGCTGATTGCCTAAATATATGACTGGATTCCTTCTTGCTGTGGTTGTATAGTTGCTTTATGAAGAGAAATTGAGTAGAATAAGAAATTATTTTCTTGAAAAATACAATTATTGGGCTTGACAGGGCCGATGTTGGAAGTCTGTTCCCCTTGACTTAGAATTGCCATACATAATTATACAATAAAATATTTTGAGATGAGATATTACTCCACAGGGCAACGTAGTGGCACAGCGCTAGAGTTGCTGCCTCACAGCGCAGGTTCCATCCTGACTACGGGTGCGGTCTGTATGGAGTTTGTACGTTCTCCCTGTGACCAGGTGGGTTTTCTCTGGGTGCTCCGGTTTCCTCCCATACCCCAAAGGCAACCAGGTTTGTAGGTTAATTGGCTTCAGTAAAATTCTAAATTGTCCCTAGTATGTGGGATTGTGCTAATGTATGAGGTGATTGCTGGTCGGCACAAGTTAGGCCTTGATTAGTAAGGATGTCAGGGGTTGAGAGGTTGAAAGATAGCTCAGCCTTGATTGAATGGTGGAGTAGACTTGATGGGCCGAATGGCCTAATTCTGCTCCTTGAATTACAGTGTTCCCGCACTGTAGTCGCATATTAGACCTATAGAGCGTATTTAGCCAGTGGGATATGTCCCAGTTGATTGAGTATATTAGCCTTTCTGTGTTATAAAAAAAAAAATTAGACAATACAATAGATGCAGGAGTAGGCCATTTGGCCCTTCGAGCCAGCACCGCCAATCAATGTGATCATGGCTGATCATCCATAATGAGTACCCCATTCCTGCATTCTCCCCATATTCCCTGAGTCCGCTATCTTTAAGAGCCCTATCTAGCTCTCTCTTGAAAGTATCCAGAGAACCAGCCTCCACCGCCCTCTGAGGCAGTGAATTCCACAGACGCACAACTCTCTGTGTCAAAATCCTTTTCCTCATCTCCGTTCTAAATGGCTTGCCCCTTATTCTTAAACTGTGGCCCCTGGTTCTGGACTCCCCCAACATCGGGAACATGTTTCCTGCCTCTAGTGTGTCCAAACCCGTAATAATCTTATATGTTTCAATAAGATCGCCTCTCATCCTTCTAAACTCCAGAGTGTACAAGCCCAGCCGCTCCATTCTCTCAGCATATGACAGTCCCGCCATCCCTGGAATTAACCTTGTGAACCTATGCTGCACTCCCTCAATATGATATGATATGCCATTTATTGTCACTATACATGTACAGTGAAACTGAAAGCTGCTCGTACTCAGTGCATACATACAATTTTACACAAAAAACAAGAAACAGAGAAAAACAAAACAGAAGGGAGATGGGGGGGGGGGGGGGGGAGGGAATAGGTGCACAAATTCTACGGCGCTACATACATATATACATATATACAGATGGAAGTCCGTGTTGGGCGGTGTAGTCAGTGCATGTGTGGATTTGAATTTATGGTAGATATAATTCTCGGGAAGCAGCTATTCCTGAGTCTGTTTGTCCTGGATTTGATGCACCTATAGCGCCTTCCAGAGGGCAGCAGGTCGAACAGTCCAAACGCAGGATGGGAGCTGTCTTTGGTGATCTTCTTTGCCCTGCTAAGGCAGCGGGAGGTGTAGATGTCCATCAGGGAGGGGAGAGGGCAACCAATGATCCTCTGCGCTGTCCTGGTTACCCTCTGAAGCCTCTCCCTGTCTGCCATGGTGCAGCTGCCATACCATGCTGTAATGCAGTATGTCAGCAGGCTCTCGATGGACGAGCGGTAGAAGGTCAGCAGCAGGTTAGAGTCCAGGTTGTGCTTCCTGAGGACCCTCAGGAAGTGCAGCCGCTGCTGAGCCTTCTTGATGACCGCCGTCGTGTTGTCCGTCCAGGAGATGTCAGCAGCGATATGGACGCCGAGAAACCGGAAGGTTAGCAAGAATTGCCAGCGTCTGCAGTTTATTTCAAATTCTACTTTCTCCTTTGATATCTTAAAGGTGTATGATTTGTGTGACTGATGCCATAGTCATACAGCACAGTAACATGTTCACAGTAACACAGTAACCAGGATGCTCCATCTACACTCGTCCCACCAGCTTACGTATGTCCCATATCCCACTAAAGATTTCCTATCCATGTGCCTGCCCAAATGTCTTTTAAGTGTTGTTATAATACCTATCTCAACTATCTCAGCTCGTTCCAGACCCTCTGCACCACCCTCTGTGTGAATAGGTTGCCCTCCCCAATTAAATATTTTCCCTTTCACATTAAATCTGTGTCCTTGATTCCCCTATTCTGGGCAAAGACTCTTCATTCACCATACCTATACCCTCATGATTCTATACACCTTTGGAAGATCACTTTTCAGTCTCTAGAACTCCAAGGAATAAAGTTCTAACCTGCCCAACTTCTCCCTATTGCTTAGGCCCTCAAGTCCTGGCACCATCCTCATAAATGTCTCGGCACTCTATCCAGTTTAATAACAACATTCTTGTACCAGGGTGACCCAAAACTGAACACAATATTCCAAATGCGGCCTCACCAAGGTCTTGTACAAATGTAGCGTAACGTCCCAGCTTCCATACTCAGTGCCCTGAATGATGAAGGCCAATGTACCGAAAGCCTTCTTGACCTCCCTATCTACCCGAGACCACTTTTAACTAACTATGTGTCTATACTCCTAGATCCCTCTGCTCTACAACATTCCCAAGGGCCTTTAGCAATTCCCTAGGACATTAGGAACTTTGCAGATGACACAAAGCTGGGTGGTAGTGTTAACTGTCAAGAGTATGCTATGAGAATGCCGGGTGACTTGGACAGGTTGGGTGAGTGGGCAGATGCATGGCAGATGCAGTTTAATGTGGATAAATGTGAGGTTATCCACTTTGGTAGCAAAAACAGGAAGGCTGATTATTATCTAAATTGTGTCAAGTTGGGAAAAGGGGAAATACAATGGGATTTGGGGGTCCTTGTTCATCAGTCAATTAAAGTAAGCATGCAGGTACAGCAGGCAGTGAAGAAAGCGAATGGCATGTTGACCTTCATAACAAGATGAGTTGAGTATAGGAGCAAAGAGGCCCTTCTGCAGTTGTATAGGGCCCTAGTGAGACCACACCTGGAGTATTGTGTGCAGTTTTAGTCCCCTAATTTGAGGAAGGACATTCTTGCTATTGAGGGAGTGCAGTATAGGTTTACAAGGTTAATTCCCGGGATAGGGGGGACTGTCATATGCTGAGAGAATGGAGCGGCTGGGGCTTGTATACTCTGGAGTTTAGAAGGATGAGAGGATATCTTATTGAAACATAAGATTATTAAGGGTTTGGACACGCTAGAGGCAGGAAACGTGTTCCCGATGTTGGGGGAGTCCAGAATGAGGGTCCTCAGTTTAAGAATAAGGGGTAAGCTATTTAGAACGGAGACGAGGAAACACTTCTTCACACAGAGAGTTGTCAGTTTGTGGAACTCTCTGCCTCAGAGGGCGGTGGAGGCCGGTTCCTTGTGTTCAGTGCCTTGTGTTCAGTTTTGGTCATCCTGCTATAGGAAATATGTTGTTTTAGCTTGAAAGAGTGCAGAGAAGATTTATGAGGATGTTTGCCAGAACTTGAGGGCCTGAGCTATATGGAAAGATTGGGCAGGTTAGGACATTATTCCTTAAAGCGAAGGAGGTGAAAAGGTAAATATATAAGAAATACATGGTGGAATACATGACTGTAGGTTGTAGCTTGTATTCTGAGAGAGAGAGAGAGAGAGAGAGAGAGCGAGAGAGAGAGAGAGAGAGACAAGGTTGATGTATATTGAGACAATGACCGATGCCTTTGAAATGTCTTGTCCTGAAAGTATCATCTAATAAGAGACAGGTGTTTAACATCATGAGGGGAATAGATAAGGTGGGTGCACAAAGTATTTTACCCAGTGTAGGGGAATAAAGAACTAGACGACATGGGTTTCAGATGTGAGGATAAAGATTTAGTGGGAACCTGAAGGGCAAATGGGATTAGTGTAGATAGGCACAATAATCAACATAGACAAAGTGGGCTGAAGGATCAGTTTCTAAGCTGCACGACTCCCACTCTGACATTTTTTTATTTTTGGAATTTGCCCTGCGACATATGAATCTGGAATTCGTATATTTAAGATTTATTTTCTTTGCTTGGGGAATAGGATATGGGATTGGAATGTGAAGGTAGAAGATTACCCTTAGCGAATTGTCCATAGGTAATATTTATCCTTTTGCTCTATTCTATGGATTTGATTTTTTAAAAAGCTCCAGAAAATATGCATAGGGTTGCTGGTTTTGGAGTGGATCCTCATCACCTGTGTCTTTGCAGTATTGGGTGTAAGACCAAGTTTTTTGAGGCAGCTTTTGAGAGTTTGTCCGTCTTCTCCTGCATTTGTATCTGTGTGGGTGAAAGGAGAGCTATGTCGTCTGCAAAGCCAAGATCATCTAGCTGCTCCTACATTGTCCACTGAATTCCATTTCTTTTCCCTTCAGTTGTTTCCATCATGATCCAGTCAATTGCCAGGAGGAACAGGAATGGTGACAATAGACATCCCTGCTTGACGCCCGTCCTGACACTAAAGCTCTGAGAGAGCTGGCCTGCATGCATAACTTTGCATGAGGTTCCATCATACGAGTTCTTGATTAAGTTTATGATCATGGTGGGATTAGGTGCCATAGTGTTGCCCTATCTAAGCTGTCAAAACGCTTTCTCAAAGTCGATGAAGTTGATGTACAGGGACGTGTTCCATTCAATAGACTGCTCAATGATGATGCGTAATGTTGCTGTGTGGTCTGTGCATGAGCGATCCTTCCTGAATCCTTCTTGCTGGTCCCGTAGCCTCTTGTCTACAGCTTCCTGAAGACGGTTGAGGATGACCTGGTTGAGAATTTTACTGGGTACAGAAAGTAGGGTGATCCCTCAGTAGTTGTCACATTTTCTTAGGTCACCTTTTTTTGGGCAATTTCACGATGTATCCCTCTGCCCACTCTGAGGGTGTCTTTTCCTCTTCCCAAATTCTCCCAAAAAAGCCATAGAGCATGTCTATTGATGAGTCTATGTCATTTCAGGGCTTCAGGTGGAATATTGTCAGGGCCAGCAGCCTTGCCAGTTTCCTGTTGCTTGATTACAGCCTTTATTTCTGATTTTGTTGGTCTGTCACACTTAATTTGTAGTGGTATCCTGGCTTTGGGAATGTGTGTCTGTAGAGCCGGTGGTGGCCTGTTTCGGACTTCTTTGAAATGTTCTACCCATCTGTTGAGCTGCGCCTCCTGGGTTGAAAGCAGTTGACTGTTCTTGTCTGTAATTGGTTTATTACTATGCAGATATGTCCCAGACAATTGCCTTGTGATGGTATATAACTCCCTCATGTTCCTTTGAGTTGCCGCAATTTCTGCCTCTTTGGCTAGCCTATCCACCTGAGCCTCCTGATATTCTTTCGCACTTCTTTGTGACATCTGTTGTACTCCTTTTGGGCTAAAGCCTTTTCAGCTCTTGTTCTTTCACTTTCTCCTCTGTTGTTCACTTTCTCCTTTAACTTTCTCCTCTGTTGAATTGTGTTGAGGGTTTCTGGTGTTATCCACTCTTTGTGCTTTTGGGTCCTTCTCTCTAGGGTCTCTTCACAGGTTGAGCTCCAAGCAACTTTTAGGTGTTCCCACTCCACATTTATTGTCCATCCTTCCTTCCTTCCTTCCTTCCTCCTCCGCTCCCTCCCTCCCTCCCCTCCCTCCTTGTAGCTCTGCGTTTTCCCTTGAGAGAGTATCCTTGAACATCTTCACCACTACTGAGGTATTCAATGTTGTATTTAGATCTTTGGCTTTTGGCCTGGTGGTGTCTCTTCAGCCTTTTGGGCTAAAGCCTTTCAGCTCTTGTTCTTAGGCAGATTCTTTCTCCTCTGTCAGTGCAATCAGGGTTGTTCGTCCGCCTTGAGAACTTTCTCCTCTGTTGAGATTGTCATGGTGTAGGGAGTTTCTGAGTGTTATCCAGCCTTCTTTGCTGCTATTTGGGTCCTTCTCGAGATGGCTCTCTGAAAACAGTTACTTTTGAACTTAAACCAGGTTCGCTTCTTAATAAACAGACACCACACAAACTGTTTGGTGTTCCCACTCCAATTTATTGTCCATCCTTCGATGGAAGGGAGTCCTCCTCCTCCTGTCTCTGCGTTTTCCCTTGAGAGAGACATCCTTGAACATCTTCACCACTACTGAGGTATTCAATGTTGTATTTAGATCTTTGGCTTTTGGCCTGGTGGTGTCTCTTCAGCCTTCAGTCTCTGCAATGGCACCAGGCCACCAGCTGTGACACTTCCTGTCTGTAGGCAGATTCTTTCCCCATCCTGGATCAGTGCAATCAGGGTTGTGTCGTCCGCAAACTTGAGAAGCTAGACAGAGGTGTCTGTGGAGATGAAGTCATTGGTGTAGGGAGAATAGAGGAGAGGAGAGAGTACGCAGCCTTGCGGTGCTCCTATGCTGAGGGTCTGCGGGTCCGAGGTGCTTTCCCAGCATCACATGCTACTTCCTGTCTGTCAGGAAGTTGATGATCCACTGACAGAGGGGTTCAGGCACAGTCAACTGGGAGAGTTTGGAGTGCAGTAGCTCTGGCACAATGGTGTTGAATGCAGAGCTAAGATCCACATCCGGGTCTCTGCGCTGGCCCGTCTGACTGCCGACCAAAGATCCTATAGCAGAGGATCTTTATGCCGACCTCTCTGGGGTGGGGGGGTACTCGGGAGGGGACAGGACAGCGCCAGAGACCCGGCCGGGATCGATCCTAGCTGCGGATGAAGCGCAGGTCTGTGCTACGTCTCCCTCCTCCAATCACCGTGCTCTATCCTCAGTATCTACTTACCACCACCTTTGCGGCAGGCAGGGACAGTGCAGGATTGCAGGGACCAATTGAAAATGTTTGTGTAGACTGGTGCCAGTTTTTTGGCACAGAGCTTGATGGTAAAGAGGGAGACATTGTCCAGTCCTGGAGATTCCTGGCTTTTCTGTCTCCTGAATAGCTTTTCCACCTTCTCAATTGCTACTGTTAGTGATGGAGAAGTGGCCAGACTAATGTTTGGCGGCAAGGAGGAGGTGGGTAGTGGACGAGGGCCCAGTCTTTGCAGACTGGAGTCAGGCTGTAAGTGGGTGTGAAGTGGTGATTGGGGAAGAGTGCGTGGGGAAGGGTCCTGTCCTTGCATACTGGAGTCAGGCTCGAAGTAGGTGTGGTGGTGATTGGGGAGGAGTAGGTGGGTGGATGTGTGAGGGAGGGGGTACCAGGGCTATGTTTCTGTCTATCTGTCTAAAGTGCCTGCCTGAACTACTTCCTCTTGCAGCTCGTTCTATATGCCTGCTATCCTTTGTGTGAAAAAGTTGCTCTCTAGATTTCTATTAAACCTTTTCCCTTTCACCTTAAGTCTATGCCTTCTAGTTCTTCATTTTTATACCCAGGGGGGAAATTGTGCATTCACCCTATCCTCTTTATGCTGTTATATACCTCTATAAGATCACCCCTTAGTCTCCTACACTCTGAGGAATAAAGTTCTAGCCTGCCCAACCTCTCCCAAAGCTCAGACCCTTGTTCCTTGAAACAGGCACAACATTCTGGAGTATCTCAGCGAGACAGGCAGCGTCTCTGGAGAGATGGAATGGATGACTTTTCTCGTCGAGACCTTTCTTCCGACTCGGGGGCGAGGGTGTCTAGAGATATGGAGGGCTAAGGTGGGTCACAGAGGGGGGGGGGAGCAGCGAGAGAGGGTGTTGCAGAATGTTGGAGAGAGGAGGAGAACTTCATCACAGTAGGCAGATCTTGAGGAGATTTTACAGTGGAGCACACAAAATAGTTAGGAAGGAACTGCAGATGCTGGTTTGCACTGAAGATAGACACAAAATAGATACATAGAAACAGAAAAATATGTGCAGGAATAGGCATTTCAGCCCTTTGAGCTAGTAGCGCCATTCAATATGGCTATCATCTAATTCCTGCTATTTCCCCTTATTCCTTGATTCCTTTAGCCCCAAGAGCTAAATCTAACTCTCTCTTGAAAACATCTGGCGAATTGGCCTCCACTGCCTTCTGCTGCAGAGAACTCCACAGATTCACATTCTCTGGGTGAAAATGCTGGAATAACAGCGAGATAGGCAGCATCTCTGGAGAGAAGGTGTGGTTATGGGTCGCGGCCCTTCTTCAGATTAAGAGTCGGGAGAATGAGTCTAGAGATATGGAGGAGTAAGGTGAATCACAGGGGGAGCAGTGAGAGAGGGTGTTGCAGAACTCGTTGGAGAGAGGAGGAGAACTTCATCAAAGTAGGCAGACCTTGAGGAGATTTTGCAGTGGAGCAAACAAAATCTGTAGGAAGGAACTGCAAATGCTGGTTTACACTGAAGATAGACACAAAATGCTGCCTATCCCACCGAGTTACTTCAGAATTTTGTATCTATCTTCATCGTAAATCTTCTCTGCACCATTTCCAAACTGCATTCTTGTTTTTCATGACACTGACCAGCTGTTTCTGACCTGAGGAAATCTAGAGCATCATGTTACAGAAACAATAGTGCCATTTTTGGAGGCCTTTAGATGGCCACATGAATGTGCAGAAAATGGAGGGATATGGGTTTTTGCAGGCAGAGGTGTGTAGTTCAATTTGGCACAGACATTGTGGCTGAAGGGCATGTTCCTGCGTTGTCTTTTATGAGTCATCTATTTAAAAATATGTGATTTAGTTTTTTTTTTTTTTTTTTTAGCAGGATTAGTTTTTTGAATTCTTCCCTAAAGGTGATAGAAGCAATGTCTTTAAATATTTTTAAGGTGGTGGTAAGTAGATACTTGATCAGCAAAGGGGTATTGCATGTGGACAAGAATACAAAGTTAAGGTTACAATCAAATCAGCCAGAATCTTATGCAGATCAGGCTTGAAGGGCCAAGTGACCTTTTCCTATTATAGTGTCATACAGCTTGGAAAGTGGCCCTTCGACCCAACTCGCTCATGCCAACCCAGATGCCCCCATCTACACTAGTCCAATTTGCCTGCAATTGGCCCATGTCCCGCTAAACCTTCCTATCTATGTACTTGACCCTGTTTCTAATTTGTCTGCCTGCATTCTTTTTTGTGACATTAGTTGAGGGAGAAATATTAGCTGGGCACAGGATGAGCCCACTAAATTATTTTTGAATCATGATAGGGTAGACAGCGGGCTTCAGCTTAATATTTCTTTATCGTGACTTATCTCTCAATGGGATGTTCATGTCAGGGTTCAGATTGACATTGGAATGCTGTCATGAATCTAAGAAGTTGCAAAATTAGAGGCCACTCATTTGAAATGTTGGAACTTCTTGCATATGGTGGTAAACATTTAGAACTCGAAAATTGATACAATTTGAAAAATCAGGGAATTGAGGATGGTGGGGAATTAGCACAAGAAAGATGAAGCCTGAGGCAGAGGAGCCGTGATTGTTTTGAAGAGCAGTGGAGGCTAAAGGTAAAGGCTAAAGTGGCCTGCTACTATTTGTTACTATTCCTATGTTTTTCTGCTAATGCGCGTACTGCTTTCACTTGAATAAAACTAGAACTGAAAGGGTTAAATGGAGGTTACTGCGAGTGGCATTATTCCGTTGTGTTTATAATGTTGTGGGTGATCATACATTTTTAATAAGATAGATTTGTTGGTATGGGTACTGGTCTATTGGTTGTGCTAAGTGAATCCAACACAAAGTATAGAGGAAAGGGTAATGTTGGAACCGGAGCTCGGCTGAATGGTTACGCTCAGTAAATGTTCACAACTCTTTTAAAGTAACTTGTGGCCCTTTTGTGAAATATGGAATTGATTGTGCTAAGTAAAACTCAGAAGACTGTAGGTACACAAAAGTGCTGGAGAAACTCAACGGGTGCAGCAGCATCTATGAAGCGAAGGAAATAGGCAACCTTTCGGGCCGAAACCCTTCTTCAGACCCGAAACGTTGCCTATTTCCTTCGCTCCATAGATGCTGCTGCACCCGCTGAGTTTCTCCAGCATTTTTGTCTACCTTCGATTTTCCAGCATCTGCAGTTCCTTCTTAAACACTCTGAAGACAGTAGGTTCTGTAAAAAATATGAATGAGTTTTGCACGTTTGGTAAATGGAGGCTTGTTCGTGCGCATTAATATAATTTTTGTACTTTCAGAAAAACCTGACATTGTGAGTATTTTTGTATTTATAGATATTTGACCTGCAAGACTGATCTATGTGTTTAGCAAATTCACATGGAGCACTTAAATATAAAGTAGGTTCCTTCACTGAAGTGAAGAATTTTTAAGCAAACTGCTGCGCTAAGACTTGGGGGACGGTTTATAACATTTAACATTTTAATGCTATTGATTGACTAACATGGTGAAAGTGATTTTGTTTGTAAAATGGGCTATATAATCAGCATGTTGAGGGGTATTGGTTAATTTATCTAAAATATAATTACTTGATGGAGTAATGTAACATCTAATCTTAACCTGGGGTCAGTTTAAAATGTAAATAGTTAGGAGCAGTCATTTGGGGCTGAAAATTTTCATTTAAAGCTAATAATTATGAACAACAAAATAGATTAGAGAGATCAAATGGTTCAGATTATTTTGTTTGGCAATTATGGATTGAAGATTAAAAACCATGTTATGTATTTAATGTGTGAAGCACAGTAAGACTTTAAAATGAAATAAATTATATGCTTTATTTACAGGTTATACCAATTAGAAAACAGTAATCATGACAGCGGAAGAGACTATCAATGTTAAAGAGGCAGAAATAATCAAGCTAATCCTGGATTTTCTTAATTCAAGGAAACTCCACATTAGCATGCTATCTCTTGAGAAAGAGAGTGGTATCATAAATGGACTGTATTCAGATGACATGCTTTTTCTCAGGTATGTGATGCAGTAGACTTTTTTACATAATTTTAACATTAAAATATCCCTTTACAAATTGTTTGAATCGATCGTTTGAATATTTCATTCCACGTTGCTTTTACCATCATTTATTTAATCAAACCTTTCCTGCATATTACAGCCAAAACGTGGCTGTTGTTCTTTCTTGGCCCTTCCCTTTCCCAGACTACTTGCTTAATAATATTTCAACTCGGATGTCTTCTATTTCCACCTGAGTCATGTACCACATGTTTTGGGCCAATTGCCTGCTCTATTTTATACTTACGTTATCTAGCTTGCATATACTACAAGATTGATTATTTAGAGTGCTCTTATGTGCTGGATTGGGAGCAGCTGTTTGTTGTTTTTGTTTTATCACCCTAGACTTCAGCTTTTGAGATATATGAATAGATTATATAATTCAATTAATTGAACATGGAATAGTACAGCACAGGAACAATCCCATTGGCCCACAAGGTTTGTGTCAAACATAATGCCTGGTTAAATTGATATCATTTTCCTGTACATGATCCATATCCCTCTCTTCCTTGCATTTCCATGTGCCTATCTAAAAGCCTCTTAAACGCCACTATTGCCTCCACCACCACCTCTGGCCATGTGCTCCAGGTTGCACATCACTCTGTGTATTAAAAAAAACTTTTTTATTAATATTTTTATTAGAAGCAGTGTACAGTAGTATAAAGCATGGCATATGACAAAATACATTTATTGTACATCTTCTATTTTAATTTTGACAAAGAAGAAGTAGAATAAGAGAGAGAGAGCAAGAAAGAGAGAAAGTGAAAGAAATAGTGAATGTGTAAACCCCTAAACTACCAAATAGTGTAGCCAAAGAGTGAATAAGTAAAAACCTAAAAAAGAATAAGAAGACAAAAACAAGAAATAATTTTTAAAAATGGACCAAAACGTGTTGATATTCCTGCTTCATTTCTCATCACACCCATCAACCTGTCCGTAAATCGGTTTAATTCCCAAATTGTGTTGCACCATACTATACATGTAATGAATCAATGAAAGGAGACCATATCTTTGAAAATTGCTCTGATTTTCCTGCTAAGACGAGTCTCATATCTTCACGATGTAGCGTCTCAGACATGCTTGTAATCCACATTTTAAGAGTTGGGGTAGAAGCATTTTTCCAAAATTTAAGTATACTTTTTTTGCCATTATCAGGCCGTAATTAAGGAATTATTATATCGGCAATAAGTGATTTTAATTGGGCAAGAATCTTACCCCTTTTAATTGGCTCATTAGCGCCCCTTATGTTCCAGCTACAAAACGTAATTCCTCCAATTTTCTTTTGAGTGTCGTCTTGCATTATAAGTTATATTGGTTCCATTATTTCAGATGGTGCAACACAATACCTCAAGCTTCTGGGTGTTGGGTGGGTGCTCTCAGCTGCTGAACTCTGTAGGTATATCCCTTGGAAATATGCCCTTAAAGAAAAAATCAAAAAAAGTGCTAAATAACATAAATAATATGAAAAAACTGTGTTAAAAAAAAAAATATTGTGTGGGAAAAAAAACACCAAATGGTGGGAGAAAAATTCATGAAACCTCTGTAGTTATATTAAGTTCCCTTGAACAAGTATTATAAAAAAGAAAGAGCAAGTCAAAACTGGGTAATATATTCAAAGAGAAAACAAGCCATTATGTACTGTGATTAGTACCTCTGGTATCTTAAACTAAACAAGTATTTACTATTTAATTACTGTATTTAACTTAGAAGACAAACCCCAGTATATTTAAGTAAGAGTCCTGGTTGGAAATGGGTTAAAATGTGTTTCTCGGCAACTGGCCAGAATGACTGACAAATGTCTCGACCTCGAAGCTCGGTCAAGGAGGCAGAATTTAAGGATAGTTGAAGTGAGAGAAGGAAAGGAGACTGGAATGGACGCTCAGGAGTTCACTGCCAACTTACTTCAACAAGTACTCAAGCTTGGTCTTGGTCTTCTTTCATTCTCTTCATCGCTTCAGACATATCCTTCATCGCAATATCCAGATCTTTAATAACACTGCCTTGTTCTGCAGAAGTAGTGAGAACGGGCTCCAGCTTTTTATTGCAATCTTCTTCAACCCGTTCAATTTCTACTCTTAGATCGGTCTCTACTTCATCAATACGTTCCTTTAGAATACCAATTGTATCGATAACTTCCTTATTCCTGAGCTCCAATCTTGCCGACAGTATGGAAATCTGCTTGTGCCACATATCAGCAAAGTCTTTTGACACAGCTTCTCTTAAAGATTGTTCTTGTTCTTTTACTTTTGCTTCCATTTCAGCAATAAATCTTTGTCCTTCAGTTTCTTCTTCTTCAGATCCTTCTGGAGTTGTTTGAGGTGTTTCCCCAACTCTTTAGCGAGCAGTCTGGTCAGAGGTCTTGTGGGTCTTTTAGGTAAATTACATTTTGGCATTTAAAAGTGCCAGAATCCCCGTTAGTTTGCAGCGATTTCCATTACATCTCCATTTAATATTTCCCCTCTCATCTTATAGCTATGCCCTCTAGTGTTGGACATTTTCACCCTGGGGAAAAGGTTCTGAGTGTGTACACTATCTATGCCTCACATAATTTTATATACTTCTGTCAATTTGCCCCTCAATTTCTTAGGGTCCAGAGAAAACAATCCAAGTTTATTTAATCCCTCCTTGTAGCTGAAAGCCTCTAATCCGGACAGCATTCTGGTAAACATCTGCACCCTCTCCAAAGCCTCCATGTTCTGACTGTAATGGGGCAACCAGAACTGCAGGCAAAACTCAAAATGCAGCCTAACCAAAGTCTTATAGAGCTGCATCACGACTTGAATCATACACTCAATGCTCCCAGCAATGAAGGCAAACATACCATTCACTTTATTTACCACCCTATCTACTTGTACTGCTACCTTCAGTGAGCTATGAACTTGGACTCCAAGATCCCTCTGCACATTAGTGCTATTAAGGCACTTGCCATTAACTGTATAACCTCCCCTTACATTCTTAAAACCTGTGGAAATGCTCAGCAGTGTAGAATCATTTCCTGAGAGTGTTCCATATAGACTGAGCCAAGAATTACCACAAGCCTTCATTGGTGATCTACCACAAACTGAAACCGTTCCTGTAACATCCCTTTGTGCCATCTTGTCTCTTGAAGTTGGCCTGCTTTTGCTAATCTCCAAGTACACAAAAGCACTGATGATCCAGTTGCTTGTAAATTCTGATGGTAAGGAATCTAGCTCGCAAAAGTTCTGTTTCCCATGGTCCATTGTAAAATTTATTACAGTAAACCCTTGCAATAATGGACCTCTCTATAGTAGAGTTTGTTTATAGCAGACTGAGGCTACTGTTGCACCCCCCCCCCCCCCCCCCCCCCCTCCTCCGCCAACTTCCGCGAGTTACCCAATGAGCTGGTGCCATGTGATGGGAGCTTCCAGTTGTGAGAGCGAGGATGACGTGGTGTGAATACCGGGCCCGTCCCTGGCGCATTGCGTGAGGCCGGGTGCTCTGCAACCCCCTGGCCTGTGAATTCCCACTAGTTTAACCTCCCCCTACAAACGCTGTGTTTCGAACTTCCCGGTTTCTTCCTTTACCCTTCACACTGGTTATAGCGGACAATCAGCAATAACGGACACCACCTTCCCACGCCCGATGGTCTGCTATTGCGAGGGTTTACTGTACTAATTTTCTAAAAAAAATGTTAAATCAATTAAAATATTTCAGGATATTAATAGGTAATAGCCAATAGGTGTGGAAAATTTTCCAATCTGGTACTACCAAAGCAGCCAGGTGTGGATAAGCATAGTTCCCAGCACTCTCAGTCAACCTATTTTCATGAAGGTACGAAACTTCACCGATCCATGTTCTCCAAAGATGCTGCCTAACCCGCTGAGTTACTCCAGCACTTTGTGTCCTTTTTTGTAGGCCAGCATCTGCAGTTTCTAGTTTCAACAATATTACATGTGGCTTCACGTGTTTTTCACCCCCTTTTTAAAATTTATAACTCCAATACTCAGCGGGTCAGCCAGCATCTCTGGAGAAAAGGAATAGATGATGTTTCGGGTCAGAACCTTTCTTCAGTCTGAAGAAGGGTCCTGACCCGAAACGTTACCAATTCTCTCTAGAGATGCTGAGTTGAGCCGTTGAGTTATCCCAGCAGTTTGTCCATCTCTGGTCCGAAGTAATGACTTCCAAAATATTTTGAGGCACCCTTTATCCAGCGCTCCCTTGAGATCATTCGGGCCCCATTTCCCTTCTCTTGTGCTAGATATTGCAGTACAGCCTATTAAAATAATTTACTCATTTCTGTCCTACATGGATGACATGGACGATTTTGAGACATGAATTGTTTCTATAGCAGTGGGCCTTTCCAATATTGACACGATACTGCTGTTTGCACTGCACAATCACATTTCATGCATTCACATTTCATCTTTGGTTGCAGCATGTAACCAAGTGCAACCGTCTTTCACATTATACATAATGTTGTTTAATCAGACATCAGTGTAGGAACATGTCATTTTAACACTATATGGTTTTGGTATCAATTTATAATAAGGTCCAGCTCAGATCAAAGTTGGAGCCATTCTGGTCAAGATGATTGAGATTCACATGCTATAGATTAAAGATATAGAAGCAGGGATAGAAAATCTACATCTATAGAAAAGTTACCTTTCTACCTTTACTGCCTTGGCAAAAATGCAGAGATGGGAGAACTAAAAGCCATGTCCCACTCTACGAGTTCATTCAAGAACTCTCCCGAGTATGTCCTGATTCGAACTCGGAGATTTACGGTAATGGCCGCTGGTCGGTACTTGGGGCTCTCGTGGACATTTTTCAACATGTTGAAAAATCTTCACGAGCTTCCCGAGTACCTGCCGTTAGAGTTACGAGCATCTAAGAGACGTCCCTGAGCTCCGACGTACCCGCTATGTACGTTCTAAGTGCTTCCACGAGTTTGATTTTTTTTTTTTAACTCGGGAGAGCTCTTGAATGAACTCGTACAGTGGGACAGGGCTTTAACGCAAATAATATTTCTTGAGTGAGTATGGTGATATTTTCTATAGGTTCCTGATTCAGTTATTTGCAAAAATAAATGCTTGTTTGTGTCATCTGCAAGTGTTCAGTACAGTAGTTTTCACACTTTTATATTTTGCAGGCAACTCGTGCTTGATGGCCATTGGGATGAAGTGCTTCAGTTTATTCAGCCACTTGAGTGCATGGAAAAATTTGATGGAAAGAGGTGAGACAATTTTCTCTACTGTTTCACCTCTCAGCCTTTAAGCAAACTGTTTTGCATGAAGTGCTTAAAACTCAAGAAAGCTGATAATGTGCATATCAATGTTCAAAATATGTTAGTTTGTAAAACAGTTCCTTCAGCTTCAAGGACAGTTATTTGTTGACAGTTCAAGAACAATAATTGCCTTTCATGTTTGTACTTTCTGGTTGAGGCCAAATAGATAATTACTGTTTGTGTTGCTTAGGTCTGATGATCACCCTTTTCTCTCTTAACTGGAGGAGCTTGTTGAAATAACTTTCATTATTAAAATAACCTAATTAATAGCAACAAATGGCATTATCTTTAAGAATGTTTATCGAGTAATTCATAGTAGTAGTAGTTGACAAAGAGTTGGTAGGCAAATTTGTTTCTCGGGAATGGAGGGGAAACAGCATAAACTACACAAGCAGTTTTATAACTTTTGTAGGATTTTATTTCTATGACTATCATTGATGTTGATTATAGTTTCTATGGAGAGCTAAGGGTCTTCTTTTAAACTATCAGCATCATTCTCACCTGAGGACGTGAGTCCAAATGATGGTGCACTGGGCCCTGATAACCCAGAAAGTGGGCTAACTCTCTCCCTCTTGGCTTGGGGAACTTTGACCCCATTGCTCAGCCTGAACAGCCCTGGAAGTAGGTTCCAGTAGCTTTGCAGTGACCTCTCACGGGCAAGGTAGTTTGGTTTCCCAAAAACCTTCTGCAAGGTGAATTCAATTATTTGTATAATGTCCCCCACTACTAATCACTGACCCCCCCCCCCCCCCCCCCCCCCCCCCCCCCCCTAACCTGAGCCAGTGCATTTTAATCATGCTGCAAGCTCTTCTATCTCACTATGTTCACTGTATCTTCTCTGGTTTAGGGTGACTGCTCCTTGTGACTCATGTCTAGTAGTTGCTCATTATGGCCTCATTGAAATGTATTTTGATCTTGTATTCTTAAACAATGTCATTAGTGATCATAAATAATGATGATGAAGATCAGTTTAAAAATTGTGCTGGCTATTTTTAGTTGAGATTAGTGATAGTTAATTAGGATGTGCTACCAAATGTTCCAATCATTGGTATTTTGGAGGAAAATGGTTGGCAGAGAATATCCGAAACCTAGATTGAATTGCTTAGCTGCATTGGATAGGATTGCCTTTTTTTTTGTTAATCTCAATTGCATCTGAAGTATCAATCTTTGAAATGGGTCACCTGTTCAATTCATTTGAACATTGTTGGAGAATGGTAACTCATTAATTCAATGTGTTGACTTAGTTTAGTTTGTTGTTACGTGCATAGAGGTACAGTGAAAGGCTTTTGCTGTGTGCTGACCAGTCAGCGGAAAGACAACACATGATTACAATCGAGCCATCCACAGTGACGAGGTACATGTTAAGGGAATAATGTTTAGTGCAAGGTAAAGCCAGTAAAGTCCAATCAAAGATAGTCCAATGAGGTGGATAGTAGTTCAGCACTGCTCTCTAGTTGTGGTAGGATGGTTCAGTTGCCTGATAACAGCTGGGAAGAAGCTGTCCCTGAATCTGGAGGTGTGCGTTTTCACACCACTATACCTATTGCCTGATGGGCAAATCTTTATTACCTGATTGAAAGGAATTTTTGGGTTTAGTATGAGAATGTCCTAATACCTATGTCTAACCAATTTGATAATACTGTAGTATAAAATGGTTTGTTTTAATCTGATTTTCCAGGTTCCGGTACATTATAATGAAGCAGAAGTTTTTGGAGGCCTTGTGTGTCAACAATGCAGTGTCAGCAGATGATGAACCTCAACATGTAAGTACTTGAATCATTGAGTTAGCTGTTTAGTGTTTTGTTCCATATGGTAAGTTAAAATGTTTGACAATTAAATTCATATTAAGCAGAGTACCTGCGTTATCTTAACTTTAAAAGGTGGTTGTGTTAATTAGTTAGTTACTAATAATGTAACTTTAGAGCCTTTTTGAATTCTGTTATTCTCTCGTGAATTTGTCTTTTTGTGATGACAAAGTTCTGTCGTCTTCCACTTGATTAAATGAACCCTGTCATGGATTTAGACAGAAACAAAACCTTCATTCGTGTTGTTGCCACTTCCAGATTCCCTTATTCCATTAGCCTCCTAATTGATCTTCATAAGATAAGTCAATAAATTGTCCAGCCCCCAAATCGTTGAAATTCTCACTGAGGCTTCACTGACCTTCCATTTACACCAATTATAAGATGCTTTTATACCACATTTGAGCAAGTTTTTAATCATTCCTCTACAGATTTATGACTCCAATATTGTGAAGTGTCACATTTATGTATTTATTGTGGCCAGAAGTATATCATGAATTTAAAAAGTTGCTAGTGTTAGGTTGGTTGCTAGGTTGGGTTAATAAGATTTTTTGTTTAACAGATACAAAACAAATAAAAAGTTTAAGTTGATTGTTCAACAAAGACCTTGGAAAAGGTTCAGGGTAATGCTTTCTCAATTTTTGTGCAACAAAGTGAAGATTATACTGGTGTACTAATCTGTCCATCTCATTGATTGTAACTCTTAATTCACATAGCAACAAATGGATTTGATGCTGTTGCCTGGCTTATATGCCTCTGCTTTCTTTTCCCCAGCCTGTGAAAGATCCTTCAGTTTTTAGTGGAGGGTAATTTCAAGGTAGACATTTTATATAGACTGTTACTGAATTATCTTAGCATTTTCCCATTTCTGTTTGAATTTTCTATTAAGAATATTACAACTAACAGTACATTTCTAATTTAATTTTCTAAACTGCTTTGTACTAAAATACATTTGCAATAAAAACATCCCTTATATAGGAAATTCTTTGTTGCAGTTGGAGTACACAATGCAAGAGGCTGTGAAGTGTCTCCATGCATTAGAGGAATATTGCTCCTCCAAGGATGACTACAGCAAACTCTGCCTACTGCTTACCCTTCCTCGGTTAACGAACCATGCAGAGTTTAAGGATTGGAACCCCAGCACTGCTCGTGTTCAGTGCTTTGATGAAGCGTGTATAATGGTGGCAGAGTTCATCCCTGCTGACAGGAAGCTGAGTGAAGCTGGGTTCAAAGCCAGCAATAACAGACTATTTCAACTTATCATTAAAGGTCTACTATACGAGTCGTGTGTAGAATTCTGTCAGAGTAGAGCCACTGGTGAAGAAATCAGCGAGAGTGAAGTGCTGCTTGGAATTGACTTACTCTGTGGAAATGGATGTGATGATCTTGATTTGAGTCTTCTCTCGTGGCTGCAGAATTTGTCACCTAGTACTTTCTCCTGTGCCTTTGAGCAAAAGGTTTTGAATATCCACACAGACAAACTTGTGAAACCCACGAGATCTTCATACACTGATATTTTAACGCCCCTAATTAATAAATTGTCTCCTTATCCATCATCTCCAATGAGGCGCCCACAGTCTGCCGATGCATACATGTCACGTTCCTTGAATCCTGCGTTGGATGGCCTGTCCTATGGATTGACGAGTCAGGAGAAGCGCAATGCCGAATTAGTAAACAGAAATTCTCCCATGTCACATTCCTTTGCTAACTTTCACTATCCTGGCACGCAAAATCTTTCCAGAAGTCTCATGCTGGAAAACACGGACTGTCACAGTATATATGAGGAATCACCAGAGAGGTTAGTTTATTTTTGTATTACTTCAAATGATTTTTAAAATTTGGTGCATGCCATGCATGCCGCATTGTGATATGTTTAGTCCTAGTCCTGAGTTAGGCAAGATGGAAACAAGCTCTTCATTCCAACTTGTATATGCTGACTAAGGTGCCTTCCTGAGCTACTTCCATTTGCCTGCATTTGGCCCATGTCCCTATAAACCTTTTCAATCCATTAGTCTGTTCAAATGTATTTTAAATGTTGTAATTGTACCTGCTTTTACCACTTCCTCTGGCAATTCAATCCATTTACCAACCATCCCTTGTTTGAAAAATTTGCCCCTCAGGTCTTCTTTAAATTTTCCTCCTCACCTTAAATCTACACCCTCTAGTTTTAGGCTCCCCTATTTTGGGGAAAAGACAAGTACCATCTACCTTATCTATGCCCCATATGATTTTATATACTTCTTATAAGGTTAAGGGTTTGTATTAACTCTCCATCACTCCAGGCAAAAACAGCCCCAGACTATGCAGTCACTGCTGTTAACACAAACACTCCTGCCTCGAAAATATGATTGAAGAATATTTTCCACACCCTCTTGCTTAATCACACACTTCCCATAGTATGGCAGCCAGAGCTACACATAGTATAGAGACAGAAGGAACAGCAAATGCTGGTTTACCAAAAGAAGACTGCTGGAGTAACTCAGCGGTTCAGGCAGCATCTGTGGTGGGCATGGATAGGTGATCTTTTAGATCGGAACCCATAGAAACATAGAAATTAGGTGCAGGAGTAGGCCATTCGGCCCTTCGAGCCTGCACCGCCATTCAATATGATCATGGCTGATCACCCAACTCAGTATCCCGTACCTGCCTTCTCTCCATACCCCCTGATCCCCTTAGCCACAAGGGCCACATCTAACTCCCTCTTAAATATAGCCAATGAACTGGCCTCAACTACCCTCTGTCCAGAGAATTCCAGAGATTCACCACTCTCTGTGTGAAAAAAGTTTTTCTCATCTCGGTCCTAAAGGATTTCCCCTTTATCCTTAAGCTGTGTCCCCTTGTTCTGGACTTCCCTAACATCGGGAACAACCTTCCTGCATCTAGCCTGTAAGTTTCTATAAGATCCCCTCTCAATCTTCTAAATTTATCTTCTAAATCTTCTAAAACCCTTCTTCACGCATAGTATTCCAGGTGCCGTATCATCAACAACTTGACAGCTGTACCATAATATCCCTACCCTTACACTCACTATCCCATCTGATGAAGGGCAAGCGTTGCAAAAAATGTTCTTCACCACTTTGTCCCTGTCATTTACTGTATATGTCCTGCTTGGTTTAATTTCCCAAAATACATAACATTGTACTTGTCTGAGATAAATTTTGCCTGCAATTCCTTGGCCTAGTTGATGTAGATCCTGCTGTAACTTTGCTCACTGTCCACCATACCACCAATCTTGATACATAGACAATAGGTGTAGGAGTAGGCCATTCGGCCCTTCGAGTCAGCACCGTCATTCAATGTGATCATGGCTGATCATCCACAATCAGTACCCCGTTCCTGCCTTCTCCCCATACCCCTTGATTACGCTAGCCCTAAGAGCTCTATCTAACTCTTTTGGATGCATCCAGTGAATCGGCTTCCACTGCCTTCTGAGGCAAAGAATTCCACAAATTCACGACACTCTGTGTGAAAAGGTTTTTCCTCATCTCAGTTCTAAATGACCTACCCCTTATTCTTAAACTGTGGCCCCTGGTTCTGACTCCCCCAACATCGGGAATATGTTTCCTGCATCTAGTGTGTCCAATCCCTTAATAACTTTATATGTTTCTATAAGATCCATCTAATCATCCTTCTAAATTCCAGTGAATTCAAGTCCAGTTGCTCCATTCTTTCATCATATGGCTGTGCCGCCATCCCGGGAATTAACCTCGTGAACCTACGCTGTACTCCCTCAACAGCAGGGATGTCATCTGCAAACGTACTAATCATGTCACCAGCATTCTCAATGCAGCGATTTCTGGTAATCGCGTTTTGGAGGAGCAGGAAATGGTAGCAGCATCTTGTGCATTCTGCCCGTAACTGTACATGCTTCATTTTCATGTCAATGTCAACATCAACATTTAGACCACTCTTCTAGATACCTTCTCAATTTAACTTAACTTATAACTTGAAATGATTTGTTCCCTGAAAGTGGCAGCACACGTAGATAGTGGTAAAGAAGGCGTGTGGTATGCTCACCTTTATTGATCGGAGCATTGACTGTAAGGGTCAGGAAGTCTTAGAGACTTTGTATGGTTAGGCTACATTTTGAGTATTGCGTGCAGTCTAGTCACCCCTTTACATGAAGGATGAGGAGGCTTTGGAGAGGATGCATAAGGGCTTTAGTGGAATACCAGCTGCTCTAGGGGGGATTACCAATGAGGAGAGGTTGGGCAAACCATAAGTAAGACCTAATGGAAGAGTATAAAATGATGAGTGCATAAATAGGGTAGACAGATGTTTTGCCCATGGAGGAAATGTCAAAGACTAGAGTGCACAGTTTTAAGATGAAAGTGACAACGATTAAGGAAGATGTACAGAGGGTGGTTGTGTGCCTCAAATATCCTGCCAGCATTGGTGAAGGCAAATACGATAATGATTTTAAATAGATATGCGGGGAATGGAGGGATATGGTGACATCATCAGCTGTCAGGTGAGATTAGTTTATCAAGGCATCATGTTTGGCATGGATATTGTGGGTTGATGGGCCTGTTCCTGTGCTGTACTTTTCTATATTCCATTTGCAGGCAATCTATTCCATGAGAATAATTCTATCTCTTTGTGTTGTATTTTAATGCGGTTTTTGCTTTGCTCAATAAGCTAGTTTTCCCGTTGCATTTCCCCATGCCTCAATAGGACAGAATCCCCAATGCCAAATGTTCAACAGTCTACTGGTACTGATGAAGCTTCAATTCTGGATGAAACATCCCCATGTAATTCAGTAGAAGCAGCATTAAATTCAACTACCCCAAAAGTGGAGAAGAATGAGGTAAGTGTTAAATTGCATGGAAATTGTTTGTTTAATTTTCCATATTATATCTGACTTTGTATTTTCAAAGTTCATTGTGCATTTATATACCTGGAGAGGCTATGCTTGCAATAAAGTATCATACATTATATGTGAGCAAAACAAATTAAGGGTAGTTACACGAATGTTTGGTAGACTGGGGATAAGGGATGTAGGTTAATGCTGTTTAATTAAAGCTGCATTCATTATCACTGTAGGATTTAGAAAGAATATGCCAAGATATTTAAAGATCACTTCCTGTTGGAAGGAATATTTAAGAAAGAACTGTAGATGCTGGAAAATCGAAGGTACACAAAAAGGCTGTAGAAACTCAGCAGCATCTATAGAGCGAAGGAAATAGGCCAACTCGTCCATGCCAACCTAAGTGCCCCAAGCAAATAAGACATATTGTCAGCGCCTGACTCGTATCCCTCTAAAACTCTCCTATCCATGTATGTGTCCAAATGTCTTTTAAATGTTGTTATTACATTTGCCTCAGCTACTTCATCTGGCAATTCATTCCATGTACTCATTACCTTCTGTGCCCAAACTTGCCCTCTGGTTCCTATTAAATCTTTCCCCTCTCACCTTAAACCTATGGCCACTGGTTCTTGATTCCTTTACTTGGAAAAGACTGTGCATTCACCCTATCCATCTCTCTAAGATCATCCCTCAGCCTCCTGCACCCCAAGGAATAAAATCTGCCTGTCCAACCTCTCCCTGTAACTCAGGCTCTCGAGTCTCGACAATTTTCCAATATTCTGCTTTTATGTGGGCATTCCATTGTCCACGGAAGTAAATTGAAATAACACGCTTAACTACTAAATTACAGGCATGTCTTGTAAGAGCTTGTCTTCTGCATGTAAATGCGAAAAACTGTTTTCAGTAGCTTAAGTGCACACTGACGGCGAGTGCTTAAGATAGTTATAGTGCTTGTTATTCCATGTTTCACAGTTTGAATTTATTATGGTCTTCAAATTCATCTAATTAATTGCAAATTTACAATCCCATCCAGTGTTTCCACTTTGAAGGAAATTACCCGTAATTTGGGAAATTCTGGTTGTCTTCAGGTAATTTTAGGGAAATTAAACAATTTCGGGAACTTTCCCGGCCACTGTAAGCCTTCTCCAACTGCGCATGTGCGACTGCTGTCCCGACTGCGCACTCACGGATACCGGGCACACTGATGCACGAGCGGGGAGATCCGAAGGGGTCCAATCAGGCCCGCGGTATGATTTGCGGTAAAAAAAGTATATACCTGTATATTTACGACCATCCCCGCCTGCGCAGTTGGAGGAAGCCCGTCAGCCGCGTCACAATTGACAATGGCGCCGGTGAAGCGGTAGGGACGCCGTCTCCCCGAGCCCGGTATCCGCGCGTACGTGGTTGGGGCGGCAGTCGTACATGCGCAGTTGGAGAAGGCTTACCTGGCTGGGAAATACCATCAAATTCCAGGTAATTTGGAATTCTATTTCAGGAAGAAAAAACATTTGAGGTGTGGAAGCCCAAAATATCAAATAATGTGAAATGTGTTTCAATCCACTAGAACTAAAATTAGGTGAGGCCATTCGTTATTGCCACACTGATCTGACCAAATTATTTTCTCGAATTTTTGATTATCAAATGTACGTTTTCAGGATCATGTTCTATATTTTGTCAAGGAATGTCATATGAATTAGAAGTACAAGCTGTTTGTTGTATACTTGGCCTTCCCATCTTGGTTTCTGGTTCAAAAAAACGTGAAATGGTTGTTTTTGTTTCCAAAGAATGCCACTTAAGAGTGGGTGTCAAGAGCTGGAGTTTTGATAAGCTACAGTGCCCTCCTTAATGTTTGGGACAAAGACCCATCATTTATTTATTTGCCTCTGTAATCCACAGTTTGAGATTTGTAATAAAAATAAATCACATGTGGCTAAAGTGCACATAGTCAGATTTTATTTCAGGCCATTTTTATACATTTTGGTTTCACTATATAGAAATTACAGCTGTGCTTATACAGTCTCCCCATTTCAGGGCACCATAATGTTTGACACATGGCTTCACAGGTGTGTGTGATTGCTCAGGTGTGTTTAAATGCCTCCTTAATGCAGGTATAAGAGAGCTCTCGGCACCTAGTCTTTCCTCCAGTCTTTCCATCAGCTTTGGAAACTTTTATTGCTGTTTATCAACATGAGGACCAAAATTGTGCCAATGAAAGCAAAGAAGCCATCATGAGACTGAGAAACAAGAATAAAACTGTTAGAGACATCAGCCAAACTTTAGGCTTACCAAAATCAACTGTTTGGAACACCATTAAGAAGAAAGAGTGCGCTGGTGAGCTTACTAATCGCAAAGGGACTGGCAGGCCAAGGAAGACCTCCACAGCTGATGACGGAAGAATTCTCTCTATAATAAAGAACAATCCCCAAACACCTGTCCGACAGATCAGAAACACTTTTCAGGAGGCAGGTGTGGATTTGTCAATGACTACTGTACGCAGAAGACTTCATGAGCAGAAATACAGAGGCTACGACTGTGTTGTCTATTGTCTACGCTGCAAGATGCAAACCACTGGTTAGCTGCAAAAATAGGATGGCCAGGTTACAGTTTCCCAAGAAGTACTTAAAAGAGCAACCACAGTTCTGGAAAAAGGTCTTGTGGACAGATCTGACGAAGTTTAACTTATATCAGAGTGATGGCTAGAGCAAAGTATGGGGGAGAGAAGGAACTACCCAAGATCCAAAGCATACAACCCCATCTGTGAAATACGGTGGTGGGGGTGTTATGGCCTGGGCATGTATGGCTGCTGAAGGTACTGGCTCACTTCATTGATGATACAACTGCTGATGGTAGTAGCATAATTAATTCTGAGGTGTTTAGACACATGCTATCTACTCAAGTTCAAACAAATGCCTCAAAACATTGGCTGGCGGTTCATTCTACAGCTAGACAATGATCCCAAACATACTGCTAAAGCAACAAAGGAGTTTTTCAAAGCTAAAAAATTGTCAATTCTGCGGTGGCCAAGTCAATCACCCGATCTGAACCCAATTGAGCATGCCTTTTATATGCTGAAGAGAAAATTGAAGGGGACTAGCCCCCAACACAAACATAAGCTAAAGATGGCTGCCATACAGGCCTGGCAGAGCATCATCAGAGAAGACACCCAGCAACTGGTGATGTCCATGAATCGCAGACTTCAAGCAGTCATTGCATACAAAGGATATGCAACAAAATACTAAACATTACTATTTTCATTTAATGACATTGCTGTGTCCCAAACATTATGGTGCCCTGAAATGGGGGTGTGGGGGGGGACTATGTATAAACACTGCTGTAATTTCTACATGGTGTAACCAAAATGTATAAAAATGTGACAATGTGCACTTTAACCACATGTGATTTTTTTTTTTCTATTACAAATCTCAAATTGTGGAGTACAGAGACAAATAAATAAATGATGGGTCTTTGTCCCAAACATTATGGAGGGCACTGTTTATCTAAATGCTTAGTCATAAAATCAAATTAACATAATGTTAGGGTTGTATGACTTAGAATAACATTGCCAGCGTCTTTCATTGTGTGGGTGTGATTTAAAAAAAATGTTGTAGCTTACATTGAAATTGATCATGAGCTTTCTGCAATTTGAGAGAAGGGACAGACTGGGATGGTCTGTGGTTGTGTTCTTAATGTGTTCTGGCTATGTTGCTGTTGATTGCTTTCTTCAGTCACCTGGAGCTGTACTGAAACTTTATGATAACCTGAGCTGGAGTTCAATAATAAATCCACCTTGAAGATGGTGGTGCACTTATTGATCCTTTGACTGTCTCAAGCTCTTTAATCTTGTATAGCGGGTCTTTTAATTCTGTTTTGAAGATAAAGATTCTTCACCATATTTTAAAAAACAGAAGTTTGCTTAAATAATTGAATGATCCTGTTCTTTTGCGGTTTGAATTATGGAGATTTTGGGGATTGCAGAGCAGAATTAGCAGTGGTCTTACCATGTGGTTAAAATATGAAGCTAGAAGATACATTTCTTGACAACAGTTGTGCAGCTCAGCAGAACATTAACATAAATATGCTGATTTGACAGAAATGGAAAACAGAAAAGTTCAAATGATACTGAGTGTTATAATAAATGCAAATAGTTTTAGATCTCATGTTGTTTAATCTCAGCTGAAGGAATCTACAGATCAATTTCAGGAATACTATCGACAGCGGATGCGCTACCAACAGCATCTGGAGCAAAAGGAGCAACAAAAGCAACTGTACCAGCAGATGTTACTGGAAGGGGGAGTCAATGAGGAAGGTGGAGCAGCTCAGCAACAGAACCTCACAGAGCAGTTCCTCAGCAGGCAAGTTTCCACTCTGGTACAAACATGCCTTCATTAGCATTTTTCTTGCCCTCCTAAAAGTAATTGTTCACACATCACCCACCCACCTTTCTGTCCTGGGCCTCCTTCATTGTCAGAGTGAGGCCCATCGCAAATTGGAGGAACAACACCTCATATTTTCCCTAACTTCGGCTTCCCTAACTCCGACCAGACTGACTGTTTGATCTCCGTTTGCTTTGTTGTCACCTTCTAGCTAATATTTATCTATTCTGCACTTTCCTTAAGCCTGATCTCTTTTGATGTCTTGTTTTCACACCTCACACTTCCTTATCTCTCTGCCTCCCTCTCCCCTGACTCTCAGTCCAAAGAAGGGTCTGGGCCTGAAACATCACCCATTCCTTCTATCCATAGATGCTGTCTGACCCGCTGAGTTACTCCAGCATTTTATGTCTATTGTCATTGTCAGTGTATAGTACCAGTATCTGCAGTTCCTTCCTGCAGATACGTATCTTGTACCATGTTTTCCTGGTAATATTTTGTGAACCTGTTTTTACCGAGCCAGATCTGAAATTTATGCTTTGATTTTTGTTTTAAATAGATCGATGCAAAAATTGGAAGAATTAAATTTAGGAATGGAGAATGGGAGCACAGAGGCACTGTCTCCTAATCAACAGTGCAATGGAAACCAGTCAACTGTACAAAATGATTCTTCATCGCCTGATTTTATAACGCCTCTTGAAGTTCAACAACAAAATTCAGAAGTAACAGATGGCACAAGTACTCCAACGAAACCCAACACTGGAAATGTGTTCCCATATTCTGAAACATCTTCATTCTTTTCTATGCACAAGTAAGACATTTGTGTGTATTAATTGAAATTATGTAGTGGTAGCTTTTATTAGAAGTCTCATAGTTCCCTATAATTGCAATGCACTGGAGAATTTGTATGAAGCATGTGGAACAAATTTTTTAGACTTGGCCAGATACTAAGGCAGTGCTTCCAATATTGTAAATTGAGAGGATTTGCATGATGGCAAATTCAATATTAATAGTTTTTTTTCTCAATCATTTTGATATAACCAGTAATGTTATGAGCATAGTATTATAACTAATTATACAAATCTTGGTTCCAAACTAACTGACATAAAATGCTGCCTCAACTGAAACAATTTGCATTTACATCACAATCACCCTTAAAGATCATGTTTTTTTTTAATTTAAAGTATGGAATCCTAAATATAAAATAACTGCTGGGCAATGGGGTGGAGGAGATGGAGAGCTCAGGACTGTCCCCAATCCCAGTCAATGTTCCCCATTCTGTCTCTTTTTGCCTATCCTGTTGCTGATACCAAGTCAAATTTGAAATTAATGCTGGAAAATGACTGGTACACAAAAAAGCTGGAGAAACTCAGCGGGTGCAGCAGCATCTATGGAGCGAAGGAAATAGGCAACGTTTCGGGCCGAAACCCTTCGTCTGAAGAAGGGTTTCGGCCCGAAACGTTGCCTATTTCGTTCGCTCCATAGATGCTGCTGCACCCGCTGAGTTTCTCCAGCTTTTTTTGTGTACCTTCGATTCTCCAGCATCTGCAGTTCCTTCTTAAACACTGGAAAATGACTATCCATTTCCGGGTCAAGTCCCTTGTTTGCTTCCAGGCTGTTTTCTAGTGATGATGGTGATACTGAGTTAGTCTAGCCTGGCACAATGTGGCATGATTCGACCCAAACCAGGATATTCTGCCACAACGTAGCATAGAGGTTGGGATGTCATGTTACAATTGTACAAGACATAAAGTATTGTGTTCAGTTCTGGTCACCCTGTTATAGGAAAGTTATGGTTAAGTTGGAAAGGATGCAGAGAAGGTTTACGAGAATGTTGCCAGAATTCGAGGGCCTGAGCTACAGGGAGAGGTTGAGCAGGCCAGGGCTCTATTCCCTGGAGTGCAGCAGGCTGATTAGTGATCTTATTGAAGTGTATAATATCATGACAAACATTGGGTAAATGCACAGGGTCTTTTACCCAGAGTAGGGGGATCAAGAACCGGAGGACTTGGTTTAAGGTGAGGGTGAGGATGGGAGGGGAGAATTTAATAGGAACCTGAGAGAACCTCTGTACACAAAGATTGGTAGGTATATGGAATGAGCTGCTAGAGGAGGTACTTGAGGCTGATTCAGTCACACCATTTAAAAAAAACATTGGGACTAGTGTAGATGAAGCATGTTGGTCAGTGTGGGCAAGTTGGACCGAAGAGTTGATTTCCACTCCGTATGATTCTATGACTCTGTATGACTCTGTTGGATGGGCTCCAAATTTAACCATGAACTTGAAGAGTGATCGTGATGTACTGACAGAGCTGAAGCAGCATTTTAAGTCAGTTGGTTTGGAACCAAGATTTTTTTTAATTAGTTATCTTCATAATTATATTAGTTATGTCACACAACCAGTTAATAGTGCGGTTATCTAAATCTTTCCATTTTTTTTCCTACAGGGGAGATTGTACTGCTTCAACAGATCTTGCAATAACCCCACCAAGAGCAGAAAACCTGAGCGGAAATAGCACAAAGCATGAAGAGGTGTGGTTCATTTGTGCAACTTTCTCCATGATCGAATTAGTGTCTGCTTCATATTGTGAGAGATCAAAAATTCCCTTGCATTCAGAATGAAAGCAATTATGTTTAATTGTAATCCAAAAACAACCCTTTTTTTTTTTTTTTTTGTAAACGATCTATGTAGCTTTAGAAAAAAATGTTCCCCCCCTCGGTCCCCCCCCCCCCCCCCCCCCCCTTCTATTTGACAACTCTTGTTTCGTATTGGTATTTTTTTGACCTAAGAAATTTTAACATTTCTTTCCTGAGCCTTTATAACAAGATATTATTTTTTTGCTTGAGTATTCTTTCTCTTGTCCTCCCCTTCTCCCCGCTCTTACATTCCTTCCTCTTGGTTCACAATTTGTAACTCTTCAATCCATCTGTCTCACGCCTCCTGCTATTATCTGTTCCAATCATCCAGCTATCTAAAACAAATACTCACCTGTGTCCACCTATTATTTGTCATGCTTTGACCTGCCTCTCTCTTCTACCTTTCTTCACCCCCACTCCACAACCATTCTTCAAGAAGGATCCCCACCTGAATCGTCACCGATCCATGTTCTCCAGAGATGCCATTTGACTTGCTGAGATACTCCAGCACTTGGTGTCCATGTTTCTGCATTTTACCATACTTCATCCCTCACTTTAAATTTTCGTGCAATGTCTTATGCTGCCTTTTTTAAAAAATTGATTTTCCCCTTGTGTTACAGAAGTCAACTTTATTTTTTACCAATTTTGACTTTGGAATTCTCTTAAGTATGCTTACTACCTTGCATGTTCCTTGCTGATTTAAAAAAGTCCACACCGTGGGCTTTTCTGTGACCAAATAGCTCAGTTTGATGGCATTCTAAATGAATTAAGCTGTCAGAGGGGATAGAAGCCTTCCCTCTGTTCATGACCATGCAAACCCCACTCGATATACTCATCAGTCAAGGAATAGTGAAGCACATGTATGTTAGTGAATTGTTGAGTACTTTCTCCATAAGCAAGTTTATTTCCTACTTCCTCGTCAACTGCATTTGGTAAGCCTGATGTGGTCTCCTTTACATTGCTGAGACCAAGCTGAATCCTGGGCCTCCTCCATTGCCAGAGTGAGGCCACATACAAACTGGGGGAATAGCACCTCGTATTCTGCTTGGGTAGCTTACAACCAAACGGTATGAACATTGAATTCTCCAGTTTTATGTAGTTTCCACCCCTGCTCTTTTTTCCTCCCTCCCCCCTCTCTTCCCTGTGCCCCACCTGGATGCACACCTATTTCTCTCGGTAACCTGCCCTCTCTTTCCCCTTCCACCATCCCTTCCTCTGCTACTCCAGCACTTTGTGGTTTTTGCTGAAGATTCCAGTATCCACAGTTCCTGACCCTTCAGTTTCTAGTTTTGTGTATGTGTGAGATATTCTTGAATAGGTTGAGATCAAACGTTGAATTATCTATGAAATCAAAACTCACTGATCCAAGAAGCAGTCAAAACCCTAAAAGCACTGTCACTAATTTTCAAATACATACATCTTGTATTTTAATTAATCTGATGTAAAACTGTGTTTTATATATTATGTAGATTGTTTATCTTTAAAGCTATAATGTGAATTTTTGTTTTTATTGCATGAACAGGAAGATAAATCCAAAAAGCAATTTATTGCCATTAATACTCTTGAAGATACTCAAGCCATAAGAGCTGTGGCGTTCCATCCAAGTGGAAAACTCTATGCAGTTGGTTCAAATACCAAAACCTTGCGAGTTTGTGCATACCCTGATGTTATAGACCCACGGTAACAACCAACACAATAATTAATCTTGTGATTTTGCTTTATTCCTGATCAACTGTTGATGTCAATGACTTGACATACTGCCACGCTTGCTCTGTTTGTCCCATGCACTCAAGCCTATTTACAATCTAATTACATTATTGTTTTTAAAAAAACTGTATTTTGAGCTTTAAGATTTTTTGTGAGGCAATCTCCAATTCAATTTTTATATACTGGGCTTTATTTACCTATTAGCAAAATTATCTACAAATAAATACTGAATTGAATTGAATCCTTTATTTGTCATTCAGACCTTTCGGTCTGAACGAAATGTCGTTGCCTGCAGCCATACATGTAATAATAAACAACACAATAAACACAAATTAACATCCACCACAGTGAGTTCACCAAGCGCCTCCTCACTGTGATGGAGGCAAAAGTCCTAGGGTTACTGTCTCTTCCCTCCTCGTCTCCCTCTGCGCTGAGATGATACCCCACCGGGCGATGGTAAGTCAGTCCCGCGGTTCCAGCTCCGCGGCCCGGGGGTGGTCGAAGCTGCCGCCCTCCAGTCCAGCGGACGCAGCTGTTGCCACGGGAGCTCCGGAAAACAGGCACCAGCCTGCGACTTGCGAGCTCCTGACGATGCCGTCCACTGGCCCGCGGCCGAGCCCCGGATTCAGGTCACCGCCGCCAGAACGCCGCCTCAGCCACCAGAGCACCGTCTCCGCCCCGCACCGGGCCGCCCACACGGGAGCGTCTCAGCCCCGCACCGGGCTGCCCCCACGGGAGCACCTTCCAGACGGGAGCTGGGCCGCCCACACGGGAGCGCCATCTAGCCGGGAGCCGGGCCGCCCACACGGGAGTGACTCAGCCCCGCGCCGTCCGCCCTCACCGGAGCGCCGAGTCGTGCCGTTGCCCGAACGCCGCCGCAGCTCGAAGACGGCCAGCCTCGCGTTGGTAAGTCCTGGCTGGCTCTACCTCCGGAGCCTCGAGGTCGGTCGCAGGTTGGAGGCCGCCAGCTCTGCCATTGGGCCTCAGCTCAGACAGGGGAAGAGAAGGGGGATATGACAAGAAAGTCGCATTCCCCCAAAGGGAGAGACAGAAAGCCCTGTTTCAGCCCCCCCCCCACACATAACACAACCTAATAACCAAAAGTTTAACTGAACAAGACAAAAAAAACAACACAAAAAAAGTAAAAACAGACAGACTGCAGGCGAGCCGCAGCAGTTTCACAGCGCCGCCACTTCCGGAATCCCTCCCTATTGTGTTCTAATTTTCCTGGGTATTAAACATCGTTTTTAGCCTATTATCTTGCTAGAGATAAGCGTAATAGAACTAATTTACAAAATTTAAACGTGAAGTCAATTAGTTTTTTGTGGGAAGACAGAATTGTTATGTTAGTATCTGTCACTTAATCTTGTTTTTAAAACCATCTTCCTGCTTTTATCCCCATGAATGTTCCCACCTTTTGTAGTGCATACAGTTCACCTGAGCAACCTGTAGTTAAGTTTAAAAGGAACAAGCACCACAAAGGATCGATTTATTGTGTGGCTTGGAGTAAGTGTGGACAACTGTTGGCAACTGGATCGAATGATAAATATGTGAAAGTGCTGCCATTTAGTGCAGAGACCTGCAATGCTACAGGTACGTTGGAGCGCTATTTTGTGTGATTGATATGGTTTTTTAGATTGGGAATGAAAATACCCTTGACTAATTATATCCTTTCATGTTAACAAGGTTTAATTTGATATTTGAGTTCATTGCTAATTTTCAAAATTAAAAGCCAAAGTTTTAATGTGCAAAATCTGCAACCAAATTGAAATAACAAAGACATACAGAAACAAGGAATTGCAGATGCTGGTTTATAAATTAAAAAAAGACACAAAGTTTGGAGTAACTCAGCAGGTCAGGCAGCATCCCTAGACAAAAGATAGATATAAAAAGCTGGAGTAACTCAGCAGGTCAGACAGCATCTCTGGAGAAAAGGAATAGCTGATGTTTCGGGTCGAGTCCCTTCTTCAGACCTTATAAGCATCCCTAGACAACTCGGATTGGTGACATTTCAGGTTAGGATCCTTCCACTTTGTGTGTTTGTTGTTAAACAAAGACAAATATTTGACTTCCTTTCGCTTATATTCCAGTGAGATGAGCGGGGAGCTGGGCTGGAGGGGAGAGAGGGGTCACACACAAACCATAATCTGCTGCTGCCTACACTGGTGTATCGTGTCTACCGTGGGGAAACTTTAACTCAGCGGGCAGACAGCAGCATATTGTCAATTATAATAACCCTCCCGCGCAATATACCCTCACCTCTTTTATGGATGGGATTTAGTTCCCCTTGGGACTGTGGGGCCGCCCTCGGTGAAAATAACTTTATGCAAAGATGGGGAAATTGTCTCTGAGGCAACAAGTCTCAGAGCTGTATTACTTTAATTTTAACATCAGCAGACATTTGCCCCCAACTGGGATGTTGTGCTTACCAAGAGATGCGTAGACTATTTTCTAAATGGGGTGAGAATCCAGAAAATGGTGGTGCAAAGGGACTTGGGAGTGCTGGTGCAGGATTCCCAAAGAGTTGAAACGGCAAGTCGAATCGATAGTAAAGCAAGCAAACTCAATGCTAGCATTTATTTCAAGGGGTATATTTTATATCCCTTGAAGCAGTGATGTAATATTGAGACTCTATAAGGCGCTGGTCAGGCCACATTTGAAATATTGTGAGCAATTTTGAGCACGATATCTGAGGAAGGATGTGCTGGCTCTGGAGAGAGAGGGTCCAGAGGAGGTTTACAAGAATGATTCCAGGGATGAGTGGATTAACCCATGAGGAGCGTTTGTCGGCACTGGGCCTGTACTCGCTGGAGATATTTGAGTTCATTGCTAATTTTCAGAAGAATTGAAATGAGGGTTTATAAATAAAAAAAGACACAAAGTTTGGAGTAACACAGCAGGTCAGGCAGCATCCCTAGACAAAAGATAGATATAAAAAGCTGGAGTAACTCAGTAGGTCAGACAGCATCTCTGGAGAAAAGGAATAGCTGATGTTTCGTCTTTGGACTGAACTCATTGAAACATACAGAATAGTGGAAGGCTTGGATAGAGTGGATGTGGAGAGGATGTTCCCACTAGTGGGAGAGTCTAGGATTAGAGGTCATAGCTTTCTCAGAATGGGAAAAAAACAAGTCTCAGAGCTGTATTCTTGTAGGAGGGACTGGATGTTGTACCAAGAGAGGAATTTCTTTAGTAGCAAAGGGACTTGGGAGTGCTGGTGCAGAATTCCCAAAGAGTTGAAACGGGTGAATCTTTGGAATTCATTTTTTGCACAGAATCTGAGGAAGGATGTGTGGGGACCAAGTCAGAGGAGTTTACAAGAATGATATATTTTAACCCAGGCACTGGGAGATAGACTCGCTGGAGTTCAGAAGAATGAGGGGGAACTCATTGAAACATACAGAATAGTGGAAGGCTTGGATAGAGTGGATGTGGAGAGGATGTTCCCACTAGTGGGAGAATCTAGGATTAGAGGTCATAGCCTCAGAATTAAAAGACGTTCTTGTAGGAGGGAGATGTGGAGGAATTTCTTTAGTAGAGTGTGGTGAATCTTTGGAATTCTTTGCCACAGAAGGCTGTGGATAACAAGTCAGTGGATATATTTAAGGCAGAGATAGATAGATTCTTGATTAGTACAGGTGTCAGGAGTTGTGGGGGGAAGACAGGAGAATGGGGTTCGGAGGGAGAGATAGATCAGCCATGATTGAATAGAGTAGACTTGATGGGCCAAATTCTACTCCTATTCCTTATGACCTTATGCTGTAAATTAATCCCATCCTATGCTTATCCCATTCTGGCTGTAGGTCAGGAGACTAGTCTATGTCATATTACCTTAGCTGTGGTCTGCCCAAGAGTTGATTTCCATCTTGCTGTAGGCTGATAGTATGCAGGACTCTAGTGGATCAGCCATGGTTTTTAATATTGGCAGTTTCCAAAAAACTGGAAGATCCGCTAGAGTCCTGCATTTATTTTAGACACTTGCAAATATGCTATTTAATAATGGACTTGTACATTGGTGCTCAGGAGCGAATGATGCCTAATAGTCAATAGTCTGAAGAAGGGTTTCGGCATGAAACGTCGCCTATTTTCTTCGCTCCATAGATGCTGCTGCACCCGCTGAGTTTCTCCAGCAATTTTGTGTACCAGCCAATAGTGACTATTGGCCAAATGAGTGTTCGCATTCTCTCATGGTCTCTTCCCCACACCAACTCTTTTCATTAGTTGTATGATCATTTGAGCGTCTGTGGTAACCTGTCCGGGTGCTGGTGATGCCCCTGCAGTTAAAGCATGTGCATTCACCAGTCTGTCCATTACATGATGATGCACTGCTACAGCTTCCTCAGTTGCAAGGTTAAGAGGAGGAGTAGAGTAGCCAGTGTCTTGGTTCCAGAGATAGACACAAAAAGCTGGAGTAACTCAGCGGGTCAGACAGCATCTCTGGAGAAAAGGAATTGGAGACCCTTTTGGTCGAGACCCTTCTACAGACCCCGGTTTAAACCAGCATCTGCAGTTCTTTCCTACACATCATTGGCCCAGCCTACCTTCATGAATCATCCTGGCAAGAGACGAGTGGGACGTTTGTGTCTGTGACCTTTGAGGCTTTGTGTGCTTGTTTAAAAATGTTTAGAACTTCAGACAAGTTTTGTACAAAAAGTCTTAGATATGATATATATACAAGTCATTTACAAGATATGTTGGGGGAGTCCAGAACCAAGGGCCACAGTTTAAAAATAAGGGGAGGCCATTTAGAACGGAAATGAGCAAAAACATTTTCACCCAGAGAGTTATGAATCTGTGGAATTCTCTGCCTTAGAAGGCAGCGGAGGCTAATTCTCTGGATACTTTCAAGAAAGAGTTAGATAGAGCTCTTAAAGAGAGCGGAGTCAAAAGATATGGGGAGAAGGCAGGAACGGGGTACTGATTGTGGATGATCGACCATGATCACACTGAATGGTAGTGCTGGCTCGAAGGGCCGAATGGCCTACTCCTGCACCTATTGTCTATACATGTAAACTATACATTTTTTTAATTCCTGGACACTTTTGTTTATTTCATGTTATCTTTTATTGTACCTTGAATAATGCTTCAGTTAGAGCAATGTAGAAAAATAATCTTTTTTTTTTCAAAGACCTAAGTAGCAATTGTTGTAGTGAATGCACCATTGAAACATCCAAAATCCAAGACTCAAGTGTTTTATTGTCAAGTGTACCAAAACACAATAATTAATTTTTTACTTGCAGTAGCACAACAGGTTTGTAAACGCAGTACTCAATAAAAAAAATAAAAAGAGAAGCTCAATAAATTAAAAAAAAACCCGATATAGTGCCAAACAGAATAAAGCCTGGACCCTGGTGTAACCAAGGCAGGTTAGAGTTGGAGTTTGTAGTATTCAATAGCTTGATGGCTGTTGGGTAGAAGCTGTTCCTGAACATGGACGTTAGTTTTCAGACTTTTCTATGTCCCTGAAGGCAGGAGTGAAATGATAGCGAGGCTAGGGTGGTGAGACCCGGTTGATGCTAGCGGCCTTTATGAGCCGGCATCTGTAGATCCCTTCGATGGTGGGGAGGTCAGTACACATGATGGACCACAGCTTTAGTACATCACGTCATGCACTACTTTCAAATGTTGGATCTGATGTGTTCATGAGTCTGGAGTGTGCCCTCACTTTAATTGCTCAGAGGTTGTGATAGCAAAATGATGCTCTCCATGATAGTTGCCTCCCTTTAAATTAGCTTCTGCAATATAAGAATTACAGCCGTGAGATTTTCCTGTCCTTTCCATTGTGGGAATAATCAACTTGCAGTTTCACTAATCCTCATATTGGATCGTTCTGGAAGAATACCTGGAGTTGTAATTTCCGTGAGTGTAGTCAAAGTGCTCAGACCAGTTAATTTACCATTATATTTTGACATGATGGTTGCAGCAAATTGCAAAATTAAAGCTAGTAAATCTATCAGAAAATGCCAGATACACTTTGAGTGGAGGAATATCTGTGGAAAGTGAGTCTATTTCAGACTGAAGACCCTTTATTTTAACAAATCACATAGTTGTGCCTTTATTGCTGGAGTTGTTTAAAATCTAAACTGTCGTGTGTCTTCCCCACAGGTCCCGACTTGGAGTTCAGCATGCATGATGGTACAATTCGTGATCTTGCTTTTATGGAGGGCCCAGAAAGTGGAGGGGCAATCTTAATCAGTGCCGGTGCTGGAGATTGTAATATTTACACAACAGATTGTCAGAGGGGCCAGGGATTGCACGCACTCAGTGGACACACTGGTATGAAATAAACTGAAAACATCTTGAGCTTGATATTGCCTTCATAGCTAGAAAGCATGTGCAGAGAATTATGGAAAAGGCGGCATTTATAATCAGACAAATGACATAGTTGATAAGTGTACATATATTGCAATGGTTAATGCGTTATTTAACGCAACACCAATGTACCAGACCTAGTGGAGCATGGTCAGCATGAAGCATGGTTGGCCTGAAGAGGCCTGTTTCCTTGCTGTGTGATTCTATGAGTCTGTAACTAATGTGCCCATTGGGCCTGTGCTCCCTTCTTTTAGGATTCTAGTGTCCAAACCATCTGGGCCAGGGTTCCTATCAGCCTTTGGATTTATTATTGTAAATGCCGGGCTAAGTAGAGTGAAGGATTAGTTTTAATAAGATCATTCAAAATCATATTCTTGCACTTTATACTTGGGGAGGATGGATGATTGCTTCTGGCTCACAAGACAAGACTGTAAGATTCTGGGATTTGAGAGTACCAAGTTGTGTTCGTGTTGTTGGGACAGCATTTCATGAAAGAGGAAATTTGTGTTAAAAATATATCTGTGTTCATCTGAAAGGTGCTGTTTCAAATCTAATGTTTTTACAGAGTGATTTAATATGGTACTGTCAAAGATGCAGAAGATTGTAGTTTTGGATGGAGCCTGGAGAATTAATAAACTTTTTCAAGTTACAATAATATTTGAACGGACAGGATGATTGTCCCGCTAACCCAGAGACCTAAATGAAATAAATTCCTGCAAAGAACTCTTCATCTTCGCTGTGTTCCAACAAGCAAAAATCCAACGAGTAAAAGCACGGTGGTGCAGCGGTAGAGTTGCTGCCTTACAGCGAATGCAGTGCCGGAGACCCGGGTTTGATCCCGACCACGGGTGCTGTCTGTACAGAGGTTGTACGTTCTCCTTGTGACCTGCATGGGTTTTCTCCGATATCTTCGGTTTCCTCCCACATTCCAAAGACGCACAGGTATATAGGTTAATTGGCTTGGTAAATGTAAAAATGGTCCCTAGTGGGTGTAGGGTGGCGTGAATGTGCGGGGGTCGCTGGTCGGCGCGGACTCGTTGGGCCGAAGGGCCTGTTTCGCCGCTGTATCTCTAACCTAAACTATATGATGAATCATAAACTACAATGGTAGACATTGGTTTGTTCTCAGACAGAATAAGCAATTTTATTCCACAAACATTGACAAGGCACATGCTCTGCTTTTACCACTTTGGTTACTTGTGTTAATTTTTATCCATCTCCTTACATGTACTCACATAAAACATGACTATTGCCTGAATGGTTTTTGAATTTGTGGATTTTAGTTTTAATTTAGAAATGCAGCTCGGAAACGGCCCATTCGGCCCACTGAGTCCGCACCGACCAGCGATCCCCGCACATTAACACTGCCCTACACACTATAGTCAAATCAAGAGTTTTATTGTCATGTTTCCCAGATAGGACAATGAAATTCTTACTTGCTGCAGCACAACAGAATATGTAAACATAAAACAGAACATGAGATAAAAGTACAATGTGTCTATATATCATAGTCCACATATACACAATAAATAAACAGATAAAGTGCAATAGTAATAATAGACTGTTATTGTTCAGAGCTTGTTTGATGTTGTGTTTAATAGCCTGATGGCTGTGGGGAAGAAGCTGTTCTTGAACCTGGATGTTCCAGATTTCAGGCTCCTGTACCTTCTTCCTGATGGCAACAGAGGGATGAGTGTGTGGCCAGGATGGTGTGGGTCTTTGACGATATTGGCAGCTTTTTTGAGGCAGCGACTGTGATAGATCCCCCTCGATGGTGGGAAGGTCAGTGCTGATGATGGACTGGGCAGTGGTTACAACTTTCTGCATTTATTTTCCCGCTCCTGGACGTTCAAGTTGCCGAACCAAGTCACGATGCAACCGGTCAGCATGCTCACTACTGTGCACCTGTAGAAGTTCGAGAGAGTCCTCCTTGACATACCGACTCTCTGTAATCTTCTCGGGAAGTAGAAGCGATGATGTGCCTTTATTATTGTATCAGTGTGCTGGGACCAGGAAAGATCTTTGGAAATATGCACGCCCAGGAATTTGAAGTTTTTGACCCCTTCCACCATCGACCCGTTGATATAAACGGGATTGTGGGTCCCTATCCTACCCCTTCCAAAGCCCACAATCAGTTCCTTGGTTTTGCTGGTGTTGAGAGCCAGGTTATTGTGCTGGCACCATTTGGTCAATCGGTTGATCTCGCTTCTATACTCTGACTCATCACCATCAGTGATTCGTCCCACAACAGTAGTGTCGTCGGCAAACTTGATGATGGAGTTCGCACTGTGTCCGGCTACGCAGTCATGAGTATAGAGTGAGTACAGCAGGGGGCTGAGCATGCAGCCTTGAGGTGCTCCCGTGCTGATTGTTATCGAGGATGACACGTTTCCACCAATACGGACAGACAGTGGTCTGTGGATGAAGAAGTCGAGGATCCAATTGCAGAGGGATGCGCAGAGACCCAGTTCTGAGAGCTTGGTAACCTGCTTGGAGGGGATGATGGTATTAAATGCCGAGCTGTAGTCTATGAACAACAGCCTGACATACGAGATTTTGTTGTCCAAGTGGTCCAGAGTGGAGTGGAGAGCCAGTGAGATCACATCCACCGTTGACCTGTTGTGGCGTTAAGCGAACTGCAGAGGGTCGAGGTTCTTGTTGAGGTAGGAGTTGATATGCCCCATAATAAACCTCTCAAAGCACTTCATCACCACAGGCGTTAGTGCCACGGGTCGATAGTCGTTGAGGCACATGACCTTGCTCTTCTTGGGCACCTTGATGCCCCTTTAAAGCAGGTGGGAACCTCAGACCTCAGAAGTGAGAGGTTGAAAATGTCCGTTAAAAACTCCAGCCAGTTGGTCCGCACAGGTTTTCAGAGCACGACTGGGTATGACATCAGGTCCAGGCGCTTTCCGAGGGTTCACCCCTCTGAAGGATCTTCTAACGTCGGCCTCTGTGACTGTGACTGAAATACCATCACAGCGAATGGGGGCTCGGGAAGGTACATCAGTATTCTCTCTATCAAAGCGTGCGTAAAACGCATTGAGCTCGTCGAGGAGTGATGTTTCGCCGACATTTGAGCTGCCTCCTGATTTTGCCTTGTAGGAGGTGATTGCATTCAATCCCAGCCACAGCTGCCGAACATCCGTCTCATCCTCCAGTTTGGAGCAGGAGTCCCTTTTGGCCTTTTTGATGGCCTTACCAAGGTTGTATCTGGACTTCTTGTAGACCTCTGCATCTCCAGACCTGAATACCCGGGATCTGGTCTTCAGAAGAGTGCGGATCTCATGGTTCATCCAAGGCTTCTGGTTAGGAAACACTCGGAAGTTTGTTGTTGGGACGTAGTCCTCCGCACATTTCCTAATGAAGTCTGTAACGTGTGGCGTATTCAGTCGGCTCTGTTGCCTGAACATTGCCCAGTCTACAGACTCCAAGCAGTCCTGGAGTTGTTCCTCTGCCTCCCCCGACCCGTTCTGTACAGACCTCACCTGTAGGCAGGAAGCTCTTTAATTGCTGCCTGTAGGCATGAAGAAGCAGCATTTACCGAAGTGAGGGCGAGGGATAGAGGGATAGGCATTCTTGATGGTTGTGTAGCAGTGGTCGAGGGTGTTTGGTCCTCTGGTGCTGCAGGAGACGTTGGTGGAAGTTGGGGAGCAATTTCTTCAGGTTGGCTCTGTTGAAATCCCCGGCAATGGTGGTAAATGCCTTGGGGTATGTCTGGTGCTTGTTGACCACAACGTGCAGCTCCTCCAGTGCCAGACGGACGTCTGCCTGGGGTGGGATGTAAACCGCGGTCAGGATGATGGAGGTGAATTCCCTCGGTAGGTAGAAAGGACGGCACTTCACCGCCAGATGTTCGAGGTATGGAGAGCAGGAGTTAGACAGGACTGCCACATCTGAGCACCACGCAGAGTTGACCATGAGGCAGACCTCTCCCTTTCCCAGATGCCAGTGTACGGTCCATGCGATGGATGGAGAACCCTTCAGGCTGGACCGCTGAGTCTGGGGAGCTGGGGGTGAGCCATGTCTCTGTGAAACAGAACACAGAGCATTCCCTCCGCTCCCTTTGGTAAAGCAGTCTTGCCCTTAAGTCCTCCACTTTATTTTCTAGTGATTGTACGTTGGTCAGTAGGATGGTAGGGAGAGGGGGCCGAAGTCCCTTGCGCTTCAGTCTTACTTGTAGCCCTGATGACGACCACATATCCGTACTCCATGAAGGCCTCCTCGGTGTTTATAGGTACAGTACTTGCGAGTTTCCGCGAGGTCGGGGATTCCCCTGCGATCGGGAATTCCCTTACAGTCGGCACCTCCAGCTCCATTGCTGCTGGGAGATCCTGCCCGATGGCCTCGATTCCGGACTCCCCGGTGTTTACAGGTATACTAGAGACAATTTCAACATACACCAAGCCAATTAACTTACAAATGTGTACGTCTTTGGAGTGTGGGAGGAAATCGAACTCAGAGAAAACCCACGCGGTCACAGGGAGAACGTACAAACTCCATACAGACAGCACCCATAGTCAGGATCGATCCCATGTCACTGGCACTGCAAGCACTGTAAGGCAGCAACTTTACCGCTGCTCCATTGTGCCACCTATATCATAAAAGTTATTTTACTACTTTTTTTTAGAAAATAAAAATAAATGGCCCCATAAAATTATAAATAACTGAAAATTATAGCATAAATAACCCATATCTGGTATTCTAAAGTTGCTATATTATCCCTGGAATGAAGTATGACTAATATTGCGTACTCTGCTTTTAGTAATTATCACTCCACGTAAAATTAGATAAACATAGAAGCAGGAGGAGGCCATTTGGCCCTTCGAGCCTGCACCGCCATTCATTGTGATCGTGGCTGATCATCCACAATAAGTAACCCGTGCCTGCCTTCTCCCCATATCCTTTGATTCCGCTAGCCCTTAGAGCTTGATAAACTCGATAATCCCATGTTATTACATAGATAGAAACATAGAAATTAGGTGCAGGAGTAGGCCATTCGGCCCTTCGAGCCTGCACCGCCATTCAATATGATCATGGCTGATCATCCAACTCAGTATCCCGTACCTGCCTTCTCTCCATACCCCCTGATCCCCTTAGCCACAAGGGCCACATCTAACTCCCTCTTAAATATAGCCAATGAACTGGCCTCAACTACCCTCTGTGGCAGAGAGTTCCAGAGATTCACCACTCTCTGTGTGAAAAGATTGCTTGGTAAATAATCCTTGAACACATTCGGTCAATTATTTTATGGTCCTTATAGCCACTTTCACTTGGTAAATAACCATTGTTTATATATGCTTTATGTTGAATGTACTTGATAACACTAACATAAAGTCCACCTGCTGCCTTTTGAAATGTTGAAAGTGGCATTGTATCGTTGTGTTACTTCCATTATCCAGGCAGTGCTGTTGCTTCTGTGGCTGTGGATCCAAGTGGGCGACTTCTAGCTACAGGCCAGGAGGATTCCAGCTGCATGCTGTACGATATTCGAGGAGGGAGAATGGTACAAATTTACCAACCGCATAGCAGTGATGTACGTTCAGTGAGGTTCTCTCCAGGAGCTTACTACCTACTTACTGGATCTTATGACACCACTGTTAAAGTCACAGATTTGCGAGGTAAATCCTGTTAACTGTAGATTTGGATTGTCATTTCACTCAATTCTTTGGACTATCAGTCAAGTTTTGTATATTTTCTGTGTTTTTTTCTTTGCCTCTACTAAAGGTAATAATTTCTATTTTTAGTATGTCAAAGGTAGGGAGAAGCCTGCATCCATCATTTAATCTTGATGCCATCCTTGATCAGTGAGGTTTTCCATTGAGAATTGTTCAAGCAGCTAAGCTATTGCTCAGATTTAGTGTCAACCTTTCATTCATCTGTTCTTTGTACCTCTTCATCTCTGTAATTTCCCTCTCCCCTGGATCTCGATCTGAAGAAGTCTCGACCCGAAACTCCACCTATTCCTTTTCTCCAGGGATACTGCCTGACCTGCTGAGTTGCTCCAGCATTAATTGGCCATCTTACTAGATAACAAGGTTGACTATCTTTAACCTGGTTGACATGGCTAAAACAAACTTCAACCCGATCTAGATAGACACAAAATGCTGGAGTAAGCATCTCTAAAGAGAAGGAATGGGTGACATAGAAACATAGACATAGAAACATAGAAAGTAGGTGCGAGAGCAGACCACCAGGTCCATCGAGCCCGCACCGCCATTCGCTCATGGCTGAACACTAAACAGACACACTTACCCACAAACAGTAGACACAAGACACAGAACACAAGACACTACCCTCCCCTTTATACCGCTATCACCCCTCTCCACCCCAAGAACCTCGTGATCTCCTGGGGGAGGCAAAAAAACGGATAAAAACCCAGGTCCAATTCGGGAAAAAAATCCGGGAAATTCCTCTCCGACCCCAATCTAGGCGATCGACACTTGTCCAGGAGATCACTCAGGTCTTACTATACTAACCATACCTAGGTCCATATCCCTGCCCTCTCCCCGTAGCCCCTTATCCCCTTGGCAGCTAAAAAACCATCTATTTTAGTCTTAAATATATTTAAAGTTTCTGCTTCCACTGCTCCCTGGGGCAGTGAATTCCATAAATTAACCACCCTCTGGGTGAAGAAGTTCTTCCTCATCTCAGTTTTAAAAGAGCCCCCCCTTATTCTGCAACTATGTCCCCTAGTTCTAGTTTCCCCGATCATTGGGAACATCCTCGGTGCATCCACCCGATCAAGGCCCCTCACGATCTTATATGTTTCAATGAGATCGCCTCTCATTCTTCTAAACTCCAAAGAGTAGAGTTCCAGCCTACTTAACCTTTCCTCATATGTCAATCCCCTCATTGCAGGAATTAATCTTGTAAACCTTCGCTGCACTGCCTCCAGGGCTAGTACATCCTTTCTTAAGTATGGACCCCAGAACTGTACACAGTATTCCAAATGTGGTCTCACTAATACTAGACTTTTCGGGTTGAGATCCTTCTTCATACCGATCTGGTATTTTCCTGAGCCGTGTGGTGTGTTAGCCCACTAAATTAATTCAGGATGTCAAGAGCATTTAATTTTCATGAGTACTGACAATGGAACAATGAACTGCAATATTCTATCACTTCCGGATTAAAAATAATTAATTTTTGTTTTCAAAATTATTTTCAACGTTATTTTCAACATTACCAATGAAACTGAAGAATAAATCTATGTATCTTGCAGCAATATTGCCTTAAATATTTGTATTTTCTGCAGTTATAGACTTGGGTAACATTTAATTATTTGTCAACAGGAGATCTAATAAAGCCACTTCCTACAACAGTAATATCTGAGCATAAGGACAAAGTAATCCAGTGCAGATGGCACACCGAAGATCTGTCTTTCTTATCTTCGTCTGCTGACAGGACGGTAACCCTCTGGACTTACAATAGTAGTTGACTCATTGATGCCAATGCAAACAAAGCACAATTGTAACTGTCATTTGGCAATCATAGATTGGTCACTATAAGTGATCAGTCGAAATATATGAGACAACACAGATCAATATGTGCTACTGTTGAATTTAAATGGAACTGCTATGTTTGTATTATGCTGTGCTTAAGTCTTCCCTGTGTGATCATGCTGTCAGTGAGATCAGACACCAAATGTACACAATGACTGAATCAAGTGAGGCAAATGTTCATTTAGTATTTATGACATGTTCATGGCACCAGTGACTGATGTAAAAAGTTGCCTGAGTATTACAGATCCAATTATTGCTTGTACATTTTAGTTTTGCATAAACTGACAACTACTCATTTAAGCACTAATTTGTTGCTCTGATGCAAGAACTGCTAAAATTCATCAAGTCTGATAACACAAAAGTACATGCACACCATTTTCGATATGATTACTATTGGCATTAGCATGGCATTTACATTGTGTGTCTACTTGTGTGGACGTGTGTATACACGGGATGATAGTATCGTACGTGTCCATGAACGATAATGCTTGTGTTGTGGTTAGTATTAAATAAGTAAATTTTATTTTTTTGTTTATATGTAATGCTTTATTATATTTTCTATTGTACAGTTTAATATAAATACTGAAACATTGGGTTTATTAATATTTAATGTGTATTTGCATTTTGGTTACAAGGAGCTTAATGTAACAGCAGTAGTGTAGTGTTAAAGTTACTGGACTAGTATCCAAAAACCTGGACTATTTAACTAGAGACATCAATTTTAATCCCACTGCAGCAGTTGGGAATTTAAATTTGAGTAATTAATTAGATCTGGAATAAAAAGCCAGTGTCAGCGAAAGGAGGCATGAAACTACTGGATTGTTGTAAAAGCTAATCGAGTTCATTGATGTCGTTCAGGGAAGGAACTCTGCCAAGTTTGCTTGGTCTGGTTAAAGACTTGACTCCAGACCCACCTGTGATGTTGACTCTTACATGCCTTCTCAATTTAGGGTAATTAGAGATGTACGCAATGACTAAAAATCTCACCTCTTTTTGTCTTAACCCTTTTAATTAAAATTGTATTGACAATTCTGAAGTGTGATAGTGCAGTGTTCTCAATAAAATATTTGATGACAAATCATCAAAACTTCCAGATTTGGTGTGTACCAATGGCTGTTTCAATTTAGCTTGATTGATATGTTTTTCTGTGCACAGATGGCAATATTGCAATTTTCCCTGTAACTGTGGCAGTCTCCAAGCTCAATTTTTTATCTTTGTTTTCTGTACAAGCCTCTCGTTTGTCAGATGCATCTCAGTGACACTGCACACCTTCGCATGACTCGGCATCACAGTGGAAGAACAATCAACACTTTGGTCTTGGATGTCCTTTCTCTGGACAAAGTTTGTCCTCTGATTAATAAAAAACAAATTCTGACATTTGTTTTTGTTTTATCGAGTTTGACTTTCACCAAAACCCATTTTGGCCACATTATCTCTGCAATTCTGCTAATAATTGACAGTTACTTGGCCCTGTCAATCCTGTCAACTTCAGTGCAGCCATTCCATCTAATAGAAATCTTATAGAAATTAGTGTTTGGTATCTGGAGCAAGTGGGATCTCACTATTTCAATAAGCTGAATATTGTGTAGGAAGGAACTGCAGATGCTGGTTTATACCGAAGATAGACACAAAAAGCTGAAATAACTCAGACAGCATCTTTGGAGTAAAGGAATTGGTGACATTTCGGGTGAGTCTGAAGAAGGGTCTCGACCTGAAACGTCACCTATTCCTTTTCTTCAGAGATGCTGTCTGACCCGCTGAGCTAAATATTGTTCCATGCGGGGGTAAAATGTCCCCCGACTGGGTGGGGGGGGGGGGGGGGGGGGGGGGGGGGGGGGGGGGGGGGCGGAGCTACGGGATATAGATCCTGTGATGGCCTCATCTATGTTGGAAGAGGAGAACCCCCGTTATTAGGGTCTGACTTAGTGGATGGGTTCTGTTTCAGCCTTTGTTGGGAAGGTCATGAGTGAGAAGGCACCAGAAATCCAAACTAGAGTGAATGAAGCAATTGCCTTCAGAGGAGGTAATCCATTGGAATTAAGAACACTTAAAATACAAAACCTTTTGCAGTTGGAGAGATCATATATTATCAAAACCAGTAGATTAATTAAATGTGTAGCTCTTGACTATAGGTAAATATCTGCTTATGGTATATAGTTTTCATTAATGTGAGTCCAACTGCTATTGGAGAAAGCAATATAGGAGATGGTGTGTAAGCAAGCAACGCTAGTTGCCACAGCCAATTAAACTACAAATCAGCACAGTTTTGATACGTGGGAAGAAACTAAAGCACTCTGAGGAAACCTGCCTGTTTGCAAGGAGAATGTGTCCATTCCAGCAACAGTAGGGGTCAGGAATGAACAGTTAAATAAGATATTGCCTGACCCGCGTCTTTCCAGAATTTTCAGTTTATATTTTCGATTTTCAGCATCGCTCATTTTTCAAGTTTTCGTTAAACAAAGATTGCTGGACAATGAGGATGCTCCCCTGAGCTGTCTGACTAAAGGGCCTGTCCCACTTGCATGCGATTGCATGCGTTTGGTGTGACCAAACATGGTCGCTTGAGGCGTATGGGCACCGTATGGCCGCGCGGGGCTGGTCCAACTTAGAAGCGCGGAGTTTTGCGGGGCGGGTCCCGACCTCGCGCGGGGCTCCGAAGATCTGACTGTCCGAAATCGTCGCGCGCAAACGGCCTGTTGGCACGCAGGCGCATTGCAGTCGTACGCAGCGTCTTGATGGCGTACCCCCAGCGCGTGGCATTGCATGATGACATCACCGCGTGGCGTTGTGTGATGACGTCACTGCCCGACGCCGTGCGACGCCCAAATTCAGTCAGCCCGCCTTCTGCCCAGCTGATGACGTCACGCGCGAACTTAGCGCAAACTTCGCGTGAATTCCGCTTCCGTTTGGTCGTGCCAAACGCATGTAATCGCATGCAAGTGGGACAGGCCCTTAAGTAACCGTACAGAGGAACCTAGTGGTGACAGCGTGACTAGCAAAAGGTACTTCAGCCGGGGAGGGTTTAGGGTGTAAACTGGAGAAGGTGAATACAATCTTTGTGTGAGAAGGGAGAAATACAAGGTTTTAAATAAAATAAAACCAAAGATAAAAATAAAGAAACAAAAGGGAGAAATACATTGCATGACGATTAAGTTCTGTTTCCAACACTGTTCTTTCTGGACTTCAAAACTCTATATTCAGCATTCTCAGACCAGCAGCAACTCCAGCCCAGAAGTTTGCATTTCATTAACTTTTCTTTGCAATTTCACACTTGATCGTAGAACATGGAAACATTGAACATAGATAAAAAATACAGCACAGCAACAATGCCTGTGCCAAACAAGAAGCCATGACAAACGAGCCCGCCTAGATGCAGGAAGATTGTTCCCGATGTTAGGGAAGTCCAGGACAAGGGGTCACAGCTTAAGGATAAAGGGGAAATCCTTTAAACCGAGATGAGAAGAACTTTTTTCACACAGAGAGTGGTGAATCTCTGGAACCCTCTGCCGCAGAGGGTAGTTGAGGCCAGTTCGTTGGCTATATTTAAGAGGGAGTTAGATGTGGCCCTTGTGGCTAAGGGGATCAGGGGGTATGGAGAGAAGGCAGGTACGGGATACTGAGTTGGATGATGAGGCTCAAAGGGCCGAATGGCCTACTCCTGCACCTAATTTCTATGTTTCTATGTTTCTAAACTCATCTACCTGCATATGATCCCTATTCCTCCATTCCCTGAATATCCATGTGCCACTCTAAACGCCTCAAATGCTTCTATCATATCCGGCTCCACTACCACCACTGGCAACATGTTCCAGGCATCCACTACCCACTGTGTGTTAAAAAATCAATATCTCCACGCATCTTTAAACTTTGCTCCTTATCTTAAAGCCATGCTCCTTAGTTTCATGTGATAGGAGTAGAATTAGGCCATTCGGCTCATCAAGTCTACTCTGCCATTAAATCATAGCTGATCTATCTCTCCATCTCAGCCCCATTCTCTTGCCTTCTCCCCATAACCCCTGACACCCGTACTAATTCATTTTTGTTTACTTTTCTCAGGCATTTGAAACTTTAATCGCTTCTCTCTCCTTAGATGCTGCCTGACCCAAGGCGTTGATCAATACCTGATTAGTGCACAGTAGGTCGGGGTGATTGAGTTAAACGCCCAGGTTCAACCACATGGTGCCTCTGGTTAGCCGGTGTACCCTTCCAACTGTACCCCTCCCTCTGGCTTTACATTTTACTTCTTATCTGACACCCTTTTGTTTCATTTTCATTTCCACCCTTTGTCACTTACTTCAACCACCTGCCAACCACTTGCCCCTCACCCATATCCACCCATCATGTCTGAAGAAGGGTTTCGGCCCGAAACGTTGCCTATTTCCTTCGCTCCATAGATGCTGCTGCACCCGCTGAGTTTCTCCAGCTTTTTTGTGAAACCTTCCACCCATCACTTGCCAGGCTTCAGTACAGGCCAGTTGGTAGTCTGTTCCCTGTGATGGAGACCGAGAGAGAGGTACCACAGATAGGAAAACAAAGGAATGCATGCGATTGTCCCCTTTACCTGGTCCCCAGTCCGTTCCCAGGAGAGACCTCTGTTAGGTTCTAAAGCAAAATACAGATACCAGAAAACTGAAATTGAACCAAGAACGCCGGAAATCCAGGTTCTCCCCGGGACACGAACGGTTCTGTTCCTGAATATATTAAATTAAAAGGAACTGCAGTTGCTGGAATCTTGAGCAAAGCACAAACTGATGGGGGAACTCGGCAGGTCAGACTAACCTACCAACTCCCACAGTTATCTGGGCTACACTTCTCCCACCGTGCCTCGTGCTAACATTCCGTACCATACTCTCATTGTTTTGCATTTCGGCCAAATTAATCTTGCCACACCAGAACCTCCTTGTTCTTTAAGAAATGTGTTTCCCTCCTGTCATCGTAGGATCCCTCACCAGCTTCTGAGTCCTGTAGTTTTGCTCTTGTTTCCCCCCCCCCCCCCCCCCCCCCCAGACAGAACAAGCGTAGAGTTCTCCTGGTCCATACTTTTCCACCCACCAGCCTCCGCATCCAACACAGATAGTGAAAATGGTTGCGAAATATTGCAGCAGGATCTTGATCGATTGGCCAGGTGGGCTGAGGAATGGAATGGTTGATGGAATGTAATACAGAGAAATGTGAGGTGTTGCATTTTTGGAAGTCTAAAATGAGCAGGACCAACAGATTGAATGGTAGGGCTCTGGGTGGTGTTGTACAGCAGAGGGATCTAGGAGTGCAGGTGCTTGGTTCCTTGAAGGTGGAATTGCAGGTAGATAGGTGTGGTCAAAAAGGTGTTTGGCACATTGGCTTTCATCAGTTAGAGTATTGAGTATAGAAGTTGGGAGGTCATGTTGCTGTTGTATACGAGGTTGGTGAGACTGCGTTTAGAGTATTGTGTTCAGCTCTGGGCACCATGTTATAGAAAAGATGTCAAACTGGAAAGAGTACAGAGAAGATTTATGAGGATGTTGCCAGGACGAGAGTGTGTGAGCTATAGGGAGAGATTGAGTAGGCTGGGACTCTATTCCTTGGAGCGCAGGAGGATGAGGAGCGATCTTATTAAGGTGTATAAAATTATGAGAGAAATAGTTCAGGTAGATGCACAGAGTCTCTTGTCCAGAGTAGGTGAATCGAGGACCAGAGGACATAGATTTCAGGTGAAGGGGAAAAGATTTAATAGGAATCTGAGGGGTAACTTTTTCACACAAAGGGAAGTGTGTGTATGGAACAAGCTGCCAGAGGAGGTAGTTGAGGCAGAAACGAACCCCACATTTAAGAAACAGTTAGTTACTTGGATTGGACAGGTTTGGAGGGATAGGGACCAAATGCGGGCAGGTGGGACTAGTGCAGCTAGGACATGTTGGCCGGTATGGGCAAGTTGGGCCGAAGGGCCTGTTTCCACACAGTATGACTATGACATAATTCACCTACATTTCCATCACCTCCAATGTGATACCACCGGTCACATCGTCCCTCTCCACCCCTTTACGCATTCCCTCCACAATTCCATGGTCCACTTATCCCTTCCCACCCAAACCACCTCCCACCCCCAGGACTTTCCCTTGCAACACCTGTCCCTATACCTCCTTCATCGTTGCCATCCATGGAACCCATCAATCCTTCCAGATGAGACAGAGGTTCACAAGCACCTCATCTGGTGTTCCCGATGTGTGCTCTTGTACATTGGCCCCTGTCCCACTGTACAAGGTAATTCACGAGTTCTCCCGAATTTTCCCCCGATTCGAACTCGGAGAATGTCCGTAGCGGGTAAAGTATTTTTTTACTCTCGTGGACATTTTTTGCAGAGATGAAAAAACGTCACGAGTTCTCGGATATCCCGAGTACCTACCGTTAGCATTACGAGCCACAACGAGACATCCACAAACTCCTACGGACATTCTACGAGTTCGAATCTGGGGAAAACTCGTGAGTTACCTCGTACAGTGGGACAGGGGTTAGACTTGGCAACCATTTGTGCTTGGTATGCCGAGGCCTACACAATTGCTAACCATTTTTTCTTCTATACCCATTCCCACACTGACCTTTCTATCCTGGACTCTTCCATTGCCAGAGTGAGGAACAGTATCACATATTCTGATTGACTGTTACAACCCAATGGTATGAACAATGAATTCTCCATTTTTAGCTAACAAGGCGGGCACAGTGGCACAGCGGTAGAGTTGCTGCTTTACAGCGCTTGCGGCACCAGAGACCCGGGTTTGATCCTGACTACAGGTGCTGTCTGTACGGAGTTTGTACGTTCTCCTCCTGACCTTGTGGGTTTTTTCTCCGAGATCTTCAGTTTCCTCCCACGCTCCAAAGGTGTGTAGGTTAATTGGCTTGGTGTATGTGTAAATTGTCCCTAGTGTGAGTAGGATAGTGTTAATGTGTGGGGATTGCTGGTAGGTGTGGACTCGGTGGGCCGAAGGGCCTGTTTCCATGCTGTATCTCTAAACTAAAACTAAACAACACTCCCCCCCCCCATGCCCCATCCAGACCTGCATGTATTTCTCTCCTTCCACCTACATTTCTTTCCCTAATTTCACAATTTGCAAATCTTCAATCATTTTGTTCCTTCTGCCTTTTCATCTCTGGCCTTTGTCCATCTGCCTCTCAATAACCCCCCTCACCGGTATCCACCTGTCACCTATCAGTCTGAAGAAGGGTCTCAACATGAAAATTCAACTATGCCTGACCAACTAAGTTCCAGCATTTTGTGTCTATCTTCAGTGTAATCCAGCATCTGCAGTTCTTTCCTACACCTATCACCTGCTATGCTTTATCATGCCCCTCCTCTCTTCCAGCTCTCTCCCACCCCCCCCCCCCCCCCCCCCCCCCTCACCCCCACCCCCAGTCTGAAGAAAGGTCCTGGGCTGAAACGTGCCCTGTCCACCTTCCCCACAGACGCTGCCCCATCCACTGTTAATCCAGCACTCTGTGTCCACTCATTCCTTTGTGTAGGAAGGAACTGTGGATGCTGGTTTACACCGAAGATTGACACAAAAAGTTGGAGTAACTCAGTGAGCTGGCAACATCCCTGGAGAGAAGGAATGGGTGACTTTTTAGGTCTTAGTGGAGAGGATGTTTCCACTAGTGGGAGAGTCTAGGACCAGAGGCCAGGGTCTCGGAATTAAATGACGTTCTTTTAGGAAGGAGATGAGGAGGAATTTCTTTAGTCAGAGGGTGATGAATCTGTGGGATTCTTTGACACACAAGGCTGTGGAGGCCAAGTCTTGTGGATTATTTTAATGAGTACACGTGTCAGGGGTTATGGGGAGAAGGCAGGAGAATAGGGTTGGGAGGGAGAGATAGATCAACCATGATTGAATGGAGGTGGATGCTTGATGGGCCGAATGGCCTCATTCTATCCTATCACTTATAACTTTAAGAAGGGTCACCCCCATTCCTTCTCTCAAAGAACGTAGCCCAACGTTGTCATCCAGCACTCTCCACCCTCCCTACAGACTTCGCCCTCCATAGATGCTGCTGCACCCTCCTCCTTGCCCTCCCGGCTTTTCTGTGCCCACAGTCCAGCGCCTCCTCCTGCCCGCATCGGCTGGCCCCCCGTAAACATTGCCTCCCCCTTGCCCGGCCGGCCTGGGCCGAATGGTCTCATTCTACTCCCACTTGCCCTTTAAGAAGGGCCCACACCCCCATTCCTCTCTCCTTGCCCGGCCCGCTGTCACTCCAGCACTCTCTCTACCCTCCCCACAGACGTTGCCCTGCCCGGCCCACCGTGCCCACAGTCCAGCGGCCTCCCTCCCTCCCCCCTGCCCGGAGTTGTTGCTGCTGCTGGCCAAAGATCCTATAACTCTGCTATAAGATTACATTGCGAGTCGGGTCGGGTCGGGCCGGCAGGATCAGGTTGCTAAAATGGATTCCCTCCATAGCTACTACACGCCAGCCCATTGTGTTTGGCAGGAGTGGCCCATCTTGCTCCGCTATAGGATCTCTGCTGCTGGCCGCCGCCCACCGTGACCACAGTGTGCGCCCTCCTCCAGCCGCCCGGCCCGTCGCCCGGCCCACCGTCCAGGACCACGGCAATGACGCAAGCCCCCGCCCGGCCCACAGTTCCGTATGTGTGTGTGTTGCCCGGCCCGGCCCCGGCCCAGCGCACTCCTCCTTGCCCACCCCGGCCCCCACCCCAGCGCCTCCTCCCTCCCTCCCCCTGCCCGGGGTTGTTGCTGCCCCTGGCCAAAGATACCTATAAGCTGCTCCTCGCGAGTTTGCTCCTTCCTCCGGGTCCTTTGGGGAAAGGTTGCTAAATGATTCCCTCCGTTAGCTACATCACGCCTCTCCTCCCCGGCCATTGTATTTTGCAGGAGTGGCCCATTTCACTCCGGTATAGGACTCTGCTGCTCCCATCTTGCAACCCCCAAATTGTAACGTCGTGTGACCCGGATCTTTGCCGAACCGTGCATCACGCGCGTTCGCTGACCGTTGTCACTACAGCCGGCCCAGGTGCAAGCCCGCGACGTGTAAGTTAGTTTTGTGTGTGTGTGTGTGTGAGATTTTGCCGGCCCTTGAGGGCGCACCCCCTCCCCCACCGGGATGGTGGCGAAACCTCCCACCCCTTTCGGAGGGAAAGCAGGCCCCCCGCGCATTCAATTTCTTACCTTGCCGGAGATGCGTTTTATTTCCGGATCGCATCTCCGGTTGCTCCCACCCCAATCCCCCAACCCTTGAGATTTAAAAAATCAAGTCTGCCATTTATCCCCCACCAGATAAACCCCTAACAGCGCATCCTTTAATTTGACACCAAATTCCCTTTCATTCCTCCTCCTCCCCCCAAAATACCAAAAAAGTTATGGCAGCTTTTCGATACTCGGAAATTAGCCCTCCCCCTTTTGATTTTCAATGTGATTCCAAAACCAGCTGTGATCGCCTCTCCTCCCCGGCCATTTGTTTAAGGCAAGGACCATTAACCTGGTTGAATAGCCTAAGTGTCCAATCTTGCAACCCCAAATTGTTCACACTACACAAGGATCTTTGTTTGCTACCGCAAGCGATGCAACGCTCGTCGTTTCTATTCCATTGTCACTACAGCCTTCCCAGGTGAAGCAGCGATTTGCGTGCACATTTTGAAACATTGAGTAATCATTTTGCCGACCCTTGAGGGAGCGCAGCGTTGGTTCACCAGGTTAATTCCCGGGATGGTGGGGAGAACTTAACTTTTTCGTAGGGAAAGCAGGCGGGGAAAGAAAAAAATTCAATTTCTTACCTTGCCGGAGATGCGTTTTATTTCCGGATCGTATCTCCGGTTGCTCTGTGGTCTAACATCATGGAACTAACATCATACTCTCTAGAATTTAGGAAATTGAGAGGGGATCTTATAGAAACTTACAAAATTCTTGAGGGGTTGGACAGGCGATGCAGGAAACAGTAATTTTAAACTAGTCCAGGACAAGGGGTCACAGCTTAAGGATAATAAAATCCTAATAATACCGATGAGGAGAACGGGTTTTTCAGCGATTTTTCGTTAATCTCTGGAACTAGGCCACAGAGGGTAGTTGAGCGATTTCATTGGCTATATTTAATCGGGAGTTAGATGTGGCCCCCTCCAAATCAGAGGGCCAAAAGAGAAGGCAGGTACGGGATACTGAGTTGGCAGATCAGCCATGATCAATAAATGGCGGTGCAGGCTCGAAGGGCCGAATGGCCTACTCCTGTAACATACCTTCTCTGTTTCTATGTTTCATGGAACTGGTGTCCTTGCTGGGGATTGACTTTGAGCCCCACTACGGGGCCGTGGACTTACCATCGGAGCCGATTCCTTGCCTGGGACTTTAACATCAAGGAGCTCGCAGTCTTCGGTTAAGCTTCTTGGGAAGCTCCAAAAGCCGCATGACGACCCGGGGTAGATCGCCCAGGCGTGGGGGAGCTAAGATCCCCCCCTCGATGCAGGAGCTTGTTGCCCCAACGAGGAAGGCCCGCCGCCGGCTATGGGAGTAAGAACGTCCCGTCAACAAGGCTCGAAAGAAGGAGATTGAACTTTGTTTCGCCTTCCATCACTGAGGAATGCAGAGGAGTCAATGTGGTGGATGTTTATGTTAAAATGTATTTTGTGTGTTCTGTTGTTTTTTATAAGCGAGTTCAGTATTCCGACTGCGCACGCCCAGGTCATAGGTCACTTGCGATAAACTGTCGGCAACGGTGGTGCTGCATTGTGTGCAGGCTTGCATTTCGTCCGTGGTCGGGGTCGGACCCGGCTCTCTGTCGCTGCGGGTGCTGTTGAGTTGCTGTTAGGGCGCTCCCCTCCCCTCCCCGGTGTCCCATCCTTATCCGGAAGTGTCCAGGGTGGCCCTGGGCTGGCGGGGTGACCCCGGACTTGCAGCCACTGGGGGCTCCAGCTCGGCTCTGCCTGTACCGCCAGGTTGGCCGGCAGCCCTCCACCTCCACCCCCCTCCCCTCAGTCTGACACCGAGATCCTGCTGAAGGTGGGAAGCCGCCGGCCCTGCTCGAAGCCGGGCGACTCGGAGCCGCTGCTGCTGGAGTCATCCTGGTCGGAGACTCTGCGGCCGGCTCCTGATAGGCATGGACAAGCCATGCGCCCACTGGAACTGCTGATGCTGGGGGTGCTGGCAGCAGCAGCAACCTCCCCCTCCCTCCCTTGCCCAAACTCCTCCCCCTCCCTTGCCCAGCCTCGAGGTTGTGGATGAAATGGCAGTGGGTACCGTAGGGGCAGAAGCCGGTGGTGTGCAAGGTCTGACGTACTTGGGGTGGCGGCTGAGGGAGCGCAGCTCGGCCAGGCTATGGGCGAACTGGCAAATGTTGCCACAGGAGAGCATGTTCCTCTGGAGTTGGAGCTGGATTGGGCTGGAGTTGGCGCTTCTTCTCCGTGCTGGCTGTGGGCCTGGGGCCGCTGGTGTCGTCGGTCCGGGGCTGTAGGTTGGCCCGGCGGGAGAGGCGGAGGTGAGCTGGGGTTGGTGCTTCTCTGCGCTGGCTGTGGGCCAAGACGTCTCCAGCCGCTCCCTGGGCCGGGATGGGACACACGAGTGGGGGGGGGGGGGAAACTGGGGACGGTGAGTGGCGGATGCGCTTGCCGCGCCGGGAACACAGATTCCATCCTGGCTGCAGATGAGGCGCGGTTCTGCGTGCATGCAGCTGCCGAGAGCCGGTCCAGTCCCCCCCCCCCCCCCCCCCTCCCCGGTATCCCACTTATATCTGCCCCCTGACAAACACAAATTTGAAAAAAGACAAAAAATCAGACCTAAACTATACTCACTGTATTTACAGTGCTTCATTCGATTTTTATTTATAGCCTTTGACCTTTCACAAATCCCATGATTCCTTGTGTTTTTCAGAATACCGAACTCACTTATTGGTATGACTATGGCAAATTAAATTCCTTGTATATTGCAAAACATACTTGGCTAATAAAATATGATTATGATTACGAAATGCTGCATTGCTATTGATATTTGTCGGTCAGCACATGATGAAACAACTAACAATGTTTGAGCTGCGGAGAACCTTGGTACTGTGGTCACTCAGACTTGCCCTCTTCAGGAATGTGTAATTTCCCTCTTCCCACCCACCGTCCCCTCCTCTCGGTTGATGATAATCCACGACATTTCCGATCAAGACTGCATATAAATTCAAGCCATCTTTTAATTCCAAACTATAGGATTGTGATTTTTACCATTCTCGTTGAGGTCAAAAACACCAATTCCTGTCAAAAACTGAGAATACTTCATTTTGAGTGTTAGATTTAACTCTTAGGGCTAAAGGAATCAAGGAATATGGGGGGAAAAGCAGGAACGGGGTACTGATTTTAGATGATCAGCCATGATCATATTGAATAGCGATGCTGGTTTGAAGGGCCAAATGGCCTACCCCACCTATTTTCTATGTTTCTATGCATAAAGAACCATGAAAAGCACCTTGCCCCACACATCTCAATTAGTCGTTCTCCCTTGCACCTTATCGCAATGTCCTCCAGCATTTCCACCCTGAGCATAACGTTCTGATTATTCTCCCTATATATGCCTCTCATCATTTTATGTACTTCTTAGCAAGTCTCCCAATTTGCAAACTTGAGGAGCAGCACCTCATCTTCTGTCTGAGCCCATTGCAGCCTTTTGGACTTAGTTTTAAATTCTACTAGACTAAGTGGAAGTGAGAGCTCGGAGAAAAGACGGTGAAGAGCCATGGTGGAGATGCGGTATCATGGGTGAGGGGGGCAGGAGCCTGCTAGGGGGACCTGAGAGGAAAGGGGTTGGGGGTGCGAAGGGGTCTCACAGTGGGCGCTGGGCGCTTCGCTGGTCATTCTCCTCTGCCGAGAATCTTCGCTTTCCGTTTAATCTCTTCCCGGTACGGGGACGCAACCTTTTCCCTGTCGAGTCTCCGTTGTCGTTGGGGCCTAACATCATGGAGACGGCGGCCTCCAACCGGAATTGACCTAGGGCTCCAGTCGCAGAGCTTGCGGACTTACCATCTGGCCGACTTCAGAGCGCGGAGCGCTGTGGTGGCACGCGGCTGCGACCTGACTTCGGAGGCTTCGGCTGCAGGCCCTGTGGACGGTAACATCGGGAGCTTGCGGGTCCTTGGTGGGAGACCGCTTTTCGGAGCTCCCGCAACCGCAACTTCGCCCGCCCGAATCAAAGGGTTTAAGTCGACCCGGAGCAGGGCCTTACGTCGCCCGGCGCAGCTTAAACGGCCGCGGGACTTATCATCACCCGCCGGGGGCTCTAACATCAAGAGCCCCGATCAGCTCGATGCAGCAGTTTGACTGCTTGACTGCCGGAGAAGAATAAAGAACAGAGAATAGGGAAAAGATAAGACTTTTGCCTTCCATCAGAGTGAGGAGGTGGTTGGAGATTCACTGTAATGGATGTTTGTGTGGAATTGTGTTAATTGTGTGTTTTGGTTTTTTGCTGTTATGACTGCAGGAACGAAATTTCATTTGAACCTTGTTTGTTTGAATGACAATAATTGGCATTCTATTCTATTCTATCTCATCAATGGACAAGAATGAAGCTAATGCCTTCAAATTGGCTGTTTTCAGATAGAAACCATGAAGTGCTGCGCTGTCAGTGAAGCCTCTATACAGTGTATCTATCCCCGACATCAAGAGTCGATTGTTCCAGTTGATAATACTTTTCCTCTCTCCACGCACATTCATTGAGTTCCTAAGTCATTCCAACATTTTCTGCTTTTGCTTCAAATTAGTGGCATCTGCAGTTTTGGTACATTTTTATTTCCAATATTGCTTGCACATTTTTCGCACTTTTTTTCTGCTTTTGAGTTAAGTTTGTATATCAGCTTGTATCAAACTCATTTTGGGTTCATTGCGTGTTATTTAATGGAAAGGCGAAGCAAGATGCATTTGTGTAACACTTGGGACTCCTAATACCCTCAGCCGCTTAATTTGCAAGAAGCATGTTGTGGATAAAAGAATCAGGCATTTTGGCTCACTTTTGTTTGAATATCAAACTGAATGAATTTGCAAAGGTACTTCTGGTAATTTGTCCTTGCCTATTCTATTCCTTAGAGTTCAATCATGTCTGTGGTATGGTTGATATTCCAAGTGCTGCTGGTAGTGAATGGGTTACAAGCGGAAGAGGACGAGTGGATTGATCCAACAGATATGATCAACTATGATGCTGCAAGTGGCAGAATGAGAAGGTCACATCTGGTAATTACCTGCGCAAATTGTTTTAGGAAACTTCTGTTAATAGATGTAGGATTCGGCGCTTTTCCAAATTTCTGTGTTTAAATGTCAATTGCTACATTCAAAAATTGGAATTCTGTTCAGCTTGATAAAGTGAATTTACGGATTTTGCATTTCTCTATGTTTCTCTCCCCCTTTTCCACTTGCATGTGTTGACTGCCCCAAGGTCATAGAGTGATACACAGTGTGGAAACAGCCCCTTCGGCCCAACTTGGCCACACTGGCCAACATGTGCCAGCCACATTAAGGTCCAGTCCCACTTACCTGATTTTTTCGGCGACTTGCCGGCACCGATCTTAGTCGCACAGCAGGTGGCCAAAAATTTTCAACATGTTGAAAATCCAGCAGCGACCAGAAAAAGGTGTGAGATTCAAAAATCACAAATGCTCTTGAGACAAATTCAGACAAAGAAGTGTTTTTATTAATTTCATATTCTGCAGAATAGGTGCCTCTAGTGGACCTCAGAGGAGGGGCACCTATTCTGCAGAATATGAAATTAATAAAAACACTTCTTTGTCTGAATTTGTCTCAAGAGCATTTGTGATTTTTGAATCTCGAAAGAGTTAACAGGCAGAGTTGATTTAGACTAGGGATAGAAAAATAACTTAGAAAGAAATAAGGCAGAAACCAGACTGCTAGTAGATTAGAAAGTAACGATATAAGAACAGAGAGAAATTCTAGATAAAAAGTAACAGAGAAAGACTTCAGCAGGAGATAGTAAAGAAATTAGAACGAAGGGGAAAGGGACACGAAGTCACGCTCAACTACGCATGCTTGATGAGATTACATGAATATGTACACACACCCACTATGACAAGATGCCTAATTTAAATGCACATGCGATGCATGATATGGGAGGTGTCTTTGACGTTAGGTGGGCGTTCCGAGACGTTCTCGTGGGAAACAGGGCTTTATGTTATGATTGGAAGAAGCTCAATGGGGAGGGATGAGAATGTGATAATAATGAAATGAACTGTATAAAGATAGAAAGCATCTCCATCTTCTTTGTGCCTCTAGTGGACCTCAGAGGAGGGGCACCTATTCTGCAGAATATGAAATTAATAAAAACACTTCTTTGTCTGAATTTGTCTCAAGAGCATTTGTGATTTTTGAATCTCACAAAGGTACGACTCTTTGGGCGACTACTCACGACCATACAGGCGTCACCCTGAAAACATCGCGTAAGTGGGACAGGCCCTTTAGTCCCACCTGCCTGCGTTTGGTCCATATCCCTCCAAACCTGTCCTATCCATGTACCTGTCTAACTGTTTCATAAACGTTAGGATAGTCCCTGCCTCAACTACCTCCTCCAGCAACTTGTTCCATACACCCACCACCCTTTGTGTGAAAACGTTACCCCTCAGATTCCTATGAAATCTTTTCCCCTTCACCTTAAATCTGTCCTCTGGTCCTCGATTCACCTACTCTGGGTAAGAGACTCAGTGCATTGAAATGTATATTTCGAATGCATTTTAGATTCCTCAAAAGGCTTTTAAAAGAGTAACATTTCCACAAACATATACCCCCCTCAGATACCTATTAAATCTTTTTAAGCACCACAGTGATATGGATCACATTCAAGCAGAGAAGATTAGTTTAACATAATGTTAGTGCACGTATATAGTGCGCCGAAGGGCCATTTCCTTTGCTATATGTTCTAACAATAATCAATTAACTACAGTTTCAATGGCAATAATTGTCTAGTAAGTTTTAATATATTGAATGAAGACAAGTTACTTCGCAGAACTATTTACAGTGAGAGTATATTGTAACCTCCACGACCTCCCTGAATATTCAAATACCTTTGCTCGGACAAATGTTCCAGAGATTCTGAGAACAGAGAAACTGGATACCCAACAATATTGCTGTGTGAGCAGACTATTGTAAATACACAAATATCCCAGTTATTGATAGACAGACAAATATACCAAGTTTAGCTTGTTGTTTGGTGGTGAGGCTTTTAAAGGGGCATGGCAGTGCGGGGATTGGAGGCATATGGATCATATACAGGCAGATCAGATCAGTACCTGGCATCATAATCAGTATAAACACTGTGGGCCAAAGGGCATGTTCATGTTGTGCTGTTTTATGTCTATATTAAGTGTCAGATAAGTCTGGTCTGAAAGCTTCCTTCAACTCTGTCACAATGGTGTGAGATCACTTCAGCTGATGATCTCTGCTTTGACATAAGACAGTTAACATTGCCATTGTCTTATCTGGACCACATTCCCTCCCATCCTGCCTCTTGCAAAGGCACTATCTCCTACTCGTAATTTTTCTGTCTCTGTTGCATTAGCTCCCAGGATGAGACTATCCATTCTAGGAAATCTGAGATGTCTTCTATGTTTAATGACCATGGTCCCTCCGCCCCCCCCCCCCCCTACAGTCACGGATTGATTCCTCATCCACATCTCCTCTGTGTCCCAGAGTTGTGCTCTCACTCCTCCTCCCCACAGGTGGAACAAGAATAGAGTTCTCCTGGTCCTCTCCTTTCACCCCACCAGCCTCCATGTCCAAGACGTGCTGTTCCTTGTCTTGATGGTAAGAATCCCACTGTAACAAGCAAAGTGCTGGAGAAACTCAGCGGGCCAGACAACATCAGGGTCAGACTGAGGAGAATCCACACCATTCCAGGGAGCACCAGAGATAGCTTAGCAAAGGACACTGGTGCTGACTTACACCCCCGTGGCAATCAGCAGCAAGACTGGTCAGACATGCCTCTCTTCTTGATCGTGGTTAGGAACTCAACATCTCCAAAGGTCCCCAGTCTATCCTTCTCTTCCTGCACTCTCCCCATTCACCATCTACTGTCCAAGTCTTGGGATTTCTATTTGACATCTGCCTTCAACCACCTATGGAGCTGTTTCTTTCTCCTTGAGGAATGGTGGAGTTTCTCACACAGGAATGCCTTGCATTTGTACTACATTAGCTCCAGATCTTAATAAAGATCTATTTGATGGTTCCAGGCAAACAAGCTCGTATGTAAGAGCTGTGGATGTTAGGGCAGCCCATATGTGGTGGCACTTAGCTGGTCCTGTTGCCTGGTTAATGACAGGTTGTGTAGGACACGTTATCTGAGTAGAGTTACTGTTCCAGGAACCTTGAGATCATTGACATCCAGTTTCTCTTCATGCTGATGTTTTTGTGCCAGGTTGATGAAGATTATTGGTTGATTTGCAGCACCTATTGGTATTGGTACTTCTAATGGTACAGAGGCTGCGGATCTGTGGACGTTTTCTCTACCTTGTGAAGCTGAGAGACAGAGTGGGCGAGCAGCCATTTTGCTGGAGAAAAAAAATCAACAGACGGGAAAATATCGAAGAGTGTTATTGTTTTTTTTAGTTCACTGTGATGCTAATTGAGAAGGCAGGACTTGGATCGAAGCAGACGTATGATTGCTTAGCTAGAGGGAGAGTAGTGAATAAGAAGAAAGCAAGCTCAAGCAGAGCGGCTTGTTGGGAGTGATCGTGTTGAGGTGAAGTGCTGTGTAATTTGGCTCGTGAGGCTTTGGAGGAGGGCTGAGGAGAGAAGTGCAGACCTGTCAAGCCCAGAGCAGCAGGTAGACACAAAATGCTGGAGTAACTCAGCGGGTGAGGCAGCAACTATAGAGAAAAGGAATGGGCGACAAAGATAGAATGTGGTTGGAGACAGTAAGACTAGTGGGAGAACTGCGATGGGGAAGGGGATGGAGAGAGGGAAAGCAGGGGTTATCTGAAGTTAGAGAAGTCAACGTTCATACCGCTGGGGTGTAAACTACCCAAGCGAAATATGAGGCGCTGTTCCTCCAATTTGCGCTGGGCCTCACTCTGACAATGGAGGAGGCCCAGGACAGAAAGGACAGATTGGGAATGGGAGGGGGAGTTGAAGTGCTGAGCAACCGGGAGATCAGGTAGGTATACGGACTGAGCGGAGGTGTTCAGCGAAACGATCGCCGAGCCTGCGCTTGGTCTCGCCGATGTGGAGAAGTTGACACCTGGAACAGCAGATACAGTAGATGAGGTTGGAGGAGGTGCAAGTGAACCTCTGCCTCACCTGGAAAGACTGTTTAGATCCTTGGATGGAGTCGAGGAGGGAGATAAAGGGACAGGTGTTGCATCTCCTGCAGTTGCAAGGGAAAGTACCTGGGGTGGGATGGGGTGGGGTGGTTTGGGTGGGAAGGGACGAGTTGATCAGGGAGTTACGGAGGGAGCGGTCTCTGCAGAAAGCAGAAAGGGGTGGAGATGGGAAGATGTGGCCAGTAGTGGGATCCCGTTGGAGGTGGTGAAAACTGGGAGTTGACGACCTGGAGTCTGAGCTTGAAACACTGCGGCACATCAGGGACGGGGAGAATTACCTGGACGCTGTGTGTCTGGAGGAAGTCACACCTGTTAGAGTAACTGCTTCCAACGTGGTCACGAGGAGGGTGTGACTGCAAGTGAGGGGGGCAGGGGAACAGAAGTAAGGACAGTGTTACAGGAGCCTCAGCCCTTGAGCCTGTCAAGCAGGTCTGAGATTCTTGCTCCCTGTGCAGACAAGTGTGGGGACTGTAGGAAGGATGAGCAGCCTAACCAGGGCACTGTGGTTCAGGGGAGCATTCAAGAGGGGACAGGGAAGACAAACCTTGTTGTAATTGGGGATAGTATAGTTAGGGGCATTATTCTCTGTCACGAGGATCGAGAGTCCCAAAGGCTGTGTTGCCTGCCTGGTGCCCGGGTTCAGGACATGTCATCTGACCTGCAGAGGAACTTGGAGTGGGAGGGGAAAGCTCCAGTTGTTGTGGTACATGTGAGTACCAATGACGTAGGTAGAATGAGGAAAGAGGTTCTGCGAAGGATATTTGAACCGTTAGGTACCAAATTGAAATGCAGAACCAAAAAGGTAATCTCTGGATTGCTCCCAGAGCCACGTGTAAATTGGCATAGGGTTGAGGAGATTAGAGAGTTGAATGCATGGATCTTCATGCATGTGGAAGAAGTGGGTTTGAATTTGGGTGACATTGGCGCCCGTATTGGGGAAGGAGGGAACTGTTCCGACGGGATGGACTCCACTGGAACCCGGTTGGTCCAGGTTCCTGGCAAACCGCATAACCAGGGCTGTAGATAGAGCTTTAAATTAAAAGGCACAAGATACATTGTTTGTCATGTACATCAATGATCTGGATGAAGGTGTGGTAAATTGGATTAGTAAGTATGCAGATGATACCAAGATAGGGGGTGTTGTGGATAATGAAGAGGATTTCCAAAGTCTACAGAGTGATTTAGGCCATTTGGAAGAATGGGCTGAAAGATGGCAGATGGAGTTTAATGCTGCTAAATGTGAGGTGCTACACCTTGGCAGGACAAATCAAAATAGGACGTACATGGTAAATGGTAGGGAATTGAAGAATACAGTTGAACAGAGGGATCTGGGAATAACCGTGCATAGTTCCTTGAAGGTGGAACCTCATATAGATCGGGTGGTAAAGAAAGCTTTTGGTATGTTAGCCTTTATAAATCAGAGCATTGAGTATAGAAGCTGGGATGTAATGTTAAAATTGTACAAGGCATTGGTGAGACCAAATCTGGAGTATGGTCTACAATTTTGGTCGCCCAATTATAGGAAGGATGTCAACAAAATAGAGAGAGTACAGAGGAGATTTGCTAGAATGTTGCCTGGGTTTAAACAACTAAGTTACAGAGAAAGGTTGAATAAGTTAGGTCTTTATTCTCTGGAGCGCAGAAGGTTAAGGGGGGACTTGATAGAGGTCTTTAAAATGATGAGAGGGATAGACAGAGTTGATGTGGATCAGCTTTTCCCTTTGAGAATAGGGACGATTCAAACAAGAGGACATGACTTCAGAATTAAGGGACAGAAGTTTAGGGGAAACATGAGGGGGAACTTCTTTACTCAGAGTGGTAGCGGTGTGGAATGAGCTTCCAGTGGAAGTGGTGGAGGCAGGTTCGTTGGTATCATTTAAAAATAAATTGGATAGGCATATGGATGAGAAGGGAATGGAGGGTTATGGTATGAGTGCAGGCAGGTGGGACTAAGGGGAAAAAAAAGTTGTTCGGCACGGACTTGTAGGGCCGAGATGGCCTGTTTCCGTGCTGTAATTGTTATATGGTTATATGTTTATATGGTTATGGGGGTCAACAAATTGGAAAGGTATGGATGAAGTTAAAGGAAAGGAGTGTGCAGGAAAGGTTACGGAATTCTCAGAACTAACAGGACAGGAGGTTTAAGAAGGGATTAGAGACATCTTGTTTAGATATCTGTCACACTGTTGCAAGGAAACATGTCATTGTTCCGTTTTGGGACATATGACAATAAAACACTCTTGATTCTTGACTCTAATCTCATTTGGAGCTATCAGTTTTTCTCTGGTATTTCAGATTTTGTTTGTCACTGATTGGCACCTGTTTAATATTCTTTCAGCTGGCACCACCACTCCATGTAGCATTTACTCCCTCTTGCTCTCCAACTGATCGCAAGCTCTACATCTTCTGCTGGCTCCAGCTCTCCATGTTTCTCCACTTGAAACTTATTGCATTTATGACCTGGTGACAGAATGATGTATTACATAGGTGCAGGAGGAGGCCCTTCGGCCCTTCGAGCCAGCACCGCCATTCATTGTGATCATGGCTGATCGTCCTCTATCAATAACCCGTGCCTGCCTTCTCCCTATATCCCTTGACTCCACTAGCCCCTAGAGCTCTATCTAACTCTCTTAAATCCATCCAATGACTTGGCCTCCACTGCCCTCTGTGGCAGGGAATTCCATAAATTCACAACTCTCTGGGTGAAAAGTTTTTTCTCACCTCAGTCACAAATGACCTCCCCTTTATTCTAAGACTGTGGCCCCTGGTTCTGGACTCGCCCAACATTGGGAACATTTTTCCTGCATCTAGCCTGTCCAGTCCTTTTATAATTACTAATTTATAATGTATTAATATACATAAAACATAGAACAGTACAGGAACAAGCCTTTTAACATCTGGTGCCGAGTTAATCTCCTCTGTCTGCACCTGATCCACATTCCTCCCTTCCCTGCCTATTCAATAGACTCTTAATTGTCACTGTCACATTGTCTTCCATTGCCACTCGTGGCAGTATGCATCCGATACTCTGTGTTAAAAAACTTGCCCTGCACATCTCCTATAAACATTGCCCTCCTCAACTCAAATCTATGCCTTCTAATCTGTGACATTTCCACCCTGGGGAAAAACGTTCTGACTGTCTACCCTATCTATTCCTCTCATAATTTTAGACACTTCTATCAGGTCTCCCTTCAACCTCTGCCACTCCAGTCTGTCCAACTTCTTATAGCTCACACCCTCTAATCCAGACAGCATCTTCTGTACCCTCTTAAATACTCACATTCTCCCTCGCTGTAATGGTAATCAGAGCTACACGCAATCCTCCAACTATGATTCTCTAAAGCTGCATTAGGGTTTAAATCTGCTATTTCTACTAGATATCTTTGAGAGACACAAGCTAATGTTAAAATGTACAGTGCCCTCCATAATGTTTGGGACAAAGACCCATCATTTATTTATTTGCCTCTGTCCTCCACAATTTGAGATTTGTAATAGAAATCAATCACATGTGGTTAAAGTGCACATTGTCAGATTTTAATAAAGGCCATTTTTATACATTTTGGTATCACCATGTAGAAATTACAGCAGTGTTTATACATAGTCCCCCCCATTTCAGGGCACCATGATGTTTGGGACACTGCAATGTCATGTAAAGTAGTCATGTTTAGTATTTTGTTGCATATCCTTTGTATGCAATGACTGCTTGAAGTCTGCGATTCATGGACATCACCAGTTGCTGGGTATCTTCTCTGATGATGCTCTGCCAGGCCTGTATTGCAGCCATCTTTATCTTATGCTTGTTTTGGGGGCTAGTCCCCTTCAGTTTTCTCTTCAGCATATAAAAGGCGTGCTCAATTGGGTTCAGATCGGGTGATTGACTTGGCCACTCAAGAATTGACCATTTTTTTAGCTTTGAAAAACTCCTTTGTTGCTTTAGCAGTATGTTTGGGATCATTGTCTTGCTGTAGAATGAACCGCCGGCCTGTTTGCTCAATAGTTACAATTTAAAAGAGTAAAATGATAATCAACTATCAATTTTGATGTTACATGGAAACTTCACCTGGATTCGTGGTTCAATCAGTTTTTTGAACCAAATCGGGGATGGATTTCAAATCTTGCCAGCAACGTTCACCTAGCAGAAATGTATTTGATTGATGAGTGCGTATTTAATATTTAAGTTAATTCTTTACCATTCACTTTGAAGACTAGAAATGAGCAAGAAGATGCTGAGACTCATAAAGATACAGCAGGAATTAATCAGGACCAAGGATCCTGTCCGGATTTTGAGAGACCCCAACCTGATAGATTAAGCAAGGTTAGTAACCTTTCTCCCAGTATATTGTGAATGGTTGCGCCATAGCAAAAAATTGTCAATTAAAGAAAAGCACAAGAAGAGTAATGGAAGATATGTAGTCTTGTACAGTGTTACAAATGTATTATGAAAACTATTCTTAGAGTACCTGGATCGCCTCAGCGCAGAGTGAGAACAAGGAGGGAAGAGACAAGGACTTTAAGACTTTGCCTTCCATCACAGTGAGGAGGGAGGTGCCTGGTGAACTCATCCCTGTGGTGATCTTTTAAAATTATTTTATTTTGCTTTTAAATCCCTGAATCTTGGTCTGAGCTTCTACACCCATACACCCGCCCGCCTCTCTCAGGTCAGATTATCAGCTGCTCCTGAGTGGGCCTAAAACTAAGCTGAAGCTCAGAGGGGACCGTGCCTTTGCTGTGTCGGCACCCAAATTATGGAACGATCTGCCTCTCCACATTAAACAGGCCTCTTCTCTGTCTGTTTTAAAATCACTTCTTAAAACCCATCTCTTCTCCGTGGCCTTTGATACCCAGTAAGATGTCGACTTTATTTATTTACTTGATTTAATTTCTTATTTTTTGATTGCTTTTATTCCGTGGCTATTATATTTACTCATGTTTTATTTCTTTTAATTTATTGTTTTATTTCTTTTTTTTTTTTTTTTTTTTAAATTTTATTTTTATTAGAAGTACGGTAAATTACAATCCTACACAACACATATATCTTAATACATTTTTTGTACCGCTTCATTTTTTTTGAGCTTTAAGAAAAAGGTAGAAGTAAGGAAAGTAAAGAAAGTGCAAGAGAGTCGTGAAGTGCAAGAGTGTTGTGAAAAGTAAGCCCCTTAGGAAAGAATTTAGAGAAGGAAGTAAAGTGAGAAAATAGACCCTAGAAAAGAAAGAAAGAGAAAATAGAAACAATCGCTCTATTATAACATTAAACTCCGCAGAAAGGGGACTACCAACCAAGTCTGTTTTTGTTGTTTTACCTCCCGTTAGCAGGTCCTGATACCACTTATTTATATATTTGTTTTTTTTAAATTACTATAGCACCTCATACTTGTAATAGGTCCAGAAACATAGACCACGTCTTTTGGAATTGGTCTGCTTTACCGGCTAGGAGGAATCTCATCTCTTCCAAATGTAATGTTTCAAACATATTTGATATCCACATCTTTTATTGTTGGTGCCGGCGCACTGTTCCAGCACTCTAGTAGAAGCTTTTTTCCGATACATGGCGCGTAATTAAATAAATTCTTCTACGTTTAATTCAGGGTTACCTTCCGATATTCCGAAGATAATCCATTCTGGTTTTGGTACCAGTTTTATTTTGATCAATTTTGAAAAAATATCAAATATTTCATACCAGAATTTTTGGATTTTTGTACAAAAAACAAAAGAGTGCGCTATGGTAGCTTCTTGACACAGGCATTTATCACAGATTGGTGAAACATTAGGGAAGATTTTATTTAATTTAGTTTTTGAATAGTATAATCTATGTAATATTTTAAATTGAATAAGAGTATGTCGTACGTTGATCGAACATTTATGCACCTGTAGTAAATGATTATCCCAGGTCTCTTTTGAGATTTTTATAGCTAATTCTTGTTCCCAATCTTTTCTAATTCCATCTGTTGTGGGTATTTCTATGTTTAAAATGATATTATATAGGTACGATATTAAATTAGCTGATTCCGCCTGGTCTTCATTGCTTCATCAATAAGTCGGAAGGCATATTATGATAGTCTTTTTGTGTGTTTTTTCAGATAATCACAAATTTGAAGATATTTAAAATATTGGTTATTTTTCAATTTCAGTTGTAGTTGTTGAAATGATAGTAAATTCCCCAATTCATACAGATCTTCGAGCGTTTTAATTCCCATTCTTTCCCATTGTATAAATGATTTGTCTATGATTGATGGTTTAAACGATGGATTATTGACTATTGGTATTAAAAGAGATAGGTTTCTTAATTTTAAATTCTGTTTTATTTGTTTCCATGTTCTTATTGTGTTATGTATAATTGGATTTTTATTATAATTTTTATTATTCAAATTTATTGGTGAGAGGATGGTCGCTCCTATATTACTCGGGAAGCAGTCCCCTTTTTCCATTACCATCCAGTCCCCCTGCTGTGTAGAATTGTCCAGCAGGTGAATCATATTTTTAATATTTACTGCCCAATTATAATACATAATATTAGGGAGCGCTAGACCCCCCAGCTCTTTTCGTTTATTAAGGTGTGCTATTTGTATTCTATGGGATTTATAATCCCATATAAAATTTGTAATGTCTGAGCCAATTTTTTGAAAAACTTTTTTGGGAGATATATAGGTATTGATATTGTTGTATTTCATATGTGATTTTTGCGCCTCATGTGAGCTGTTATGGTGTCTGTTTATGATGTCTTGTTTATTCTTCTGTACAGCACTTTGGCCAACATTGGCTGTTTTAAAGTGCTTAACAAATAAAGTTGGATTGGATTGGATTGGTGGATGTTAAATTTGTGTTTATTGTGTGTTTTTATTATTTTTATTATATGTATGACTGCAGGCAACGAAATTTTGTTCAGACCGACAGGTCTCAATAACAATAAAGGCTACTTTACTTTACTTTACCTGTATATGCAATAGATGGCAAATGATTTATGTAACTTAAATTTAATTCAAGAGAATAATTTGTTATTTACAACCTTCAAAACTCAAGTTTTATATGCGGAAATGTAAATTCAGGGCAGCAGGGTGGCGCAGCAGTAGAGATACTGCCTTTCAGCGCCAGAGATCCGGGTTTGATCCTGACTACGGTACTTGTCTGTACGGAGTTTGTACGTTCTCCCCATGACCGTGTGGGATTTCTCTGAGATCTTCCTCCCACACTCCAAAGATGTACAGATTTGTAGATTAATTGGCGTGGTATAAATGTAAAATTGTCCCTTGTGGGTGTAGGATAGTGTTAATGTGTGGGAATCGCTGGTCGGTGTGGACTCGGTGGGCCGAAGGGCCTGTTTCCACGCTGCATCTCTAAACTCTTTAAAAAATACTCTAAAATGATCTGAAAATGTTGGAAGTTAGTCTAATTTCTTTATGTAATTAATAATAATTTCTGTTTGTGTGTCCATTTGCTTGTGATGCTGCAAGCAACATTTTCATTGCACCCGTATCTCACTGCAATTGTGCAAATGACAATAAAATCAACTCAACTTGACTAATATTCCTTTTGTGGGTACATCGGTGCTTAGGCAAGTTTGTGTTGAAATGTGTTCTGGGGGAATTGTATGGATTATTCAGTACTGAATTTCAAAGGGCCACAAAAAAGACCAATTATTATTTTTTACACTTTATTAACTACAATCATGAACAGATTATCCTACCACAGGAATACAATAAATCCTAGTTTTATGTAGACATTGCACTTCGTTAAAGGAATAAAGAAGCCTCGATACAATGAGTAATTTCAAAAGGGAAAATAATTTAAAAGTACAAATTGATATGTTTTTGATACTCGTATGAGGCAAGACCAGGAATTGAATACCAATAGGTATGGGCTGTGAAGCTTGATTCATGCTGATGTGTGTGTCAATTGGTGGTGCCTCTGTGGGCTAGTGCTTATTGCCCCACTTGCGTTTTATTGCTAAAATACCTTTGCTATGGAGAACACAACAGATAACTTACCTTCTTTTGATTTAAACCAGTATGAAGAAAATAAACAGGTGCCATCAGCTGAGGCACCAGGAATCAGTTGCAATCCTGTTTTTAAGAGGTATCTGAATAAGCTGCTGCTGGAGACGGAAAAATTAGGTTTGGTAAGTAGTCATCCTTACCAAATATTTGAAAACAATTTTACTCCTTCATCTATGTGTAGGAAGCAATTGCTCATGCTGGTTTAAACCGAAGGTCGACACAAAATGCTAGAGTAACTCAGCGAACAGGCAACATCTCTGGAGAGAAGGAATGGTTGACGTTTCGGGTCTGAAGAAGAGTCTTGACCTGAAACGTCATCCATTCCTTGTCTCCAGAGATGCTGCCTGACTTGCTGAGTTACTCCAGCATTTTGTGTCAACTTCTTCATCTACATTGCTCCAGCTGGAATAAATGTACATAAATGTACAATAAATGTACATAAATAAATATACGTTTGGTGTTGAGATAGGGTGGTAAAGAAAGCTTTTGGTATGCTAGCCTTTATAAATCAGAGCATTGAGTATAGAAGCTGGGATGTAATGTTAAAATTGTACAAGGCATTGGTGAGACCAAATCTGGAGTATGGTGTACAATTTTGGTCGCCAAATTATAGGAAGGATGTCAACAAAATAGAGAGAGTACAGAGGAGATTTACTAGAATGTTGCCTGGGTTTCAACAACTAAGTTACAGAGATAGGTTGAATAAGTTAGGTCTTTATTCTCTGGAGTGCAGAAGGTTAAGGGGGGACCTGATAGAGGTCTTTAAAATGATGAGAGGGATAGACAGAGTTGATGTGGACAAGCTTTTCCCTTTGAGAATAGGGAAGATTCAAACAAGAGGACATGACTTCAGAATTAAGGGACAGAAGTTTAGGGGTAATATGAGGGGGAACTTCTTTACGCAGAGAGTGGTGGCGGTGTGGAATGAGCTCCCAGTGGAAGTGGTGGAGGCAGGTTCATTGGTATCATTTAAAAATAAATTGGATAGGCATATGGATGAGAAGGGAATGGAGGGTTATGGTATGAGTGCAGGCAGTTGGGACTAAGGGGAACAAAATTTGTTCGGCATGGACTTGTAGGGCCGAGATGGCCTGTTTCCGTGCTGTAATTGTTGTTATATGAATGTGTACTGTGAATTTTACGATCTGTGGCCTATTCCTAGACCACAACTAGAGATTGGAGTAACCTTACATTCACCTTACAAGGGCTATGTAGCTATTTCATCTCAGGTAAAATGTCCTTGACCATTGGGAATGGAACCCAGAGCATTGTCAGTCAAATGAATTGTAAATGCTGTGATGCTGAACTTGTGATTGTAAGTTATAGTCACAAAGCATTGAGGGAAATGTTGTTGGCATGTTTTAAGTAGTCCCACACATTTTCAAAGAGCATGCATGTTTTACGCTCATTAAGACTGGGCAGAAACAATCCTTATCCGCAAAGTGTGTAGGTAAATTTAAAAATGAAATGGAGAGGTAGAATAGTGATTTCAGTGTAAATGCATCTCAAAAGGCTTTAGAATAATATTAGGGCCCAAGTGCTGCTTTCTCAGTGAAATTCAGAGGAATTAAACCTATTCTTGAATGTAGCTCACCTCCTTGTGAACCCCCTGGTTCCCCTGTTATTGAATGTTCCAGTCAACTTGTTCCTCTGCTGGACACAAGCTGGAGTTACTCAGGGTCAGGTTGGGTCAGGTAGCATTTCTGGAGAATATGGAGGTGATATTTCGGATCAGCACCCTACATTGCGGGCGGCACTGTGGCGCCAGAGACACGGGTTCGATCCTGACTATGGGTGCTTGTCTGTATGGAGTTTGTATGTTCTCTCCGTGACCTGTGTGGGTTTTCCCCGGGTGCTCCAGTTCCCTCTCGCACTCTAAAGAGGTACCGGTGTGTACATTATTTGGCTTTGGTATAATTGTAAATTGTCGCTAGTGTGTGTAGGATAGTGTAAATATGCGGGGATCATTGGTTGGCACGGACTCGATGGGCCGAAGGTTCTGTTTCTGTATCTCTAATCTAAATTAAAATGGTGCTGCACTGCTGAAGATCGATCTAATATGAGCAGCAAATGCTGAATAAGTGTTGCCCAGCAGCCGTTTCACTGTTCGCCAATGAAACAGTAGATATTTATAACATTGTAAGTAAGTTACAGAGGACACATTTTGTAAAGGAGGAAAACATTTAAGATTAGGAAGAATCCTGAAGCCACCACAGCCAGACATAAAAACAGCTTTTTTTCCACGAGCAGTAGTTCTACTCAATAACCAAAAGTTTGTAGCCTCCTTTTTGCTCTGGTATTTTATTTCATTCACAGGTTTAAACTATAATGTTTTATTCTTAATGTTTTATGTTTTATTCTTAATGGTTTACTGTATGTCGTGTTGTTACTTGCAAGCGGAGCACCAAGGCAAATTCCTTGTATGTGTACATATATGGCCAATAAACGTATTCATTCATCTTAGTTTAATTCCTCAGCATTTTACTAATAAAGTAGCAATGTTACAAAAGTTTGAGATTTTAAAAATCAAGTCTGCAATTTATCCCATCAGATAAAGCATAACAATAAGTTTAATTTGACACCAAATTCACTTTCATATCTCAAGTATTAAAAAAGTTATGGCCATTTTCATACTCGGAAATTAGCATCTTGTTCCCTATTGATTTTCAATGGACATTACAAAAAAGCTGTGATCTTGGATAATCAAAGGCCCATTTCTTAAGGAAAGATTAACATTTTTAAATAGCCTAAGTGTCCAAAGATTATTCACAAATAATTCACAATATAACATGATTTTTATATCTAATTTACATTAATTTATAGGCCAAATGGAAGGAATTTAGTGTTCAATTGCTGTAAATAAATGCCTATTTAAATCGGCTTTCTAGTGGGTTCATGTGGAACGCGCTGGTTTAGAATGTTGACAGCGCGCTGGATTAGTGCCCTCAAATGCCGAGAAAAATACTGCGGGATATAAAAAGCCCAAAATGAACTACTCGCTATAGATAACTTGATATATAGGGTTATATAATGCCCCATTTAATGTAAAAATAAGGTGCATACCTTTAATTGTTTGCTTTATAAAACCCTGGGGCTGCGAGATGTTGCGGAATCAGAGAGTAATTTTAAACTATTATAACTATATTATCGAGGCCTATAAAACTAATAATACCTTTTGCGACCGGGTCTTGCAGCGATTTTTCGTTAATGATTTACTAGGCTGAACATCTGCGATTAGTACAGCCTAGTAAAAATCGCGTTTTAAACCCGCCCCCTCCAAACAGTGCCAAAATCGCGGACCTGGCTGTGGGCAGATTCCCAATGACGATTCAGGTAGGTTTTGTAACATACCTAAATAAAGCAGCAGGTTGGCTACACTGTCATTCTAAAGCAAGGGTTCCCAATCTGGGGTAAATTTTACCTACCCAGGGGATAAATTTGTTGAAGGTACACAAAATTGCTGGAGAAACTCAGCGGGTGCAGCAGCAGCTATGGAGCGAAGAAAATAGGCGACGTTTCGGGCCGAAACCCTTCTTCAGACTGAAGAATTTGTTGATTCTGGATTTGTACATATTTTTTCTCATTGACTGAATGTGTTTGGTTCTGGTATACCAATATCTCTTCATCATAAGTTGTTCATAAATAAGTGAAATAACATTGTTATGTGCTATTAAAGTTGCCAGGGGTAAATGGGACAAAACAGTTTGGGAACCCCTGTTCTAAAGCAACTTTCAACCCTTTCTTCCACACTTTTACAACATTGCTTCTTTGGAATGCTTTAAACAATTCAACCAGCTCTACAATAGTCTTTCGTAATGGCTGAAGATATTGCCATTGACCATGACTTATAGATCAGTTAAGTACCCAGTTTTGGCTTTGGGCTTGGTTTTGGCTTTGGGCTTGGTTTTCTCAGTTGAATGCTTATCCTGCTGTTACACCTCAAGTTCTCGGTGTTTTAATTGTAATTGTCAAAGTGGTCACTTTCCCTTTCATAATCTGCTCTGAGGAGGCTGACTCTGGCAAATGAAAAGAAAATGATGGGGTGTGGTGTAACTCTGACCATAAAGGTGTGGCCATTTGCATGCTACTGCTTGCTCCAGCTCTAGCTTTGTTTCTTCCCCATTGCCTAACACCGACATTACTCCAGAGCTCCCGTGGTCTGCTTCAAATATGATCATCTAGGGCTAGGCTTATACCTAAACCTCTCCAAAATGCCTTGGATTTTTCATAACTTCATCATTTTTGATCTTGGAGCGGAAGCTTTATTTCATATTTCCAAAGGTTTAGACTATTTTGGAGTTGAATGGATAGTATCAGGTAGGTTAGTAAGACTGCAACTCATTTTCAGAAGCCCAAGAGCAATCAATTTGGCCCAGATCAAAATAGATTGTTGTTAAGTATTATGTGAACAGCTATTGAACTATGTGTAGAATTAACAAAACATCACATCCTCACATTTGGTTTGAACTTCAGCAATTTCTATATGTGGCCAATAAAGAAATATTGGCCACTAGAAAGTTTGGCTCCTTGGTGCTGAGTCTTTCAATAACTGCTGACATCCATTTTGGCAAATTCTCAAGTTGGGTAATTTGTTAAAATTATTAAGCTACAAGAATATTACAATTTTTATTAAAGGAGTTGTGCGTTTTCATGGTTTTCCTATATGTTATTATCACCGCAGTTAACTTGTTTTTCATTTTCTTCCTGTAGCCAGACAATGATAATGAGGTCCATTACGATGCAGAGATTTACCTGACAAAGCACGATGTGTCTGAGATTAAGAAATTTCTCGATGGTAAGCCGTGGAAACCTGGTCCTTTGGATGATGCACTTAGTAGACTTCTAGTTAATTTTAAGCATCATGACCCCGAAGTTTGGAAGTGGAATTTTGAGGACGTATTTGGAGTGGATCTCTTAACAATACTTCAGGTGAGAAATATTTTTAACGTTAAAAATGGCTGTTTTGAAAATCCAGGCCACAAACTGAAATAGTTCAGAATCATTAGTTTTCGTTGCTGTGATTTTTGTTTCGATTTTCCATGGGTTAAACAGTATAGTATGGTATTGGTGTAAAAGTTTCACCAGAATGTAAATGGCTCTGTAAAACACTGTAAATGGCTCGATTGTAATCATGTATAGTCTTTCTGCTGACTGGTTAGCACGCAACAGAAGCTTTTCACTGTACCTCGATACACGTGACAATAAACTAAACTGAACCAAACTGCACTGAATGTGGTATGGGTACTAGTTCCACCATCTTGAATGGTGCTGTGGTGAAGTTTTGAAGAAGTGCTGAAATCAGAAATGGCGTCTCGTGGAATAGATATTTCCCACCCATGGAGTGAGTCAGCTTGGAGTTGCTGATCCTGTGGCACTAGTTTAAAGAAGAGCTGTAAATTATCCCTGTACACTGGGATATAATTTACATTAAAATATGGAAAGACGTTTGGAGGACATGTTGCAGTTGTATAAGACGTTGGTGAGACCGCATTTAGAATATTGTGTTCAGTTCTGGTCATGTTATAGAAAACATATTGTCAAGCTTGAAAGGGTTCAGAGAAGATTTTTACGAGGATGTTCATAGGACTAGAAGGTCTCAGCTATAGGGAGAGGTTGAGTAGGCCGGATCTCTATTCCTTGGAGCACAGGAGGATGAGAGGAGATCTTATAGAGGTGTATGAAATCATGAGAGGAATAAATCAGGTAGGCACACAGAGTCTCTTGCCCAGAGTAGGGGAATTGAGGCCAGAGGACATGGGTTCAAGGTGAGGGGGAAAAGATTTAATAGGAATCCAAGGGGTAACTTTTTCACACAATAGGTGGTGGGTGTAAGGAACGAGCTGCCAGAGGAGGTAGTTGAGGCTGGGATTATCCCAAATTTTAAGAAACAGACAGGTACATGTATTGGACAGGTTTGGAGGGATATGGACCAAATGCAGGTAGATGGGACTAGTGTAGCTGGGACATGTTGGTCAGTGTGGGCAAGTTGGGCCGAAGGGCCTGTTTCCACACTGTATCACTATAACTCTCTGACTCTATTAACTGGAGTTACTGCCTTTAAGTGAGAGGCATTTGCATTCTAATTAACTTGAATTTTTTCTTGTTTTCTCCAGTTCTTGGCCTGCCTGGTTTGTATTTTACTAATTTTTCGCCTGGCGTGGACAGCATTGACACGACCCTATCGTTTCATATTATTCTGCTTTTTGCTGAGTTTCGTGTGGAACTGGGTGTTTTTGTACAAGGTATGTACAGCTAAGATCTCACTTTTGTAAGTGGTAGACTGTTCTGAAAGTTTAGATCGCATGGGATCCAGGGAGAGAGAGAACTGGACAGAGAATTGGCTTCATGGAAGGAAGCAGAGGATGAAGATGGAAGGATTTGTACCAGACTGGAGGCCTGTGGCAAATGGTGTGCCTCAATGATCTGTGCTGACCTGTTGCTGTTTGTGGTTTATATCAGTAATATGGATGAGTATAAAAGGAAGGTTTGCAGATGACACTAAAGTAGGTGGTATTGTAGATAGTGAAGATGGTTATCAAAGATTACAGCAGGTCTCGATCAGCTGGCTGACTGGGCTGAGGAATGGTCAATGGAGGTTAGTTTAGTGTGGAGATACAGCATGGAAACAGGCCCTTCGGCCCACCGGGTCCGCGCCGACCAGCGATCCCCGCACACTAACACTATCCTACACCCACCAGGGACAATTTTTACATTTACCAAGCCAATTAACCTACAAACCTGTACGTCTTTGGAGTGTGGGAGGAAACCGAAGATCTCGGAGAAAACCCACGCAGGTCACGGGGAGAACGTACAAACTCCGTACAGACAGCGCCCGTAGTCGGGATCGAACCGGGGTCTCCGGCGCTGCATTCGCTGTAAGGCAGCAACTCTACCACTGAGCCACCGTGTGAGATGTTGCATTTTGTGATGTCAAACCAGGGCAGGACCTTCAGAGTGAATGGCAGGGCCCTGGGGAGTGTTATAGGGCAGAGAGATCTTGGAGTGCAGGTGCATAGTTCCCTGAAGGTAGTGTCACAGACCCATAGGGTGGTCACAAAGGCTTTTGGGCCACTAGCCTTCATCGATCAGAGTATTGAGTATAGAAGATGGGACATTATTGCACGAGATGTGGGTGAGGCCAGATTTGAAGTACAATATTCCGTTTTGACCACCCTGCGGTAGGAAGAATGTCATTAAACTGTAGCGAGTGCAGAAAAGATTGAGGATGTTGCAACGACTTGAGAGGCTGAGCTACAGGAACAGGTTGGCCTTTGGGGAAGAAAGCAAAATGACATGCCATCCACTGCTCGGGCATATCTGCTTACAGGATGCTGCAGGGCAAAAATATTTCCCCATCCCTCTTCCTGGTCTGTCCCATCACAAAGACATGAGGCAAAATTTTTGCTTTAAATATTTTTTTAAAAAGCTTGTGCTTATGTTAAACCATAATCATAATAATACAGGAGCACAACCTTTTATCCGAAAGCCTTGGGACCAGACACTTCCCGGATTTCAGAATTTTTCGGATTTCCGAATGGAAGATTTTTAGTGTAGATTTACGTGGACGATAGCCTAAAATCTATATCTACTGAGTTAGAGGTAATTCAAATGGTGAAACACCTAACCTAGGTAGCGCGGGCGGCTTGAAAAGTCTGGAGCGGCTGCCTCCTCCCTGGAGACCGGGGAATCATTGTAAATCATTGCTTAAATGTTAGTCAGTTAGTTTGGAGGGATTTTAAGTGGTGGGGGGGGGGTGAAGGGGGAAACTTTAATTCTTAGTCCCCTACCTGGTCGGAGAGGCGGGGAGCGGGCAATGCCTTACTGGGTCGCCGTGCGACTCTACCCCTGGCTGCGTGGTGCTCCACATCCAGCGCTGCCCGCGGCCGGACGCCCGCAGCCCCAGCTCCTCGATGTTGGGAGTCGGCGGCGTCGCAGCGCTGTGATACCAGCGGGGAGCGGGCAATGCCTTACCGGGTTGCCGTGCGGTAAGCTCCGGAGCGCTGTGGCCGCCGACTCACAACATCGCGAAGCTGGGGCTGCGGGCGTCCGGCCGCGAGCCGCGGGCGGCGCTGGATTTGGAGCCGCGCAGCAAGGGGTAGAGTTGCCGGGGTCGGAGCTACAACCGGCGCCGCCCGCGGCCGGATGCCCGCAGCCCCAGCTTCGCGATGTTGGGAGTCGGCGGCCACAGCGCTCCGGAGCTTACTGCACGGCGACCCAGTAAGGCATTGGCCGCTCCCCGCCTCTCCGACCAGGTAGGGGACTAAGAATTAAAGTTTTCCCCTTCACCCCCCCCTTCACATAAAGGCCCTCCAACCTAACTGACTAACATTTAAGCAATGATTTACAGATGTTTAAGTGTCTCCATGGTCTCCGGGGAGGAGGCAGCCGCTACAGTAGTACAGACCTGGGTTAACCGTGGGTTGTTTCGGGTCAAGTTTGGCGCCAAACGCGAGCTTTGGTGTGAAGACGACATCCTGGAAAAAATGGCCGGTTTTCGGAGCTTTTCGGTTTCCGGAACTCGGAAATCCGGACCGGAGATAAAAGGTTGTGCACCTGTACTTTATTAGTCAAGTATGTTTTGCAACATACGAGGAATTTGATTTGCCATACAGTCATATCAATAAAGAGCAACAAGACACCCAAATAAAATAACGGTGACCCCCCCCCCCCCCCCACATTCCTCACTGTGATGGAAGGCAAAAAATCTTCCCTACTTTGTTCTCCCGCGGTTGTGGTTTTTGAACCTTCCGTTGTCGAGGTGATCTTGGCCCCGCAGCCGGTAGTCGAGCCCTCTGCGTCGGGGCGATCAAGGTCCCGCATCAGGGGATCTCAGCTCCCCGCGCCGGGTGATCGGACCCCGAGTCGGGGCTGGTCGAACCTCCTGCGGCTTGGAGCTTCCCGACATCAGTCTCTACCCGAGACTGCGAGCTCCTCGATGTTGAAATCCGCTGGAGCGTCGATCCCAGGCAAGGGATCGTAGTCTTTGATGGTAAGTCCACGTCCCCGCGGTGGGGCTCAAAGTCAGCCTCGAGCAAGGCCTGCAGCCCCATGATGTTAGGCCGCAGAGCAACCGGAGATACGATCCGGAAAACAATCACATCTCCGGCAAGGTAAGAGATTGAAGAAGTTTCCCCCTCCACCCCCCCCACATAAAACAAACCAGAGAACATTAACACAAACTTTTAATAAACACTAAAAATAACAGAGAAGACAGACAGATTGTTGGCGAGGCTGCCATCGCTGACGGCGCCACCTGGTGGAAATGTTGCCCTTATTTACATTTGAAAATCCTGCCAATATGTAGCAGTATTTCTACTTTTCCTGTTGGTTTTCTCGTCTCCAGAAAATGCAAATCACACAATAAAATGTTCTGGTACAAGTCTTTATGTTGTAAATTGTTTTCTCTTTGCAGACAGCTTTTGCTAAGCGACAAGCTAATTTTGCCAAGATGGAACATGATAAACCAATGTGTACAGGAGTCCACAAGTTGGATTGGAGCGGCAGTCTGGTTGGTAAGTCCTTTTCATTGAACGAGTTTTTCATTAAAATGATACCGTTCGGATAGAACATCTCTTGGTGATTTGCTTCGGTGAGTGTGGCATTATTGGCAAATGAAGGGCACCTTGGATAATGGAAGCGGTTGTAAATTTGGACCAAATGGAAAAGGAAGAGCATGCAAGGTTTACAAGGATGGAATCAGACAGGGCCTTTGAGGAATTTAAAGAAAGGAGGAAAGTCCATGGGAGGTGTGTTTGTGGTTTTTGCAGTGTATTAGGGTTGTGTATTAGGCTAGTGATGGTCACCTCAAGTAGCTGCTGCTTAATCTGGTGGTGTGGGACTTTGGGCTTCTATACCATCTGCTTGAAGGTAGCAGCAAGACAAGGGCAAGGCCTGGATAAGGGTCTTTGATGGATTCTGGCAGCAGTGCCTCACTTAGATGCTTTCAATGGTTGGGAGGGCTGTACCCACGATAGACTGGACTGAGTCTCCCCTTATTCCTCAATTCTCTCATGTCAATAAATGTATTGATCTCTATTTAAAGTGGAAACAACAATGGAGATTCCACAGTTTGAAGAAGGGTTTCGGCCCGAAACGTTGCCTATTTCCTTCGCTCCATAGATGCTGCCTCACCCGCATCCAGCTTTTTTTTATCTACCTTCGATTTTCCAGCATCTGCAGTTCCTTCTTAAACATGTTTTGGGGACAGAGCCTTCTCCAGGGCAGCTCCCAGGCTCTGGAACTCCCCCGATCCGCAATTCCGTGTCCCACACCATCTTCCAGTCCCGCCTCAAGACCCATCTCTTCACCTCTGCCTATCCTTAGCCCCACGTCCCCCTCCCTTTTCATCTGTGCTTGCCTCATATTGTGTTTTGAATTGAATTCTGTCTTTAATTTGTGTACTAGTCATGTCTCTACTATTTATTTCATTCCGCTTACATGTTTTTCCTCTACCTGCTAAATTTTTGTAAGGTGTCCTTGAGACTCTTGAAAGGCGCCCATAAATAAAATTTATTATTATTATTATTATTATGGAGATTCCACAGCTGTCTAGGGTAGAGAATTGCTAAGGTTCACCTTTGAGTGAATACATTTCTCCTCATCTCAACTGTAAACGGCCTATCCCTAATCTCAAACTGTGCCCTCAGTGCCGAGCTCCTCCGTAGCTCATCCCCCCCTGCCTTTCTTTTGTTGTAAATAGACACAAAATGCTGGAGTAACTCAGCGGGACAGGCAGCATCTCTGGAGAGAAGGAATGGGTGACATTTTGGGTTGAGGCCCTTCTTCAGACTGATGACAGATTAATTTGTTGAGACCTACTCTCACTTTTCTAAACTCTATAGAATAGCACAGTAAACCCACCACAGTTAATGATATAAATTGGACAATATACTTTTTTTCCGCATCACCCTTCTACCTATCCATTCCCACTGAATTTACTCCACTGTGTATGGATGTAGGTCCTTTGGAAACACTGTCTTGGTTCGTTTACAATTTTCTTTAATTTAGGAAAGTGCCTAAATCTTTTAAAGTGCAAAAGGGTACAAAGGCAACGTTATTCTGAACTTGTAAAATGTGGCCACTTTAGCCACTCCTGAACAGGTAGCCGTATAAAAAACACAATTGGCTACTGGACAGGTTTGTGGGTTTATATAAAATGTATTTAAAAGGGTCCATTACGGCCTCCTCTTTACACACAGGACAATCACGCGTTGTGGTTGGAATAGATTGCATAAGGGGTTTACCAGAAAGGCCCTTTGGGCAAGATTTGGCACCAGAAAAATTGATTTTGTCAGAGTTTTGTCATGATTAAATATAGTCCCAAACTTGGAGTAACATGGAATATTGTTAATTCTTCTTCAACAGAGTGGTTCAGGCGAAGGTGGACACTGCAGGATGACCCATGTGAGAAATACTATGAAGCCCTCCTGGTCCATCCAGTTTGGGAGGTGCCACCAGCCAGGGTAAAAAGCAAAATCAATGGTCAGAATGCAAACAGATTCATTCAACGATCCAGTGATGTCATCTGTGTATGTGTTTTTTTTTTAGGCCCTGATGCTCACCATAACTACACTCGTCACTGAACCATTGAAACATGTCGGGGAACCCATCAGTCAGTTTTTTCGAGACATCCTTAAAGATCTACCATGGCTTTTGCAAATTCCCGTGACTCTCGCGGTAGTTTTGTGTTTTATTGTAAGTTGCAATTTTAATAAGCAAATGGAATGATGTTTATTAGAAACATAGAAAATAGGTGCAGGAGGAGGCCATTCGGCCCTTCGAGCCAGCATCGCCATTCATTGTGAACAAAAGACAATAGGTGCAGGAGGAGGCCATTTGGCCCTTCGAGCCAGCACCACTATTCAATGTGATCATGGCTGATCATACCCAATCAGTACCCCGGTCCTGCCTTATATCCCCTGTTTCATTTTTGAGATAGATTCTTGTCATCCTTCTACAGAGAAACTCCAGAGTGTACTTGAAAGACCAGCTGCCTCCACCGCCCTCCATTTCTCTCAGAAAAATATGATTCTTAAACTGTGGCCCCGCTGGACTCCCCCAACATCGGGAACATATTTCCTGCTTCTAGCGTGTCCAAGCCCTTAACAATCTTATATGTTTCAATGAGATATCCTCTCATCCTTCTAAACTCCAGAGTGTACAAGACCAGCTGCTCCGTTCTCTCAGCATATGACAGTCGCGCCATCCCGGGAATTAACCTTGTAAACCTACGCTGCGCTCCCTCAATAGCATGAATGTCCTTCCTCATATTAGGGGACCAAAACTGCACACAATACTCCAGGTGTGGTCTCACTAGGGCTCTGTACAACTGCAGATGGACCTCTTTGCTCCTGTATTCGATTCCTCTTGGCTCCTCCTCATGGCTGATCGTCCCCAATCAATAACCCGTGCCTGCCTTCTCCCCATATCCCTTGATTCCAATAGCCCCTAAAGCTATATCTAACTCTCTCCTAAATCCATTCAATGATTTGGCCTCCACTGTGGCAGGGAATTCCACAAATTCACATCTTTCTGGGTGAAAAAGTTTTTTTTCACCTCAGTGTTAAATGGCCTCCACTTTATTCTAAGACTGTGGCCCCTGGTTCTGGACTCGCCCAACATTGGGAACATTTTTCCTGCATCTAGCTTGTCCAGTCCTTTTATAATTTTATATGTTTCTATAAGATCCCCCCTCATCCTTCTAAACTCCAATGAATACAAGCCTAGTATTTTCAATCTTTCCTCATATGACAGTCCCGCCATCCCAGGGATCAATCTCGTGAACCTACGCTGCACTGCCTCAATCACAAGGATATTCTTCCTCAAATTAGGAGACCAAAACTACACAATACTCCAGATGTGGTCTCACCAGAGCCCTATACAACTGCAGAAGAACCTCTTTATTCCTATACTGAAATCCTCTTGTTATGAAGGCCAACATTCCATTAGCTTTCTTCACGGCCTGCTGTACCTGCACGCCAACTTTCAGTGACTGGTGTACAAGGACACCCTTACCTAACCTAACCCCATTGAGATAATAATCTGCCCCCTTGTTTTTGCCGCCAAAGTGGATAACCTCACATTTATCTATATTATACTGCATCTGCCACGCATCTGCCCACTCACTCAACCTGTCCAGGTCACCCTGCAACCTCCTAACATCCTCTTCACAGTTCACACTGCCACCCAATTTGTGTAATCCCCAAACTTGCTAGTGTTGCTCCTAATTCCCTCTTCCAAATCATTAATATATATGGCAAACAGTTGCGGCCCCAACACTGAGCCTTGCGGCACTCCACTCGCCACTGCCTGCCATTCTGAAAAGGACCTGTTCACTCCTACTCTTTGTATATGGTCTGCCAACCAATTTTCTATCCATGTCAACACCCTACCCCCCAATACCATGTGCTCTAATTTTAGTCACCAGTCTCCCGTGCGGGACCTTATCAAAGGCCTTCTGAAAGTCTAGATACACTTCATCCATTTTACTTGTCACATCCTCAAAAAATTCCAAAAGATTAGTCAAGCATGATTTCCCTTTCGTATTTATTGAAATACAATTTTCTATAATAAATAGGGATTCAGTTTTCTGCTGCCCCAGGTCCTCATTTCTCCTAAGGAAACCTATCAAGGTTGTTTCCGCAGGGTAGAAGGTTGACATATTGAGGTTACTGACTTTGCAAGTTATTTTTAAGTGGCAGTGGTCCTGAAATGTCTCTTTTGGATTTTGGTAAGAATTTGTATAATGGGCCTGAAAAGAGTGGGTGTGGAGAGGATGTTTCCACTAGTGGAGGAGTCCAGGACCACAGGTCATAGCTTCAGAATTAAAGGACATTCCTTTGGGAAGGAGGTGAGGAGGATTTCCTTTAGTCAGAGGGTGGAATTCATTGCCACAGAAGTCAATGGATATTTTTAATGTTCTGGATTAGTACGGGTGTCAGGGGTTATGGGGAGAATGGGGTCAGGAGGGAGAGATAGATCAGCCATCATTGAATGGTGGAGTAGAGAGAGTACAGAGGAGATTTACTAGAAAGTTGCCTGGGTTTCAACAACTAAGTTACAGAGATAGGTTGAATAAGTTAGGTCTTTATTCTCTGGAGCGCAGAAGGTTAAGGGGGGACTTGATAGAGGTCTTTAAAATGATGAGAGGGATAGACAGAGTTGATGTGGACAAGCTTTTCCCTTTGAGAATAGGGAAGATTCAAACAAGAGGACATGACTTCAGAATTAAGGGACAGAAGTTTAGGGGTAACATGAGGGGGAACTTCTTTACTCAGAGAGTGGTAGCGGTGTGGAATGAGCATCCAGTGGAAGTGGTGGAGGCAGGTTCATTGGTATCATTTAAAAATAAATTGGATAGGCATATGGATGAGAAGGGAATGGAGGGTTATGGTATGAGTGCAGGCAGGTGGGACTAAGGGGGAAAAAATTTGTTCGGCACGGACTTGTAGGGCCGAGATGGCCTGTTTCCGTGCTGTAATGGTTATATGGTTGGAAGATGGGCCGAATGGCCTAATTCTGCTCCTATCACTTATGAACATGAATTTAATGCTCGGTAATTTTCAGATGTTACTATATGTACCCCTCTTTTTTGTTTTGCAGGCATTCTGGTATTCCTGTGGTCAGTCAGTTGCCCGGTATGGTTTACCTAGATTCTATCCTGATGATAGTTCCCGATCTGCAATTGCACAGCATAGTGCGCCGTGCATCATGCATAATGGCACCGTCTACCAAAGGGCAGGGTATGTGGATTACCAGGCTGGGGGAGATGCTCGATATCTCCCCAACATCAGAAGAGAGAGCAACCATGACGAGTCTGCAGTTCCAGGACGAAATAACATGAATCACCAGGGTGTTGAAGAGATAATGAGTCGGGAAGGAGCTGGGGTTTGGGAGAATGGGCGAGGTGATAACCATCTACGCAGGCGAAGAGTACCGGGCGGGACTTCTGCGCACACTTCTGAAGATCCGAGGGCAAATTGTGACATCTTTTTGTCCACTGAACCACTGCCACTTGGAGAAAATCAGCAACCTGCTGCCAGAAATGTCACAGAAGATAAGATCCCCCCTCGGGATGGACTGGAGGTTGGACAGAGTGAAGATGGTAAACAGCAAAGTAAGAACAAAGCTGGTTTCCCTCACAGCAACTCCAATAATAGATTGTGCGGTGAGAAAAGAACGGAGGAGAAGAATATGCCAGCGCCTATACCAGCTCGTGAAGATTCCTGTACAGCTGAAAGCTCCCTTCATGTAGTTCCACGGCATCCATCAGACAGGAGTCACACAGACACTGAGCCCATTGGGAACAAGACTCTTGAGGAAGAGAAGCCTGAAAATGAGGAAGCCTTCGTAGAAAATGTGGGAGCACAGGTAAATTTTCCCAAAATATTCAGTATTGGTCGTCCCTGGGAAACAAACGGTTTCTGTTGGTTTGTTATTAGGTCTAGCTTGTCCATAAGTCACGATGTACACAAAGATCACTCGACGGAGAGTATTGTAATGAATGACATCGTGGAACGTGCTGCCAGGGTGGTGGTTGAGTCAGATACAACAGAGGCATTTAGGAGACTTTTGGGTAGGCACATGGATGTGTTGGGAATGGAGGCATGTGGATGAACGAATGAATATGTTTATTGGCCAAGTATTCACATACTAGGAATTTGCCTTGGTGCTCCGCCCGCAAGTAACAACATGGCATACAGTGACATCAACTACAAGCAGATAAGATTTGGTCTCGGCATTGTGTTTGACACAGTCATTGTGGGGCAAACGGCCACTACCTGTATTGTACTGTTCTATGTTCTAAAAACACATAAGACTGGTAAAGAACATTCACTCAATGTGTTGAGAGAGAAACTAGTTCTGCCATTTGTATTATCATATCTGTGTACTTTTGTTGGACTTTTAAATGTAAGAATATTACAGAAGTACACACATAAATATTGGTGGCCATAACTCGGGATGGCCTGTACTGCTCCGATCAGATTTTGTTTTCAGTAAGTTCTCAGCAAACTGAACACAGCGTATTACAGTACAGGAGGCCATTCGGCCATGGAGACCATGGTAGTCCAGCATTCTGATTTCAGATACAAATGCAGATTAGTTTATTCTCATACATACCATTCTTGGAAACAGGCCCTTCAACCCAACTTGCCCACACCAACCAATATGTCCCTTTACACTAGTTCCACCTGCCTGTATTTGGCCCACATCCTTCTACATCTATCCTATCAACATACCAGTTTGTATGTGATAAAACCTGCCTCAATTACTCCTGTCAGCTCCTTTCATACACCCACCACTCTTTGTGTAAAAACGTAGCCCCTCAGGTTCCTATTGAACCTTTCGACTTAAGCCTTTGTCCTCTAGTCTTAATTCCCTACTTGGGGTAAGACTCTTGTGCATTTGCCCTATCTAATCCTTTCATGATTTTATACACATCTATAAGATCACCCTCATCCTACCCTGCTTAACCTCTCCCTATAGCTCAGCCCCTTGAGTCCTGGCAACATCTTTGTAAATCTTCTCTGCACCCTTTCCAGCTACACATCTTCCCTATAACATGGTGACGAAAACTGAGCACAATACTCCAAATGTGGCCTCACCAATGTCTTGTCCAATTATAACATAACCTCCCAACTTCTTTACCCAATAGTCTGACTGATGACGACAAGAAAGCCTTCGTGACCTGTGACGCCTCGTTCTAGGAACTATGCACCTGTACCCTGGGTTCTTCCGTGTTCAAGAAGGAACTGCAGATGCTGGAAGATCGAAGGTACACAAAATTGCTGGAGAAACTCAGCGGGTGCAGCAGCATCTATGGAGCGAAGGAAATAGGCGACGTTTCGGGCCGAAACGTCGCCTATTTTCTTCGCTCCATAGATGCTGCTGCACCCGCTGAGTTTCTCCAGCAATTCTGTGTACCCTGGGTTCTTCTGCTCTACGCACTCCCCAGACCCCTGCCATTCACTCCGTAGGTCCTGTCCTGGTTTGCCTTGCAACATGCAACACCTCCCACCTCTCTGTATTAAACCTCAGCCATCCCTCAGCCCACCTGCACAACTGATGAAGATCCAGTTGCAATTTTCGACAACCATCTTCACTATCTACAATACTATCCATTTTAGTGTCATCTTTAAATTTACTGATCATGTCTTAGAAACATAGAAAATAGGTGCAGGAGGAGGCCATTTGACCCTTCGAGCCTGCACCGTCATTAATTGTGATCATGGCTGATCATCCACAATCAGTAATCCGTGCCTGCTTTCTCCCCATATCCTTTGATTCTGCTAGTCCCTAGAGCTCTATCTAACCCTCTTTTAAATTCATCCAGTGAATTGGCCTCCACTGCCCTCTGTGGCAGAGAATTCCACAAATTCACAACTTTGGGTGAAAACGTTTTTTTCTCATCTTAGTTTGAAATGGCCTCCTGTTTAGTCTTAGGCTGTGGCCCCTGGTTCTGGACTCTGTCATCATTGGGGAAAATGTTCCTGCATCTAGCTTGTCCATTTCTTTTATAATTTATATACGTTTCTATAAGATTTTATACGTTTCTATAAGAAACGCACGTTTCTTGTACTTTCTCATCCAAATTATTTATCTAGATGAAAACAGCAATGGGCCCAGCACCGAATCCCAAGGCACACCACTAGTCACAGGCCTCCAGTCTGATAAACAACCTTCCACCATCACCCTCTGCTTCCTTCCATGAAGTCAGTTTTCTATCCATTCAGCTATTTCTCCTTGGATCCCATGCGATCTAACCTCCCAGAGCAGCGGACCCTAGTCAAATGCCTCGCTGAAATCCATATACCCAACATCTACAGCTCTGCCCTCATCAAACATTTAAGTCACATCTTCAAAAAAACTCAATTGGATTTGTGAGAAATGATCTCCCACGTACAAAACCATGCTGACTATCCCTAATCAGCCCTTGTCCATCTAAATGCGTGTATATCTTATCCATCAGAATATTCTCTGGTAGCTTTCAGACTACAAATGTAAGGTTCACTGGCCTACAGTTCCTAGATTTTTCCCTGCAACCCTTAAATAGAGACACAACCTTCACCACCCTTGCAGTCTTCTGGTACATCATCTGTATTTAATAATTATTTATGAGCCAGGATGTTTAGGCGCTAAAAAAACTCTGAAATAGACAGGCAAAAAGGCACGGAAAAGGCATTTAGTGACAAAAAAGACGTGTATTTTCACCACCAAAATATGGTTAAAAATGATAATATAAAGGTATTCTACATTAAATGACCAAGGTTGCCTGGTTGCACATAATTACTAGCATTTTGTTTCAAATTATCTGGTGTTATAATATGCCATCTGTCAGACAGAATATGCTTCAGTTGAGAAAACGTCTTTCTACCCCAGCAGAGGTCACTGGTGCATACCTGAAACAAGCTACCAACTCTATATTCATGTTGATATCTTTGCATTACAACTACCTTTGAGAACTTGAGCTATGTTTTTTATTTCTTCAAGATCTTTGTTGGCTAAAATCATTCTCTCACATTTTCCTTGTTTGTCTTTACCTACATCGCCAGGAATTTTACGGATATCATCAGTTACTTTGTTGAAAACCTGCAAGTTATTCACTAATGTTTCGCCACGTTTCTCAAGGGAAGTAATAGCTTGTGGGAAGTTTGCAAAATTGGAAGCAACAAACACAAGATCGCGGTGGAGGGACTTTTTCTGCATGATTTCACTGGCGATCCTGACTGCAGCAGATTCTTTTTCTTCAAAACAGTTGACGATTTATTTTATCTTTTCAAAATTTGCAGCGTAGTAGAGTACAACAGAGAGCCATGTACCCCACCTAGTCAAAACAGGCTGAGGTGGTAGCGGAATCTTGGGTGCCATTTCCTTGAAAAACTGCACACGTGACGGTGCTTTGAGGAAGATTTTCTTGATATTGGAAACTAGGTGATCAACATTTGGGAACAAGCTACGTCAGGGGTTGACAATTCTATGAAGTCATTGAGCTAAGCATGTCAAAAAAACTTTAAGAGCACGAGCAGCTTTTTTCATGTACGGAGCTGCATCAGTCACAAACGGAAGAACATTCTCGTGTTTTATACCTTCTGGCCAAAATACAGCAAGTGAAGATGTAAACAACTGAGAAATAATTGTGCTGTTTGACTTCTCCAATACTTCTGATGTCAACAAATACTCCTTTGATGGTTGACCTGCATCCAGTGTACCGATGACCACATTGGCAACATATCTCCCCACAGCATCGGTTGTCTCGTCTATTGAGATCCATATTTTGTTGCATGCAACTTCATCTCTAATTTTCTGCACAATGTTGAAGTTGCCATCAACATACTTTTTCAGTAATGATGATTCGCTTGGTATATGTTCCTCTGTGTATTTCTCTAAAAAATAACTCTTTTGAGGGATTTGTTTTCCAATTTTCACATTGGAATTCCAGCATCAATGAATGCCTTGCTCGAAAACTCAGATTTACGACTGGAGCCAGCAGTAAATGTAGTGAGGAGACGAGCTTGGGTATTTCGCTTGGGTAGTCTACACCCCAGAGGTATCAACATTGACTTCTCTAATTTTAGATAGCCCTTGTCTTGTCCCTCCTCCCCTTCCCAGCTCTCCTTCCAGTCCTACTGTCACTGCCTCTTCCTATCTTCCCCCTCCCCCTCCCCCCTACCCCCCCACATCAGTCTGAAGAAGTGTCTCGACCCATTTATGGCAAAATCCTGGCTCTACTCATAAATCTCAGCCAGAGCACCTGCAATCTCCTCTCTAGCTCCCCAATGTCTTTGGATGTATCTGATCGGGCCTGAGTGATTTGTCTTCCTTCAAATGCGTTAGGACCTTCAGCAGCTCCTCGGCTGTAAGACTGACTGTTGTCAAGACACTTTCATTGACTGCTTCAAGTTCCCAGGTCCTCATGTCTTTCTCCACAGTAAAAACAGAGGAGAAATACTCATTGAAAACCTTGCCCACCTCGTGTGACTCCACAGATTGGACCACTTTAATTCCTGTACTATTCTCTGTCTAGTTACCCCTTTTCCCTTAGTAAAATCTCTTAAGATTATCCTTAATATAATCTGACTGAGATATCTCCTGTCCCCTTTTTGCACCAACTTGCCTTTTTTAGTGTACTCCTCGGTTTTTGAAATTCCTCCAGGGATATACGATCCCAGCTGCCTATACCTGCTACATGCCTCCTTCTTATTCTTGACGAGAGCTTCAATTTCTCCTCATCCACGTTTCCTTGCACCCACCTACCTTGCCCTTTACTCTACCAAGAACATGCATATCCTCGACTCGTCAGCACACCTTTGAACACATCCAATTTTCCAGGCCTTTTCTGCTACTATCAACTCGAACGAGTTCCCGTCTAATACCTTCAATAATCCTCATTGGAAATCAAGGGATGTGGAGCTAGTGGAGTAAACTGCCACTGAGGAGAAAGGTCTCCCATGATTTATTGGATGACAGAGCAGGCATGAGATGCCAAATATTTTTATTTCATTTTCCTAATTGCCAGTGACTACTTTATTTTGCATCTGCAATGAAGTGATGTTTTGTCTATCATTAATTATTGCTGGAAGTCACAACTTCTATTGTTTTTTCACCAGTATTACTGTATCGGGTGAGTCATTCCTTTAAGTACATTGATTTTGGTGAGTGTGCAAATTTTTTGTATGGTTTCTCCTCCTCTTGACATTAGGTTTATGAGAATGATCCGAGGGATGAAGGGTTTTATCATTGAAACTTACTGAATAATGAAAGGCCTAGATAGAGTGGGTGTGGAGAGGATGTTTCTACAAGTGGGAGAGTGAAGGACCAAAGGGCAAGCTCAGCAAAGATTTTTTTGAGCCAGACAGTGGTAAATCTGCGGAAGCCATGTCTTTTGAGATTCTTGATTAGTACGGGTGTTAAAGGTTACGGGAAGAATGGGGTTGAGAGGGAAAGATAACGCAACCATGATTGAATGGCAGAGTACTCGATTGGCCATATGACCTACATCAGCTCCTCTGACATGAACGTGATTGGGTTAACGTGTGAGGAGTGTTTGATGACTGGAGCCTATGATGATGCTACCTTATTGTCACTTGAACCTAGCTAGGTGCAGTGAAATACTTTCCTTCTGCATACAAAGTACACAAGAGTCACCACAAAGGCATCGACTAAGTTACAAAAAGTACTCATCACTTCTGCCCCCCCTCTCCTTTTTTGTTCTTGGCGTCAATTGCCATCCATTTCGGCCCATCCTCCCCATCTCCGGCCCAGACCACCTCGCGTCCACCACTCTTCCGACATCTGACAAGTCGGACCTGCTTGCTGGGAATGTCCCGGCCCACTGCTCGCTGGGAGTTTAAATGGACGAGGGGGGAATCTCATTGACATCTATTGGATAATGACAGGCTTAGATAAAGTGGATGTTTCCAGTAATGGAAGAGTCTAGAGCCAGAGGGTACAGCCTCAGATTAAAAGGACGTCCATTTGGGATGGTGGTGTTGGGTGGTAAAGAAAGCTTTTGGTGTGCTGGCCTTTATAAATTAGAGCATTGAGTATAGAAGTTGAGATGTAATGTTAAAATTGTACAAGGCATTGGTGAGATCAATTCTGGAATATGGTGTACAATTTTGGTCGCCTAATTATAGGAAGGATGTCAACAAAATAGAGTACAGAGGAGATTTACTAGAATGTTGCCTGGGTTTCAGCAACTAAGTTACAGAGAAAGGTTAAACAAGTTAGGTCTTTATTCTTTGGAGCGCAGAAGGTTAAGGGGGGACCTGATAGAGGTCTTTAAAATGATGAGAGGGATAGACAGAGTTGACGTGGAAAAGCTTTTCCCTTTGAGAATAGGGAAGATTCAAACAAGAGGACATGACTTGAGAATTAAAGGACATAAGTTTAGGGGTAACATGAGGGGGAACTTCTTTACTCAGAGAGTGGTAGCTGTGTGGAATGAGCTTCCAGTGAAGGTGGTGGAGACAGGTTTGATTTTATCATTTAAAAATAAATTGGATAGTTATATAGACGGGAAAGGAATAGAGGGTTATGGTCTGAGTGCAGGTAGAGTAGGGGAGTAGGACTAGGGGAGAATACGTGTTCGGCACGGACTAGAAGGGCTAGATGGTCTGTTTCCGTGCTGTAATTGTTATATGGTTATATGGTGATGAGGAGGAATTTCTTCAGTCAGACTGGTGAATCTGGAATTCATTGCTTCAGATGGCTGCAAGACATTTGGGTATTTTTAAAGCAGAGATTTATAGGTTCTTGATAAGTAAGGGTGTTAAAGGTTATGGGGAGATGGCAGAAGAATGGGGTTGAGAGGGAAAATTAGATCAGCCATGATTGAATGGCAGGTAGACTCGATGGTCTAAATGGACTAATTTTGCTCCCATGTCTTGTGGTCTTTGAATGATCTTTGAAATAAAGGTTTAAACGTTTTCCAGAAAATCGTCCCAATTTAGCATATATAAAACATAATGTGGATAGAGCAACATGTCTTCCAATTATAGATACAATGAAAAGTGACTATTTTTAATGCTTTGGGTAGAATAATGCTCTTTGTTCTGTAGGATTTCAACAATCTAGACTCTGGACAGAATCATGGAACATGAAGACTCATGTTGCAGAAATCACGTTAGTTATAGCATGTAACATACCCTGTAATAATAATTGGTGATTAGAAATTTATGCTGACATATGAGACACGCCATCATTTAAGATTGGCATGATATAAAACCCAATGCAATTTCTCGTTATTGCTACATTTTTGAAATTTTAATGTAAGTTCTCTCTAGAGAATGTAAATGAAACTTACATTCTCTAGTAGTGCTGACACATCACTGATCTATTTACATCAGTGCTGCCATGCAATTTAAATATCTTTAACAATACTCCAAGTTTGGCTAATGATTATTTTAAAGAGTTGGCATAACTTTCTAATTTTAGACCTCAGTTATTTATAGCGTGATAGTTTCACATTTTCCTTAAAGATCAAAAATGCCATGTATTTTATTTTGTCAAATTTCATCTCACTGTGATACCTGCTGAGATGTATACACGTTTCAATGTCTCTGTTCCTGCAATCTTTAGTATACACTTATGCATTGTAGTAAGGATGGAATGCAATATAATTTCACGTATTTCAATAAGATTACATTTCTGATATTTTAAGTCAGATCTTTTGGCCCTGCCTACATGAAGTACCTTGATCTTCTATACTAAAAACAACACAAGAAAACCGTGATGGGGTTGGGAGTTGCAATGTGTGGGGGTGGGAGTTGCTTTCCCATATGAAGAGTGAGACTGGTGGTCACACTTCGCCTCAACATGAGACTCCACCCAGATACAAATGCAGTGAACATTAAATGGTTTGTAACAAAATTTAATCAACTTCTCAACTGGTAACTCATGCCGAAATGATTGAAGGCTTCACCTATCCAAATGTTGTGAATATTTCAATAGACAAGCCTGGATTTTTCACTGATGATCATTGCATTAATCCACATACATTTAATGGTGAAAGTTGTCAAAAAACATGTCCCTAGTTTTTGTAGCATCCAAATAGGTTAAATTGTACATTTGTACCATTTACATTGTTCCAATCGCCCAGTCTAATTGGCCACACAGCTTTTATCCTGACTCAGACAAATGAGAGAGCAAACCATATTCTTATTTTTTTTTACTGTAGATGTAACAAATGTCATGATTTCAGATTAGCACCCTACTTTGTTTGAAGAAATGTACATCTGTTTGCACTGAAACCTAAGATAATTCACTGTCATTATTTATCCAAGAATACAAACGCAGCTTGTAACACTATACTACTGTTATTAAGTGAATATTAAGCTATTCAACTATCAGTGAAGCTATGTCAATGAGTAATTTATTTTCCAAAATCACAAGCTTGGGATCCTCTGTAAATCTTTACTGCACAATAGGTCAGGCATTTTAATGTTCAATAATCAACTCCTACTGCTATGTATTTTGGAAAATTAAGACTCAAGAAATAAGTTTACAGTACAAATATTTTGAATAACGCTAAATAAATCAATTATGGGAATGTTTGAACATTTGTAAGATACATCATTAACAATTTCTTAATCCAGTGGTAAACATTTTGATTTAAATTTAAAACTCAATCTCTTGCTTTTCTACATACATATTTCTAAAGTTTATCCACACAATTATGTTTTTGATAATGATATTCAAAACTGTACTACTAAAATGTATACATTTTATTCCCCAATTGTAATCAAGGATACAATAAATGATCAGGAGTTGAATTCAAAGCATTAAGCTAAACTTCATTTTCAAAATTGTCACATTCCCAAGCACTACAACAAATAAAGCATTTTCAGTCACACTGACATTATTAATGCATAATTCAGCAATAAATGTTTATCAAGAATAATCATATTTCTTTCCGATACAATTACAAAGAAAGCCCTAAAATTCTGTACAATTTAAAGTAGGTACCTTGAAACTGAGAAAGAGTAAAAAGACTAGCACTTGGTAGCTCAATGTTCTATGGTAGAGGTGCTTCTGGACAGAAGTGAGAGTAAAAGAGGAGGGGGGAGGGGATGCATTATTGGTTAAGGAGGATGTCACGGCAGCAGTCAGAGGGGACATTACACATGGTGCGTCTAGTTAGGTTATATGGGTGGAGCTGAGGAACAAGAAAGGGATGATCACCTTGTTGGAGGTGTACAACAGGCACCCAAATAGTCAACAGGAATCAGAAGAACAAATATGCCAGGAGACTGCAGGCAGCTACATGTCTAATAAGGTTGTTGTAGTAGGCGATTTTAATTTTCCCAACATTGATAGGGAATGTCATAGTGCAAAAGGTTTAAACGCCTTTTTCACGGGGCGACTTGACACAAGAGGTAACCAGAGTTTAACATCGCGGGAACCTCGTGCGATAACAGTACGGCATTTATGGACCACCGTGGCGCTAATGGCAGGTAATCGTGTAACTTGGGTACTCGGGAGAAACGAGCAAGCTTGAATTTCTCCAAGAGTGACTTGTACACTTGTGGTTGAGCATTGCAACATTTTATGAACGTAGTGACCAGTGTGATATCCGTAGTAACTCTTGCGGTTACCGTGGGAACTCCTGCGAACGGTAAACCCGGAAGCTGGACAGAGGGGACAGAAGGTGAGTAAAAAAGGTGGTCTCAATGTCGCCAATGGAACATGTGTCCATCGAGGACGTCCCACCTCATTGTCATTGTTGAAGAATCTTTTTAACAGGAACACGCAGAGATGGCTCCCAGAAAAGCTCAAAGAAAGGTGGTAAAGCGTGTCAGAAAGGTTTTAGCCATGCAGGAGAATGAGGAGGAGACGCAGCAAGAGAGACAGGTGGTGAGGCAACAGGAGATGCCAGAGATAACTGAGTTGGATGATCAGCCATGATCATATTGAATGGCGGTGCAGGCTCGAAGGGCCGAATGGCCTACTACTGCACCTAATATCTATGTTTCTATAACACTGCCTGTGGGTTTCTTGGAGCAGGGAGAGGGTGAGCAAGGTGGATTTCAGATTACCTCGCCGTTGTAGGAATAGCCTCTACAGACGCTTCTGTAAAGGGAAGATGGCAGGCCATATAACTTCTCCAGGGAACAAGAGGGGGAACTTGCAGAATGGTACCAATTTAATGAGATTCGCTACGATAAATCCAGAGAGGATTATAGAAACAGGGAGAGAAAACAGAACCTGCTGGAGACGAAGGCTGCGGAGTATCCCGGGTGCTCATGTGAGTATATATAATGATATATCAGTTCATCAACAGGAGAACCATTTAATGTTATCCAAGATTTAAAAACATACAATGCTATAGATGTAAAAGTGCTGTTTTTGCAGTTAACTTAAACTTCTCTTATAAGTCTGTCTGTGCCCTGCAGCTGCAAAGTAAAAAAGTCGCAGACAGCTTTTACACCCTTTGTGTTTGAGGTTGGAATCATGTCTCTAAGAGCCATAAAATAAATTATGACATAATTTGCGTCACGTGATGATTTAATTACACTTGACAGTTTACAATGTTCATTCAAGATTTAACGGGAAAGCTCAGGAGACAGACAAGTCACTCGCACAAATAACAGAAATGCCGAGTACCGTGGGAACTCTTTGTCTACCCCCCCCCGTTATATCGTATGATATCGTGCTAGACCACGACCACTTCACTCTGGTCACATCTTGCGTCAAGTCGCCCCGTGAAAAAGCCCCATTAGATGGGGTGAATTTGTCAAATGTGTTCAGGAAAGTTTCCTCCAGCAATATTTTTAGGGCCCGACACGGGAGATGGCAAGGAACTGCTGATGCGGAGTCTGATGAAGGGTCACCTATTCCTTTTATCCAAAGATGCTGTCTGACCTGAAGTTACTCCAGCTTTTTGTATATCTACAGGAGATGGCAACACTGGATCGAGTCTGGGGAAATTGAGAGGGGCAAGTGGAAGAAGTGTTCATGGAGGAGCCATTTGGGACCAGCAACCACTGTTTTATTAGGTTTAAGATGATTATGGATAGGGACAGAGCAGGCCCACGAGTTAAAATGCTAAATTGGGGCAAGGCCAACTTTGAGGGTATGAGACAGGAACTCGCTCAAGTAGATTGGAGCAGGTTGTTTGATGGGAAAAAAAACGTCGGGAAAGTGGGATGTTTTTTTAAAGAGTGTGCTATATTCAAGAAGGGCTGCAGGGTAAAAGCTGGGTATTACAGGCCAATGAGTGGCCGGAAAGTTACTACAGAGTATTCTGTATGCATTTAGATGGACAAGGGCTGATTAGGGAGAATCAACATGGTTTTGTATGTGGGAGGTCATCATGACACAAATCGGATTGGTTTCATCGACCTTTTTGGTCACATCTTCAAAAAGTTCAGAGCTGTAGACATTGTATACATAGACATACAGTAAGGCTGCTCTGGATGGTTAGATCTCATGCGATCTAAGGAGAGATAGCTGAATGGATAGAAAAGTGGCTTTATGGAAGAAGACAGAGGGCTGGAGGCCTGTATCTAATGCTGTGCCTCAGGGTTCGGTGCTGGCCCCATTGCTGTTTATCATCTATATCAATGATTTGGATGAGAACGTATGCGGCATGGTTAGCAAGTTTGCAGATGACACAAATTGGTGGTATGGAAGATAGTGAAGATGGTTGTCAAAACTTCTAGTATGGTCTTGATCAGTTAGGCAGGTGGGCTGAGGAATAGTTGATGGAATTTTATACAGATATGTGAGGTTGCATTTTCGGAGTACTAACATGGGCGGGACATACACAGTGAACGGTAGGGCTCTGGGGAGTGTTGTAGAGCAGAGGGATCTAGGAGTACAGGTACATAGTTCGTTGAAAGTGCCATCACAGGTAGATAGGGTGGTCAAGAAGGCTTTTGGCACATTAGCCTTCATCAGTCAGAGCATCGAGTATAGAAGTTGGGAGGTCATGTTGCAGTTGTATAAGACGTTGGTGAAGCTGCATTTAGAGTAATGTGTTCAGTTATGTGCACTATGTTATAGGAAAGATGTAAAGGGTGCAGAGAAGATTTACAAGGATATTGCCAGGACTAGAGAGTGTGAGCTATAGGGAGAGGTTGAGTAGGCTGAGACTCTATTCCTTGGAGTGCAGGAGGATGAGGGGTGATCTTATAGTGTATAAAATCATGAGAGGAATAGATCGGGTATATGCCAAGAGCAGGGGAATCGAGGACCAGAGAACATAGGTTTAAGGTGAGGGGGGGGATAGATTAAATAGGAATCTGAGGAGTAATCTTTTCACAGAAAGGGTGGTAGGTGTATGGAAAGAACTGCCAGAGGAGGCAGGTACTATTGCAACATTTAAGAAATATTTGGACAGAATAGGAGGGATATGGGCCAAAAGCAGTTAGGCGGGACATGTTGGCCGGGGTGGGCAAGTTTCCACGCTGTGAGACTCTGATTCTATTAAGACCAAGACTGCCAGCACAAGACTTAATTAAGGCTACACTTTTGTACATTTGAAAATAGTTCCATTTATAAATATCAATTATATTCTGCAGTTATTGATTAAAAAAAAGTCACGGAAGACCCCAAAATAAGTAGTGTACATTTTTCTGCTAATTAGAACATAATTATGTTTGCTGGTAACTCAACATTTCTCCATCTACAACACGTAAAACTACAAATGAAGATAATCCTATTCCTGTTAGGATCATCTGAAGATGAAGTGCTTTCAACTGAACGATAATGCTGGCATATTCTTCAATCAGGCCGTGTGACTGCACAGGAACCGAGATGTTTCCAGTTTACTGTTTAGAACCTTCTGTTAAGTTACATTCCTGTGAAATATTTCCAGGCCAGTTAAAAAAAAAAAAAACAAACCTCAAGCAATTGAGAATTCAAAGTAAACTTTCGGCCAAAATCCCAGGTTGCTAACAAACCAAAGTGCATTGTGAATTTTACCCACTCCCATTCATTCCTCATGAAGACTTGGCATTTGAATTGCCGATAAATACGCCTTTATTTCAGTGGGATGAATTCCTCTTGGTTTCCTCACGTGAAGGAAGTGTTACACGTTGTTCATTCATTCGCCTGGCCTGACATCGAAGGATCAGGCTGAAGAAGTCTTCGTCAGGAACAGTTACACATTTATGTACAAATTGAGGCGGTGTACTTCTCTGATCATCCAGCCTGCAGCTCTGGTGAAATGTACAAGAAATACTTTCACAACATGCATTCTTTTTCCAAAAGTTACTTAAAATTGGTGCTTACAAGTAAATCTTTTACCATTGCAAAATACAGTTTGATAATATAACTCAATTCACAAAGCTGTATTTATTTTACAAGGCAGATAAAATGTATGTGTAAAGATATTGTTTGCAGACAAACTGCAGATTGTTTAATTTGGAAGAACTTGGACCAGGCAGCACATATGGATGGAAACAGACAGATTACTTTTATGTTCAGGTTCTTTCTTCACATTCATGTTCATAAGTGATAGGAGCAGAATTAGGCCATTCAGCCCATCAAGTTTACTCTGTCATTCAATCATGGCTGATCTATCTCTCAACTTCAATTCTCATGCCTTCTCCCCACAACCCCTGGCACAGATGAAGAAGAGGGGAGGTACAAAAAAATGAACAAAAGGGTCGAGGCAAGAGATAGCCAGTGACGGGTGAATCTAGGAAAGGAAGGTTGGTTGGCAGATGAGTCAGGTGGGAGAAGAAATGGGTAGAGATAGTGAACAAAGCTGGATCTGATGTGGAGGAGACAAACGGGTGCAAACTGATCAGAAAGGAAGGTAGGATCGAAATACAATAGCCGGATGGATGGATGGTGGGCAGAAAAGGTGGGGGGAGATGGAGGACCCAGATTAAGGAGGGATAGGTGGTAAAGGATGTGAAGAAGGGGAAAGGAGTTTGGAGTCGCAGACAGGGGGCAGTGGAAAGAAAGGTATGTGTGAGAGGGGGAAAGCTGGGAAGCAGAGGTAGACATCCTTTGGAGGTGTTTATGGGACAGGGGAACATATTTAAGAAATCGGAAGGGCACAAAGGAAGCAGAAGATAACAGATATAAATTAAGGAGAATCCAAAGAGATTTTATGTATATTCAGGAAAGGAGGATAACCAGAAAGCACATAAAGGACGCACAGAAATCAATGTGTGGAGCCACGGGAGATGGGGAAATGCATTATACACTCTGTGACTGAAATTGGTCAAATCCATTTTGAGATGTTCATACAGCTTCTACTTTAGACACTTTTAATTATGGTGTTTTATTCCAGTCTAAAAGGTATTTATTTGCCTTAAAATTGCTTGCATTTAATCTTTAGTAATTCTTACATTAAGATTACTCAACTTGGATCAGGTACCGTGCTAGAGAAATTCTAGTTCATATTGAGAAATTACATCTATGATTAAAATGCATCATTGGAGGTGAATCTGTGGAATTTTTTGCCACAAAAGACTGGAGGCGAAGTCAGTGGATATATTTAAGGCAGAGATGGATAGATTCTTGATTAGTACAGGTGTCAGAGGGTGTACAGAGAAGACAGGAGAATGGGGTTGAGTGGGAAAGATAGATCAGCCATGATTAAATGGCAGAGTAGACTTGATGGGCCGAATGGCCTTATTCTACTCCTGTCACTTATGACCTTACGACTTGTGATGTTGAAACATTTTTGAAAGAAAGCTACTTACTTGACATTTTAAGAGCATGTCAAAGAAAGGATCGTCTGGATGCTTGCGGTCACCACTGATCAAATGGCTGTCAATGGTGTGGCTATTATCCTGCTTCAGTCGCAAGCCAGGAAGACTGCCGCTGCTCGCACGTTGATCATCTAATCGACGGCTCTGCGAACCAGCAAACCGGTCCAAAAACTCTTCAGTCTGTGTTGAGACAACTGACGTGGAGCGAGCTGAAATGAGATAATACTGAAACTTAATAATCACTAAATGTATCTCAATGAAGAACCTAATTACACATTTATCTTTGCAGGCTTCGTTGTCATCTTCTAGCTAGCAATGATCTATTCTAAATTTTCCTTCAACTTCCTCCCCTTTGATGTCTCATTTTCACACCTTACCCATCCATATTGCTGTCTCCCTCTTCTTTAACTCTCAGTCTGAAGGGTCTTGACCCAAAATGTCACCCATTCCTTCCCTTCAGAGCTGGTGCCTGAACGGCTGAGTTACTCCAGCGCTTTGTATCTCGCTTCGGTGTAAACCAGCATCTGCAGTTCCTTCCTGCACAAGAACAACTTTCAGCTGGATTTGCAATTTGTATTTAAAGGTCACGGGCCCTACTGGAAAAGTACATAACCGCGTAGCATTCTAAAGTGAATTAATATCACTCAACAACTCTAGATCAGAAAATCTGCACCAGTCCCCGGGTGCCCGGTAATTGGAGTACTTGGTCATTTAATTTAATAGTTGCATACATATTGACCCAAGCCAATCTTCAAAGTGGCAAACATTGCCCTGTCCATCACAGGGTTGTCACTTTCTTCCATCCAGTCCATCTTCAAGGAACTGCAGGTGCTGGTTTACATAAAAGGACACAAAGTGCTTGGGTAACTGCGGGTCAGGCAGCATCCCTGGAGATGTTTCGTGCCAAGACCCTTCTTCAGGCTCGTGGTGCATTACATCAGGAAGGCTGGAGGTACACGTAAGAGATCGAGAACCTAACGTCATAGCATCAGGACACCAGCCTAGCCCTTAACGTCAGCAAGGCAGCAGAGTTGGTTGTTGACCCACAGAAACGAGGGGATCAACACAACCCTGTCTTGAATGGAACTGCTGCAGAGGTGGTCACTTGGCAGCCTAACCTAGTCCCTTCAGGTGAACACAAAACCAAATCAGCATATTTACTTAAGATAAGAGTTGGCATGTTCATAAGGATTCTCCCAACTTTTGCAAATGTGCTATAGAACCCATTCTCGCATGATGCATGGTATGGCAACTGTTGTGCTCTTGTCCACCTGAACCTGCAGAGTGGTGAATGCAGCTCAGTCCATCACAGGCTGGCCACTTCCTTCCATCCAGTCCATCTTCACAGTGCGTTGCAAGAGGAAGACTGCGAGTATCGCCAAAGATGCCTATCGTCCTGGCCTTTCCCTTTTCTCTCTTCTTGGAGAAGATGCAGGAGTTTGAGAGCTTAGGCGTCCAAACTTGAAAATAGCTTCTTCCCTGCTGCTCAAACTCCTGAAGCAATCACTTCTTTCACATCCCATTCCTTGAGGTAGCCATGTAAGATCATAAGATCATGTGAGATTAGGCCATTCGGTCCATGAAGTCTACTCCGCCATTCAATCATGGCTGATCTATCTCTCCCTTTGAACTTCATTCTCCTGCCTACTCCCTATATAACCTCCGACACCTGTACTAATCAAGAATCTATTTGTGCCTTAAATATATCCACTGACTTGGCTTCTGTGGCAAAGAATTCCACAGATTCACCACCCTCTGACTAAAGAAATTCCTCCTCATCTCCCAGAACATCCTTTAATTCTGAGACCTCTAGTCCAAGACTCTCCCACGAGTGGAAACATCCTACCCGTTATCTACTTTGGTTATACCATTATTTTACTTCAATATTCTTTTGCATTATATTATTGTACGATTTTACACCCATTGTTGTATTTATTGTTAAGTTTAACATTAATGTATACTATTTACTCTGACCTATGAACAAGGTATTTTATATAATAATAATCTAATCTGAATTGACCATTTTTACCCCACAAGATTGAGGCAAAGTCAATAATTACAAGTGAAGTTAAAACTGCTTGCTGAAATCTCCACCACCTCAAAACAATTAATCTTATTTAAAAAGTCTCCAAACTAAACAACCGTTAATCAGATGTATATTTGAAGAGCACAACAAACAGCACTCAGAGGACCAGCATGGTGCACTGCTAAGGATTTTGCTGCAGATGGCAACAAGCCACTTGCAAACGATGGAACAGGTGTTCCTCTACTCAGATGTACAACTAGTCCATGCTGCAGTAAATGCAGCTGCAGAAATGTGGCATTTTGCAAATTTACAACTAAATAAATTAAATAGAGAATTCTTCTGCTGAGCTGGCAAGCACTGGCTCGGAAGCCCCTAGCCGTTCCAAAGTTTGGCTGAATACAAACTTAATTCAGGCATAAAGTCAGGAAGATTAAAAGGCACACTCACCTACGGGTTTTGTTGGTGCAGATGAGGCAGACACTGCCTTCATTGCACAACTCTGCCTGACTGTCAATGAACATCGCTGATCGTCCATTCGATTACTCTGGAACCGACTCAATAAGTCAAAGAAGCTTTCATCAGCTGTACTTGAACCCATCTTCTGAAATTAAATTTTAGAAATCACTATTATTTGCCCATGCTGACCAAGATGCCCCATCTACACTAGTCTCACCTATGTGCATATACTTCCATACCTATCCATGGACCTGTCCAAATGCCTTTCAAATATTGTTATCATCAACATGCATCTGCCTCAACCACCTCCTCGGGCAGCTCATTCCATATACCCACCACTCTGTGTGCAAACGTTGCTCCTCAGGTTCGTATTAAATGTTTCCCCTCTCACACTAAACCTATGTCCTCTGGTTCTCGATTCCCCTAGTGTGGGTAAAAGTCACATTTACCATTTATAATCCCAGGTGGGAGAGATGAATGAAGGAATGGTTTGAAGGAGCAGTCTCTGCAGAAAGGAGTAGCGATGGGAAGACGGGATTGGTGGTGTGGCCATGTTTAAAATGTTCAAAGATTTAAATAGACCACTGTGGCACCACGTCCAGGAGAGCACAAAAGTATTTTTTATTTACTTGCAGACATTTTTCAAATTAAGTCATAAAGGCATCATTTGTGCATTCAGGAATCCTTCTTTTCCCAATCTCCTCTCAACCTATTTCCCAAATCATACATAATCCTTTACCAAATTATAGAGCATGAAATTTCCCTTTTGGTGGAGTGCTGTTAAATGCACAAATATTAATCAGATTATTCAAGATGAACATTCTTTTGCAAATGGTGGGAGCGTTTGAGAGAAGCCATCCATTTAGAAACATAGGAAATATGTGCAGGAGGAGGCCATTCGGCCCTTCGAGCCAGCCTCGCCATTCATTGTGATCGTAGCTGATCGTCCCCAATCAATAACCCGTGCCTGCCTTCTCCCCATATCTCTTGATTCCACTAGCCCCTAGAGCTCTACCTAACTCTCTCTTAAATCCAACCAGTGACTTGGCCTCCATTGCGCTCTGTGGCAGGGAATTCTGCATCAATAACGATAAGTTCCCTTGCTTATACCACATGTTCTAGATCCAAGATTCCGAGTTAGTAATCCAGTGGAGATTTGGTACTGAGTGGTACTTGGAATTCAAAGCGCTCTAATTAAGAATTCAGTATGTTCTGCATAATTTAGCAAACAAATAACCGGGCTTAATTCAGCAAACCCAGAAACTAAATAAAGAAAACCGCTTACCTTTTGTGGGATATGACCTTTGCCGTCATTTTTCACCATGGAATTACTGGTATCTTTAAGAACGTTTGCAGATGAACTGTTACTTTTATGCTTTTTTCCCCTGAATCGATTTATAAACAGCAACTTAGTTGATTGCTTCCAAAGGGTAGGTTTCTGTTTTGTGTGAGTCTCACTCTTCCAACTCTGACCCTAGACAAAGTTCAGTTCATCATTACAAAACCTGCACATCAAAATACTTTAAAAAAATTATAAATGTGGCAGCCTCCACACGTCATCTTCCAACCAATTCAACAAATAATGTCTCCACCAAAGAAGTCTTCTGTCTCTAATCAACATTCTGAAGGGACTGTTCACTCAACATCCAAACCCTTTACCACATAAGCAGAGAGATGTCACATCAACCCTTTCAAGGGCAGCACAGTGGCACAGCGGTAGACTTGCAGCCTTAAAGCGCCAGAGATCCAGACTCCAGGTGCTGTCTATATAGTTTGTACGTTTTCCCCGTGAGTGTTCTCAGATCTTCGGTTTCCTCCCACTCTACAGGTTTGTAGGTTAATTGGCTTGGTATAAATGTATAAATGGAGGCAGCATGTTGATGGGGGTGGGAACATAGAAAATAGGTGCAGGAGTAGGCCATTCGGCCCTTCAAGCCTGCACCGCCTTTCAATATGATCATGGCTGATCATCCAACTCCGTATCCTGTACCTGCCTTCTCTCCATACCCCCTGATCCCTTTAGCCACAAGGGCCACATCTAACTCCCTCTTAAATATAGCCAATGAACTGGCCTCAACTACCTTCTGTGGCAGAGAATTCCACAGATTCACCACTGTGTGAAAAATGGAAAGGTGCAGAACAAGTTGTGTGCATAAGTCACAACCACAATTACTTGGCAAACAACAAGTAGTGTAACTCTAACCTCCAGTATCTATTACCTCTTGAAAGTGGTGGATATAAATGGTATCCTCCTCCCAAAGGCCATATCCTTGCAACATTTTTGTTATTGGATTAAAAGGTTTACAGTGGCCAATAAACTTACCAACGCATGCCTTTGGAATGCAGGAGGAAACCAGACACTTGGTCACAGGAAGGAAGTGTAAACTCGCCACAAACCACCCATGGTTTGGATTGAACCCAGGCCTCTGGCACTAGCTGCACCACTGTGCTGCCCCAATTGTCCAACACTTCTACATCTCTCCATCTCCGGCCTTTCTGCAGCCAGTTTTACTTTGCACCACTGTTGACAGCAATGCCTCAAATGTCTGGGAATCAACCTCCTCAAAGACTTTACGCTTCTTTAAAACCCTCAAGGAATGTTTTTTTTTCCTCCGCCTTATGAAATAGTACGAGCTTCTCCAATATTGCCAGAAATTTTTAAACGCCCATACCTTTTCTGCTGATAACTTCAGTAATTCCATTTTCTCCATACTCTGCCTAAGGTCCAGTCTTGGTCGAGCACCTTGAAAGAGCAACAAAAGGTTAACTGTCTTTAGTCCTGCTTTCATCCTTGGACATTAAAGGCACCATCTATAACTGTGAAGGAAGGATCTGCAGATGCTAGTTTATACTGAAGATACACAAAATGCTGGAGTAACTCAGCGGGTCAAGCAGCATCTCTGGAGGAAAGGACTAGGTGACGTTTCTGATCGAGACCCTAAGCTTCACCCTTTCCTTCTCTCCAGAGATGCTGCTTGCCCGCTGAGTTACTCCAGCATTTTGTGTCTATCTTCACCACCTACAACTGTCCAAATATACATCCTCTTATTTTCTCTTGCAGCCACTTTCAAAGATTGATTAACTAGTTTAGTTTAGAGATACAGGGCGGAAACAGGCTCTTCGGCCCACCGAGTCCGTGCCGACCAGCGATCCCCACACACTAACACTATCCTACACACACACTAGGAACAATTTACATTAATACCAAGCCAATTAACCTACAGACCTGTGCGTCTTTGGAGTGTGGGAGAAAACTGAAGATCTCAGAGAAAACCCACGCAGGTCACAGGGAGAAGGTACTAACTCCGTACCTTCTCCCAGTGCAGGGAGAAGGTACAGCGCCTGTAGTCAGGAATGAACCCGGGTCTCTGGCGCTGTAAGGCAGCAACTGTAGCGCTGTGCCACCGTGCTGCCGGTACTGTAACTACTGTACTTGCAAGTGCTGATCCATTTAAGCATTACCATGCACACAGATAATTGGTGCATCTCTACCATTACCAATTGTTGAAAGATCACCAGTTTCATCCCACTGGCAGCTTAATCATTGAAGGAGTAGTATCAGAGGAGCTGGAGGCTGATAGAGCAGTGGAAAAGGGGCAGTCTGCATCATTAACACTGCTAAACGCTGCTTCCAATATGAATTCCATGGAAGGAAGAGGTAGGTGATTAGTAGCCCAGGGCCATGGGAGCAGCCACATGTCAAACACAGGCTACAGGTAGGATAAATGTTGTGGTGTCTTGCCAAAGGAGGGAAATCTGCGCATCAGTACCCCCTCAGGGGAATTTGACAGGATGATATTATGCGAAGGATGGTGGAATGCACGAAAGCTGGCAAGTAGTCAGGCTGGCCTGACCAATTACATCAGATTGCAAGGATTATGAGGGAGTCTGCTCGGAGGTGTCATCCACTTCAATGTCACTATCTCATTCTGCAGTGTATAGGAAGGAACTGCAGATGCTGGTTTAAACCAAAGATAAACACAAAATGCTGGAGTAACTTAGCAGGACAGGCAGCATCTCTGGAGAGAAGGAACGGGTGATGTATCAGGTCGAGACGTGTCTGAAGAAGGGTCTCGACCTGAAAAGTCACTCATTCTGTCGTCTTGTGAACAAACACTCACTTGACAAGGAAGCACAGGCTGATGCTGTCCAAAGTCCCAGGCAAAGTAGGTGGGTTCAGTATGTTTTAGAACAATATGTTTTAGCTCATTGTACATGGATAGAACAGGTTTGGAGCTACATGGACCAAAGATGGGAAAAGTGTACCTGGGACATGAGGTGAAAGATGAAGAAAACTTTTTCACCCAGAGAATCTGCCACAGAAGGCAGTGGAGGCCAATTCACTCGATGTTTTCAAGAGAGAGATAGATTTAGCTCTTAGGCCCAAGGGAATCAAGGGATATGGTGAAAAATCCCAAATTGGTTATTGATTTTGGATAATCAGCCATGATCATATTGAATGGCTCGAAGCAGGGGCGGAAAACCCAGGGGGGCCACGTCCCCCCCCCCCATGCTTTGAGAGGTGGGGGACATCCCCCCCCCAAGTTTTTGTGATCCCGATTTTAAAATCGCCGTTTTTAGCGCTGGATTGAGCCTCCGAAGCCTCGTGTGTGCGCGTGGCCGCCAAAACATTGTATCCCCTGTCCCCACCATGTTTTGATAGCGAGTTCCGTTCTTGGCTCGAAGGGCTGAAGGGCCTACTCCTGCACCTATTTTCAATGGGCAATGTGGGCACGTTGGGCTGAAGGGCGTGTTTCCACACTGTATCACTCTATGACTGTGTACTTTGCCAACCAAGTGTAGTGCCCCATGACTTTTGATGTCTATGGAATGTGGACTTGAGTCAAGATTAAACTTTTAAACATCTATTTATTTAGTTTTCCATTAGAGTATTCATTTGTAGTTCAAAAGAAAATACAGTGCCCTCCATAATGTTTGGGACAAAGACCCATCATTTATTTATTTGCCTCTGTACTCCACAATTTGAGATTTGTAATAGAAAAAAAAACACACGTGGTTAAAGTGCACATTGTCAGATTTTAATAAAGGCCATTTTTATAGATTTTGGTTACACCATGTAGAAATTACAGCAGTGTTTATACATAGTCCCTCCCATTTCAGGGCACCATAATGTTTGGGACACAGCAATGTCATTAAATGAAAATAGTCATGTTTAGTATTTTGTTGCATATCCTTTGTATGCAATGACTGCTTGAAGTCTGTGATTCATGGACATCACCAGTTGCTGGGTGTCTTCTCTGGTGATGCTCTGCCAGGCCTGGATTGCAGCCATCTTTAGCTTATGCTTGTTTTGGGGGCTAGTCCCCTTCAGTTTTCTCTTCAGCATATAAAAGGCATGCTCAATTGGGTTCAGATCGGGTGATTGACTTGGCCACTCACGAATTGACCACTTTTTAGCTTTGAAAAACTCCTTTGTTGCTTTAGCAGTATGTTTGGGATCATTGGCTTGCTGTAGAATGAACCACTGGCCAAAGAGTTTTGAGGCATTTGTTTGAACTTGAGCAGATAGGATATGTCTATACATTTCATAATTCATTATGTTACTACCATCAACAGTTGTATCATCAATGAACATAAGTGAGCCAGTACCTTCAGCAGCCCAGGTCATAACACCCCCACCACTGTGTTTCACAGACGAAGTGGTATGCTTTGGATCTTGGGCAGTTCCTTCTCTCCTCCATACTTTGCTTTTGCTATCACTTTGATATTGTTAATCTTCATCTCATCTGTCTACAAGACCTTTTTCCAGAACTGTGGAAAATCCACACCCGACTGCTGAAGAGTGTTTCTGATCTGTCGGACAGGCGCTTGGGTTTTTTTCTTTATTATAGAAAGAATTCTTCTGTCATCAGATGTGGAGGTCTTCCTTGGCCTGTCAGTCCCTTTGCAATTAGTAAGTTCACCAATGCTCCCTTTCTTCTTGATGATGTTCCAAACAGTTGATTTTGGTAAGCCTAAAGTTTGGCTGATGTCTCTAACAGTGGTATTCTTGTTTCTCAGTCTCATAATGGATTATTTGACTTTCATTGGCACAACTTTGGTCCTCATGTTGATAAATAGCAATAAACTTTTCCAAAGTTGATGGAAAGACTGGAGGAAAGACTATGTGCTGAGAGCTCTCTTATAATTGCATTAAGGGGGCAATTAAACACACCTGAGCAATTACAAACACCTGCGAAGCCATGTGTCCCAAACATTATGGTGCCCTGAAATGGGGGGACGAGATATAGATGTATATATAAATATAAACACAGCTGTAATTTCTATATGGTGAAACCAAAATGTGTAAAAATGGCCTTTATTAAAATCTGACAATGTGCACTTTAACCACTTGTGATTTTTTTAAAATTACAAATCTCAAATTGTGGAGTACAGAGGCAAATAAATGAATGATGGGTCTTTGTCCCAAACATTATGGAGGGCACTGTATGTAACGTGACCAAGCAGAACAGCTGACTGGACAGGAAGTTAGAGGCACATGTAACAATAATAATGGAATATTTTAATTTACACACGTACTAAGCACAGAAAATCAGCAATGAACTTGGGGGAAAAAATTCCAAGGACTACAAAATAGTTGAGAATCTAACAAGGGAACACGCTATTTTAGATCTAGTATTTTAATTCAATTCAGACTAGTGTGAGGTGCTGCTTTTTGGGAAGTCAAACCAGAGCAGGACCTTCACAGTGGGACCCTGCAGAGTGTTGTAGAGCAGAGGGATTTAGGAGTACAGCTGCTCCTCGACCTACGATGGGGTTATGTTCCAATAAACCCATCGTAAATCGAAAATATTGCAAGTTGAAAACGCATTTAATACAATTTGATCACATGACCAGAAGTGAGCTGTGGCTCGCTGCCATTGCCCAGTGTCTGCACCATTGTAAAGTCGAGATATTGCAAGTCGAAGCATCGTAAATCAGGGAGCATCTGTACCAGTACATGGTTGCCAAAAAGTGACGTCACAAGGAGATAGCGTTCTGAAGAAGGCTGGTCTTCATCTGTAAGGAAAGTGAGTATGGAAGTTGGGACATTATGTCACAGATGTACTGCATGTTGATGAGAGCACATGTGGAGTGTTGTGTTCATTTGAGGTCAACCTGCTATAGGAAACATGCCATTAAGCTGGAATGAGTATAGAGAAGCTTTACAATTATGCCAGCACTCAATTAATTAAGATATAATTGAGGTTGGGCAAGCAAGGCATTTATTGCTTGGAGCACAGGAGACAGGAGTTGTAAAAGTTTGTGATCGTATAAACGCGTATAAAATCATGGGGAATAGATAAAGTGAACAGTCTCATTCCCAGTATTAGGGAATCAAAAACTAGAAGGCATAGTTTGAGTTGAGAGGGGAAAGATAGAATATGGACCCAAGGGGCAGCGTTTCCCACAAAGAGGATGAGGGTATATGGAACGAGCTCCCAGAAGTAGTAGTTGAGAAGTACAATATCAACATTTGAACGGCATTTGGACAGGTACATGGATGGGAAAGGTTTAAAGGGATATGAGATAGTGCAGGCAAATCGCACTCGTTTAGTCGAGACATCTTGGTCAGCATGGATGCATTGGGCCGAAGCACCCGTTTCCATGCTTACGACTGTGACAAAAAGGGTTAATTAATAATCCAAAATGAAGAAATATTTGATGAAGACCAATGATGATAATGCAAATTTTTTGTAGACTGCAAGTAAGTTAGTTCAATCTGAAACCTGGGTATTAAATCTAAAACAATGAAGAAGGTTTAAGCACAAATTAAACTCTGCTAGTTTGAAAAGACAACAATGGAAAAAGTGTAGAGAAAATAAGATGAGGGAAAGAATGTAAAAATGAATGAGACAAAAGAATAATAAATCTCCTGTACTTAATTTTCTGAATCTAGACTTGAAAGAGGTGGCTTTGGAGAAAGTGGAGGCGCTAGTGTCAACTTCAAAATGACAGATTCTAGATCGGATCCCACCAGAAAGAAGGCAATTACACTTCTGTGCATGAAGGAACTGCAGAATGCTGGTTATACACCGAAGATAGACTCAAAATGCCAAGATTGATCCTTCTTCAGAAGGACCGCAACACTAAAGATCACTCATTCCTTCTCTCCAGAGATGCTGCTTGTCCCGCTGAATTACACTTCTACCTTTCATTCATAAATATCGGGGACAGAAAATCGGAACCACAGACCAGTTAGCCTCAGACTATAAGTAGGGAAACTATTGAAGGCCAAATAAGTAGACGTAACAGCGGACTAGAAAAATACTGCCGTCAGGCTGGAAGGAAAGTCACATTTGGCAAGTCTTTTGCAGGGAGCAACAATCAAAATAAATGGTAATAATGTCATAAGGAATAGGAGTACAATTAGGCCTTTCGGCCTTCAAATCTCCTCCGCCATTCAATCATGGCTGATCTATCTCTCCCTCCTGACCCCATTCTCCTGCCTTCTACTCATAATCTCTGACACCCGTACTAATCAAGAATCTATCTATCTATCTCCGCCTTAAAAATATCCATTGAGCTTTCTGTGGTAAAGAATTCCAGATTCACCACCCTCTGACTAAAGAAATTTCTCATCCTTTTCCAAAAAAGAACATCCTTTAATTCTGAGGCTATGACTAGTCCTAGACTCTCCCAATAGTGGAAACATCCTCTCCATATCCACTCTATTCAAGCCTTTCACTATTCTGTATGTTTCAATCAGGTCCACCCTCATTCTTCTAAACCCAAGCGAGTACAGGCCCAATGCCGTCAAACGCTCATCATGGGTTAACCCACTTATTCCTGGGATCATTCTTATAAACCTCCTCTAGAACCTCTCCAGAACCAGCACATTTCACTGCACTTTATTGTGTATGTGACGAATAAATCTGACTATTGACTATTGACATCCTTCCTCAGATATGGTGCCCAAAATTGCTCACAATACGAGAAGTTGAAAGGTGAAAGTTCAGGAACTACCTGGGTGTCCAGTCACATAGAAACATAGAAAGTAGGTGCGAGAGTAGACCACCAGGTCCGTCGAGCCCGCACCGCCATTCGCTCATGGCTGAACACTAAACAGACACACTTACACACAAACAGTAGACACAAGACACAGAACACAAGACACTACCCTCCCCCTTATACCGCTTTCACCCCTCTCCACCCCAAGAACCTCGTGACCTTCGTCACAGAAGTCATTGGAAATTGCCATGAAGGTAATGTGGGCAATTAGGAAGGCAAAAGGTTTTTCAGTCTTTGTCACTAAATATTATGGCAAACAAGCCTGTTGAGTTTCTAGATGTGTTCCGTAACACTACATAATTCACCTACACAAACAGCTTTGTATTAAATCATGGAAAATGTATCTGCTGACTGGCAGGAAATTGTCAATACTGGGCATAATGCGTGTTATCAGATTTGCCTCGGGCAACTCAAAAGATTGTCCTGAATGCTGCTCCCCACTTCATCACAGAGTTAATAGTGGGATCCCAAGGGATTCTTTGATGATTTCTCTTTGAGTACCCACCTTGAGAGTTATAATCCAGTTCATGAATTGTGGATAACATAGAGTTGTTTGTGCTGTAACTGACACCCAACACCAACTGAAGATCTGAAAGATTCATTCGGGCGGTCAGTTCACCACTTTTATCTCCTACCTGCAAGAAAAATGATTTTTCTCATAAAACACATTGTATTCAATCTTTTGAACAATGGCCCTATTTTGTTTACCCGACAAGGTATATAATAAGTGGAAAATGGAATTTGACGCCTCGATAGGAACACAAGTAGCAACACGCATTTAAAGATATTACTTCAGTGTGCAGGAAGGAACTGCAGATGCTGGTTTAAACCAAAGATAGACACAAAATGCTGGTGTAACTCAGCGAGTCAGACAGCATCTCTGGGGAAAAGGAATATGTGTCGTTTCGGGTCCAGATCTTTCTTCAGACTGAGAGTCAGGGGAAAGGAAAATGAGAGATATAGATGGTGATGTAGAGAGGTATAGAACAAATGAATGAAAGATATGCAAAAAAGTGACAATGATAAAGGCAACAGCCCATTGTTAGCTGTTTGGTAGGTGAGAATGAGTAGACTCAATGAGACTCTGGTCTTGGACAAACAAGACGACTTTGAAGCTGGTGCGACGAGTAGGGGAGAGATGGAAAGAGAGGGGATGCAGGGGTTACTTCCGTGATCTATTCAGCTTTTCCTTTCTATGTATTCGACCTGATCTGAGGCATATTTCCATGTTCCATTTTGATCATGGAAAGTTAGTTTGCAATTAGTGAGCACCTCAAAAAGGGGCAGCACAGGAGCACTGCTTCCCAGCACCAGCAAGCAGAATGCATCCTAGCCTCTGGTCATGTCTGCCATAGAGGGAGTGCAGAGAAGGTTCACCAGACTGATTCCTGGGATGTCAGGACTGTCTTATGAAGAAAGACTGGATAGACTTGGTTTATACTCTCTAGAATTTAGGAGATTGAGAGGGGATCTTATAGAAACTTACAAAATTCTTAAGGGGTTGGACAGGTTAGATGCAGGAAGATTGTTCCCGATGTTGGGGAAGTCCAGGACAAGGGGTCACAGCTTAAGGATAAGGGGGAAATCCTTTAAACCCGAGATGAGAAAAACTTTTTTCACACAGGGAGTGGTGAATCTCTGGAACTCTGCCACAGAGGGTAGTTGAGGCCAGTTCATTGGCTATATTTAAGTGGGAGTTAGATGTGGCCCTTGTGGCTAAGGGGATCAGGGGGTATGGAGAGAAGGCAGGTATGGGATACTGAGTTGGATGATCAGCCATGATCATATTGAATGGCGGTGCAGGCTCGAAGGGCCAAATGGCCTATTCCTGCACCTAATTTCTATGTTTCTATGTCTGTGAAGAACCTGCACATCTTGCACTCCATATCGAAGCAAGCACAACCATAGTTTAAAAATAGTAGCTACTCTTCAGCATTTGACGCAAGACATAGAATATTAAATAAACACATCAAGTATAGTTTGGCAATATCCCCCAAAAAAATCATTGATCTGAGATATTATTGTGTAGGAAGAAACTGCAGTTGCTGGTTTAAACCAAAAATAGACACAAAAAGCAGGAGTAACTCAGCGGGTCAGACAGCATCTCTGGAGAAAAATAGGTGACATTTCGGGTCGAGACCCTTCTTCAATCTGAAACGTCACCTATTCTTTTTTCTCCAGAGATGCTGTCTGACCCTCTGAGTTAGTCCAGCCTTTTGTGTCTATCTATCTGAGATTTCAGTATAGATCTCCGGGTGACAAATATATGAGCCACACTCATGGATGCTAATAACTATTTGGTAAAAAGAATTGTACCTCTCTTGAAATGTCAAAGTGTTTCTCTGCAAAATGCACAGCTTGTTCATGGTTTCCAACTGCAGTGTAGGCATTTCCTAAACTCCAACAAGCTCTCCCTTCTCCAATCCTAAAATTCAAAAAAGATGGATTTAACAATCTATGCCATTTAATTTTACTCTCCCCTTTTCTTTTAACCCGTTTTATCTCCAACCATCCACATTTACTTGCAAAAAGTCTAGTTACACCTCGTTCACACTAGAAAGAAAAATGATGCAAGTCAGTTAATTATTTTAAGTTGTAAGATCAAAGGGTCGTTTGCCAAGCTTGACATCGCTGAGGTACGCATCATAGATACTTGTCTACAGTTCACAAAATACAGTCACAGAGATGGGAACAAGCTCTTCAGCCCAATTATGTCAACCAAGAAACTAGTCTTATCTGCATTCACCTGCCCCATATCCCTCTTATCCTTTCCTATGTCTTTTAAATGATGGTATTGTACGTCCCTCAGCCACTTCCTCCGACAGCTTGTTCCATTCACCCTAATTCTTCCACTCATGATTTTAAACTCTTCGACAATATAATCTCTCAGTTTTCTGTACTCCTAGAAATATCCTAGACAGCCCAACTATATAGCTAGAATCCTGGAGATAGTCTCGTAAGAGCAGCACAGTGGCGCAGCAGTTTTTCTTCAGGTGATCTGGTTTCCTCGCACATTCAAAAGATGTGCAGGTTTGTGGGTGTACATTGTCCCCAGTATATACTAGTGACCGTCAGTCAGTGTGGATTCAGTGGGCCAAAGGGCCTGCTTCCACACTGCGTATCTAAACAAAACTGAATCTTATTTATAATATTTTCAGTTTAATGGCATCCTTCCTGCAGCAGGGTGACCAAAACGGAACACAATACTCCCAGCGCTGCACTGATTAGTACAGGTGTCAGAAGTTATGGGGAGAAGGCAAGTCAATGGGGTTAGGAGAGAGATATAGATCAGTCATGAATGAATGGCGGATTAATTCTACTCCTAACGGTCTTATGACCAATGTCTTGAACAACTGCAACCTAACATTCTGACTTCTATACTTAATTTCCTCTCAGAAGCCCAGCCTTCTTTTCCACCTATAATGCTGCTTTTGGGGAATAATGTACTTGTACACCTAGATCCTTCTGCTCTACAACACTTCTCTGGGCCCTACCGTTCACTATGTAGGCCAGGCCTTCATTCAACTTTCAAAATTGCAGCTCCTCACACTTATCCAAATTAAATTCCGTTTGCCATTCACGGCTGATTAATATCCCACTGCAATTCTTGATAAGCATTTCCACTCACTATGATACCAGAAGACAGAGCTTCTCAGAGGACTGGTAGTTTAATGGTAGGGCATATCTCACTCAGCACCGAGTAGAAAAGCCGAGCATGCTGTGAAGGTGACCTAAGAATCACGGAAAAAGGCCAAATAATGATACCAGTGACACACCCCCTCCCTCAGAGGGAGGGAGAGAAGCAGAAAGAGAGGGAGAAAAAGGGAAGGGAGGGAGAGGGGGTTGGAGGGGGGGGGAGGGGGTTGGAGGTTGGAGGAGGTGAGGGGGTTGGAGGTTGGAGGGGGGGGGGTGAGGGGGTTGGAGGTTGGAGGGGGGGGGTGAGGGGGTTGGAGGTTGGTTGGAGGGGGGGGGGGTTGGAGGGGTGGGAGGGGGGAGGGGGGTGGGAGGGGGGGAGGGGGGGAGGGGGAGGGGGGGGAGGGGGGTTGGGGGGGAGGAGTTGGAGGGGGGGGGGGGGGGGGGGAGTTGGAGGGGGGAGGAGTTGGAGGGGGGAGGAGTTGGCGGGGGGGAGGAGTTGGCGGGGGGAGGAGTTGGCGGGGGGGAGGAGTTGGAGGGGGGGGGGGGAGGAGTTGGGAAGGGGGGGAGGAGTTGGCGGGGGGAGGAGTTGGCGGGGGGGGGGGGAGGAGTTGGGGGGGGGAGGAGTTGGGGGGGGGGAGGAGTTGGCGGGGGAGGAGTTGGGCGGGGGGAGGGAGTTGGCGGGGGGGAGGAGTTGGCGGGGGGGGGGAGTTGGGGGGGGGGGCGGGGGAGGGGGGGAGGAGTTAGCGGGGGGGAGGAGTTGGGGGGGGGGGGGGGGGGAGAGGATGGGGAAGGAGGGGGGTGGTGGATGGAGGGAGGGTGGAGGGAGGAGGAGGGACGTCTCCCTGCTTGCTGTACTCCTGTCGCAGGTTTAGCAGACAACTGAGCCACTGAGACAAAATCAGAGCCAACCAGCGACACACGCACAAAGACTCAACTGCCAGTTTAATACAAGACATCACAGGAAATGGGAGTGGTGGGTACAATTAGGACATTTTAAATGGCATGGACATACAGAGGAAATGGGCCAGATGCAGGAAGTGGAAAAACGCATGGACCGTTTAACTTTATTTATTAATTTGTTAAGAGGGTGTGATATAAACATGTATGGTTTACACACAAAATGGTCATCCCCTGCCAACAGTATACAAAAGGGTATACTTGTTTGAGAGGGGAAAGACCACAGATTCCAGCACTCTCTGCCTACTCCTTTTCCTGGTGGTCACCCATCTACTTTCGGCTTGGACCTTGGATGTAAACCGCCTTGCATCCCCGGAAGCTCAGTCTCCCGGGCAATCCTGAGGCCGGCCAGCTCCAGTTCCCTCAGACGATCAGTCGGGAGCTGCAGCTGGACACCTTGCCCACAGACGTCATCTCCAGGGACTCTGGAACATTTCCTGATCTCCCATAACTGGCACGAGTTGGAATCACAAACCTGTCTAGAATCACAAATAAACCAGGATTGCCAGGGCTGCACATTTCACGGCTCAGTTGTGGAGGGTGTTTCCCTGCTTACTACAACTGGTGCTAGCTTTATACTACAGGTTTAGTTTAGTTTAGAGATACAGCGTGGAAACAGGCCCTTCAGCCCACCACGTCCGCACCGACCAGCAATCCCCGTACATTACCACTATCCCACACACACACACACACACACACACAAGGGACAATTTACATTGATATCAAGCCAACTATCCTACAAACCTGTAGAGTGTGGGAGGAAACCAAAGATCTGAGAAAACCCACGTGGTCACAGGGAGAACGTACAAACTCCATACAGACAGCACCTGTAGTCTGGATCGAACCCAGGTCTCTGGCGCTGTAATTTATACCAAACCAATTTATTTACCTACAAAACCCACGGGGAGAATGTACAAACTCCGTGTCGATATAGTCGGGATCTCCGTACCACCGTAGTCGGGATGCCACACTGCTTTAGCTGATTACTATATTTTAAATTCTACACCATCAGGTTTTGAATGAATTAATTTAGGTATTTGAATTACAGTTGATCATGACCAATGATAACAATATACTCAACACTAAACAAATATTTACACATTTAAACATTACCTATCGCAAAGCTCTTGTGCTATCATAAGATGTTTCAAATGATATTCAATGGCCTTCTCATAGTCTTGAAGGAGAGTGTAAGTGTTTCCAAGACTGTAGCAGGCTTGTGCTTCGACAGCCCTGTCCTTTAGCTGTCGAGCAAGATACAACGTTCTCCTGAATAAACAGTAAAGAAGTTGGGTGAAGATATTTTATCCAACATTCAAACATTTCAATATTTTGTAAAAGAGATTGAAATGGATCTGCAACTCCCATCTCCCATCCCCTCTCCCACCAAAACACCTCACGCAGAAGAGTAAATACCATTGGCCTGAATTTACATTCAATGTGGAGCTACCTAAATCATTCCAGAGATCCTGCCTGTCAGTTACTCCTGCAGTTTGTGTCCATCTTTGGTGTAAACCAGCACCTGCAGTTCCTTCCTACCTAATCATACCACTGACCTAAAAGTGCTCGCACAAATCTTGCATAATCTTACCAGTGCAAGGTGCCATCCAAATCCTCAGCGGCCCGCCCAGGAAGATAAAAACAAATCAGGACAAATAAATCCCACCCAGAAGACTTGCTGAGCAACTGAAAACTGATAGCTGGCTAATCCTCTGGGTTATAAAGTGAAATAATTTGAGACAGGAAATAGTTTTAAGATTTAATTATAGAGATAGAGTGGAAACAGACCCTTTGGCTCACCGTGTCCGCGCCGACCAGCGATCTCCGCACGTTAACGCCACCCTACACAAACTAGGAACAATTTACCAAGCCAATTAACCTACAAACCTATACGCCTTTATAGTGTGGGGGGAAACCAGAGCACCCACAGAAAACCTACAGGGAGAACATACAAATCCCGTACAGACATCACCCGTGGTCAGGATCAAACCCAGGTCTCCGGCACTGTAAGTCAACAACTCTACCCCTGCACCACCCTGCATGGTTAATAGTTGAAAACTATTCCAACCTATATTTTAATCTAAAATACAAACACGGAAAAAGTAAATCCAAAATCGATAGTCCTCTGCAGCCAACATCCCAAACTAAGAAATCCCTGATGCAAATCCCTTCATGGTGGCACAGAGTTGCTGCCTTGCGACCTGGGTTCAATCCTGACTACGGGTGCCGTCTGCAAAGAGTTTGTACGTTCTCCCTGTGGGTTTTCTCCGGGTGCACTGGTTTCCTCCCACATTCATAAGACCTACAGGTTTGTAGGTTAGATGGCTGCAGTATTAATTATAAAATATATCCTAGTGTGTAGGATAGTGCTAGTGTGCAGGTAATTGCTGGTCAGCGTGGACTCGATGGGCCTGTTTCCATGCTGTATCTCTGAAGTCTAAATCTAATCATCCGAAGATCCAACCCGTGGATGTCCTACGACATGTAACAAAATTTCACGCACTCTGCTAACAAATGATGAACAGTCATTTTGTTACACTATGCTCACATGTCGAGATCCTGACACCTGCACAGTTAACATACAGCATTGTCAGTTCTTTTAAATCGGGGTATTTTATTAGACTCATGGCCACATGACTGAGTTTGTTCCATGGTGTAGTAGTTGGATATGTGAAGCACAGGTCTCGAGGTAATCAATCAAAATCCTTGTCATTGTGTGGGCTATTCAAATTGGCCAAAGTATCTCACTTTAGAAAACATCTTATAGGTTTCATATACATTATAATAGCATGGGTCCAAAGTTAATGATATTTCCAATCCTTAGCCACTGATTCGCCCATACCCCACACACAACAAAGGAAAAACTGGACAACAGCATTAACCTATAAGATTTATTAACACACTGAAGGCTTCTAATATAAAGAATGCTCACTTGTAATATTCAGCAGCCACTGCAAATTCACCAAGAAACACGTGGGCATTTCCCAGATTACTGCATGCTCGCCTTTCAGCTGACCGATCTCCAAATTCTTTTGCAATTTCTAAGCGCTGCAATCATGAAATAAATTAATCAATGACAAACAATTTGCAATTTACACATACTGTATTCAATGCAGGAGGATGCAGACCATTGTCTTTGATAACATTGGTTAGCTGTTTTTCCTCTGAACTGTTCAAGAAGGAACTGCAGATGCTGGAAAATCGAAGGTAGACAAAAATGCTGGAGAAACTCAGGGGGTGCGGCAGCATCTATGGAGCGAAGGAAATAGGCAACATTTCGGACCGAGGTTTCGGCCCAAAACGTTGCCTATTTCCTTCGCGCCATAGATGCTGCCTCACCCGCGGAGTGTCTCCAGCATTTTTGTCTTCCCTCTGAACTGTATGTGTTTAGAACAAGGAAGCTTCACACAACATTATTAAGTATAATGACTGCAGCATTTGTAAATAATTTAAGTTACTAGATATTGTGCAAATTCCATTTGTACACTCAAACGTACAGGTTTGTAGGTTAATTGGCTTGGTAAATGTAAAAAATGTCCCTAGTGAGTGTAGGATAGTGTTATGTGCAGGGATTGCTGGTCGGCGCGGACCCGGTGGGCAGAAGGGCCCGTTTCCAAGCTGTATCTCTAAACAGAACTAAACTAAATGGAAATCTCTTGAATTAATTAGAGTTTATACTGAGGATAAAATAAGGATAGTAGGAAAAGGGGAAAAGAATGAATCAACACAGTTGAGAGGCTTTATACCTTGAAGGTGTTCACTCCAAGGTCAGTGATCTACCGATCTACCACAGCAAATGGACAACAAAGATAGCCAAATTTCCAACAAGATGCAAGATATTCTACTCAAATCCATGGGAAAATACTTCAACAACAACCATCCATTGGAATCTCCATGATGGTACCTGGAAATAGGGTCAAACTGCTTTCAATATCCTTACCTGTTGATGAGATCGAACTGCTTTTCTGAAGTTCCCCAAAAGATAATGTGTATTTCCTAGATTCCCATAAGCCCGTCCCTGGGCTGCTCGATCTCCAAGCTCTTTAACTATTACCAAGTTTTCCCTGTGAACAAAGTGGTTACAGTTGTCATTTGAACTTTGTTTAAGACAGGAAAATTCAATATCCTTTAGGACCAGAAATTAATTTTTCCAGAAAAATATCAAATGACTTGGCCATTACGGCCTTCTTACAGTGGCCAGTTTCAGGTTCAACAACCTTAAAGAAATCCCTCATATTTAATATCCCCTGCCCTGTAACTGAATGAATAAGTTTATTGGCCAAGTATGTACACATACAAGGAATAAGCCTTGGTGCTCCACTCGCAAGTAACAACATGACATACAATTAAGAATGACACATAAAACATTAAACATTTATAATGAAACATTATAGTTGAAACATGTGAATGAAATGAGCAAAAGGAGGCTACAGATTTTTGGTTATTGAGTAGAACTACTACTCGTGGATAAAAACTGTTTTTATGTCTGGCTGTGGCTTTGACAGTCCGGAGTCGCCTTCCGGAGGGAAGTGCTTCAAAGAGTTAGTGGCCAGGGTGAGAGGGGTCAGAAATGATCTTACCCACTCGCTTCCTGGCCCTTGCAGTGTACAGTTTGCAAGCGGACGATTCGCTGCAGCCTCTGGATGTCGTGCTTGGTGGCTGAGCCAAACCAGACCATGATTGAGAAGGTGAGAACAGACTCTACGATGGCCGTATAGAATTGGACCATCATTGCCCGTGGCAGATTGTGTTTCCTCAGCTGCCGCAGGAAGTACATCCTCTGTTGGGCCTTTTTGACTGTGGAGTCGATGGTGGACCCCCATTTCAGTTGGCCTCCCAAGTGGAAACCATGACCCTTCTTTCTAGCCAACCTACGCTCCCACATTCAGTCTACCCAATCTCATCAGAAATGTGTAAGTGTCGGCACGGTGGCGCAGCGGTAGAGTTGCTGCCTTACAGCGCCAGAGACGTGGGTTCGATCCAAACCACGGGTGTTATCTGTATGGAGTTTGTTATTTCCCTCGTGAACTACCTGGGTTCTCTCCGGGTGCTCCAGTTTCCTCCCACATTCCAAAGACGTACAGGTTTGTAGGTCAATGTAGGTAGTGAAGATGGTTGTAAACGATTGCAGAAGGATCTGGATCGATTGGCCAGGTGGGCGGAGGAATGGTTGATGGAATTTATTACAGAAAAGTGTGAGGTGTTGCATTTTGGGATGTCGAACAAGTACAGAGCAGAGGGATCTACTGCAGGTGCATAGTTCCTTGAAGGTCAAGTCGCAAGGAGAAACAATGCCCTCCATAATATTAGGAAAAAGACCCATCATTTATTTATTTGCCTCTGTACTCCTCAATTTGAGATTCCCAATAGAAAAAAAAAATCACATGGTTAAAGTGCACATTGTCAGATTTTAATAAAGGCCATTTTTATACATTTTGGTATTACCATGTAGAAATTACAGCTTTTATACACAGTCCCCTCCCATTTCTATTACAAATTGTGGAGTACAGAGGCAAATAAATAAATGATGGGTCTTTGTCCTAAACATTATGGAGGGCACTGTAAGGTGGCCAAAAAGGCTTTTGGCACTTTGACCATCATAAGTCAGAGTACCTAGAAGTTGGGAGGCCATGTTGCAGTTGTATAAGACGTTGGTGAGACTGCATTTAGAATATTGTGTTGTTCTGGGCACCATGTCGTAGGAAAGATATTGTCAAGCTTGAAAGGGTACAGAAAAGGTTTACGAGGATGTTGCCAGGACTAGAGGGTGTGAGCTGTACTGCCCTAATTTGACAAAAGGAAGCAACTGACAATTTTGTCAAAATTGAGTTATTGCTTGTTTTAGGGTATTTGAGATACTCTACACAATGGTGAACAAAATAAGTCTTCTCCGAGTACAATTTGAAAATATTTATACCAGTTATAGAAATTATCACAGAGAGCTGAAAGAAAAATACGTTTTTCTCATTTACAAGAAAACGCCTTTGTCAGTTGCTTCCTTTTGTCAAAGTAGGGCAGTATAGGGAGAGGTTGAGTCGGCTGGATCTCTACTCCATGGAGTGTAGGAGGATGAGGGGAGATCTTATGGAGATATACAAAATCATGAGAGGAAGAGATCAGGTAGATGCACAGAGTCTCTTGCCCAGAGAACAATAGGTTCAATGTGAAGGGGAAAAGATTTAATAGGAATCCAAAGGGTAACTTTTTCACATAAAGGGTGGTGGATGTGTGGAACAAGCTGCCAGAGGAGGCTGTTGAGGCTGGGACTATCCAATCGTTCAAGAAACAATACGACAGGGACATGGATAGGACAGGTTTGACGGGATATGGACCAAGCGCAGGCAAGTGGGACTAGTGTAGCTGGGACAATGTTGGCCGGCGTGGGCTAGTTGGGCCAAAGGGCACGTTTCCACACTGTACCACTTTGATAGTAGTGTAGAGCGAATAGTGCTGTTGAGGTTTTTGTGCATAATCTCTTGATTATTGTTTGGTTCGTTAAAGTTTCGACCCGAAACTTCACCCATTCCTTCTCTCCAGAGATGCTGCCTGTCCCGCTGAGTTACTCCAGCATTTTGTGCCTATCTTTGACCAGACTTTACTAACTTCATCTTGCACCAAACTTTATTCACGTTATTCCCTTATCATCTATCTATACACTGTGGATGGCTCCATTGGAATCATGTATGATCTTTTCCGGAATCTTGTGCAGAACTCATTGCTGGAGAACTTAGGTCAGGCAGCACCTCTGGACAATCTGAGTCAGGGGGGCGGAAATCACGGGGGGGGTTGGGGGCACGCGTCCCTCCTCTCTGACTTTCTGACAGAGAGACCGCAGTCAGTCCGTGTTGGCAAGAACAGCTCGGGCTCGATCACGTTGAGGTTGTGTGCTCAGCCCGCTGTTGTTCACATATGACTGTGCTGCCAGATTCAGGGACAATAAGATCATAAAATTCGCAGATGACACAACAGTGGTAGGACTCATCAGCAGAGATGATGAATCAATGTACAGGGAGGAAGAGAAACAACTAGTGGACTTGTGCGGCAACACCAATTTAGCATTAAACGTCGACAGAACAAAGGAGATGATTGTCGACCAGGAAGTCGCAGCCAAAACACACACCCCTCAACATCAGTGGCACCACGGTGGAGAGAATGGAGAGCATAAAGTTCCTCAGAGTGCAAATTACAGACAGCCTCACCTGGTCCAGGAACAACACTGGGATTGCCAAATCATTAATCAGCGACTGCACTTCCTGAGGAAACTCAAACAGGCCTCACTCCCCACCAACAACCTCAGGACATTTTACAGGGGCACGGTGGAGTCTGTACACACGTGGTACTCCAACTGCAACTGCTCAGACAGGAAGGCTCTGCATAGGGTAATGAGGGGAGCAGAGAGGATCATTGGCGTCTCCCTACCCTCGGTACAAAAACTGTTCCAGAGCCGCTTCCTTAAAAAAAGCTCTGAGAATAGTGAAGGACAAACTGCACCCCCTCCACACACACCTGGATCTCCTGCCATCAGACAAAAGATACCGTAGCATCAAAGCCCGGACTACCAAACAGCTTCCTGACATAGGCTGTGAGGCTGCTAAACAGTCACTCCACCTGATTCTGCAGCTTTGCACTGACATTTTAATAACTCTGGCACTGGCCACTCAAATCAGCTGCCCTGGACATTTTAATGACTGTTTTTACTGTATTTTAATGTTGCTGTTTTACCTGCTTTTAACTATTTATACTGTTTCATCAGGGACTGGATTGTTTTTACTGTTATTATGTGTGAAATGTTTAGGTTTTATGTGCGATGCTCCAGTATTCCCTGGGAAACGTCTTCTAATTTTGCACTGTACAAATGCTGCTTTGCAAGATGACAATAAAGGTTGATTTGATTTGAGAGGGGGGGACGATTCCCACCCCCCCCACCCCATTTTTTGTAAACTGGATTTTAAAACCCAGTTAAAACTCCGCTTTCCGCGAGGCAGTTAAGGTGGGACTGCTGATCGAGGGCGACGATTGGACGAGAGAGAGACATCGGTCAGCAGGAAATGGGGGCGGGACATGACGATGCAGTGCGATCATTTGAGGAGGGAAATGTCAGTCAGAGGCGGAAGTAGGGGTGGTGGGACTGAGGATAGAGCGCGGTGATTGGAGGAGGGAAGACGTGCCAAAACACCCCAGCAGCCCTGGACACAGACCTGCGCCTCATCTGCAGCCAGGAACGATCCTGGTCTCCGGTGCTGCAATCGCTGCCGAACCGCCACTGCCCTCACCCCCCCCCCAGGGCTGGCGAGATGTTGGGAGTCAGACGGGAGCTGTGCACCCAGGCCCACAGCCAGTGCAGAGAAGCAGCGCTAAACCCAGCTCAACTCTGCCTGTCCCGCCAGGTTAACCTACCTGGACTCACGGGAAAGATGGCCCAGGTTTACAGCCAGCGCGGAGAAGCAGCGCTAGCTTCACGGCTCCAGGCTGGTGTCCAGTCAGTCCAGGCAAGGCTTGTAGGTTAACCCGGCGAGACAGGCAGAGTAGAGCTGCATTTAGAGCTGGATTGAGCCTATGATTGAGCCTGTGGACCATATCTCGGTTGATTTCATACATATACATCAGCTGAGTCTTTGTCTCATAGGTTTGACCAAAATTTTGAGCCTCTCCCTCGAAAGATGAAACAACCTTTGCTTGGTTAAAACTCCAAAAATATGTTATGTGTATATTCAGAAATCTCAATGGTGAATCTCTGGAACTCTCTGCCACAGAGGGTAGTTGAGGCCAGTTCATTGGCTATATTTAAGAGGGAGTTAGATGTGGTCCTTGTGGCTAAGGGGATCAGGGGGTATGGAGAGAAGGCAGGTACGGGATACTGAGTTGGATGATCAGCCATGATCATATTGAATGGCGGTGCAGGCTCGAAGGGCCGAATGGCCTACTCCTGCACCTAATTTCTATGTTTCTATTTCTATGTTTCTATGAAGCCTCGCGTGTGTATGTGCGCATGCACACACGGCCGCCAAGAAATTGTGTGTCCTCCGGTCCCCCCCCCCTATATTTTGATAGCGATTTCCGTGCCTGATCTGAGTAAGCGACATTTCAGGTTGGGACCCTTCTTCATTCTCAAAAAGAGTTTAACTTTTTCCTCTGGCAACATCCCTCACTAAACATAGTAGGAAGCAATATCCATTATTGCCTCAAATTTTGAAACACTGAATATTTTAACATAAAGGAAAATGTGGTACAATGGTAGGGCAGCAAAATTAAGTGAATGTGCAGGAAGGAACTGCAGAAGCGGATTTAAAGCAAAGATGGACACAAAAAACTGGAGTAACACAGCAGGTCAGACAGCATCTCTGGAGAGAAGGCATAGGTGATGTTTCCACTAGTGTCTTTCTAAAATTAAGTGAATAGTGTGTTCAAAAGAAATGCAAGCCAGAAAAGCAACTCAAACCTCTATGAATTCATGCAAGAGCTACTCACTTATAGTATTCTGAAGCTTTCTGTAAAACGTCCATCACCTCTTCTGGAAAGTTGCCTGGGTCTTGTGCTTCTGCACAAGCCAGGGATTTACCATGGGCATGGTATGCATTGCCCAGGTTGTACAGTGCTCTTGCTTCACCCACCTATTCAGCAGCACAAAATAGGAAAGCATAAAATTGCATAATAAAAGTGCAGTACAGAGTCAGCAAGGCCCTGATAATCATTAGACATTTCAAGGGTGTGAGCATGTATCCAATCATGAATTCTGTTTGTGGTTAACACCACTCAAAACTCTGCTTGCCCCAGAATGAGGACCATTCATTCACAGAAGAATTCTGAGCCAACTTATCACCTTTGCAATCCATCCTGTGGACCATATCTCGGTTGATTTCATACATATACAACAGCCGAGTCTTTGTCTCATAGGTTTGACCAAAATTTTGAGCCTCTCCCTCGAAAGATGAAACAACCTTTGTTTGGTTAAAACTCCAAAAATATGTTATGTGTATATTCAGAAATCTCAATGGTTCAGGATCTGGCTCAACAGGCCCCTGTTCCTGCTCTCCTTCCACTCGCCAGGCCCATAATTCTTTCACTCCTTCCACTAAAACGTTTCACTGTATCTCAGTACACGTGACAATAAGCTAAACTGAAACTCTCAAGGGCCATAGTTCCTGCTCTCCTTCCACTCTCCAGGGACATAGTTGCTGCTCTCCTTTCACTCTCTGGGAATGTAGCATTGCGATTGCCTTCCTTACTACTGATTCGACTTGCAGATTAACCTTTTGGGAGTCCTGCACCAGCACTCCCAAGTCTATTTGCACCTCTGATTTCTGGATTCTCTCCCCGTTTAGAAAACAGTCCACAGGGCCAGTTCCTGCTCTCCTTCAACTCCTGACATCCATAGTTCCTGCACTCACTTGTAACTCCCTATTGTAAATTTAGTATTCTGTGTAACATTTAATTAAAAATGGATTGAAAATATTCTGAAGTATCAATTCAAATAATATCAATAGCCTGATAAATATGATAGTCTAGAAACATAGAAAATAGGTGCAGAAGGAGGCCATTCGGCCTTTCGAGCCAGCACCACCATTCATCATGATCATGGCTAATCGTCCCCAATCAATAACCCGTGCTTGCCTTCTCTCCATATCCCTTGATAGAAACATAGAAAGTCTATGGTCTAATACCACCCAAAGTTCTGAACATACCAAATTAATAGAGTTTTACTGTAATTTTCCTTGAATGTGAACTTTATCTACTCCACAGTAATTCACTTTCACTGCAGTGCTTAAATAATTCACTCATTGTTTTCTCAAAGTAAGGACGATAAGCAATATCCCTCCATTGGCATATACATTTTAGACAGAGATTGACCATCAATCTTCCTCTAGAAGTAATGGTGATAAGCAACTACTTGTCTCCACGATTTCCTTTAAATTTCTAATGTCATCATAAAAAAGTCACAATGAACACCTGATGTGTATAAGTGATAATATCATTCCTTAAAATGGCATTGAAATACAGATGACACGTCACATAATATAATGACCAATACCTTATCACAGAGCTCTCTTGAAATATCCAAATGTCTTTGGCAGCAAACTACAGCTTCATCAAAACGTCCCAAAAGCTTAAAGGTGTTGCCAAGGTTGCCACTGGCTTTTGCTTCACCCAGTCGGTCACCAATTGTTCTGAAAATTAAGCAAGTTAAGCAAATAGATTTTAACATGCAACTAGCAACACTTCCTGCATTGCACTTGTCCTTAATACTCACCTCATCCTATTGAAGCAGCAAGCATTGTGGATTACCTTGAAGATTATGTACCTTGAAGACTACCTTCAGGATGATAGTCTTCAAGGTACATGCAGGTGTATGATGTTGAGACGTGTGCGTTTAGATGCACCGAGTCTCTTGCCCAGAGTAGGTGAATTGAGGACCAGAGGTTTAAGGTGAAGGGGAAAAGATTTAATATTAATTTGAGGGGTAATTTTTTTTCCACACAGAAGGTGGTGAGTGTATGGAACAAGCTGCCAGAGGAAGTAGTTGAGGTAGGGACTACCCCCATGTTTACGAAACAATTAGACATGGATAGGACAGGTTTGGAAGGATATCGACGAAACATGGGCAAGCGGGGCTAGTGTTGCTGGAATACTTTGGCTGGTGTGGGCAAGTTGGGTAGAAGGACCTGTTTCCACTCTGTATCACTCTATGACTGAGGATGTCCAGCTTCTAATCAGTTATGATACCAACACTATTAATCAACCTTCTGAGGTTTCTGGTGACTGATATGAGAATTGCAGGGAAGGGAAGTCTGCCCTCTGTACTATGTGTGTTTTGGCATTTATCCTGCTACCTCCTCAGACTGTATCGTGGTCTAATGAATGCAAAGAGCTGATCATCATGCAGTTAGAAAACATTCTTAACACCGACGTGGAGGAGAAAATGTTATTAAAGCTATTGATAAAGCTCAATGCTCCAGATACCCCTGCAACAATACCATGCTCTGAGCAAAATGAACAACCATCTTTCTCAGTTGTAGGTACTGAAGATATCACTGAAGTGTTTTCAATAGCAGTTCTTCTGGAGTTAAGTGTTTCTTGGAACCACATTCAGCTAAATGCTACATGACAACAAAAGCAATTCATAATTTTCAGCAGAATGCTGACATTTGTCTCTTGTTCGTAATAGCATTAATGGAGTCAAAGTCACACAGTGTGGAAACAAGCTCTTCGGCCCAACATGTACACGCTGACCAACATGCCCCATCGACACTAGTTCCATTTGTCTGCGTTTGGCTCATATCCTTCTAAGCCCATCCTATACAAGTACCTGCCCAAATGTTTTTCGATCGTTGTGCGATAGTACCTACCTCAACAACCTCCTCTTGCAGCTCTGACCATACAAGATACAATTTATTTGTCATTTGGACCACTTGAGGTCCAAACAAAATGACGTTTCTGCAGCCATACATTACAAACAAATAGACCCAAGACACAACATAATTTACATAAACATCCATCGCATTGCTGTGATGGAAGGCCAAAAAAACGTATCTCTCCACTGCACTCCCCCCCGATGTCAGAGTCAAAGTCAAAGCCCCCGGCTGGCAATGGCGATTGTCCCGCGGCCATTAAAGCCACGCCGGGTGATGCAAGGTCGCACACCGGGTTCTTGGTGTTAGAGCCCCCGGCGTGCGCTCGCAGGGTTCCAAGCCGCGCGGGGCGGTGATGTCAGGCCCCGCTCCAGGAGCTCTTCGACCCCGCAACTCGGGCGGGAGAAGTCACCATTGCGGGAGCCCTGAAAAGCGGTCTCCCTCCAGGGACCCGCGGGCTCCCGGTGCCGCCGTCCTCCAGACCCGCAGTTGCAGCCTCCGAATCTCCAGAGGTCGGGCCGCAGCAGCGCTCCACCACCGCTCCACCCGCTCTGGACTCGGCCAGCTCCGCAACGGTGAGGTGAGTAGTCGGCACTGGAGCCCCCGGTCTTCCCATTGGAGGCCGCTCCTCGTTGCAGCCCCAACGACAACGGAGACCCGACAAAGAAAAGGTCGGGTCTCCCGTGCAGGGAGAGATTTAAAAGTACCCCCCCCCTCCCTCCCACCCCACCCCCACCCCCCCCACACACATACCCCAACAAAAAATAACAAAAACTACATAGAAACATAGACAAAAAATAATAAAAACGCAGACGGGCTGCAGAGGCCGCTGCTGACGAGAGTCGCGCCTGCCACCATATACCCACCACCCTTTGTGGGGGAAAAAAGTTTCCCCTCTGTTGTATTTACCCTGTTAAATAACCTGCTTGTCAATACTTGGTTCAAGCACTCCAAAGTTGCACTGCTGATGATCTTAGTCATAGGGTGGTGAATCTGTGGAATTCTTTGTCACTGGAGGTTGTGCAGGCCAGCACTGGATATTTTTAAACCAGAGGTAGATAGATTCTTGATTAGTACGGGTGTCAAGGGTTATGGGAATAAGGCAGGAAAACGGGGTTATGAGGGAGAGATAGATCAGCCATGATTGAATGGCAGATTAGACTTGATGGGGCCGAATGGCCTAATTCCCCAGCTTCCCACTAATCTTTGCAATGTTATATGCCTTCTCTTTTAGTTTTATGCTGTCTTTGACTTCCCTCGTCAGCCACAATCACCTAATTCTCCCTTACAATCTTTATTTTCCTTTGGAATTAAAAGATCTTGCATTTTCCCAATTGTTCCCAGGAATTCCTGCCATTGCTGTTCCACCATCATTCCTGCTAGGGTCCCTTTCCAATCAATTTTAGCCTGCTCCTCCATCATGCCTCTTTAGTCACCTTTGGTCAACAGGAATTCCAACATCTCCAATTTCATCTTCTGCCTCTCAAGGGTTGAGTTTCATCTTATTATGGTCACTACCTCCTAGTGGTCCCTTAATACAAGTTCCAGAATCAAACCTGGTTCATTACAGAATAACACATCTCAAATTGCCTTTTCCCTCAACTACAAACTGCTCTAAGACACCATCTCATACATTATAGATCAGCGGAGTAGACTCGATTGGCCAAATGACTTAATTCTGTTCCTAGAAGCTGGAAGTTGTTTAACACATTGTTGGGGCAGCACATAGTGATCAGTTTTGGTCACTCTACTGTGAGAAACATAGAAAATGGGTGCAGGAAGTTAGTGTAGAAATAGCAGGGACTATGACAGAAATATTTCAAATGTCATTAGAAACAGGAATAGTGCCGGAGGATTGGCGTACTGTGCATGTTGTTCCATTGTTTAAAAAAGGTTCTAAGAATAAACCTAGCAATTATAGACCTGTTAGTTTGACGTCAGTGGTAGGCAAATTAATGGAAAGGATACTTAGAGATAATATATATAAGCATCTGGGTAAACAGGGTCTGATTAGGAACAGTCAACATGGATTTGTGCCTGGAAGGTCATATTTGACTAATCTTCTTGAATTTTTTGAAGAGGTTACACGGGAAATTGATGAGGGTAAAGCAGTGGATGTTGTATATATGGACTTCAGTAAGACCTTTGTCAAGGTTCCTCACGGAAGGTTGTTTAAGAAGGTTCAATTGTTGGGTATTAATGGTGGAGTAGCAAGTGGATTCAACAGTGGCTGAATGGGAGATGCAGAGAGTAATGGTGGATGGTTGTTTGTCAGGTTGGAGGCCAGTAACGGGTGGGGTGCCACAGGGATCTGTGTTGGGTCCACTGTTGTTTGTCATGTACATCAATGATCTGGATGATGGTGTGGTAAATTGGATTTGTAAGTATGCAGATGATACTAAGATAGGTGGGGTTGTGGATAATGAAGTAGATTTTCCAAAGTCTACAGAGGGATTTATGCCAGTTGGAAGAGTGGACTGAAAGATGGCAGATGGAGTTTAATGCTGATAAGTGTGAGGTGCTACATCTTGGCAGGACAAATCAAAATAGGACGTAGAGGGAATTGAAGAATGCAGGTGAACAGAGAGATCTGGGAATAACTGTGCACAGTTCCCTGAAAGTGGAATCTCATGTAGATAGGGTGGAAAGAAAGCTTTTGGTGTGCTGGCCTTTATAAATCAGAGCATTGAGTATAGAAGTTGGGATGCAATGTTAAAATTGTACAAGGCATTGGTGAGGCCAATTCTGGAGTATGGTGTACAATTTTGGTCGCCTAATTATAGGAAGGATGTCAACAAAATAGAGAATACAGAGAAGATTTGCTAGAATGTTGCCTGGGTTTCAGCAACTAAGTTACAGAGAAAGGTTGAACAAGTTAGGGCTTTATTCTTTGGAGCGCAGAAGGTTAAGAGGGGACTTGATAGAGGTCTTTAAAATGATGAGAGGGATAGACAAAGTTGACGTGGATAAGCTTTTCCCACTGAGAGTAGGGAAGATTCAAACAAGGGGACATCACTTGAGAATTAAGGGACAGAAGTATAGGGGTAACACGAGGGGGAACTTCTTTACTCAGAGAGTGGTAGCTGTGTAGAATGAGCTTCCAGTGAAGGTGGTGGAGGCAGGTTTGTTTTTATCATTTCAAAATAAATTGGATAGTTATATAGACGGGAAAGGAATGGAGGGTTATGGTCTGAGCGCAGGTATATGGGACTAGGGGAGAATACGTATTCGGCACGGACTAGAAGGGTCGAGATGGCCTGTTTCCGTGCTGTAATTGTTATATGGTTATTTGGCCCATCAAGCCAGCACCTCCATTCAATATGATCATGGCTGATCATCCAAAATCAGTACCCCTTTCCTGCTTTCTCCCCATATCCCTTGATTCCATTAGCCCTAAGAGCAAAATCAAACTCTCTCTTGAAAACATCTAGCAAATTGGCCTCCACTGCTTTCTGTGGCAGAGAATTCCACAGATTCACAACTTTCTGGGTGAAAAAGATTTTCCTCATCTCAGTCCTAATGGCCTACCCCTTATTCTTAAACTGTGACCCCTGGTTCTGGACTCCCCCAACATTGGTAACATTTTTCCTGCACCGATCCTGTACAATCCCTTAAGAATTTTATACGTTTCAAAAAGATTCCCTCTCATTCTTCTAAATTCCAGTGAATGTGATGGCATTTAAAATAAGATGGCATTTGGAATATTGTGAAGTTTTGGGCTCCATATCGGAGGACGGATGTGCAAGCATTGGAGAGTTCCAGAGGTTTAAGAGAATGATCCTGGGAAATGATTGGGTTAACATATGAGGAACGTTTGGGTATTGTTTCACAAGTATGAATAGACGCAACTCTAAGTGACCACCCAGAGTGAAACTGGCAGTGTGTTTGTAAGAGTCAATTGTGCTTGATTACAGTGGAGAAGTTACATGTAAACTTTGAGATTGAATTTAGTTGACTGAAATTCATAGGTGCTCATTTATATGTATTGGTCGTTTGTAACCCGGGGTGGGCCTGTAGAAGACCATAATCTTTAAATTAATAATAGAATGGCGCCGAATCAGAAGATTGCAAGGTGTGATTATTTTTAAAAGAGATGGAAAAGATCTGTAGGAACAGTCATACAGCGTGGATACAGGCCCTTCGGCCCAACTTGCCCACACGCCCCATCTACAACAGTCCCAACCACGTGCGTTTGGCCCATATTCCTGTCCTATCCATGTACCTGTCTAATTGTTTCTTATACGGTGCAATAGTCCCAGCCTCAACTACCTCCTCTGGCAGATTGTTCCTTACACCCACCACCCTTTGTGTGAAAAGGTTACCCCCTCAGATTCTTATTAAATCTTTCCCCCTTTTCCAAGGCACACCGCTGGTTCCAGGCCGCCAATCCGAACAGCAACCTTCTGCTATCACCCTCTGCTTCCTTCCACGAAGCCAATTTTCGATCCATTCACACATCTCTCCTTGGATCCCATGCCATTTAACCTTCCAGAGCAGATCACCATGAGGCACCTCGAGTTGAGTTTAGTTATTTTATTGTCACTTGTACCGAGGAGGAACAGTGTAAAACTTTTTTTATTTACATGCTAACCAGTCAACAGAAAGACAATACCCGATTACAATCGAGCCATCCAGTGTACAGATACATGATGGAATAATGTGAATAATGCTTAGTGCAAGATTATATTAGTAAAGTCTTATCAAAGAGTCTGAGTGTCTCTAATGAGGTAGATAGTAGTTCAGGAAAGCTCTCTAATTGTGGTAGGATGATTCAGTTGCCTGATAACAGTGGGGAAGAAACAGTCCCAGAATCTGGAGATGTGCATTTACACACTTTTCCAACCTTTGCCCGATGGAGAGAGGAGAGAAGAGGGAGTGGTCAGGGTGACTCATCCTTGATTATGCTGGTGAACCTTTTCAAATGCCTTGCTGAAATCCACATAAACAACATCTACAGCACTGCCCTCATCAACATTTTTGGTCACATATTCAAAAAACTCAAACTCATTCATGAGACACGACCTCCAACGTAAAAAAAAACATGCTGATTCTCCCTAATTAGCCCTTGCCCGCCTGTATATCATATCCCTCATAATACTCTCTAGTAACTTTCCAACTACAGACGTTAAGCTCACTGGCCAGCAGATCCCAGCCTTTTTTCCTACAGCCCTTCTGGAATAGAGGCACAACAATCAGATCAGTTAACATCACATCAATAAATAAATACCGGAAACCACTGCCAAGAACATTATTCAGTTCAGTTCACTGTAGTTTATTACCAAGAATGTTATAATTTGCAGAGTAAGCACAGAACTACAAGATTATTATAAAGCCGTCATCATGAAAACTTAGTAATGCGCAACAAATGCTGACCGTTATTTAATAGAGATTAAAGGAGGTAGGGGGAGAAAAGAATATATTGTGTAGGAAGGAACTGCAGATGCTGGTTAACACCGAAGATAGACACAAAATGCCGGAGTAACTCAGCGGGAATATACTGTGGTATATCTTGTGTACATGGTTATTAAAAGGCATTCACTGGATATAGAGGGATTCATTTCAAATCAAAAGAATCTTTGAACTGAGTAAGTAGCCAAAAATGAATCCAGTGATGTTGGAATACTTGACGCTTACCTTGCTAGGGTGAGGTCATGATGGTGGAACTCCAGAGCTTTCGAATAATCGTGCAAATAAAAATACGCATTTCCAAGCTGACTGTAGATGGCGCTGAGAGTTTTCAGATCCTCCGTTCCAACCTGAACTGCTGCTTCAAAAAAGGATACACCAGCTCGACAGTCACCTGCTTTACAAAGCCGTTCACCTTCTAGAGCTAGCTCCAAGCAGGACGCTTCCATTCTGCATAAAAAAGAATTGTTTAACAGAATATATTTGCACAAGTGTTAATTGAAGCAATGTCTTGTCAATTTCAATGATTACCTGCAGTTAAGGCAGTGTGTTCTTAAGAGATAAGGTGTGGGTGAGGTTATATAGAAATGGGTCGTCTTCCACCCTAGATAGACACAAAAAGCTGGAGTAATTCAGCGGGTCAGGCAGCATCTCTGGAAAAAAGGAATATGTGGCGTTTCGTGTCGAGGCCCTTCTTCAGCCAGGTCACAACCCGAAACGTCATCTGTTCCTTTTCTCCACAGATCCTGCCTGTCCCGCTGAGTTACTCCATCATTGTGTGTCCATCTTGGGTGTAAAACAGCATTTGCAGTTCCTTCCTGCACATTTGTTCTTCCACCCTATACGGTTTCAAAATTCTTAAGGGGTTGGACAGGCTAGATGCAGGAAGATTGTTCCCGATGTTGGGCAAGTCCAGAACAAGGGGCCATAGTTTAAGGATAAGGGGGAAATCTTTTAGGACCGAGATGAGGCAAAACTTTTTTCACACAGAGTGGTGAATCTCTGGAATTCTCTGCTGCAGAAGGTAGTTGAGGCCAGTTCATTGGCTATATTTAAGTGGGAGTTAGATGTGGCCCTTGTGGCTAAAGGGATCAGGGGGTATGGAGAGAAGGCAGGAACAGGATACTGAGTTGGATGATCAGCCATGATCATATTGAATGGCGGTGCAGGCTCGAAGGGCCGAATGGCCTACTCCTGCACCTATTTTTTATGTTTCATTCAAAGTGTTTATTTTCTTCATGTCAATTACCAAAGTAATTTTTAAGTGGTTATCTAGTTCCCCATATAAACTTACTAGCATCCACCCTCTCAAAAAAAACCCGAGGCCATGTAAATTCTATCCCAAGACAAACAGGTTTGCTTTACACCTTTAGAAATTAACCAGATAACTTCAACCTGCAACTCACCCAGTGCCCATTAGTCAATTCTATTAAATTAATCCAAAGTTCAATGTCCAAGTTAAATTTGAATCACTGCTTTGTTTACACACATTTCTGACCAATTCAAATAAAGAAAAAGTAGGACAAGTGTTTCTTAAACCAAAAGGAAATAAAAATCCAATAAATACTTTAGTACTTAAACATACAAGGCACACATGGCTCAAGTGCTGAACTACTATTTACCTCATGGGTGACCTTCGGACTATGCTTGATCAGACTTTGCTGGCTTTACCTTGCACTAAACTTTATCCCCCTATCGTATCTTTACATGGTAAATGGCTCGATTGTATTCATGTTTTGTCTTTCTGCAGACTAGTTAGCAAGCAACAAAAATTGTTCACTGTACACGTGACGATAAATTAAATTGAACTTTCTGAACCTAATCAACATTTCAAAGAGACGATCTAACAAAGCATTTAGCTGCTGTTGCTCAGCCACCTTTTCCTATACCTGTAGTTAAATATTCTCAAGCATCTGCATCACGCAAGTTGCCTACATTTAACATACCATGCGTTAACTTTAAATGAAGCAATTACACATAGAAAAAAGCAACCATTCCTTTTGCCACAATCAAACCTCCAGTTGGAGACATGACTCAGCCAGCACAGATGTTTCTCAATATCCATCCATATTTTATAACTTCATTACTTTTTTAAAACTGGTAATGTAAGAGCACTCAGATCAATTTCAACCTTTTGTATGTTAGTTTAGAGATACAGCGTGGAAACAAGCCCTTCGGCCCACCGACCGGTGATCCCCACACATTAACACAACCCTACACACACTAGGGACAATTTAAATTTATACCAAGCCAATTAACCTACAAGCCTGTACATCTTTGGAGTGTGGGAGGAAACCGAAGATCTCGGAGAAAACCCAGGGGAAGAATGTACAAACTCCGAAAAGACAGCACCTGTAATTGGGATTGAAACCGGGTCTCTGACACTAAGGCAGCAACTCTACCACTGTGCCATCCTTTGTACCTGAACACAAAATAATTAGACCAGCTAAATTTTTGAAGGCTTTGGATACGAGTTGCACCCATAGGGTTTTAATTAGTTTGCTGTATTTGAGACATTTCCAAGTGAACCACCCACAGGCAATTTCTCATTCTCAGACTTTGTAAGCATGGAATACCGTCCAGCCCACAAACAGCAATGTCCTCTTTGCCAGTTCCCAACTCTACTCGAAATGACTGCACTATCCAACCTGCTGCTGGCGGCTGTCACCATCATTTGACGCTCCCAAATAGAAGTCACATTGACAAATGAGGAAAGCAAGACCAGGCACTGAGAGAAATTCCTGCTCTCACTTATGGACTGGTGCAGTGGTCACTGAGGTTGTGGAGGAAAAGTAATGCATCGGCACAGTCGGCACCAGTTTACACTTGTCCAGGTGCATTAGTTTCATGTGTAGGAAGGAACTGCAGATGCTGGTGTAAACTGAAGAGAGACACAAAACGCTGGAGTAAATCAGTCAGGCATCTCTGGAGAAAAGGAATAGGTTACGTTTCGGATCGTGGCTCGTCTTCAGACAGTCTGAAGAAGGGTCTCAACACAAAATCATAATAATGACAGGATCACTGGGCTTTTTTGCATTATCATGCTTTTGGCTTATTCGTTGTCACTGTGATGGATATCAGGAATTAACAGTACAAACAACCCTAACATTACAGAGTTGTATCCCAAGTAAATGGTCCACAACTTGCATTTTCATAACACAAAAGTCTGTGCAAGAAGTGAGAACTAAAATATGTATCATTTTAACATAAATTCCACAAGAACAAATTATTTTTCAATTTCTCAAGTTTTGGGGTGGTGATCTGTGAATTCTGTAAGGGCAGATTTCCATTACCTGAATGGCCATAATGTGAAGGGGGGGGGGAGAAGAGGGTCGCCTGTATGTTTTTTTCCTTGTTCATTTATTTTTGCTTCAAAGGCTGAAACAAGACCAACTCAATCAAGAATTTCACTCAAACTAGATGGTGGATGAAATAATGTTCAAATACATCTACAACTAAATAAACTGCATTTATTAAAATCACTCGTCAATTATTTTAGATTAGCCCCACAAATTGAAAGTTCAACATCATTTCTGTGTTGTTTTCCTGCCATTGCAAGTACCACTGCAAATCATTCTTTGCACGAACATAGCCACAAAAAGCTAGAGTAACACAGACCCTTGTCTGAAGAAAGGTCCCGACCCAAAATGTCACCTATTCCTTTTTCTCCCGAGTTACTCTGGGTTTTTGTGTCTATCGGTGGTTTATACCAGCATCTGCAGTTCCTTCCTACACATTGTGTGGTCAGCGTGGACTCGGTTGGTCGAATGGTCTGTTTCCGTGCTGCATCTATAAACTAAACTAAAAAACAAAGCTATCAGAGTTTCAAGAATTCAAACTAACTGAGCATTACATACACCAGAGAGCTGTGCTCCCACATTCCACTTCAAATTACACATATTCTGCATTAGGACTATGGTGGAAGCCAGCCAGCCAGCTCCCTTGCACAATCACATGAACCTATGACAAGGCAGAGCACGTTCTCTGAACGAGTATTCTATTCCAGACAAACTCCTTCCATGAACCCCGAGCCTAATAAGAGAATTGGACAAAACTGTCTTCTTAAACGAATGGCTGGAAGGGCTATGCCTATTTATTGCCATCATTATAACACCATCATTTCCTTGATTTCCTTACTGTCCACCCTAACCAGTCAAGTAATCCACTCGTGCAAATTCATTAAGACTACTTAGAGCCCCTTTGGGACAAACAGTTTAGATTTGTTTACTGTCACGTGTTTTGTTGCGTGCTAACCAATCAGCAGAAAGACAATACATGATTACAATCCAGCCGTCCAGTGTACAGATATGATACGAGGAATGACATAGTGCAAGATAAAGCCAGTAGTCAGATTAAAGATAGTCCGAGGGTCCCTGATGAAGTAGTACAAGCTCAGGTCTGCTTTCTAGTTGTTGGTAGGATAGATGGTTCAGTTGCCTGATAACAGCTGGGAAGAAATTGTCCCTGAATCTGGAGGTATGAATGAATAAGTTTATTGGCCAAGTATTCACATTCAAGGAATTTGCCTTGGTGCTCCGCCCGCAAGTGACAACATGACATAGTGAGTTAGAAATGATGCTTAAAATATTAAATATTAATAAAACATTATTGATTAAACATGTGAATTAAATAAAATACCAGAGCAAAAGGAGGATACAGATTTTTGGTTATCGAGTAGAGCTATTACTCGTGGAAAAAGGCTGTTTTAATGTCTGGCTGTGGCAGCTTTGGTAGTCCAGGGTCACCTTCCAGAGGGAAGTGATTCAAAGAGTTTGTGGCCAGGGTGAGAGGGGTCAGAGATGATCTTGCCCGCTCGCTTCCTGGCCCTTGCAGTGTACAGTTCATCAATGGAGGGAAGGTTGCAGCCAATAACCTTCTCAGTTGATCGGACGATTCGCTGCAGCCTCCGGATGTCGTGCTTGGTGGCTGAGCCAAACCAGACCATGATGGAGAAGGTGAGAACAGACTCTACGATGGCCGTGTAGAATTGGACCATCATTGCCTGTGGTAGATTGTGCTTCCTCAGCTGCCGCAGGAAGTACATCCTCTGTTGTGCCTTTTTGACTGAGGAGTCGATGGCAACCCCCCATTTAAGGTCCTTGGAGATGATGGTTCCCAGGAACTTAAAAGACTCCACAGATGTGACTGTGGTGTTGTTGATGGTGAATGGGGGTGAGGGCAGGGGGAGCTCTCCTAAAGTCTACAATCAATTCCAGTCTTAAGAGCATTGAGCTCCAGGTTGTTGCAATGGCACCAGGCCGTCAACTGTGTCACTTCCTGTCTGTAGGCAGATTCTTCCCCATCCTGGATCAGTCCAATCAGGGTTGTGTTGTCCGCAAACTTGAGAAGATTGACAGGAGTCAGTGGAGGTGCAGTCATTGGTGTAGAGAGAGTAGAGGAGAGGGGAGAGTACACAGCCTTGCGGTGCTCCTATGCTGAGGGTTTGTGGGTCCGAGATGTGCTTTCCCAGCCTTACATGCTGCTTCCTGTCTGTCAGGAAGCGGTGATCCAGCGACAGAGGGGTTGAGGCACAGTCAACTCGGAAAGTTTGGAGTTTAGTAGCTCTGGCACAATGGTGCTGAATGCTAAAATTAACAAACAAAATCCTTGCATAGGTCTCAGAGGTACTGGATGATGACGTGCAAGCCCAGGTTGACCGGGTCATCCACAGATCTATTGGCCCGATATGCAAACTGCAATCGTTTGTGATATTTTTCAGCTTGGCCAGCACAAGCCTTTCAAGGGTCTTCATGACTACAGAGGTCAGTGTGACAGGCCTGTAATCATTAAGACCAGTAATCCTTGCCTTTTTGGGTATACATTTTCAAACTTGCCCAATGGGAGGGGGGAGAAGAGGGAGTGACTGGGGTGAAACTCATCCTTGATTATGCTGGTGGCCTTGCCAAGGCAGCATGAGTGAAGATGAAGTTAATGGATGGGAGGGAGGTAGGTTTGCTTGATGGGCTGGGCTACGTCTACAACTCTCTACAATTTCTTGCGGTCTTGGATGGAGCTGTTCCCAAACCATGCTATGATGTATCCCGATAAAATCCTGTCCACAGCACATCTGTAGAAGTTGGTGAGAGTTGCAAGGATATGCCAAACTTCTCTGGAAGTAGATGCATTGGTGTGGTTTCTTGGCCATTGCTTCTACATGGCTATTCCAGGAGAAGTTGTTGGTGATATTTACTCCGAGGAATTTGAAGCTTTCAACCATCTCTACTTAGGTGCCATCAGTGTATACCAGGGTTTGTGTACCACTTCACTTCCTGAAGTCCATCACTATCTCCTTTGTCTTACTAACATTGAGAGACATAACAGGACATGAGGTACTCCGCTCACCTTGTCATTATTTGATATCCAGCCCACTTGGTGGTGTGGTCTGCGAAATTATAAATTGAATCGGATTGTACTTGGCTCAGTCACTGGTATAAGGAGTAAAGAAGGGGGCTGAAAATGCATCCTTGCAGAACACCAGTGTTGAGGATTATTGTAGAGGATGATTTGTCCCCTATCCTCACTCATTGGGGTCTGTTGGTGAGGAAGCCAAGGATCCAGTTGCAGGGATGAATGCTGACTACAAGTTCCACGAGTTTGGTGATGAGCTTGGATGGTATAATAATGGTATTAAAGGCAGAGCTGCAGTCTATGAATCAGAGTCTGACATAGGTGCCTCTCTTCTTTAGGTGTTCTAGGGATGAGTGTTGGGCCAGGGCAATGGCATTGTCTACGAGCCTGTTGTGGCAGTAGGTGAACTGCTCGGGGTTCAGACTGGATTTAATGCATCCATAACTAGCCTTTCATGATGATGTGTTGTCAAGAAGTGTTTTAGGCATGAGATCTTGCTTTTCTTCTGCACCGGGATGATAGTTGTCTTCTTGAAGCAGGTGGCTACCTCAGAACGGATTAAAGATGTCCATGAATACGTCCCGTTAGTTGGTCCGCGCAGTTTCTAAGGACACAGCCAGGAACTCAGTCCGGGTCAGATGCTTTCCGTGGGTTCACCCTTAGGGAGGCCGATCTAACCTCCGCAGCAGTGACCCTGGGAAGAAGTACACTCAAGTCTGAAGGGACGGTGTCATCATCCCGTTGGCCTTCTGTTCAAACCAAGTTTAGAAAACATTCAGATCATCAGGTAGGGCTGCTTTGTAAACAGCTGAAGAACGGTATCGACCCGAAACATCACCCATTCCTTCTCTCCAGAGATGCTGCCTGTTACTCCAGCATTTTGTGTCTACCTTATCAACAGCAATGTTGCCTGACCTCACTTTGCAGCCAGTGATAATAGTCAGACTGTGCCTCATTCTGCGGGTGTCCGAATTATTGACTGGGACTCGAGTTTGTCCCGGTATTGTCTCTTGGCATCCTTGATGGCTTTGCAAAGATCATAGTGAGCTTTTCTTGTACCACTCAGGATCATTTGCACTAGACCTGGCCTTCACCTGTGAATGTACCTCACAGTTCACCCAAGGATACTGGTTGGGGGACACTTAGATTGTCTTCTTCAGCACACACTCTTCTATTCACTTGCTGATGAAGTCAGTCACGGCAGTGGCGTACTCATTCAGGTTAGCAGCGGATTCCCTGAACATGGACCAGTCCACTGACTCAAAGCTATCGCGTAAGATGTGATCCGTGTCTGTTGACCAGCATTGAACAATTCTCTGTACCGGATCCTCCTGCTTCATTTTTAGTTTGTAGACAGGGAGTAGAAGCACAGCTAGGTGATGAGATTTCCCAAAACTTCGGCAAGGAACAGAGCACTAGGCTTTTTTTTTTTAAATAAAAAGGACAAGCAAATGATCAAACGTAATAAATTTGATGATGTTTTGGAATTTCGTTTCATTACTGTTAATATCACAGGCAACGATTGTATAGAAAGGTTTATTCCTGGCAATTCAACATTATACCACAGTTATGCTTTAGAGAAAAATTAAACCAGTGTTATTCATAGCGCCTTTGAAAAGCAATGCTATAATTGAAAAGTGCATAAAAGTAAAAAATGCTTCAAAGCACAATTGTTTTATCTTCCAAAGGAACCATAAGGAGCTTTAACATTATTGGGGAACAGAATGTGAATAATAGCAAGAAAATACGAGGGAAAAACAGGTTAAATCACAGACACTTTATTTAACTGAAATTACAGTGCATTTAAGAATATAGGATTCAGTTTATAGACACAAAGTGCTGGAATAACTCAGCGGGACATGCAGCATCTCTGAAGAGAAGGAATGGGTGACGTTTCTGGTCGAGACCCTTTTTCAGACAGAGTCGGGGGGAAAGGGAAACGAGAGATATAGGCGATGATGTAGAGATATAGAACAAATAATTCACTTTCAGTTCAATATAAAACAAAGATTCAGTTTGAAATGTTTCGAATCAAAATTAAGTAAAATAAATAAAGTAATAGATCCCTATTAATATAGAAATATGCAAGTATTTTTATAATTCACTACTCATCTCTTTAATGAATGAAATTAAACCTACCTGTAACGGATGTGATACGGGTGTTCATGAGGGCTAACCAAAATATCATTTGCATCCATTCAACTGCTTAATGTAGTGATGCTCAACATATCCACTGTAGGTTCAGCCACAATATCAATACCACGTAATGTCACAAATTTAACTGAGCAAATAAATAGAGATTCCATAAAAGTGAAGGTTGTGGGAATGTTGACTATTTCCCAAGCGCGGCTTCATCCTTTCTCTCCAAACTATACAAAACTTTGTGTAGGAAGGAGCTGAAGATGCCACAAAAAGTTGATGTGATACATAAAACTTGCCCAAAATTCTTGTAATTGTCCTTTTCAATTCTTCAAGTAATCTGCAAAATGAACATAAAACCAAAGTCTCATAAATAATCACTCTGCTGACGTGGATGAGTATTAGTGACATAAGCAAGTCCCTCCTCCCACCCCACCCATAGACAGAAGGGTAGTTCATGCCTTTGTTCTGGTCCTGACCTTTCACCCCACCTGCCTCCACATTCAACACGTCATTCTCTGATGTGATCCACCATCAATTACATCCCCACCCATTTCCAGAAAACTCTCTGCAAATTCTCAATTCATTCATCCCTTCCCACCCAAACTACCCTCTCCCCTGGTACTTTCCACTACAAGTGCAGGAGATGCAACACCTGACCTTCTACCTACTCCCTCACATCCATCTGGGAAACCAGCAGCCATTCCATGCGAGACAGCATCTTCTCTACACTCATCTATTGCACTCAGCGCTTCCAATGTCACCTCCATTCCATCAGCTCGACCAAATATAGACAAGGCAACCATTTCACCAAACACGTGCTCGGTCTGCCAAGGTTTGCTGTAACTCCTGGTAGCTAACTATTTTAACTCTCCTCTCCATTTCAACCTTCCTATTCTATGGTCTTCTCCATCATCAGAGTGAGGGCACACACAAACTGAAAGGACATATTCAACATGGATAAAGTATAAAGGGAAAAAAGGGACAAAGTGCTGGAATAACTCAGCAGGTCAGCCAGCATATGGAAAACATCAATAGGTGACATTGGAGGTCAGGAATCTTCTTCAGTTTGAAATAAGTGTGAACATGGAATTTTACAATTTTAGATAACTTACCCCGACCCTGGTTTTCACCCTGTTCTCTACCAAGATACACACCAGTGTCTGCCTTTCCCTCTGGCCCCCTCCACTTATATGCCTTCCTCTAGCATTACATTTCACACTTCTTTCACACTTTATCTTTCTACCTCTAGTCTTTATCCACAGAAGTTGAACTTTATCCACAAAGAGATTAAGAGTTGCGAAATGTGAAGGTAGAGGCAGGAATACAAGTGGAAGCGCAGGGAAGAAATAGATGCGAGCCAGGTGAGAGGGGAAATCAATGATCATACCATGAGGTTGGAAGCTAAATACGTGCATTAACACTTCAGCGGCTCACTTGGCCATTTCCCAAGCGCGGCTTCAAAGTCTCTCTCCAAAGTTGTGTATAAACACTTTAACTATTAATTAAACCGAACAATGGGCAATAAGGTAAAGAGCAAGGTTACACAGAAAAGCTGGAGAAACTCAGCGGGTGCAGCAGCATCTATGGAGCGAAGGAAATAGGCAACGTTTCGGGCCGAAACCCTTCTTCAGACTTCTCCAGCATCTGCAGTTCCCTCTTTAACAAGGTAAAGAGCAAGCCGCTTGCTTATATTAGGGCAGGGGAGAGGCGATGAGGGGGGAGGGCGAAGGGAGAATGAGTGACCCGGGCAGGGAGAGAAGCGCCGGTCCGGCCGAACACTCACCGGTCACCTCAGCGCCGCTCACCCCCTCCCGCCGGGACTGTCAGCTCGGACACCCGCCGCAGCTCGGGTCCCAGCCCGGTGAGTGTAGACGGGCCGCTCGGGTCCCAGCCCGGTGAGTGTAGACGGGCCGCTCGGGTCCCAGCCCGGTGAATGACCACGAGTATAGACGGGCCGCTCGGGTCCACTCGGCGCCAATCTGCAGCCGCTTCACCAACGGCAGTTTACAAACTGAGCGACACTCGCAGCCCATTGGCGCGGTTTGAATGTAACCCCCCCACATCGGCCCCCCCACATCGGCCCCGCCCCGCCCCCCCTCACGCCGGCCCCGCCCTCCACATCCGCCCCGCCCCCACAGCGGCCCCGCCCCCCACGTCGGCCCCGCCCCCCACGTCGGCCCCGCCCCCCCCATCGGCCCGCCCCCCACACCGGCCCATCGCCCCCCCACATCGGCCCCGCCCTCCACATCGGCCCCGCCCTCCACATCGGCCCCGCCCCCACATCGCCCCGCCCCGCATCCGCCCCGCCCTCCACACCGGCCCCGCCCTCCACACCGGCCCCGCCCCCACATCGGCCCCGCCCCCCACATCGGCCCCGCCCTCCACACCGGCCCCGCCCTCCACACCGGCCCCGCCCCCACATCCCCCCGCCCCACATCCGCCCCGCCCCACAGCCGCGCCCCCCCCACATCCGCCCCGCCCCCACAGCGCCCCGCCCCCACATCCGCCCCGCCCCCACATCCGCCCCGCCCCCACATCCGCCCCGCTCATACAACATTTGTCACTCGCCCACCCCGGGGACACGGCGACACCACTCTTTAAAACTGAGCCGCGAGTGGCATTGGCATTGGCAGTGTCCAAGACTTTTCATATTACGGCCATCAACTAAAAAGGATTGTAACAACCTGTTGTAAACTGCCTTTTCTGAAGTATTTCATCGCTCTGAATCCACTGGAGTCATTAGTTTGATTGTAGCGCCTTGCACTGCTGTTTGCTGCAAACAAGCTCATTCACTTTCCAATGCGGTAGCGTTATGTTCGTACAACGGTTGTCAACTAAAAGGTGGTAAGTAATAACGTGTTGTAAATTGCGTTTTCTGATGTATCGGGAGGTTGCACGGCAGTCGAGGTCACGGCCCATGACCCGTACTGTTGCTACGCAACGCCAACTGGAGTACAAGCGGTGAACGTCAGGTAATGACTGGCTGCCAGTGCAGGGGTGGGGGGGGGGGGGGTGCAGTGTGGTCAGTGACTCTGGGTGGGTGGATGGACCAGACTGTCCACAACTCTGCTGTAGCTGACGGTGACGTTGCCGGGTTTTCGTCCCCGTGTGTCCGCTGCCCGGAGCCACGTGTGTGGGCGCTGCCGACCCACAGCCCGTGGGGGAGACGGGGCGGGGGGAAGAGAGTGAGGGCTGTCCCGAGGGATGCGCTCCTTCGGCTGCTTACACCTTGGTGCTCGGGTTCAGAGCAAAGATACTAGAGGAAATTGTTCAGAGCGCGCAGTCACCCTCTACAATTATGTTCACCGCAAAAATGGACCATTTTGGCGGTTTTTAACAGGTAAGAAAGTACGCGCTTCATGTGCTAACAGTGTATGCCGGAGGCTGCCATGACCTCCAGAAGGATTGAGCTGCTTCGTGCGTCACGCCCTTTGACCTGATGACCTTGCGTGCAACCCCCACTATTTCATCACTCTCCATCCATTGGAGTCGTTGGTACGATTGTATCACATTACACTGAAAAGTTATTTCAAGATGTATGGAAATGAAATTATTACAAGACAGAAACAAAAAGCTGGAGTAACTCAGCGGGTCAAACAGCATCTCTGGAGAAAATAAATCTGTGATGTTTTGGGTCGAGACCCTTCTTCAGACAGAGATCAAGGGGAAAGAGAAACAAGAGATATAGACAGTGAAATAGAGAGACATGGAACAAATGAATGAAAGATATGCAAAAAAAAAAGTAACGATGGAACGTGTTGGCTATGGGGGCCCTTTCGCATCCAGTAACGAGGTCTGGGTAATCACTGTTATCATCAATGGGGTTGTTCCACGACAGATCACCACAAATATTAATTTCTGTCATAAGTTTTAGTTTACGGCTAGCCTACATGATACTTTAATAACCTTTTAATTTTTATTTTCACTATTATTTTGTATTGACATACACTTATTAAATTTTTTTAAAAAACCCCGTCTCATACAGTAGATTCAAAAATTTTAAGCAATGTGAACTAAGCATGATATTCACCTCCAGAAAAAAATTAGGAAGTATTGGCCGGGGGTCCAAGAGGCTGGCTAGGCCCTAGGCGGGGTGGGGGTTCAGGGGGAAACTCAACAGGATGGCAATAGACAATAGGTGCAGGAGTATGCCATTCAGCCCTTCCAGCCACTACCGCCATTCACTGATCATGGCTGATCATCCACAATCAGCACCCCATTCCTGCTTTTCCCCCATATCCCTTGACTGATATCTTTAAGAGCTACTAGACTAAGTGGGACCCGTTGGGTCCCATGTTCACATGGGAGGGCTGGTCCCCCAACGCAATATGCCACCTCTCCACCAATTCCAATATTGGTGGCCAGTGGGTGGGAGGTGGGCTTTCTGCAGTGCTAGTATGGGTGTTGTGGACCGAGGGGACTGGTTTCCAGAGGGCTACTAGTATGGACATTGTGGACCGAATGGATTATTGGGCTTGGGCTGGCAGCTCAGGCCTGGTGGGCTGGCAGCTCAGTCACTCAGGGCTGGTGGGCTGGCAGCTCAGTCACTCACGGCTGGTGGGCTGCTAGTTCACTTACGGCTATTCCTTTTGATTCCATTTCAAGCAGAGTGCAGGCCACTAAATTCAAATGCAATTTCATACCCTTTCAAGCCGAGTGCAGGCCACCAAATTCAAATGCAATTTCATACCATTTGGGTTTATACTCCTGCCCCGCCCCCCAAAGGGGCGTTACCTTCATCATCGTGATTGACAGTCGAGGGGACCAATCAGCTGATCTCAAGATTTTTTAAACATTCATAACTTTTTTATGTTTCATCGATCGGAAAAATCCTCGGGGCTGCCTCAGCGGAGGAGGACTGTGAGTAAGATGGCCAAAAATCATAGTGATCAGGGCTCGAAATTAACGGTTGCCCAGGTGCCACTTACCACTCAATGCGCCGCCAGGCAACCTAAACACAGAGTCATTTTGCCCGGCTTGGCAACCAGATACTGGTTTGTACCGAAGATAGACACAAAAATCTGGAGTAACTCCGCGGGTCAGGCAGCATCTCTGGAGAAAAGGAATGCAACATTTTGTGTCGGCGGTGACGGGCCCCGAACAGTGGTTCCATCTCCTCCTCCTCCCGCCCCCCCGCCCGCCCTGATAGTGGCCGCTGCTTGCAAACCCGCTAACGACTCTTGCAAAACAAATCCTCCCGTACACCGAGGCCGGGAGAAGGGAGGGAGGGGGAGGCCTCGGCGGCGCCATTAGCGGGTTTGCAAGCGGGTGGGTGGCGGGATGAGGAGGAGATGGAGCTGCTGTCGTGGCCACTGCTGCTGCTGTGCGGGGCCCGTCATTCGCTCCGACCCTTCTGAAGCAGCTGCACCAGAGATCCTATAGCTATAGAGATCTTTGAGCTGCACCGCTCGGCCCCGCACTTTGCTGCTGGCTGGCGGAGGAGAGGAGGCGGTAGTGAGGAGTTCCCAAAGGCCATGGCAGCGGGGCGATGTTGTCCGAGGAGTGCTGACCCTCCTTCCTCCCCACCTCGCCCCCCCCCCCCCCCTCTCTCTCTCTATCTCTCTCTCTTTTACGCCCCCTCCACCCCCCCCCCTTATCCTGGGACTCCTCCTCTCCATCCTGCACTGATCCCCATTCCAGCCTCTAATCTGTCCTCACTGGACATCCCCTGTGCTCACCTCCCTATCTACCCCCCCCCCCCCCCTCATCTATTCACACTGCGCTGATCACCCTATCCACCTCGCATTGATTCTCCTGCCACCTCCCCCATCCATCCTACACTGATTCCCCAATTTCCTGTACTTACACCCTTCCCATCCATCCTGCACTTCTCCACACATTCATCCCCGTACTGACCCACCCTCCATTTACCCTGCACCTTCTCCTCATTCATCCTGCACAGACCCTCCGATCCACATTGTACTGACCCGCCCTCCCCCATTCATCCTGCGCTGATCTACCCCCCCCATCCATCCTGTACTGATCCTCCCATTTAAGAAGAATGGGGGGAACAGTCTAAAGAAGGCTCTCGACACGAAACGTTGCATATTTCCTTTGCTCCATAGATGCTGCCTCACCCGCTGAGTTTCTCCAGCACTTTTGTCTACACCCATCCCATTCAACACCTCTGACATCTGCCGTGCTCTTCCCTCACAATTTTACCTACTCCAACCAACACGTACTAATTCACCTGCCTCAATCCATCCATTCTGCACCGACTGCCTTCTACCCCCCCCCCCCCCCGCCATCTATCCACGCCGCACTGATTCACACACACCCCCCTCCCTGACCCTTTTGTCCTGGAAATGTCTTCAGAGCGAACATTGACTATGTTTGATAACGGAATGCAATCAAATGTGTTTTAATTTCCAATGTTATTATTTGTTTTAATCTATAAAGATGGATTAATAAAATTGTGAACACATGAAACATTAAAACCACAGTGTTCGATTGTCACTGCTGCCGTTGACACGTTATTACAGAATTCATTTTAACGGCAAATCAATGCTCTTAATATGGAGTATCAGTACTGTAGTTATTTAATGAGCAACATTCACAACTATATGTATGCTTATATGCTACCATGGTCCAGGAATTACTGACACAGGTTGATTATACACTGAATAATCCAACCACATTTTTGTTTGGAAGTGGAAAGAACTAATAGAAATTGCATTAATTGCAACGTGTGAAAAGAGTTGAGATACTTTTAATTTCTTATAATTTTGCTGCATGTCATTGTGGGATATATCATGTCTTGATTGGTGAATATGTTTAGTTTGTGACTTTATTTGAAGCAGAAATAATATGTGAATGCTTCATTGAGCATAATTCCGACCGGTAACTACGCACTTCGTCCGAGCACATTATCGCACGCGTCATGCAAGCCATTTAAATGACCACCTAAACTGTCATTTGGCAACCTAAAAAGCTGCCAAGGTTGCCTGGCTGGCAACAGGGAAAAAAAGTTAAGCGAGAGCCCTGGTGATATATGGTAGCGTTTTTTCTAAAATCAATATACAGCGCAGACAGGAAGTAGTCAAGACGAGACTTTTAGTAATATAAGAAGATAGATATCTATACCTCTCTTGAAAGCCTCCAGAGAATTGGCCGCCACTGCCTTCTGAGGCCGAGAATTCCACAGATTCACAACTCTCTGTGTGAAAAAGTTTTTCCTCATCTACGTTCTAATTGGCCTACCCCTTATTCATAAACTGTGGCCCCTGGTTCTGGACTCTCCCAGTATTGGAAACGTGTTTCCTGCCTCTAGCGTGTCCAAACCCTTAATAATCTTATGTTTCAATAAATGGCCTCATACAGCTAAACCAATCTTTACAAAAAAAATTACCTGAAATGTCTCTTTGCCTAGCACTGAGAAGAGAAAAAACGTTTTCACCCAGAGTTGTGAATTTGTGGAATTCTCTGCCACAGAAGGCAGTGGTCTCGTCTCCTTCAGCTGCACCTCTGTCTCCCTTCCTGAGCTCAGACACCCACTGCTCCTCTTCTCACCTACGCTCACTTCTGCTCACCTACATACTTACACCATGACTAATCCCCTCGCCTCACTAAACCCCTCGCCTCAACGATACCTCACTATCAAACTTCTCCTCACACCTAAACCTCGCCTCGACTAAACCGTACCTCACTAAACCTCACCCCTCAAATAAACATTTCGCTTCACATCTTAACCCCACCTCAAATTAACTAAACTCCACCTCACACCTAATCCGCGTCTCAACGAATCGCCGCCTCTCTCTCGCTCCCGCTATTTATTGCCCCCTCCCGGCCATTGGCGGTGCCGCACGTGAATGGAACGGCTCGAACCAGGGGGGCGGTGCCAGGGCCAAGTGTGTTGACGCCAAGCTCGAGCCCCGCCCCCCGCGGCGGTTGTCACAGCCCCTCCCCGCGGGAGCGGAAGAGAGGCGGTGATTAGTCGAGACGGGGAATATGTGTGAGTTGGAAGGTTTAGTCGAGTTGAGGGGTTTAGTCGAGGTGAAAAATTAGATGAATTTCTAAGAAACCAAAAAAAGAATATCTGGACTAAAGTCGCTTCTGGGGCCCCTCGGGATTAGGGGCCTCGAAGCTCAATGCTTCATTAGTTTCACAGTAGATCTGCCCCTGGGTGGGGAGGGGAGAGAGGGGTGAGTCTACCCCATGACAGAAGGGGGAGGAGTTGTACAGTTTGATGGCCACAGGGAAGAATTGAATTGAATTGAATACCTTTTTCGTGCCTGTAGTCATACATACAATCATACAATAATAAACAACAATAAACACAAATTAAGATCCAATAACAAGAAGGATCTCCTGTGGCGTTCTGCGCTGCATCTCGGTGGAACCAGTCTGTTGCTGAAGGTGCTCCTCGGGTTGACCAGTGTGTCATGGAGGGGGTGAGCTCTATTATCCAAGATGCTTCCCAGTTTGAGGAGCATCCTCCCCTCCAAGACCATCTCCCATGAATCCAACTCCACCCCCAGCACACGACAGAGAAGAAGATGGCACTGGCTACCACCGATTGGTAGAACATCTGCAGCATCTTACTGCAGATTTTGAAGGAGCTGAGCCTTCTCAATAAGTACAGCCGGCTCTGTCCCTTTGTGTGCAGGGCCTCAGCGTTCCTGGACCTGTCCAGTTTACTGTCCAGGTGCACTACAAGGTAAACTGAATAACAATTTATGCTGACAATGAAACTCAACAGGACAACAGTGAAACTAGTAAAACAACTAGGGTGGGGGCTGGGCAGAGAAAGGGGGGATACAAGAGGTACTTTAAGTAAGAGATATCAATATTCATACTGCTGGGTTGTAATATGTCCAAGCAAAAAATGAGGTGCTGCTCCTCCAATCTGCATTTGTCATCACTCTGACAATATAGGGAGGATGCACGGCAGTCGGGTCACGACCCATGACCCGTACAGTTGCTACGCTACGCCAGTACACACAATGAACTGCAGGCAAGCACTGACCATTGTTTCCAGCATAGTGGGCCCGTTAAAACCCGCCGAAGTTGTCAACGTTTACGCTGTAAATAATTATGGAAATCAGGATAAGCGTGAGAGACATTTATTTCCAAAAGTGAGGAGAAATGATGATAGATAGAAGCGAGAGCAGAAGGGACAACGACAGACAGTGTGCTTGGCGAACATTGGCCGTTTGCTCACTGCATTTCATCAACAGTAAGGCATTATTTGTGTTTTTTTCTTGATTCCTTTGACATCTAAAAAGTTTCAGAATAGAATTTTAAAATCGCCCATGGTTCTCAAGTGGGTTTTTACATACAAAAAGAAAACGCCTCTGAAGCAAAATTTATCATTAAAAAAAAATCACAAACCATACGTGAGTTTTGAATTACATTTTACTCAGATGCAAGCCAAGGAATGGCATAATTGTTAGCTGTTAATTGGACATAATCAACCTCAGCAAATTGACAATATCCTATTGAAAGGGAGTGGGTGTTTAAGCAGTCAGGACATTTTATTATTTGCCAAAATATACATCTCAATAGCATAATGATAGAAGACTTACTTTTCCACACTCCACTCGTAAGTCTGGAGATTTTTTTAATGATAAATTGAGCTTCAGAAGCGTTTTATTTTTGCGTGTAAAACCCCGCTTCAGAACCATGGGCGATTTTAAAATTTTACAGCCAGATTTATCACTTCTGAGACTTTTTAGATACCAAAGGAATCAAGAAAAAACACAAATAATGCATTACTGTTGATGAAATGCAGTGAGTAAACGCGATGATTCCCAATATTTTCAATTTCGATATCTGCATGGCCAATGTTCGCCAAGCACTTTAGCTGTTGTTGTCCCCCGACTTCCACAACAAAATAAATTCACCATTTTGGCGGTTTTTAACAGATAGGAAAGTACGCGTTTCGTGTATTAACAACATATACCGGAATAGTCCCTCGTGTGTGTGCGATAGTGTTAATATGCGCAAATCGCTGGTCGGCACGGACTCGGTAGACCAAAGTGCCTGTATCTCTAAACTAAACCAAAGTGCAGTATTGGCTAATTTGCAATAAGCAGCATTCACTTCCATTCAAATTGCAATAACTTTTCAGTGCAAAATGCTACAACAAAGTAAACGATTCCAATGTATGAAGCGTCATGAAACACACCAGAAAAGAAAACTTACCACAAGTTATTACTAACTACTATTTAGTTAATAGTTGATGCATTAAATATAACTCTACTGCTTTGCAACTAGTGACTTGGCATGTTTGCTGTAAGCAGCATACATTTCCATTCATCTTGCAATAACCTTTCAGTAGAAGGTCCTGCAATAAATAAATTACTCCAATCGATGGTATCATGAAACACATAAGAATATATTGTTTACATCATGTTATCACTTACCACATTTTATTTAATAGCTCTTGTATGAAAAGCACTTCTACTGCTTTGGAAAGTGAATTAGTCTGTTGCAGAAAACAGCATTTCCCATTCATCTTCGAACAACTTTTCAGTGCAAGTTGCTACAATCGAATAAATGATTCCAATGAATGCAGCATCTTGAAATACATCAGAAAAGTTAGTTTAGAAGACGTTATTACATACTAACATTTACTTCATAGCCGTTGCATGAAATGTATCTCTACTGCTTTGGAAATACTGAATTGGCCCATTTGCAGTAAGTCAGTTCCATTCATCTTGCAATAACTTTCCAGTGCAAAGAGCTACAGTCAAATAAACATCTCCCAATCAGTGCATCATCATGAAATATATCAGAAAACGTACTTTAGCAACTGGGAGATCACGTAAGCCAAGTCGGACTGAGCGTAGGTGTTCAGCGAATCGATTGCCCAGTCTACGCTTGGTCTCACCAATATATAAGAGTCCACACATAGAACAACGGATACAGTAGATGAGGTTGGAGGAAGTGCAAGTGAACCTTTGCCTCACCTGAAAGAACTGTCGGGGACCATGGACAGATTTGAGAGAGAAGGCATAAGGACAGGTGTTGCATCTCCTGCAGTTGCAGAGGAAAGAATCTGGGGAGTCATCAAATAAATGATTCCCATCGATGCAGCTTAATGAACTACATCAGAAAATGAAGGTTACAACATGTTATTACTAACTACATTTTAGTTAAAAGCCATTGTATGAAAAGTAACTACTGTTGTGGAAACAGTGAATTAGCCTGTTTGCAGAAAACTGCATTCATTTCCAATCATCTTGCAATAACTGTTCCGTCCAAGGTGCTACAATCAAACAAAAAACTCCAATGTATGCAACATTTTAGTTTTTAGAGATACAGCGCGGAAACAAGCCCTTCGCCCTACCAGTTCCGCGCCGACCAGCGATCCCCACACATTAACACTATCCTACACCCACTAGGGACAATTTTTACATTTACCAAGCCAATTAACCTACAAACCTGTACGTCTTTGGAATGTAGGAGGAAACCGAAGATCTCGGAGAAAACCCACGCAGGTCCCGTTGAGAATGTACAAACCCCGTACAGATAGCACCCGTAATCGGGATCGAACCTGGGTCTCCGGCGCTGCATTCGCTGTAAGGCAGCAACTCTACCGCTGCACCACCGTGACCGCCCCTTTTTTTTAAATTTTAATTTATCTGCATTCTTTACAAATCCCAACTTGCCATGAACGTTTCCCTGTTTTTTGCTTTCTTGAAACGTCTTGAACTACCGGAAAAGTCAGTTTACAACATGTTATTACTACTATTTACTTAATAGCCGTTGGATGAAAGATATCTCGACTGCTTTGGAAATACTGGAATGGCTTGTTGGAGTAAGCAGCATTAATTTCCATTCATCATCTTTAACATTTCAGTTGAAGCTGCTACAATTAAACAAATGATGCCTATTGATTTAGCTTCATGAAAAACATCAGAAAATGTAGTTTACAACATTACTAAATTTTAGTTAATAGCTGTTATATGAAAAGGGTAAGTTGCGACAATCAAACAAATGTCTCCAATGAATTCAAGATCAAGAAATACATCAGAAACATTAATTTACAACACGTTATTACTTGCTACTATTGCTGTTGTATGGAATATATCTACTGCTTTGGAAATACTGAATTGGCCCCTTTGCAGTAAACAGCATTCATTTCCATTCGTCTTGCAATCAGCTTTCAGCTACAATCGAACAAATGACTGCAATTGCTGCATCCTCATGAAATACTTCAGAAAATGAAGGTATCGGCACATTGTTGCTAACTACATTTTAGTTCATAGCCGTTGTATGAAAAGTAACTTTCCTGGCTTCGGATAGGAACATAGAAGCACAGAAAATAGGGGCAGGAGAAGGCAATTCAATATGATCATATGATCCAAAATCAGTACCCCATTCCTGCTTTTTTTCCCACATCCCATGATTCCGTTAGCCCTAAGAGCTAAATCTAACTCTCTTGAAAACATCCGGTGAATTGGCCTCTACTGCCTTATGTGGCAGAGAATTCCACAGATTCATAACTCAGTCCTAAAAGGTCTACCCCTTATTCTTAAATTGACCCCTGGTTTTGGACTCCCCCAACATGGGGAACATTTTTCATGCAATCCCTTGAGAATTTTAAATGTTTCGATAAGATCACCTCTCATACTTAAATTCCAGTGAATACAAGCCCAGTCGACCCATTCTTTCATCATACGTTAATCCTGCCATCCTGGGAATTAACCTGGTGAACCTATGCGGCACTGCCTCAATAGCAAGAATGTTTAATCCTCAAATTAGGAGACCATAACTGCATACAATACTCCAGGTATGGTCTCACCAGGGCCCTGACAACTTCAGTAGGACCTCCTTGCTCCTAAACTCAAATCCTCTTTCAATGGCCAACATGCCATTAGTGTTCTGCATTGCCTGCTGTACCTGCATGCTGACTTTCATTGACTGATGTACAAGGACACCCAGGTCTCGTTGCACCTCCCCTTTTCTTAATCTGACACCATTCAGATAATAATCTGCCTTCCCATTCTTGCCACCAAAGTGGATAACCTCACATTTATCTACATTATACTGTATGTGCCATGCATCTGCCTACTCACCCAACCTATCCAAGTCACCCTGCAGCCTTTAGTATCCTCCTCGCAGCTCACACTGGCACCCAGCTTTGTGTCATCTGCAAGCTCGGAGATGTCACATTTAGGTCCCTCATCTAAATCATTAATATATATGGTAAACAACTGGTCCCAGCACTGAGCCTTGCGGCACCCCATTAGTCACTGACACAGAGAATTAGCCTGTTTGCAGAAAACAATAATTTCTATTCATTTTGCAATAACGTTTCAATGCAGGGTGCTATAATCAAACAAATGACTCCAATGTATGCAACACCATGAAATGCAACAGAGAAGTTAGTTGAGACTATGTCATCTATCTCTATATTACTAAAAGTCTGATCTTGACCACTTCCTGTTATGCATATTGCTTTTAGAAAAAAATCAGGCTGTGATTTTTGGCCATCTTACTCAGAGTCCTTGTCCGCTGCGCAGGACAAGAGGATTTTTCCCATCGATGAAACATAAAAGAGTTATTAGTGTTTAACAAATGTTGAGATTCTCTCTCCTGAAGGCCATGCCCCTTCCGGAGGGACTATAAAACCCGGAAGTGTTGAGTGCCTCAGTCAGTCTCCGCAAGATGGGGGAGCGAGAGGATCACGTCTCTCAGCCTGAGCTGTGAATAACACTGAACACTTGTCTACTAAACTGTGAGTGGTTTTACTGATGTGGTTTGAAAATATAGTTTGGAAATGCTAAAGCTGTGTGGCCTTTGGTTTGGAAATACTAAAGCTGTGTTGCATTTGGTTTGGAAATGCTAAAGCTGTGTTGCCTTTGGTTTAGAAATGCTAAAGCTGTGTTGCTTTTGGTTTGGAAATGCTAAAGCTGTGTTGCCTTTGGTTTGGAAATGCTAAAGCTATGTTGCCTTTGGCTTGGAAATGCTAAAGCTGTGTTGCCAAATTAAAGTTGCCTTGTCTAATTAAAGTTGCCTTGCCTAATTAAAGTTGCCTTGCTTTCTATATAATTAAAAGTCTCTGCAAGATGGGGGAGGGAGAGGTCATGACTCGCTGCCTTTAATGACCTTGCACCCTGCTTGAAATGGTATGAAACTGCACTTGAATTTGGTGGCCTTGCACCCTCCATGAAGTGGTATAAAACTGCACTTGAAATTGGTGGCCTTGTATCCTGCTTGAAGTGGTATGAAACTGCACTTGAATTTGGTAGCCTTGCATCCTGCTTGAAATGGAATTTCAAGGAATAGTCGTGAGTCAACAACCAGCACAACAGGCTTGAGTGACTGAGCCGCCAGCCCAAGAATCCATTCGGCCCACAATGGCCATACTAGCCCTCTGGAAACCAGTCCCATCAGCCCACAACACCCATACTAGCGCTTCTGAAAGCCCCCCCCCACTGGCAACCAATATTTGAATTGGTGGAGAGGTGGAATATTGCGTTGGGGGACCTGCCCTCCCGTGTGATGCTGGGACCCAACGGGTCCCACTTAGTCTAGTATGAAATATATCTCGACTGCTTTGGAGTTTGTCCATTCTCCCCATGACCTACGTGGGTTTTCTCTTGGAGCTCCGGTTTCCTCCAACAATCCAAAGACGTACTGGTTTGTGGGTTCATTGGCTTGGTAAAATTGTCATTCATCCCTAGTGTGTGTAGAATAGTGTTAATGTGCACGAATCACTGGTCGGCGCCTACTCGGTGGGCCGAAGAGCCTGTTTCTGCGCTGTATCTCAAAACTAAACAAAAAATATGGAATTTGCCCATTTGCAGTAAGCAACATTCATTTGCATTCATCTTACAATATCTAACTACTAACTACATTTAGTTAATAGCAGATACATGAAATATAACTCTACTACTTTGCAAATACTGAATTGGCATGTTTGCTGTAAGCTGCATTAATTTCCATTCATCTTGCAATAACCTTTCAGTGGAAAGTGCTACAATCAAATAATGCAGCAAATAATAATCAATCCAATCAATGCAGTTTCATGAAATACATCTGAAAACATTGTTTACATCACATCACTTACCATGTTTTAGGAGTTTGCTGTCATGTGAAAAGCAGTTCTACTGCTTTAGAAACAGTGAATTGGCCTGTTTGCAGTAAGCTGCATTTCCATTCATCTTGTAATAACTTTTCACTGCTGCAATCAAACAAATGATTTCGATGGATAGAGTGTCATGAAATACATCAGAAATGTTAGCTTACAACAAGTTATTACTAACTACTATTTAGTTAATAGCCGTTGTATGAAATATATCTCAACTGCTTTGGAGTAGGTATGTTTTCTCTGTGACCTGAGTGGGTTTTCTCCAGGTGCCCTCGTTTCCTCCCAAACTCCAAAGAGGTACAGGTTTGTAGGTTAATAGGCTTGGTAAAATTGTAAATAGTTGCTTGTGTGTGTAGGACAGTGTTAATATGTAGGGATTGCTAGTCGGCGAGGACTCGGTGGGCCGAAGAGCCTGTTTCTGCACTGCATCTCTACACTAATCTAAATTATAATTGCTGAACTGGCCCGCTTGCAATAAGCAGCATCACTTTTAATTCATCTTGCAATAACCTTTCAGTGCAAGATGATACAATCAAGCAAATGACTCCAATGGATACAGATTCATTGACAACATGTTATCACTTACTATATTTCAGTTAATAACCGTTGAATGAATAGTAGTTCCAGAAATCGTGGATGCATTGATGATCATTTTCCAGCGTTCTCTCAACTCTGGATCAGTTCCTGTGGACTGGAGGGTACTCCGCTTTTTTAGAAAGGAGGGAGGGAGAAAACGGGGAATTATAAACTTACATCAGTAGTGGGGAAGATGCTGGAGTTGATTATTAAAGATGTTATAACAACGTATTTGGAAAGCAGTGATTGGATCAGTCAAATTCAGCCTGGATTTATGAAGGGGAAATTATGCTTGACTAATCTTTTGGTAATTTTTGAGGATGTAACAAGTAGAATTGATAAGGGAGAGCCAATGGATGTGGTGTATCTGGACTTTCAAAAAGCCTTTGACAAGGTCCCACACAAGAGATTAGTGTGTAAAATTAGAGCACATGGTATTGGGGGTAGGGTATTGACATGGATAGAGAACTGGTTGGCAGAAAGGAAGCAAATAGGAATTAACGGGTCCTTTTCAGAATGGCAGGCAGTGATTAGTGGGGTGCCACAAGGCTCGGTGCAGGTACCCCAGTTGTTTACAATGTATATTAACGATTTAGATGAGGGAATTAAATGTAACATCTTTAAGTTTGCGGATGACACAAAGCTGGGTGGCAGTATGAGCTGTGAGGAGGATGCTATGAGGCTGCAGGGTGACTTGGATAGGTTGGGTGAGTGGGCAGATGCATGGCAGATTCAGTATAATGTAGATAAATGTGAGGTTATCCACTTTGGTGGCAAGAACAGGAAGGCAGATTATTTCCTGAATGGTGCCGATTAGGAAATGGGGAAATGCAACGAGGCATGGGTGTCCTTGTACATCAGTCAATGAAAGGAAGCATACAGGTACAGCAGGCAGTGAAGAACACTAATGTGAGAGGATTTGAGTTTAGGAGCAAGGAGGGCCCTGGTGAGATCGCACCTGTAGTATTGTGTGCAATTTTGGTCTCCTAATTTGAAGAAGGACATTATTGCTATTGAGGTAGTGCAGCGTAGGTTCACCAGGTTAATTCCCAGGGGTGGCGGGACTGACGTATGATGAAAGAATGGGTCGACTGGGCTTGTATTCGCTGGAATTTAGAAGGATGAGAGGTTATCTTATAGAAACATATACAATTCTTAGAGGATTGGACAAGGTAGATGCAGGAAATATGGTGCCGATGTTGGGGAGTCCAGAACCAGGGGTCACAGTTTAAGAATAAGGGGTAGCCCGCTTGGAGTGCATACTGTCGTTGTGTCCTTGGGGCAAGACACTTCACCCACCTTTGCCTGTGTGTAAATGTAATGTAATTATGTGAAGCACTTTGGGGTCAATGCAAGTTGACTAAAAATGTGCTATATAAATAAGATATATATATTTTTTTAGGCCATTTCGGACTGAAATGAGGAAAAACCTTTTCACCCAGAGAGTTGTGAATCTGTGAAATGTGCAGGTTTGCAGGTTAATTGGCCTCTGTAAATTGTCCTCAATGGATGAGAAAGTGGAATAACATAGAACCAATGTGAATGGGTGATCAATGGTCAACATAGACTTGAGACAGACACATGATGTTGGAGTAACTCAGTGGGTCAGGCACCCTTCTTCAGGCTGAGAGTCAGGGGAAAAGGGGAATGAGAGATATGGATGGTACTTGGCAGAAATGAATGGAAGATAGTGAAAGGCTTGGACAGAGTGGATGTGGAGAAAATGTTTCCACTAGGTCCGGAGATCATAATCTTAGAATTAAGGGACGTTCTTTTGGGAAGGAGATGAGAAATTTCTTCAGTCAGAGGGTGGTGAATCTGTGGAATACTTTGCCACAGAAGGCTGTGGAGGCAAAGTCAATGGATATTTTTAACGCAGAGACAGATAGATTCTTGATTAGTACGGGCGGCAGAGATTATGGGAAGAAGGCAGGAGAATGGGGTTAGGAGGGAGAGATAGATCAGCCATGATTGAATGGCGGAGTAGACTTGATGGGCCGAATGGCCTAATTCTGCTCCAATGACATGATCTTATGATGCCAAAATCAACAATAATCAAGGAAATGTAGACCCCACAGTGTGGGAGAGATGATAACGAGTTGTATGGACAGTGGAACTCAACAGGACAGATAGGTCAGTACGGGAAGAGGAGTTAAAGTGTTTGGCAACAGGAAGATCATGTAGGCCTAGGCGGACGGAGCGAAGGTGTTCAGTGAAACAGTCACCCAGTCTGTGCTTGGTCTCGCCGATATATAGGAGGCCACACCTGGAACAGCGGATATAGTAAATGAGGTTGGAGGAGGTGCAAGTGAACCTCTGCCTCACCTGAAAGGACTGTCGGGGTCCTTGGACAGAGTCGAGGGAGGAAGGATATGGACAGGTGTTGCATCTCCTGTGGTTGTGAAGGAATGTACCTGGAGAGAGGACAGTTTGGGTGGGATGGGATGAGTTAACCTGAGAATTGCGGAGGGAACGGTCTCTGCGGAAAGCAGAAAGGGGTGGCGATGGGAATGCGTTGGAGGTGACGAAATTGTGGGAGGATTATGTGCTGTATGCGATGGCTGATGGGGTGAAAGATGAGGACTACGGGGAGTCTATCTCTGTTGCGACAGGGGGAGGGGGAGGGGGAGAGAGGGCGGTGCTGCGGGGTACCGAGGAGAGGCGTGTGAGGACCTCATCTACGATAGAAGAGGGGAATCCCCGTTCCCTAAAGAATGTCTTGGCATGGAACACCATAGTGGTGGTGGCACTGCCCAAGCAGCTGCGGCTCGCCTGCAGTCAGTCTGTTCCTAATTTTTGTTTTCTTTTGTCTTGTTAGATGTATGTTTAGTTTATTTTCACTTCTGTATGTGTGTGGGGGTGGGAGAAACTTGTTTTAGTCTCTTCCTTCGGGGGGATGCGACCTTTTCTCTGTCGTATCCCCGTCTCCGTCTGCGCTGAGGCCTAATCGCGGAGCTGGCGGCCTCCAACTGGGACCGACCTTGAGGCTCCGGAGGCAGAGCCAGGACTCACCATCGTGAAGCTGGCCGACTTCGGGGCTGTGGTGGCGCTGCGGCGGCGACCCGACTTCGGGGCCACGGAGGCTTCGGCCGCGGGCCCAGTGGACGACAACATCGGGAGCCCGCAGGTCCCAGGTTGGTGACGGATTCTCTGTAGCTCCCACAACAACAGCTTCGTCCACTGGACTGGAGGGTGGCAGCTTCCACCGCCCCGGGCCATGGAATTTGAACCAGCCCATTCGTGGGGCTCGGATTCGGCCGCGGGTCTTACTTGCCATCACCCGGCAAGGTCGCAACATCAAAAGCTTGTATCGCCTCAGCGCAGAGGGAGAACAAGGAAGGAAGAGACAAGGACTTTAAGACTTTGGCCTTCCATCACAGTGAGGAGGTGCCTGGTAGATAGACTCACTGTGGTGGATGTTAAACTGTGTTCATTGTGTGTTCTGTTATTTTTTTATTTTTTTTGTTATGACTGCAGGGGACGTAATTTTGTTCAAACTGGAGATAGTTTGAATGACAATAAAGGAAACTTGACTTGACTTGACTCATCTTGGGAGCAGATGCGCCGCAGAAGAAGGAATTGGGGTAGGGGATAGAGTCCTTGCAGGAGGCAGGGTGGAAAGAAGTGTAGTCATGGGAGTCAGTAGGTTTCTAATAGACGTGTAGACACGGTGGGTCGAGGGGTTGTGTTCAGGCTGTATCTTTAAGCATAAATTAAACTAAACTAAGAGCTCCACCCTGTGGTCATTTATATATATATCCTTTTAAATGTGCTTGAAGTTCTCCATGTAAACAATTGGAAACTATTTCCCAGGATGGAGATGTCAAACACTCGAGGGCATAGCTTTAAGTTGAGAGGGGCAAAGTTCAAAGGAGATGTGCGGGGCAAGATTTTTTACACATAGGATGATGACTGCCTGGAACTTGCAGTCAGAGATGATGGCGGAGGCTTTTGGATGGGCATATGGGCATGCAGGGAATGGAGGGATATGGATTATATGCAGGCAGACAAGAGTTGGCCTTAGCAGCATGTTTGGCGCAGACATTATGGGCTAGAGGGCCTGTTCATATATGTTGTGTTCAACCATTCAATGCCTGCTCTTCCATTCGTTACACACCATGATCGTTCTTTTACCTCAGTGCTATTCCTCACTAACACTAACATTCCTTTAATGTCTCTAGACCTTCGTTACTCCGAAATAACTGATGTTTTAGTGATGGACCGTGTCATAGATACAACCATTAGCAGCACCAATACTTCACCAATAATTTTCATTGGTATTGCATAAACATTCCCAAAGAACGATATTAAGCAAAAATAGATTTGATCCTGATCAACACAATAACGGAACAGAAAACCAAAAACATCAGCAAAGAGGTAAAGTAAAAGGGGTGTCTAAAGGAAGAAAGTGCTGAAGATTTTTCATTCAGGAAGACCAGAGCCTAGACTGGTGAAGTCATGACTAACATTTCTGAACCATTAGTTTAATTTAATTTTGGGATATAGTATGGAAACAGGCCCTTCGGCCTACCATGTCATTGCTGGCCATCCATCATCCATTCACACTAATCCTGTTATCTCACTTTCCCATCCACTAGTGTCAATTTACAGAGGGCTAATTAACCTACAAACCTGCACGTCTTTGGGATGTGGGAAGAAACCGGAGCACTCGAAGGAAACCCATGCGGGGAACATGCAAACTCCACACAGCCAGCACCCGAGGTCAGGTTTGAATTTGGTCTCTGGCGCTGTGAGTCAGTCAGCAGCTCGAAAAACTATTTCAGAGGTTTGAAGTAACATCTTATCTGGTCATAATTAAATTCTGGGATGCTTAAGAGACTAAAGTTAAAGGAATCAAGGGAAGAAAATGTTAATGACATGAAGACATTGGACGATTTGGATGGGAATTTTAAAGTCACCAATTTGCCAAATTGGAACCCAGTGTGAGTGAGAACAGGAGAGATGGGTGAATAGATGCGCACAAGAATGATCCCAGGAATGAGTAGGTTAACCTATGATGAGCGTTTGTCGGCACTGGGCTTGGGCTCGCTGGAGTTTAGGATGAGAGGGAACGTCATTGAAACATACAGAATAGTGAGAGGCCTGGATAGAGTGGATGTGGAGAGGATGCTTCCACTAGTGGGAGAGTCTCGGACTAGAGGTCATAGCCTCAGATTTAAAGGACATTCTTTTAGGAAAAAGCTGAGGAGAAATTTATATAGTCAGAGGGTGATGAATCTGTGGAATTCATTGCCACAGAAGGCTGTGGAGGCCAAATCAGTAGTTATTTTTAAGGCAGAGATGGATAGATTCTTGATTAGTACGGGTGTCAGGGGTTATGGGGAGAAAGCAGGAGAAGGGTGTTGGGCTAGAGAGATAGATCAGCCATGATTGAATGGTGGAGTAGACTTGATGGGCCGAATGGCCTAATTCTACTCCTATCACTTATGACAATAGGACTTGGTCAGAGTTCGGGCAAGAGTAGCAGGATGTTGAGTGACCTTCAGATTAGAGTAAAGAACAAGGAAAGCTCATCAGGATCGCATTAAAATAGTTGCCACAAGGTGGCGCAGCAGTAGAGTTGCTGACTCACAGTACTTGAGACCCAGGTTCGATCCTGACCACGGGTGTTGTCTGTACCCAGTTTGTACGTTCTCCCTGTGACTGTGTGGGTTTTCCCCGGGTGCTCCGGTCTCCTTCCACACTACCAAGACATACAGATTTGTAGGTTATTTGGGGTGTGGGATAGAATTAGTGTATGGGATGATTGTTGGTCGGCACTTACTCGGTGGGCCGAAGGGCCTGTTTTCGCACTGTATCTCTAAAGTCTACAGTAGCATGCAAGTTAACAAAACCATGGGGCAGTCTAAATTCCGCTTTACAGATTTTACATGCATCGTACTTTGGTTCGAAGGAGCAAGTAGCCAGACCCCAGCCAATGAAGCATTGCGTCTGCCTCTCTACGCCATCACCAATGGGGAAAATGGCGTAAGACAGGGAATCTTGCATTCGATTGCCTCATGAAATAAAGTCAGGCACAAAAGACCAAAAAGGCCTATCCTACTGTGCATGAATATTCTGGACAAGAACAAGACAAGAACAGTGAGATTAACTCATTGGGCTGGTCATAATGGCGGCCATTTTACCTTGTTCTTACCTCCCAATGCCTATCATTTGTCTTTGTTCCTCGAAAACCATAAGAGTCTTCCCCAAGGATTTTCAGGAGTTGCTGCCTCAAAAAGGCAGCCAGCATCATCAAAGACCCACAGCACCCTGATGGGGTGGGAGATTGCAACTTACACCTGGTGCATCCTGTTTCGACTAATTCAATCAACCTGACGTGCACAAACATAAAGATCAAATAGAACAAGTTGACCTACAACTTTAGGCTGTGCACGCCATACGCAAGAAGAAGAAGACCACCCTGGTCACACTTTCATTTCACTCCTGGCATCGGGGAGAAGGTACAGGAGCCTGAAAACCATAACGACCAGGTTCAGGAGCAACTTCTCCCCTATTTGAACACTACAACCGCTAAATAGGCTCCAAAACCAATAGTTTAGGACGTTTGTTTAAACTTACAAAATTCTTAGTTACAGGCTAGATAGAGATGCGAGCGGAAGTCCAACAGGCCCTTTAAGGGGGAAATCCTTTAAAACCGCGATCAGTACGCAGAGAGTGTGCTCTGGAACTCTCTGCCACAGAGGGGTCACATTGGTACATTTAAGAACAGATGTGGCCCTTGTGGCTAAGGGGATCAGGGGTATGGAGAGAAGGCAAACGGGATAATTTACGATGATTTAACGAAGTGCAATTAAGGGCCTACTAAACCTGTACGTCTTTGGAGTGTGGGCGGAAGCCAGAGTACCCGGAGAAAACCCACGCAGTCACAGGGAGAACGTACATATTCCGTACAGACTGCATCTGTAGCCAGGATTGAAGCCGGGTCTCTGGCGCTGTGAGGCAGCAACTCTACCACGGCGCCACCTTTGATGCGTCTTGGAGACGTTATTTTTGCAATTGAATTTCATTGTTTCCTTTCGGAACAAGTGAGAATAAAACACTTGACTCTTTTTTCAGAATGTAAGCTGGCTGTGAGCTGAGCTGTTGTTTACTGTGTCAATGTGAAGAATAGACACTGTGTTGGAGGTTTAAGGTGACAGCCTACCCCTACGGTAAGGGTACGTTGTTGGTTTATTGATGTGCTAACACTGTTATTAACGCGTACTAATAGGAATATGATTCTGCTCATGTCTAAGACAGAACTGCAGATGCTGGTTTAAATAAAGTATAAAGTAAAGTATTCTTTATTTTCATTCAAACTGTTTCCAGTTTGAACAAAATTGCATACCATGCAGTCATAACAGAAAATAAAATAACAAAACACACAATTAACACAGTTTAACATCCACCACATTGAGTCCACCAGACACCTCCTCACTGTGATGGAAGGCAAAGTCTTATAGTCCTTGTCTCTTCCTTCCTTGTTCTCCCTCTGCGTTGAGGCGATCCAGGCTTTCGATGTTGGGTCCCCCCGCCGGGTGATGGTAAGTCCCGCGGCCGAATCCGAGGTCCGCGAACGGGCCGATTCAAACTCCGCGGCCCGGGGCGGTGGAAGCTGCCACCCTCCAGTCCAGCGGACGAAGCTATTGTTGCGGGAGCTCTGGAGAATCGGTCACCAACCTGGGACCTGCGAGCTCCCGATGTTGTCGTCCACTGGGCCCGCGGCTGAATCAATGGTAGACACAAAATGCTGGAGTAACACAGTGGGATAGGCAGCATCTCTGGAGAGAAGGAATGGGTGAGGTTTCGGGTCGAGACCATTCTTCAGACTGATCTGAATTCTGAATGATCATGATTCTGCTCATGAAGGAGCGATCATCGTGTCCAGTTTCAGTCCAAACATTCTTCAACTAAACTAAACTTGTTGCTAATGACCCATATACCCAATGTAAAAACTGGTGCTAAAGTAATCATAGACTCACTCATACAGTACGGAAATAGATCCTTCACCTAACTTGTCTATGTTGACCAAGATGCCCCATCTAACTTAGTTCCACTTCTCCCCATTTGGTCCAAATGCTTCTAAATCTTTCCTATTCATGTACATAGAAACATAGAAATTAGGTGCAGGAGTAGGCCATTCGGCCCTTCGAGCCTGCACCGCCATTCAATATGATCATGGCTGATCACCCAACTCAGTATCCCGTACCTGCCTTCTCTCCATACCCTCTGAACCCCTTAGCCACAATGGCCACATCTAACTCCCGCTTAAATATAGCCAATGAACTGGCCTCGACTACCCTCTGTGGCAGAGAGTTCCAGAGATTCACCACTCTCTGTGTGAAAAAAGTTCTTCTCATCTCGGTTTTAAAGGATTTCCCCCTTATCCTTAAGCTGTGACCCCTTGTCCTGGACTTCCCTAACATCGGGAGCAATCTTCCTGCATCTAGCATGTCCAACCCCTTAAGAATTTTGTAAGTTTCTATAAGATCCCCTCTCAATCTCCTAAATTCTAGAGAGTATAAACCAAGTCTATCCAGTCTTTCTTCATAAGACAGTCCTGACATCCCAGGAATCAGTCTGGTGAACCTTCTCTGCACTCCCTCTATGGCAATAATTTTTTCTTCTGTACGCAATACTCCAGGTGTGGTCTCAACAAGACCCTGTACAACTGCAGTAGAATCTCCCTGCTCCTATACTCAAATCCTTTTGCTATGAAAGCTAACATACCATTTGCTTTCTTTACTGCCTGCTGCACCTGCATGCCTACTTTCAATGACTGGTGTACCATGACACCCATGTTCGCTGCATCTCCCCTTTTCCTAGTCAGCCACCATTTAGATAATAGTCTGCTTTCCTGTTTTTGCCACCAAAATGGATAACCACACATTTATCCACATTATACTGCATCTGCCAAACATTTGCCCACTCACCCAGCCTATCCAAGTCACCTTGCAGTCTCCTAGCATCCTCCTCACAGCTAACACTGCCCCCCAGCTTAGTGTCATCCGCAAACGTGGAGATACTGCCTTCAATTCCCTCATCCAGATCATTAATATATATTGTAAATAGCTGGGGTCCCAGCACAGAGCCTTGCGGTACCCCACTAGTCACTGCCTGCCATTGTGAAAAGGACCCGTTTACTCCTACTCTTTGCTTCCTGTTTGCCAGCTAGTTCTCTATCCACATCAATACTGAACCCCCAATGCCGTGTGCTTTAAGTTTGTATACTAATCTCTTATGTGGGACCTTGTCGAAAGCCTTCTGGAAGTCCAGATACACCACATCCACTGGATCTCCCCTATCCACGCTACTAGTTACATCCTCGAAAAATTCTATAAGATTCGTCAGACATGATTTACCTTTCGTAAATCCATGCTGACTTTGTCCAATGATTTCACCACTTTCCAAATGTGCTGCTATCCCATCTTTAATAACTGACTCTAGCAGTTTCCCCACTACCGATGTTAGACTAACTGGTCTGTAATTCCCTGTTTTCTCTCTCCCTCCCTTCTTAAAAAGTGGGGTTATGCTTGCTACTCGCCAATCCTCAGGAACTACTCCAGAATCTAAAGAGTTTTGAAAGATTATTACTAATGCATCCACTGTTTCTGGAGCTACTTCCTTAAGTACTCTGGGATGCAGCCTAGTGAAGATGGAAATTTACCCAAAGTAGTTATTCAATTGGTCAGCCATATCCTTGTTCCCCATGATCAACTCACCTGTTTCTGACTGCAAGGGACCTACATTTGTTTTAACTAATCTCTTTCTTTTCACATATCTATAAAAAACTTTTACAGTCAGTTTTTATGTTCCTTGCCAGTTTTCTTTCATAATCTATTTTTCCTTGCCTAATTAAGCCCTTTGTCCTCCTCTGCTGATCTCTGAATTTCTCCCAGTCCTCCGGTATGCTGCTTTTTCTGGCTAATTTGTACGCATCATCCTTCGCGGGTACCTGTCCAAGTGTCTTCCAAATACTATTTGTAGCTTTATGGTAACTGCCTCAAGCACTTCCTCTGGCAGCTCGTTCCACATACCTGAGTGAAAATGTTTCCCTTTAGCTTCTTGACCTTCTCACCTTAAACATGCTGTATGTTCTCTGGTTTTTGATTCCCCATTCTGATTCAATGATACTTTAGTGGCTCTGTAGAGTGAAATGCTTTGTTCAGCATCCAATCTGGTAAAATCACACAGCAGACCTCACCTGGGCAGTACATAAAAAGTTTCTGGTGCCAACAAAGTTTACAAAATGTTAATTGAACAGTCTTCCTATGTTCCCCTCATGATTTTGTATAGCTCTATAGGAACATCCCTTGGTCTCCTGTGCTCCAAGGAATAATGATCTAGCCTGCCCAAGCACTCCCTTTAGCTCACGCCTCAAATCCTGGCAACATCCTCGTAAATCTTCTCTGCACTCTTTCCAGCTTACATACATGCTTCTTATAGCAGGATGACCAAAACTGAACACAGTACACCAACTGCCACCTCACTAACATCTTGTACAGCTGTAACATAACATCCCAACTTCTATACTCCGGCGACACAAAGTGCTGGAGTAACTCAGCGGGTCAGGCAGCATCTGTGGAGAACATGGATAGGTGACGTTTCACAGAGTGCTGGAGTAACTCAGCGGATCAGGCAGTATCTCTGGAGAACATGGATAGGTGACGTTTCACAGAGTGCTGGAGTAACTCAGGTCAGGCAGGAGTAGAGAACATGGATAGGTGACGTTTCACAGAGTGCTGGAGTAACTCAGCGGATCAAGCAGCATCTCTGGAGAACATGGATAGGTGACGTTTCACAGAGTGCTGGAGTAACTCAGCGGATCAGGCAGCATCTCTGGAGAAAAAGGAATAGGTGATATTTTGTGACGAAAACGAGAGATTTAGAAGGTACATAGAACAAATGAATGAAAGATTTGCAAAAAGCTACGATGATGAAGGAGAGGTGGAGCCCACAATGATTCATTGTTGACGGTGGGCAAGGTGATAACGAGTGATACAAATGGTTTGCTGGTTCCCCCCCACCAACAATCCTTTGGGTCCAAATAGGTTACTTGGTCCCGTCAACTGAAGATCGACGACCCACGGGAACCCATCCAGAGGGCCGGTGAGCAGACGGGCTGTGGGGGAGAGCGCACGGCCTCGACGGGGAAATGGGCCACTGGAGGCCCTGCAGCAGCCTGGGCCTCGGCTGGACCGGGCGCCGCTCCAAGAGGCCGAGTACGTGGACCGCACGCGGCTACGCTTGGCCAGGCCGATCCTGCAACGCCGCCGGGCCAACAGAGCTTCATGGTCAGGTCACGATCCCTGCACTTACAACAACTGGGACTTGAAAATGGGGCCAAACTGGTGACTCTATACCGTCTCAGTATAGTACTGCTATACATTTATATTCAAATGTCACTGTACTTTAATTGGTTATGTGACAATAAATGCAAACTTGAACATGAACAAACTTATATCTAAGGTGCGTATCCAAGATGTATCTAAGTGCTTATGTGTAGTGATACTTGCACTGAATTGGATACAATAATACATTTATTTGGGCGAGGTCCTGCCAACCAATGATCCTTCAAGGGCCCGTCGCACTTAGGCGATTTTTTTTCGGCGACAACCGGCGACAACCAGCCTGTATTGTCGTGAGTTGTCTCCTCAAGTGTCGTAACTTTTTTCTTGTCGCCACTGTATTTTGAAATGTTTAAAACTTTTCAGCGACTGTGGGCTTGACGTTGCTTGTCTTCTCCTGTCGTAGGTGCTGTCGTTAGTTGTCGCCAGGTGACGCAGGTTGTTGACTTTGGTGAATTCCATTGGCGACTACCTACGTCAACCGGCGACAGGTAGCGGCGACTGAATTGTCTTCAGTTGTCACCGATAGGGTCGTTGCTTGTTGTAGCTTGTCGCGGGTGGGCGTAGGTTAACTTTGGTTGTCGTAGGTTGTCACCTTTGTGGTCATAGGTTCTCGTAGGTGGGGTCGTAGGTGGACGTCCTGATGGGTTGCCTGTTGTCGGTAGCTTGCTGTAGCTTGACTAGGTGGTAGGTTGTTGTAGCTTGTCGTAGACATTGTCGTGGGGTGGGGGTGCAGTAGCCACTTTTTCAGCAACCTGTTACGACTGTGACAGTTGCCAGTAGTCGCCGAAAAAATGGTCTAAGTGGGACAGGCCCTTCAGGCTGCAGTGACAATGTGTATTGACGGCTCTACACTCTTGCTGTGACGATCTCATCACTATCTCCTGAGGAGCCAACAGGAAAGTTTCCAACAGTGCAAACACATGCTTCACGCACAGTGCAAAAGGCTCAGTTTGACTTCTGAAACACAGCCAACCCCATACTTCCACTCAGTAGGGAACAGTCTGTTAGAACAATGCCAAACCATCATTGCTCGGCACACTCTCTCCTGCAACCAGTTAAAATATTGGCCAGAATTAACTGTGTTTATCACCCCATTGTCGCTCTTCCAGCTTTCCCCATTAGTAACTTGGCCAGCAGATGAGATTACTCTGAATAATGACCACTTTGCTTTTTATTACTTAAATCCAGCTAAGTAATGAACAAATGTTCTGAACAGTTCCTGCAGAGTGCCCCTGTTGAGCTGCAATGAAATTTTGGCTGCAGCTCAGGAATCTCACTGAACCTCTCTCTCTGGTATGGTCTGTGAATTGTGCATTTGCAGGTTTAGAAATGGACCGAACATCTGGAAGTACAAATGTGTACTGGGACGACATGGTGGCGCAGCGGTGGTGTTGCTGCCTCACAGCGCCAGAGACCAGGGTTCAATGCTGACTAAGGGTGCTGTCTGTATGGAGTTTGCATGTTCTCCCCATGACCATGTGGGTTTTCTTTAGGTGCTCCGGTTTCCTCCGGTATATATATATATCTAAATAACTAAAACTCATCTTGACCACTTCCCGTGTGCGCTGTATATTGATTTTAGAAAAAAACGCTACCATATATCGCTATGATTTTTGGCCATCTTCCTCGCAGTCCTTCTCCGCTGAGGCAGCCCTGAGGATTTTTCCGATTGATGAACAAAAAGTTATGGATGTTTAAAAAATCTTGAGATCAGTTGATTGGTCCTCTCGCCTGTCAATCACGATGATGAAGGTAACACCCCCTTCCGGTGGGGTGGCAGGGGGCAGGACTATAAAACCTCGGATGCCTGGAGATGAGTCAGTCACTCTGGAGGATCGCGAGGGAGAGGCCACAACTCTGATTCTGGTGTGAATCTACTGAACTGTGAATCTACTGAACTGTGAGTCTACCCTTTATGTGCTTTATATGGTTAACCCTTAATGTGCATGCAATAAATGATTTGTTAGCCAGTAATGTGGTTGCAATGAATGATCATTTGTTAACCCTTAATGTACTTGCAATAAATGATTAGTTAGCCCTTAATGAAATGAAATGAGTTGTTTGGCCTGCCCTGTGCTTGAAATTGAAATTGAAATGGAAATGAAATGAAATGAGTTGTTTGGCCTGCCCCGTGCTTTTGCTTTTGCCTTTGCTTTGCCTTTTCTTTGCTTTGCTTGACCTCACCTGAAATGAAAGCAAATGGATTATATTGTTTTAAAGAGGGAACTGCAGATGCTGGAGAATCGAAGGTTACACAGAAAAGCTGGAGAAACTCAGCGGGTGCAGCAGCATCTATGGAGCGAAGGAAATAGGCAACGTTTCGGGCCGAAACCCTTCTTCAGACTTGTTGGTTGGCCCCACCTGCCTTATGCTTGGCTTGACTGGACTTGAAATGGATTGACTTGACTTGAAATGGATTGAAATGGATTATTGACCCTGCACTTACTGTGCTTGACTGGACTTGGCCCACAACACCCATGCTAGCGCTCCAGAACCCCCCCCCCCCCCCCCCCCCCCCCCCCCCCCCCCCCCCCCCCCCCCCCCCCCCCCCCCCCACTGGCCACCATTATTGGAATTGGTGGAGACGTAGAATATTGCGTTGGGGGACCAGCCCTCCCGTGTGAACCTGGGACCCAATGGATCCCACTTAGTCTAGTATATATATATTTTTTACAGTGTACTATGTTTACATAGTCTGTTGTGCTGCTGCGTCAGAATTTCATTGTTCTATCTGGGACACATGACAATAAATCACTTTTGACTTGACTCCACACACTAGGAACAATTTACAGAGGCCAATCAGCATACAAACCTGCACGTCCTTGGAGTGGGGGAGAAAGCCTGCGCAGCCTCGGGGAGAAAGCAGGAGAATGGGGTTGAGGGGGAACGATAGATCAGCCATGACTGAACGCCGGAGCAGACTCAATGGACTGTAAGGCCTAATTCTGCTCCAATGTTTTATGGTAGGTTTGAACAGCCAGTCTAGTTAATAGTCCCAACTCCACCAATTGTAAGGCATGAGCATCCTTCAATGTAGGGGGCTATGGCTCTAACTGTACCAGACTAGTGCACTGAGGGTATGCACATGGTCACGCATGAGTGGGGAGGGTATTGGGGAGAATGGGTCAATCCAGTTATTATAGCAAGTGAAAAGCAAGCCTTGAAAATGAGCTGCAAGTGTTCAACAGATGCCAGACTAAGCAAAGACTAAGGAACATTCACCCTAAGTTGTGTCATTGTCATGCAGCCGAGGTTCTTTGGACAACTGGGTCCATGTTTATACATTTTACAAAACTACTTCACTCCCATCAACCCCTCAGCTTACATAGAAACATAGAAAATAGATGCAGGAGGAGGCCATTCGGCCCTTCAAGCCAGCACCGCCATTCATTGCGATCATGGCTGATCGCCCCCAATCAATAACCCGTGCCTGCCTTCTCTCCATATCCCTTGATTCCACTAGCCCCTTGAGCTCTATGTAACTCTCTCTTAAATCCATCCACTGATTTGGCCTCCACTGCCCTCTGTGGCAGGGAATTCCACAAATTCACAACTCTCTGGGTGAAAAAGTTTTTTCTCACCTCAGTCTTCAATGGCCTCACCTTTATTCTAAGACTGTGGCCCCTGGTTCTGGACTCGCCCAACATTGGGACCATTTTTCCTGCATCTAGCTTGTCCAGTCCTTTTATAATTGTATATGTTTCTATATGATCTATCTATTTAAGCTTCTACCACATTAGGGACAATTTACAGAGATCCATTAACCTCAAGTTCAAGTTCTCGTTTATTGTCACTTAACCAACTAAAATTTGAGTTACCATACAGCCATAAAAAGAACACAATACACACATAAAATAAATTTAACATAAACATCCGCCACAGTGAAATCAACATTCCTCACTGTGATGGAAGGCAATAAAGTTCAGCCATCTTCCTCTTTGTTCACCCATGGTCGGGGCCTTGAACCCTCCGCACTTGCTGTTGCCGACTGTCCGATGTCCAAGCCCTCTCGTCGGGATGTTCGAAACTCCGGTGTCGGGACGGATTAGAACACTCCGCGGGCGGCATGGAGCTACCGAGTCGGCCACTTCTTCCCGGAGGCTTCACGGTGTTAAAGTCCACAGACTTAGGGATATGGGTGGAAATCAGAGCACCTGGAGGAAAGTCATGCATTCTTTACTTTAGACTTTAGAGATATAGAGCACAAACATGCCCTTCGCCCTGGAGAAGGGTCTTGACCCAAAACGTCACCTATCCATGTTCTCCAGAAATGCTGCCTGACCTGCTAAGTTACTCCAGCACTTTGTGTTATTTTGTTGTAAACTAGCATCTGCAGTTCCTTGTATTTCCAGAATACTTTATTGTTCCAAATGATATACTAAGGTACATCAACGATAGGGCGAGGACTATATTACTGTTGCACAAATTAAGAAAATTAGTTCATTTCACTGAATTCAATGCACTGACACAGATGGAAGACCTGTGAGGCACGTAACTGTAAAACAAATACCTCCCTGCCTTTCTTAAAGCAGAGGAGATGTACTACAAGGGAACTCAGTTGGTTTACAAATCCAGCAGTTGCCTTGCTCATAAAACCATATTCTTTTGTAATGGCAGCATAGCTAGGGCGACGGTAGAGTTATTGCCTTACAGCGCCAGAGACCCGGGTTTGATCCTGACTACGGGTGCTGTCTGTACGGAGTTTGCACGTTCTCCCTGTGATTGCGTGGGTTTCCTCCGGGTGCTCTGTTTTCGCACCCACACACCAAAAGCATTCAGGTTTGTAGCTTCATTGGCTTCAGTAAAGCACCAGTGTGTGTAGGATATTGCTAGTGTACAGGGAGCGCTGGTCGGCGCGGACCCGTTGGGCCGAAGGGCCTGTCTTTGCGCTGTATCTCTAAAGTAAACTCAACTACATTACTGAGCCCAGCTCACAAACACTTGGCTAACTCCAGTCTGTGTGTCGACAGGTTCGGAACTAGTGCGACACAGTATCATGGAATCACGGAGTGAATGAATGGCCCCCATCGTGTCCTCCATTGGAACCAGCCAGGTACGTACCTGGAAACAGGCCCTTTGGCCCAACTTGCCCATGCTGATCAACATCACTAGTGTTGGTCAGCACCTAGGCCAGCTGCACTAGTCCCACCTGCCTGCATTTGGCCCATATCCCTCAAACTATCCTATCACGTACCTGTCCAAATGTTTCTCGGCAGTTGCTGCCACACACCCACCACCCAGTACCTTGTTTCACCAGGGAAGCTCTATCATTGTCCTATCCCAGAGAGGGTGAGAGCAGAGGTGTGGGGAATGATGCTGTCACAGTCGTTCTTATCAATGGCAGACGGAAAACAATGGTTGGGGAAGAAGGAAGACATTTCACCTGTATGGAAAGTCTGGTCATTGAGGTTATTTGTTGCTGATAGCTGGACTAAGGGGCCTGATTAGGTGATCAGACCATATAATAAGAAAGAGAAAATCTGAGCCAAAATCACAGATGAAATGGCCAGATCTGTTGCTGATGGAAAAAGACGAGCTACCTAAAATTGGAGAATTTGATATTGAGTCCAGGGGCTGTAAAGTTTTGTTTAGTTTAGTTTAGTTTAGCGCAGAAACAGGCCCTTCGGCCCACCGTGTCCGGGCCGACCAGCGATCCCCACACATTAACACCATCCTACACCCACTAGACCCAATTTTTACATTTACCAAGCCAATTAACCTACAAACCTGTACGTCTTTGGAGTGTTCAGACAGAAGAGAAAGTTTAGATAGATAGACAGACAGATACATCATGGAAACAGGCCTTTCTGCCCAATACACCCACCCTGATTATCACCCACCTATTTACAGTAATCCTACAATAATCTAATACAATGTTATTCTCTCCATTTGAACATGTAGTGCTGAGTAACTCAGCGGGTCAGGCAGTATCTGTGGAGGACATGACAGCACCCAAGGCAGCATCAAACTTGTGTCTCTGGCGCCGTGAGGCAGCAGCTCTACCAGCTGTGCCACTGTGTCGTCCTGAGCATAAACAAAAATAGGATTCTTTTTCGAAGAACATTTGGAGATCAGGGCGCAGCGGTAGAGTTGCTGCCTTGCAGTACCAGAGACCCGGGTTTGACCCTGACTACGGGTGCTGCCGGTACTGAGTTTGTACGTTCTCCCCGTGACTGCAAGGGGTTTTCTCCGGGTTCACCAGTTTCCTCCCACACTCCAAAGACATACAAGACATACAAGGAGATTTTGCAGTGGAGTAGACAAAATGTTTAAGAAGGAACTGCAGATGCTGGAAAATCGAAGATAGACAAAAATGCTGGAGAAACTCAGCGGGTGAGGCAGCATCTATGGAGCTCTGGAAGAAGACGGGTTTCGGCCCGTAAACTTTGCCTATTTCGTTTGCTCCATAGATGCTGCCTCACCCGATGAGTTTCTCCAGCATTTTTGTCGTTCCAAGACATACAATTGTAGGTTAATTGGCTTCAGTTCAAATAGTAAATTGAGCCTAGTGTGTAGGATAGTGCTAGTGTATGTGATGATCGCTGGTTGGTGCGGACTCGGTGAGCCGGAGGGCCTGTTTCAGCGCTATATCTCTAAACAAAACAAAAAACAAAATTTGTGGCAAATTAGATGAGCGGTCTGAAGAAGGTTCCTGACCTAAAACGTTGCCTATCCATCGTCTCCAGAGATGCTGCCCGACCTGCTGAGTTATCCAGCACTTTGTTTTATAGGCAAGATTCCAGAATCGGCGGTTCCCACTTCAATGATTTTGCAACTTTAATTGTCTCTGAATCACCTTTAATGTAGTGTTTAATTACTCATGTTTATATTTTTCTACCTTCAAATCCAGTTTGGCGGAGATTCAGAGCTTCCTTGTTGCCAATGACGCTCAGTATCTGGTCCTCACCTTTGAAGAGGAGAGAGGATCGCACGTTGGTCGAGAGGTAAGATGTATGCCTTTGCCTTTCAACAGGCACAGGGTGGCACAGTGGTAGCGGTAGAGCTGCTGCCTCACAGCGCCAGAGCCCCAGGTACAATCCTGACTATGGATGCTGTCTGTGTGCAGTTTGTACGATCGCCCTGTGACCACATGGGTTCTCTCCGGGTGCTCAGGTTTCCTCCCACATTCCACAGAAGTGCAGGTTTGTAGGTTAACTGGGTCCTTTAAATTGCCCTTAGTGTGCAGGATTACTTGGAACTGAGCAGAAAGGAACAGCAGATGCTGGTTTATACCAAAGATAGGCACAAATGCTGGAGTAACCCAGCGGGTCAAGCAGCATCTCTGGAGAAAAGGAATTGGTGACGTTTCGGGTCGGAACCCTTCTTCAGACTGGTAACACGGAACTAATGTGTGGGTGATTAATGGTTGGCATGGGCTCGGTGGGGCAGAGGGCCTGTTTCCATGCTATATCTCTAAACTTAACTAGACTGCTCCTCAAATGATATCTATATAACTAAAAGTCTCAGCTTGACCACTCCACTTCCGGTCTGCGCTGTATATTGATTTTAGAAAAAACGCTACCGTATATCGCTATGATTTTTGGCCGCCTTACTCACAGTCCTCCTCTGCTGCGGCAGTCCCGTGGATTTTTCCAATCGATGTATAATAAAAAGGTTATGAGTGGTCTTCTCACCTGTCAATCACCACGATTAAGGTAACGCTCCTTCCGGGGGGGGTGGGGGCAGGACTATAAAACCCTGGATGCCTGGACGTGAGTCAGTCACCCTGGAAGCTCGCGAGGGAGAGTCCACAACCGTGATTCTAAGCTGTGAATCAATTGAGTCCGCAATGTACTTGCAATAAATGATTTGTTAGCCCTTAATGACAATGCAATGAGTTGTTTGGCAATTTGGTGGCCTGCACACTGCTTGAAATGTTATGAAATTGAATGTGGTGGCCTGCACTGCTTGAAATGCTATGAAACTGAATGTGGTGGCCTGCACTCTGCTTGAAATGGATTTTCAAGGAATAGCCATGAGCCAACTGCCAGCCCACCAGCCCTGAGTGACTGATCTGCCAGCCCACCAGCCCTGAGTGACTGAGCTGCCAGCCCACCAGCCCTGAGTGACTGATCTGCCAGTCCACCAGCCCTGAGTGACTGATCTGCCAGCCCACCAGGCCTGAGTGACTGTGCTGCCAGCCCACCAGGCCTGAGTGACTGAGCTGCCAGCCCCAGAATTATTTTGGCCCACAATGTCCATACTAGCCCTCTGTAAACCAGGCCCTTCGGCCCACCACACCCATACTAGTGCTCCAGAAAGCCCTCCCCCCCCCTCCCCCACTGGCCACCTATATGGGAATTGGTGGGGAGGTGGAATATTGCGTTGGGGGACCAGCCCTCCCGTGTGAACATGGGACCCAACGGGACCCACTTAGTCTAGTGAAATATAAAATAGTCACAGCCCACAGTGTGGAGGCCAAGTCATTTTTAAAACTGAGACTGATAGCGTAAGAGAATCAAACGTTACAGGGAGAAGACGGACACAAAAAGCTGGAGTAACTCAGTCTGAAGAAGGGTCTCCCATTCCTTCTCTCCAGAGATGCTGAGTTACTCCAGCCTTTTGTGTCTATCTTCAGTTTAAACCAGTATCTGCAGTTCCTTCCTACACATTACAGGGAGAAGGCAGGGATTGAGGTTGAAAAGGAAAAATAGATCAACCATGATCAGCCATAGATCAGCCATGATCAGCCATAGACCAGCCGATCTGTCTAATTCTGCTCCTATGTCTTATGGTCATATGCTGGCTTCTGCCATTACAATATCCAGTGTAATCAACTACATCTTGACATGATGTGTAATGAATCTGCTGAAAAAGGAATCAGTCAACACTTCCCAGTGAAATTTGTTGCTCATGCCTTGCAGAGTCATAGAGTGTGTAAACAGGGTCTTCGGCCCCACTTGCCCACACCGACCAACATGTCCCATCTACACTTGTCCCACCTGCCCATATTTGGCCCATATCCCTCAAAACCCATCCTATCAATGTACCTGTCTAAATGCTTCTTAAACCTTGCGATAGTGCCTGCCTCAACTACCTCCCCCGGCAGCTCGCTCCATACATTCACCACGTTTGCGTTAAAAAAAGTTTCCCCTTATGTTCCTACTAAATCTTTCCCCCCTCCCCTGAAACCCATGTCCTCTCATTCCTGATTCCCTTACTCTGGGTAAAAGACTGTGCATTTACCCTCTCTATTTCATCCCTTATCTTCCTGTGCTCGGAGGAATAAAGACCTAGCATGCTCACCCTCTCCCTATAGCTCAGGCTCTTGAGTCCTGGCAACATTCTTGATCCTTGCAAATCTTTTTCACAGTATCCTCTCTATAACATGGTGACCAAAAACTGAACACAACACTCCAAAAAAGTGTCTAACACTTCGCATGACGTGACGGTGAAAGTGTTATTTAAGTGCCATAAGTGGATAATGAAAGTTGAAATATTCCAAGACTCAGTGATGTATGGAAAATATTACACTTAGCCACCGACTGATGATTCAACTGCATCAGTTTCTGACCTTAATGCAGACACCCATTAACTAAACGTTAAACATAGAACCTCAAACATGTTCCCACCTCATCGCAGATTGGATGATTCAGTTTAGTTTTGTTTAGTTTAGAGATACAGTGCAAAAACAGGCCCTTCAGCCCATCGAGTCCGTGCCGACCAGCGATCCCTGTACACATGAGGAACAATTTACAATTTTTACCAAAGCCAATTAACCTACAAAACTGCACGTCTTTGTAGTAATGGAGGAAACCGCAGCACCTGAAGACAAGCCACGCGGTCACGGGAAGAACGTACAAACTACGTACAGACAGCACCCGTAGTCGGGATCGAACCCAGGTCTCCACGCTGTAAGGCAGCAGCTCTACCGCTGTGCCACCTTGCCGCCCTGTGCTTTTCACTTCATGCAATGACAGTATTCTTGTTTTTTTCAGCATTGTAAGACCCAATCAATAGCAAAGATACACACTAACTCTGCATACATTAAACCAGGCCACCATAGTTATAACTTAAAACAATGAATATTCACCTCAAATTTCTCCAAGCCGACTGCTAATGAGGTGTGAAGCCACAGGTACCTGATCTAATCTCAACAACCTGCTTCACAGCATGGTGGAACTGCCTTCCTTCCATTGCAAGAAAGATTGGTTGTAAATGAGCCATGCTGCCATGATTTAACAAGGACATAACTCCAACAAAAAGGACTCAACATCACATTGAGAAATACATTAATTCACCAAAGCAGACAGGTTTTATTTGAAAGCACGCATTAATCTCATCTAATTCCGGTTTGTATCCAAAACCAATGGAAGATTGCCTCATGATAACATCAAGGTTAACTTCTACAGGTGTACAGTGGAGAGCATATTGACTGTTTGCAACACAGCCTGGTTCGGCAACTTGAACGCCCAGGAGCGAAGGGGACTGCAAAAAGTGGGTAACACTGCCCAGTCCATCGCCGGTTCTCACCTCCCCACCATCAAAGGGAGTTACCGGAATTGCTGTCTCAAAAATGCAGCCAGAGTCCTGATTACGGGTGCTGTCTGTACGGAGTTTGCACGTTCTCCCTGTGACCGCGTGAGTTTTATTTGGGCGCTCCGGTTTCCTCCCACACTCCAAAGGTTAATTGGCTTCTGTAAACTGTAAATTGTCGCTAGTGTGTAGGATAGTGCTAGTGTACGGGGTGATCGCTGGTCGGCACAGACTTGGTGGGCCGAAGGGCCTGTTTCCACACCGTATCTCTAAAGTCTAAAGTACTTCAAAGTAGGCATGCTTTGTGGAGGTTTCACAGTGGAGCGTTAAAATCTTCCATCTGGTGGCACCATCGAGTGTGGCAGCCTCACCAGCAGCTGTTTGTCCTTTCACCCTTTGTTATTTTTAGTGTGTCAAAAGTATGTTTTAAAGGTTTCAGTCTTTTATGTGGGGGCTGGTGGGGGGGGAATAGGGGGAAACCGTTTCCCAGTCACTTACCTGGACGGTGATGCGTCTTTTCTCCGAGTTACATCTTCGCCCCCCACCGCCCCCTCCCTCGCGGCCTACCAACTGGATTGGAGCGGCCTTTCCTGCCGGAGACCGGCCAGAGCTTCAGCAGTGGCGCAGCACTAGATTCCATCCCGGAGCGGTACAATGCCTTGCCGGGGATCACCGTGTTGGTGCTCCGGAGTGTTGGGCCTGCTGATTGATACCGTGGAGCTGTGTTTGCGGAGCTTCTAGTCGCGGGCGGCGCTGACCTTAACATCGCTGAGTCCTGGGATCCTTTGCCGAGGATCGCCAGTGTTGGATCTCCACCCAGCTCGGCCTGTGGACTTCGGGAGCCGCGGTATCCGGTAGGAAGCGGCCGATTCGGAAACTCCAAGCCACTGATTGTGTTCTTCTGTTCCGACGGCGGAGATCATCCGGGCGAGAGGGCCTGAAATATCGGTCTGCCGTAGCGGCGACTGCGGGGGGCTCAAAGAGGAAGATGACTGAACTTTATTGCCTTCCCTCACAGGGGGAAACGTTGATTCCACTGTGGGGGATGCTCATGTTAAACTCTATTGTGTGTTGTATTCTTTTTATTCGTATGGCTGCATGGTAACTCAAATCTCACCGTACCAATTGGTGCAGGTGACAATAAATTTAACTTGAACTTGAACTTGAAATGGAAGTATAAGAGTCCGCAGATGCTGGAATCTGCAGCAATAAACAAAGCACTGGAGGAATTCAGCGGGTCAGGCAGCATCGGCGGAAGAAAGTGGACAAATGATGGTTTGTGCTGGGACCCTCCAGATTGCTGAGAGTTTAACTTCTATCCCCATGTCATCTGAGGACGCCAGTCAAAACCGACCTAGAACACCCACATTTATTAGCTTGGTGTTTGGGCGGATTGGTGCTGTGTGTCTTGCTGAATGATTCACCACTTGGCTTCTCCAAGCCTTTCCACCTTGCACAAGTTGCTGGCGGAAACTACGGGCCGGCTAGCCTGACTTCAATGGTTGGTAAGATTCTAGAGTCCACTATAAAAGATGAGGTTTCTGAATACTTAGAAGCATGCAGTAAAATTGGCCGAAGTCAACGTGGTTTTGGAATTCTTTGATGAAGTAAATAGCAGGATCGACAAAGGTGAGTCAATGGATGTGGTTTACCTGGATTTTCAGAAGCGCGTAGGAAGGAACTGCAGATGCTGGTTTAAACTGAAGAATAGACACAAAGCTGGAATAACTCAACTAGTCAGGCAGCATCTCTGGAGAATAGGAATAGGTGATGTTTCGGGTCGAGATCATACTTCAGACTGACTTTCAGAAAGCCTTTGATAAGGTGCTGTACATGAGGCTGCTAAAGCACAAGAGAGCCCACAGTATCAGAGGGCAGATACTAGCATGGATAGCAGGTTGGCTGGATGGCAGAAGGCAAAGAGTGGCAATAGAGGTGGCTTTTTCTGGTTGGCTGCCAGTGACTAGCGGAGTTCCTCAGGGGTCATTACTCTTCACGTTGTATATTAATGATTTGGATGAGGGAATTGAAGAGTTAGTGGGCAGTTTTGCAGGTGATGCAAAGATAGGCAGAGGGGCAGGTAGTAGAGAGAAAGCAGGGACTCTGCATAAGGACTTGGACAGGTTTGGAGAGTGGGCTGAGAAGTGGCAAATGGAACACAGCAGAGCAAAGTGTGGAGGCATGCATTTTGGTAGTAGGAATAAAGGCATAGACTATTTTCTAAATGGGAGAGAATAGAGAAATCGGAGGTGCAAAGGGACTTGGGAATAATGGAGCAGGATTCCCAAAAAGTTAATTTGCTAGTTGATTATCCCAGGAATGAGTGGGTTAACATATGATGAGCGTTTGACAGTACTGGGCCCATATTTGCTGGAGTTTAGATGAGGTGGGACTTCATTGAAACTTATCGAATAGTGAAAGGCCTGGATAGAAGGGATGTGGAGAGGATGTTTCCACTTGTGGGAGAGTCTAGGACCAAGAGGGCACACCCTCAGAATAAAAGGATGATCCTTTAGAAAATAGATGAGAAGGATTTCTTTAGTCAGATGATGGTGAGTTTATGGAATTCATTGCCACAGACATCTGTGGAGGCCGTCAATGGATATTTTTAAGGTGGAGATAGACAGATTCTTGATTAGCAAGGGTGTCAGGGTTTATAGAGTGTAGGCAGGAGAATGGGGTTGAAAGGGATAGGTAGATCAGACACAATTGAATGGCGGAATAGACTTGATGGGCCGAATGGCCTAATTCTGCTCCTGGAACTTATGAACTTATGAATACTTAAATATCTTATGTTAATTGTGTTTTAAAATGAGGGCAGCTAGTCAATCAAAGTAATTTAATTGGCCACTGTAAATTGTCCCTAGTGTGTCGGGGGGATAATATTGGACTAGTGTGAATGGGTGATTGGTGGTCGGCTTGGGCTCGGTGGGCTCGAAAGGCTAGTTTCTACGCTGGATCTCCAGACCCACATGTTGAAACTTACTGCAGTCCATCTTTTAATGCCAGACACAAATTGCTAGTGTAACTCAGTGGGTCAGGCAGTATGTCTAGAGAAAAAGATTGAAGAAGGGTCCTAACTCAAAATGTCACCCATCCACGTTCTCCAGGAATGCTGCCTGACCCGCTGAGTTACATAAGTGATAGGAGAAGAATTAGGCCATTTGGCCCATCAAGTCTACTCCGCCATTCAATCATGGCAGATCTATCTCTCCCTCCTAACCCCATTTTCCTGCCTTCTCCTCATAACCCCGGGCACACGTACTAATCAAGAATCTATCCACAGGATCTCTGCTTTAACTTTGTTAAACGATGTTCCATCTGCCGCTTCTCTGCCCACTCTCCCAACCTGTCCAAGTCCTTCTGTAGAAACCCTGCTGTCTCTACACCACCTGCCCCTCCACCTATTTTCGTATCAACTGCAAACTTGGCCACAAAGCCTTCCATCCCCTCGTCCAAATCATGAATATACAACGTGAAGAGTAGCGGCCACAGCACCGCCCCCTGCGGAACTCCGCTAGTCACTGGCAGCCAGCCAAAAAAAGCCCACTTTATTGCTACCCATGCGAGATCTGCCCATTGATACCATGGGATCTCATCTTCCTTAGCAGCCTCACCAGTCACACCTTATCAAAGGCTTTCTGAAAATCTAGGTAAACAACATCCTCTGACTCTCCTGTCTGCCCTGCTATTTACTTCTTCAAAGAATTTGTCAGGCAAGATCACCACTTCACAAAACCATGCTGACTGGCCTATTTTATCATGAACTTCTAAGTTCTCCCTAGCCTTATCCTTTATATTGGACTCTTAAAAACCAATTAAGTCAGACTAACCAGCCTATAGTTTCCACTATCCTGTTTGTTTACGCCCTTCTCCGTGGATTGTCACCTTGTCGTGGTGGAGAAGCTTGTGTGGACCTGAGATCCTGAGAGCGATGCCGTCTTGAGCTACGCTCCTGGTAGGGCCACCCATGGCAGTAAGGTCAAGGGGGAGGTCTCTGACAAAGAGCAATCCAACCAAGACCTCAACGTTGGAACAGGTGGAGGACGATGGCTGACTTTAGTGGAGCGTCACAACGGCTGGGAAGGCGGATGAAGGCTGCAGCAGAAAAGGGTCTCTGATCAACTTGGACTCCGTGCCACTGGATCCTGACCTAGATCTGTCAAGGACCGTGGGGTGGCTGTCTGTGCACCAGTCTCCCCACGTTAAACAAAATCACGCACAGGTGTCCTCCATGAGAGGACAGGCATACTCATTTTGAGTGACCGTCAATGATGATGATGTTTTGTTTACGCCATCTATCTTTGGTATAAACCCATATCTGCTTCTACATTCTATGTCTTTCATCTTCAAACTCACCCGGGTTCAATTTTGCACTCCATTTTAACTAAGATGATAGGGGAAAACAAGCAACATTAAATTGTATTTGTGTGTTAATGGGAGTAACACCTAATAGTCTGGACAATTTGATAGATTGGCACCCCCAAATTCCAAAGGGTGTTTCTATTCATGTCCTCCAGAGATGCTGCTGAACCGCTGAGTTACTTTAGTACTTTGTGCCTTTTTTTAGTAAACCAGCATCTGCAGTTCCTTGTGCCGGCAGGGGTGGTATTGGAGACAGATACAATAGAGGCATTGTTCAAGAAGGAACTGCAGATGCTGGAAAATCGAAGGTAGACAAAATTGCTGGAGAAACTCAGCGGGTGCAGCAGCATCTATGGAGCGAAGGAAATAGGCAACGTTTCAGGCCGAAACCCTTCTTAGATAGATAGCCTTTTATTGTCATTCAGACCGAAGTCTGAACGAAATTGCAGCAGTCATACATATAATACCATACAATAAAACAACAATAAACACATATTAACATCCACCACAGTGAGTCCACCCAGCATCTCCTCACTGTGATGGAGGCAAAAGTCTTAGGTCGCAGTCTCTTCCCTCCTCTTCTCCCTCTGCGCTGGGGCGATACCCCCCCCCACCCCCCCACCCCCCCCGGGCGATGTTAAGAACAGTCCCGCGGCTCAAACACCACGGCCCAGGGTGGTTGAAGCTGCCGCCCACCAGTCCTGCAGAAGCAGCTGCTGGCCCACGGCCGAACCCCGGACTCAGGCCACCGCCGCCAGAACACCGTCCCAGCCACCCTCACGTGAGTACTGCGCCGTCTTCAGCCTCGGACTGGGCCGCCCCGACTTGGGCGCCGAACCTCCCCCGGACCGGGCCGCCCCGACTTGGGCGTCGCTTCTCCCCCGGACCGGGCTGCCCCGACTTGGGCGCCGAACCTCCCCCGGGCTGCCAGCGCCGCACCTTCCCGAGCTCGGCCGCTCCGACGGGAGCCTCGTTCCACCCTCGGGCTGGCCGTCCTCACGGGAGCGTCCCAACCTCTTCCAGCCCTGAGCCGGACCACCCTCACGGGAGCGAGCTCAGAGCGAGTCCTGACGGTGCTCTGCCTCCGGAGCCTCGAGGTCGTCAGCTCCATTAGGCCTCAGCGCAGACGGAGGCAGAGAAGGGGAATACGACAAAAAGGTCGTATTCCCCCGCAGGGAGAGACTGCAAACCCCGTTTCACCCCCCCCCCCCCCCAAAAACACAAGCTAAAACCAAAAAACTAGACTAACCAAACAAAATAAACAACATAAAAAACACAAAGACAACGGGACCGCCGGTAAGCCGCTGCAGCCAGAGCCGCGCTGCCACTTCAGACTGAGCTTCAATCCCCTCGTCCAAATCATTAATTCTGAAGTCTGAAGAAGGGTTTTGGCCCGAAACATAGCCTATTTCCTTTGCTCCATAGATGCTGCCTCACCCGCTGAGTTTCTCCAGCAATTTTGTCTACCTACAATGGAAGCATTGATGAGATTTTGGACAGGGACATTTATATGCAGCAAATGGAGGGATTGGGATGTGTGTACGTATCAGGGCAAACGAGTTGGTGTACAAGCTTGTGTGTACTTGCACACAGAGGATTATATACAGTATATGCACACAGTGTATTCACATGTAGAAACAAAGAACTGCAGAGACTGGTTTATACCAAAGGTAGACACAAAGTGCTGGAGTAACTCAGAGGGTCAGGCAGCATCTCTGGAGAAAAAGAATGGGTGACGTTTCGGCTCAGAAGAAGGGTATTGACACTAAACATCACCCATCCTTTATTGTCCAATGATGCTGTCTGACCCGCTGAGCTAGTCCAGCATTTTGTGTCCATCTAAGCTTCTGGGTGATGTCCGTCTGCCTCCACAGGTGACCTTGGGCATGCTGCAGTATGTGAACATAGCCAAGTGAACATTGCCAAGTGAAGAGAGAGCCCTGTGCACTTGTTGGTTGTGTACGTTCCCATCTCTCTACCTGTACTCCAGGGATAACACCCACAGAGAAATGTCCATGTATGTTTAGCTGTACTGTCAGGCATGCGAAACAGGCTCTGTATGTCATTGTCCTTGAAAACTTACCACCACAAAGTTCGATGGCACGGTGACGCAGCGGTAGAGCTGCTGCCTAACGGCGCCAGAGCCCCAGCTTCGATCCTGACTACGGGTGATGTGTGTATGTGGTTTGTACGTTCTCCCTGTGACCACATGGGTTTCCTCTGGGTGCTCCAGTTTCCTCCCACACTCCGATGTCCGCACAGGTTCATAGGCTAAATCGACTTTGGTAAAATTGTAAATTGTTCCCAGTGTGCAGAGTAGTGCTAGTATTCGGGGTGATCGGTGGTTGGCGCTGACTCGGTGGGCCGAAAGGCCTGTTTCAACACTGTATCTCTAAAGTCTAAAGTCACTGCAACTGTTAATCTGTGCACTCCTCATGAGAGGAATAGATCGGGTAAATGCACAGAATCTTTTGCCCAGAGTAGGTGAATCGAGAACCAGAAGACACGTGCTTAAGCTGAAGGGCAAAATATTTCATAGAAACCTGAGAGGTAACGTTTTGACACAAAGGGGCCTGTTGAGTCAATACTGACAATCTGCCATTTACATGAATATTGTATTATTGCCTTTTTATTCTCATCACTTACCGCAGCATAAGGAACAAATCCACAAAGATAGCAGACGAGGTCAGGATTGAACCCGGGTTCCTCCTGCTGTGAGGCAGTGGCTCGAACAGCAGTTCCACTGTTCCTTGAAGATACTGGATTTGTATTCAAGTGATGTAGAAACATAGAAACAAAGACAATAGGTGCAGGAGGAGGCAATTCGGCCCTTTCGAGCCAGCACCGCCATTCATTGTGATCATGGCTGATCGTCCCCTATCAATAACCGATGTTTTCCTTCTCCCCATATCCCTTGATTCCACTAGCCCCTAGAGCTTTATCTAACTCTCTCTTAAATCCATCCAGTGACTTGGCCTCCACTGCCCTCTGTGGCAGGGAGGCCAAATGTTGTCCTCCTTTCTGTGGCACACAAGTGGACATTATATAGGACATATACAAAAGTATAGTCCTCCCGACTGGACTATTGCAACTCACTTCTCCTTGGCATCAGCTCCGCCTACATCAACCGACTCCAACTGGTCCAGAACGCAGCTGCCCGACTCATCACCCACACCAAATCCTGGCATCACATCACTCCAGTCCTCAAACAACTTCACTGGCTTCCCATCTCCCACCGGATCACCTACAAAATCCTGATCCTCACCTACAAAGCCCTCCACCATCTGGCCCCCCCATATCTCACTGACCTCCTCTCCCCCTACCAACCCTCACAGTCCCTCAGATCCACATCAGCCGGTCTCCTCTCCATCCACAAGTCCAACCTCCGCAGTTTTGGGGACAGAGCCTTCTCCAGGGCAGCTCCCAGGCTCTGGAACTCCCTCCCCCAACTGATCCGCAATTCTGTGTCTCTCACCATCTTCCAGTCCCGCCTCAAGACCCATCCCTTCACCTCTGCCTATCCTTAGCCCCACATCCCCCTCCCTTTTCATCTGTGCATTAATTGCCTCATATTGTGTTTTGAATTTAATTCTGTCTTTACTTTGTGTACTAGTCATGTCTCTACTATTTATTTCATTCCCCTTACATGTTTTTCCTCTACCTGCTAAATTTTTGTAAATTGTCCTTGAGACTCTTGAAAGGCGCCCATAAATAAAATGTATTATTATTATTATTATAGCATAGGAACAGGCCCTTCGGCCCACAATGTGAATGAATGAATCTCTTTATTGTCATTGCACATGGTACAACAAAATTTAAAAGTCAATCCCACGGTGCGATTCACAAGAGCAATTTTAAATATATAAGAAAAGGTAAAAATATATACATATTAAAAAAAAATTACAGATAAATAACAATAGCAGCTGAGGTAGAACCATTCAGTTGAATGTGAGTGTTATTTCTTATTTTGCATTGTTAAGTTCACGTATGGCTATGGGGTAGAAGCTGTCTCTGAGTCTGTTTGTGCGAGTTTTGAAAGACCTGTACCACCTGCCAGAGGGCAGCAGGTGGAACAGGTTGTGTCCAGGGTGGGAAGGGTCCTTCAGGATGTTGGCTGCCCTGCCAAGGCAGCGAGAGCTGAAGATGTCCTTCAGGGAAGGCAGTGGGCAGCCAGTGATTTTTTGTGCGGTGTTGATGACCCTTTGAAGGGCTCTCCTGTCCGCTGCAGAGCAGCTGGCATACCATGTGGTTATACAGTACGCCAGCACTCTCTCGATGGAGCAGCGGTAGAAGGACACCAGCATGTGCCAAGCAGGTGATAAGTTAAACTAATCTTCTTTACCTGTACTTGATCCGTATCCTTGAATTCCTTGCAGACCCACATGCCTATATAAAAACCTCTCAAACCTCACAATTGTATCTGCCTCCACCACCACCCCTGGCAGCTCGTTCCATGCATCCACTATGGCACATACAACAGTACAGCTTCCACTTGTTCAGCCTTTCCATTAGGAAGAGACTACAGCCTTTAGTTTGAAACTTTACTCAAGACAGGACAGGGTTCGACCCTGACTACGTGTGCTGTCTGTGTGTTGCCTGTACGTTCTCCCCGTGACCTGCGTGGGTTTTCTCAGATATCTTCCGTTTCCTCCCACACTCCAAAGACGTACAGGTTTGTAGGTTATTTGTCTTCATATAATTGTAAATTGCCCCCAGTGTGTGTAGGATAGTGTTAATGTGCGGGGATCACTGGTCTGAATAGACTCGGTGGGCTGAAGGTCCTGTTTCCGTGCTGTATCTCTAAACTCATTTAAAGGCACCAATTGGAAGATATTCATTGGAAGATGTTAATTTATTAATTATGAAACACAAATTTAAAAAACATAATTTCAAACATGGTAATTCTAATTACTGTAAGGTGTGCTTGTAAGCAACAAATGTCAGTGAAGTATTTTGTTTGGTCGCCCAAATGCTTTTTCGAACTCTGCATTGACAGATGTAGTGTATGTTCAATATAGTGGATCCATATTCTGACAGCATTAACATTAAAAAGACCATGGTTTTCATATAAAGCCTTCTCAATGAAACCCAGATGTATTAACTGTACCTGTTGCAAAATCTCTCTGAGTAATGGAAAAGGCAGTGGAGGCCAAATCTTTTCCAAGGCACGCAATGCCTCACTGCTCCTCTCTTGAAGCATTTCTACTTTCAAATAGCATTTACTTCATGCCATTTTTGTTATTCTGGTCTCTGTAAGAGTTAGTTCTCAGTGGCACCGCAAGTACATCAATGCCTTGGCTGCGATGGGCTGCTTATGACTCACAGCCCCTGCTGGACTTATGACAAAAATCCTCACTTAATAATGTTTCAATGGAGAGTGTGTGTTTCTGTATGTGTGTGTGTTTCTCTGTCTGTGTTGGTGTGTGTTTGCATGTGTGTGTGTTTCTGTGAGTGTGCGTGTGCGTGTGCGTGTGTGTGTGTGTGTGTGTGTGTTTCTCTGTGTGTGTTGGTGTGTGTTGGTGTGTGTTTGTATGTGTGTGCGTGTGTTTCTGTGAGTGCGTGTGTGTGTGTTTCTGTGCGTGTGAGGCTGGGAAAGCGCATCTCGGACCGGCAGACCCACATCATAGGAGCACCGCAAGGCTTCCGACTCTCCCCTCTCCTCTACTCTCTCTACATCAATGACTGCACCTCCACAGACTCCTGTCAAGCTTCTCAAGTTTGTGGATGACACAACCCTGATTGGACTGATCCAGGAAGGGGAAGAATCTGCCTACAGACAGGAAGTGTCACAGCTGGCGTCCTAGTGCCATTGCAACAACCTGGAGCTCAATGCTCTTAAGCAGTGGAATTGATAGTAGACTTTAGGAGAGCTCCCCCTCCCCTCACCCCACTCACCATCAACAACCACAGTCACATCTGTGGAGTCTTTTAAGTTCCTGGGAACCATCATCTGCAAGTGGGATGAACTGTACACTGCAAGGGTCAGGAAGCGAGCGGGCAAGATCATCTCTGACCCCTCTCACCCTGGCCACAAACTCTTTGAATCATTTCCCTCTGGAAGGCGACTCCGGACTGTCAAAGCCGCCACAGCCAGACATAAAAACAGTTTTTATCCACGAGTAGTTGCTCTACTCAATAACCAAAAATCTGTAGCCTCCCTTTGATCTGGTATTTTATTTAATTCACATGTTTAGTCAATAATGTTTTATTATTAATGTTTAATGTTTTATGTGTCATTCCTAACTGTCACTGTGTGTCATGTTGTCACTTGCGGGCGCAGCACCAAGGCAAATTCCTTGTATGTGAATACTTGGCCAATAAACTTATTCATTCATTCATTCTGAGTGTGTGTGTGTGTTTGTGTGTGTGTGTGTGTGTGTGTGTATATTTGTGTGTGTGTGTGTGTGTGTGTGTGTGTGTGTGTGTGTGTGTGTGTGTGTGTGTGTGTGTGTGTGTGTGTGTGTGTGTGTGTGTGTGTGTGTTTGTGTGTGTATGTTTGTGTGTGTATGTCTTTCTGTGTGTGTTTGTTTGTGTGTGTGTGTGTTTATGTGTGTGTGTGTATTTGTTTGTGTGTGTGTGTGTGTGTGTGTGTTTGTGTTCCTGTGTGTGTGTTTGGTGTGTGTGTTTTTGTGTGTGTTTATGTGTGTGTGTGTGTGTGTGTGTGTGTGTGTGTGTGTCTCTCTGTGTGCGCGCGTGTATGTGTGTGTGTGTGTTTGTGTGTGTGTGTGTGTGTGTGTGTGTGTGTGTTTGTGTTTGTGTGTGTGTATGTGTGTGTGTGTGTGTGTGTGTGTGTGTGTGTGTGTGTGTGTGTGTGTGTGTACGTGTGTGTGTGTGTGTGTGTGTGTGTAGAAACATAGAAACATAGAAAATAGGTGCAGGAGTAGGCCACTCGACCCTTCGAGCCTGCACCGCCATTTAATATAATCATGGCTGATCATCCAACTCAGTATCCTGTACCTGCCTTATCTCCATACCCCCTGTTCTCTTTAGCCACAAGGGCCACATCTAACTCCCTCTTAAATATAGCCAATGAACTATCCTCAACTACCTTCTGGGGCAGAGAATTCCAGAGATTCACCACTCTCTGTGTGAAAAATGTTTTCCTCATCTCGGTCCTAAAAGATTTCCCCCTTATCCTTAAACTGTGACCCCTTGTTCTGGACTTTCCCAACATCGGGAACAATCTTCCTGCATCTAGCCTGTCCAACCCCTTAAGAATTTTGTAAGTTTCTATAAGATCCCCCCTCAATCTTCTAAATTCTAGAGTACAAGCCGAGTCTATCCAGTCTTTCTTCATATGAAAGTCCTGACATCCCAGGAATCTGTCTGGTGAACCTTCTCTATGGCAAGAATGTCTTTCCTCAGATTAGGAGACCAAAACTGTACGCAATACTCCAGGTGTGGTCTCACCCTGTACAACTGCAGTAGAACCTCCCTGCTCCTATACTCAAATCCTTTTGCTCTGAATGCTAACATACCATTCGCTTTCTTCACTGCCTGCTGCACCTGCATGCCTACTTTTAATGACTGGTGTACCATGACACCCAGGTCTCGTTGCATCTCCCCTTTTCCTAATCGGCTACCATTCAGTGAGTAGTCTACTTTCCTGTTTTTGCCACCAAAATGGACAACCTCACATTTATCCACACTATACTGCATCTGCCATGCATTTGCCCACGCACCCAGCCTATACAAGTCATCTTGCAGCCTCCTAGCATCCTCCTCAGAGCTAACACTGTCATACGCAAACTTGGAGATGTTGCATTTAATTCCCTGGTCCAAATCATTAAGATATATTGTAAATAGCTGGGGTCCCAGCACTGAACCTTGCGGTACCCCACTGGTCACTGCTTGCCATTGTGAAAAGGAACCGTTTACTCCTACTCTTTGCTTCCTGTCTGCCAGCTAGTTTTCTATCCACATCAATACTGAACCCCCAATACCGTGTGCTTTAAGTTTGTATACTAATCTCTTATGTGGGACCTTGTCGAAAACCTTCTGAAAGTCCAGATATAACACATCCACTGGTTCTCCCTTATCCACTCTATGAGTTACATCCTCGAAAAATTCTATAAGATTCGTCAGACATGATTTACCTTTCGTAAATCCATGCTGACTTTGTCCGATGATTTCACCACTTTCCAAATGTGTTGCTATCGCATCTTTAATATCTGATTCTAGCAGTTTCCCCACTACCGATGTTAGGCTAACTGGTCTGTAATTCTCCGTTTTCTCTCTCCCTCCCTTTTTAAAAAGTGGGGTTACATTAGCTACCCTCCAATCCTCAGGAACTACTCCAGAATCTAAAGAGTTTTGAAAAATTATCACTAATGCATCCACTATTTCAGGTGCTACTTCCTTAAGTACTCTGGGATGCAGCCTATCTGGCCCTGGGGATTTATCGGCCTTTAATCCATTCAATTTACCTAACACCACTTCCCGGCTAACCTGGATTTCACTCAGTTCCTCCATCTCATTTGACCCCCGGTCCCCTGCTATTTCCGGCAGATTATTTATGTCTTCCTTAGTGAAGACGGAACCAAAGTAGTTATTCAATTAGTCTGCCATGTCCTTGTTCCCCTTGATCAATTCACCTGTTTCTGACTGGAAGGGACCTACATTTGTTTTAAATAATCTTTTTCTCTTCGCATATCTATAAAAACTTTTGCAGTCAGTTTTTATGTTCCTGACATTTTTCTTTCATAATCTATTTTCCCTTTCCTAATTAAGCCCTTTGTCTTCCTCTGCTGGACTCTAAATTTCTCCCAGTCCTCTGGTAGGCTGCTTTTTCTGGCTAATTTGTATGCTTCATCTTTTGTTTTGATACTATCCCCGATTTCCCTTGTCATCCACGGATGCCCTGATTTCCCTTGTTATCCACGTGTGTGTGTGTGTGTGTGTGTGTGTGTGTGTGTGTGTGTTTCTGTGTGTGTGTGTTTCTGTGTGTGTGTGTGTGTTTCTGTGTGTGTGTGTGTGTGTGTTTCTGTGTGTGTGTGTTTCTGTGTGTGTGTTTCTGTGTGTGTGTTTCTGTGTGTGTGTGTGTGTGTGTGTGTTTCTGTGTGTTTCTGTGTGTTTGTGTGTGTGTGTGTGTGTGTTTAATGTACTTGTGTAGCTTTGTTTTTGTGCGAGCGCTATGTGCGTATGTGTGTGTGTGCTTATGCATGCCTGAATGCATACCTGTGCATGCTGGTATACATGTGTTTTTTGACTATAGATGAGTCTCTCATGAGGGCCTCCTGTATATCACATAGCTCCGCTCTCTCTCCCCATCCCCCCACTCGTAACAAGGACACATCCCCCTTTTTCTTTCTTTTCTTTTTTTAAATACATTTTAATCAAAAATATTTATTCAAATATTAAAATAATATATACAGCACAGTGAAAACCAAAACAGAACCCAACACCATAATACACGACAAACAATAAACTATTATGCACCTTGTCGAGGATACATCCAACCCCCCACGGTGTCCAGCGGTCCCAGAACTCCCTCAGGGTGCCCGTGGACAGGGCAGATTCCCTTTCTAACCACACCAGGGCACGGACGTATCCCCGGAAAAGGGGCAGGCAGCCGGCTCGGGTAGAGCCCTCCATCGCCTGGCACCATGACTCGCGGATGGCCAGCTTGGCCAGGCCCAGGAGCAACCCAACCAGGACATCTTCAGCCCTACCCTCTCCCCTACGCACAGGGTGTCCAAAGATGAGGATGGTGGGTGAAAAATGCAGCCAGAAGGCAAGGAGCAGCCCCTTTAGATATTCAAACAGTGGCTGCAGCCTCACGCACTCCATGTACACGTGGTACACAGACTCTTCCAGCCCGCAAAAGTGGCAGGCGGCTGGCGAGTCTGTGAACCGCGAGAGAAACAGGTTGCAGGGAACACCTCGGTGCAATACCCTCCACCCCAGGTCCCCAATGTAGAGGGGGAGAATCCCTGTGTAGAGGGACCCCCACCGGGGCCCCCCTCGCGACCGGAAGGCAACACCGACCGCCACTTGGTGTCCGGACGGTGGACCAGGGCGAGGAAGTGCAGGGTGTGGAGGAGGAGCCTGTACAGGACACGCCTCCCTGCGTCTCGGAGGGAGACGAAGGGTGTCGAGGAAAGGCGGCTCAAATTGTGTGGGACCGGCTCCCGGGATGGATTACGGTGCCTGGGTCCGATGAGTACTTCCGGCTGAGCGGGGGCTTGATCAACCGCAAGTACTCCACACGTTCGAGCCCCCCCGACACCCGGTGGGGCGGGACAAGGACCGGCTGCTCTCACGCCCGGGCCGTCACCCTCCGCCGGTGGAGGTGGGGCCCGGTCAACGGCAACCAGGTACCAGACTCACAACAAGACCCTGTAGAAGCCAGGCGTCCCCATCAGGACCGCACGGCTGACCCCCACCATCGGGATCTGCGTACCTCCTTGAAGGCAGCGGCTCCGTTGGAAAAAGTGCGTCGCCAGCACGTGCCACCTGGGAGGATGCGCTGAGTACAGGTATCTCTGCAAGGTCCTGAGACGGAGAGCCGCCAACTTGGTGCGAATGCACACCAGCGACTGACCGCCCTCCTCGATCGGGAGACTCAGGACCGCTGCACAGACCCAGTGCTTTCCGTTGGATGATCCCAGCAAAGGTGGCTGATGGGACCAATGCAGTAAATCTGTACCTAACAGAGTCCCCCTTGTCCTCACCTTCCATCCTACCAGCCGTCACATACAACAGATAATCCTCCGACATTTTCGCCACCTCCAACGTGACCCCACCACTGGCCACATCATCCCATCTCCTCCCCTTTCGACTTTCCACAGAGACCGCTCCCTCCGTAACTCCCTGGTCAATTAGTCCCTTCCCACCCAAACCACCCCCTCCCCTGGTACTTTCCCTTGCAAATGCAGGAAATGCTACACTTGTCGCTTTACCTCCCCCCTCGACTCCATTCAAGGACCCAAGCAGTCTTTCCAGGTGAGGCAGAGGTTCACCTGCACGTCCTCCAACCTCATCTATTGCATCCGCTGCTCTAGATGTCAGCTGCTCTACATCGATGAGACCAAGCGCAGGCTTGGCGATCACTTCACCCAACACCTCCGCTCGGTTCGCAATAACCAACCTGGTATCCCGGTGGCTCAGCACTTCAACTCCCCCTCCCATTCCCAATCCAACCTTTCTGTCCTGGGCCTCCTCCATGGCCAGAGTGTGGCCCACCGTAAATTGGAAGAGCAGCACCTCATATTTCACTTGGTAGTTTACACCCCAGCGGTATGAACATTGACTTGTCCAATTTCAGGTAGTCCCTGCTTTCTCCCTCTTTCCCCTCCCCTTCCCAGCTCTCCCACAGCACACTGTCTCCGCCTCTTCCTTTCTTCTTCCCGCCCCCACCCCCACATCAGGCTGAAGAAGGATCTCGACTGAAGAAGGGTCTCGACCCAAATTGCTTCGCTCCATAGATGCTGCCTCACCGGCTGAGTTTCTCCAGCATTTTTGTCTACTTTCCGTGTTTTGTAGATGTATTTCTGTGTGCATTTATATATACCTGTAACCTGTACTTGTATGTGCATTTGTGTGTGAGACCACACATGTATTTGTGTGCGTGTATAATTGTGCGTATACATTTGTGTGTGGGTGTATATGTGAATGAATGCCTCTGCTTTTATGCTTGGCTTTCTATCTATGTACTAGTGTGTGTTCGCGTGTATACATACCTGTGCTATGTATGTACACACCAGTTTCAATGCATGCATGTTGTTTGGTTGTGTGATTGTGTGTTTTTCTCCCCCTTAAATGTCCTTATTGTGCCTTCTCAAAAGCTCAGGCCATCACAGAGCCTGTTCTTGATCTCTTGCCAAAGCTGCCAAGGAGACGGATGTCAGGAAGAATTTGACAACAGGCTGCAATTCACCTCCTCCTCGACGGCGAGAAAAAATTACCCTCAGCTCAACGCCAGCTCTGGGGGAACCAGGAGCTGAAGGTGCCAAGGGCTAGTGGCAACATTCAGCAGTTTAACAAGTTGCCAATTTCATGCTGGCATTCAAAACACTGCGCAGAATCAACTGCAGTGTTTGGCCGCTCTCTGTGAATTGATGGCTGTACTATGCAAGGATGCTGGCTGGCAGCCACCACCAGTGCTGGCAGTGACACCTGCTGGCCCCAGAGACTAAGGCAAGCACAGGAAAGAATTGCAGTCTCCGAATTGACCCCATTGGTATTGCAGCGATTGCCAGACGGGGGAGTCAGAGACAGCATTATAGTTTAGTTTTGTTTAGTTTACAGATACAGTGCGTAGGGGAGAGGCCCTTTGGCCCACTGAGTCCACACCGACCAGCGATTCCCCGTACACTAGCACTATCCTACGTACTAGGGACAATTTACAATTTTACTGTAGACAATTAAGCTACAAACCCTTTGGAGTTTTTTTTTTGCTTTGTGAGATGAAACCAGAATACCCGGAGAAAACCCACGTGGGTCACGGGGAGAATGTACAAACTCTGTACAGACAGCACCCGTAGTCAAGATCGAACCCGGGTCTCTGGAGCTGTGAGGCAGCAACTATACCACTGCACCACTGTGCCACCCCCTACTCACAACATGGCATATACCACCTGTTGACTAAAACTCACACAGCATCACAGTTATGTTGAGGAGCTGTTGGCCATGGAGAGTTGTGCAGGGATCATTTGACAATGCAGGTGCCAGGACCAGTGCAGAGATGGGCACAATCTGTCCAACCCCTTACCAGTACCAGGACCAGTGCAGAGATGGGCGCAAAATGCAATCTTGCAACAGTGGGCGGCATGGTGGCGCAGCGGTAGAACTACTGCTTTACACTGCCTGAGACGTGGGTTCGATCCTGGCTACGGGCGCTGTCTGTACAGAGTTTCTACATTCGCCCCGTGACCCGCTTTGGTTTTCTCCCACACTCCAAAAAAAAAGTCCAAGTGGTTTGTAGGTTATTTGTCTTTGGTGCGTAGGATAGGGCTGGTGTACGGGGAATCGCTGGTCGGTGCGGACTCAGGTTTGTAAGTTAATTGGCTTCTGTAAATTCTGCAGAATTGTTGCCACCCCTCAATAAATAATGCAGGTAGATATAAAAGGAATTGCAGACACGGTTTACAAAAAAAAACCCTACAAAGTGCTGGATTAACTGCTGGAGCTCTTCAGGCAGCATGTCTTGGGTCAGGACCATTCTTTGAGACCAAACATTACAGAAAATCATGTGGCAAAACAATAGTGTCAATGAGAATAAGGAAGTGCAGGGCTAGAGTGTTTCAGACTGACAATGTTATTTTTCCTTCAGGATTTTCAAATATATGTGCATTTAAGTACATTTTTGAACCGCAAGGTAAAAAAAATGAAAGCTCTACGTTGCATTGTTTAATAAAGACAGGTCCCGTCCTCAGATATCAACTATTATCTTCTTATGATCACACCTTCCCCATCCAGCACTGGACCTATCAGGCACCGCACCCGCACTGATTGCTCCTGGCCTTTTCTTGCCTTCACTTCTTCACCCTCACCCCCCCCCCCCCCTCGCCCAACAGCACCTTTTACCCCCCTCCCTACATCCTCTACTTTCAGTCTGCAGAAGGGTCTGCAGAAAACGTCACCCATCCATGTTCTCCAGAGATGCTGCCTGACCCGCTGAGTTACTCCAGCACTCTGTGAAACGTCACCTATCCATGTTCTCCACAGATGCTGCCTGACCCGCTGAGTTACTCCAGCATTCTGTGAAACTTCACCTATCCATGTTCTCCACAGATGCTGCCTGACCCTGTGTGGAATACTCTGCCTCAGAGGGCGGTGGAGGCAGGTTCACTGGATGCTTTCAAGAGAGAGCTAGATAGGGCTCTTAAAAATAGCGGAGTCAGGGGAGATGGGGAGAAGGCAGGAACGGGAATGATCAGCTGGCTCGAAGGGCCAAATGGCCTACTCCTGCACCTATTGTCTATTGACCTGCTGAGTTACTCCATCATTCTGTGAAACATCACCAGTCCATGGCCTCCAGAGATGCTGCCTGACCCGCTGAGTTTACTCCAGCACTCTGTGAATGTCACCTATCCATGTTCTCCAGAGATGCTGCCTGACCCGCTGAGTTACTCCAGCACTCTGTGAAACGTCACCTATCCATGTTCTCCAGAGACACTGCCTGACCCGCTGAGTTACTCCAGCACTCTGTGAAACGTCACCTATCCATGTTCTCCACAGATGCTTCCTGACCTGCTGAGTTACTCCAGCACTGAGGACCATGTTTAATAAAGTATTATTGCACGTGTCAGTCGAAGAGAATTCTTTGTTGACATCCAAAGTGACACTTTTAAATGGCATCGCAGGGTGAAACTTGTAGCCTGTATTCTTAAAATACATTGGTCTTATTACTGTGGCTCTTGTTCCCAATCAAAACCACGTTATAACCAACAAACCAATCCACAGTGTACAGATACATGATAAAGGAAATAACATACAGTGCAAGATAATGTCCAGTAAAGTCCGATTAAAGATAGTCCGAGGGTCTCCAATGAAGTTGCTTCTTTTCCACAGCCAACAATGGACCATTGTGGGCTCCACCTATCCTTGATCATCAGTGCTGGCTTTGATTTGTTCTTTTCATTAATTAATTCTTTGTACCTTTGCATACCTCTAGTTTCTATCTTCCCTGACACTTAGTCTCGACACTAAATGTCACCTATTCCTTTTCTCTGGAGATGTTGCCTGGCCCGTTGAGTTACTCCAGTATTTTGTGCCTATCTTCGGTGTAAACCAGCATCTGCAGTTCCTTCCTACACATTATAACCAAGTTGTACCCTAACTCATCACTCACATTGTGTCCAATCTGTTATAGAAAGGCGCATTGTAGCAGAACCAGCTGTATTGAGGACAAAGGGAACTGCAGATGCTGGAATCTTGAGCAAAACACAAAGCTTTGGAGGAACTTAGCGGGTCGGGTAACATCTGTGGAGGGAATTGAAACTGAAGCTGTATTAAAACTAATTGTGCTCACAATTTAATTGCACAAGGCATTCTGCAATTTCTCTGGAGTGAAATGTTATCCTTCCTTGCAGACTGTTTTGCACCACTCCTGGATTTAAGCCATCCCCAGCCGTGACTTTTCCTATCAGCACAGGGAGGGTGGCATCACTCCCTGTGGAGCATCCTGAGAAATCTGGATCCAGTTGTACCAGGAACGAGCATCATCAGACACTCCCGGATCAACCGGGTTTTCCCAATGCAATGCTGGACTGGGAACCATGTCAATAAGTCCCTCCAATAAGACTCTCAGTCTGAAGAAGGGTCTTGACCCAAAACGCCACCCGTTCCTTTTCTCCATTGATGCTGCCTGCCCTGCTCAGTTACTCCAGCTTTTTTTTGTCTCTCTTCAATAACTCCCTTGCATTCCCTTGGCCACTCCCTAGATTCCAGCCCTCCTATGATCACCAGCAGGGCAGCGCAGTGGTATAGTTGCTGCCTAAATGGCCTGTCCCACTTAGGCGACTTTTCCAGCGATAGCCAGCGTCTGTCGTGGTGAGACGTTGAGAAACTGCCCCCTACAACAATGTCTATGACATGCTGCCACCTAGTCGAAGTCAAGCTACGACAAGCTACGTGAACCGGCGTTCCAATTCCTCGCGGCACGCGACGTCAACCCACGACAACACCCACGACAGCCTACGGCAATATAGACGGCAGTCTACGGCAACCAAAGTCGACCTACGTCAGTCAGCGACCCTAATGGCGTCAACTGAAGACACGTGGATGGGGGCACTTCTCGTGATGCGATACGATACTGCGCCGGTTGACGTGGCATGACGTAGGTTGCCGCCACTTGGTCAGCACCCGGCAACAGCCAACGTTAACCTACAACAGCACCTACGTCAGGAGAAGTCACGCATCGTCAAGCTGACTGTCGCCAAGAGGTTTTGAACATTTCAAAACCAAGCGGTCACAAGAAAAAGACCACGACACATGAGGTAACAGCTCACGACAATACTTGCCCCATCACCCCTCCACCACGTGGCGACAGCCTATTTTCCGGCTATTGCCGAAAAAGTCGCCTAAGTGGGACAGGCCCTTTATGGTGTCAGGGACCAAGGTTCGATCCTGACCTTGGATGCTCTCTGTGCAGAGTTTGTATGTTCTCCCTGTGATCTCATGGGTTTTCTCCGGGTGTTCCAGTTCCCTCCCACATTCCAAAGACGTGCAGCTTTGAAGGTTAATTGGCTTCTGTAAACTGCCTCGTGTGTGTAGGATGCGAAAGTGAGCTAACATAGAATCACACACTAGGGACAATTTATGGAGGAAAACTGAGCACCCAGAGAAAACCAACGCAGTCGCAGGAAGAACATACAGACAGCACCCGTAGTCAGAATCGAACTTGGGTCTCAGCAAAGGAGGGAAACATTTCGAAAAAGGGAACTACAGATCCTGGTGAATGCACAAAAGGACACAAAGTGCTAGAATAACTCAGCAGGTCAGGCAGCATCTTTGGAGCGAAGGCATACGTGACGTTTCCGGTGGAGATTCTTCTTCAGAGTCCCCTGGTAGGGCCACCCATGGCGGTAAGGTCGAGGGGGAGGTCCCTGACAAAGAGCAATCCAACCAAGACCTCAACGGTGGAACAGGCGGAGGACGATGGCTGACCTTAGTGGAGCATCACAACGGCTGGGAAGGCGGATGAAGGCTGCAGCAGAAAAGATTCTCCAGTCGTCTTGGACTCCATGCCACTGGATCCTGACCTAGATCTGTCAAGGACCGTGGGGTGGCTGTCTGTGCACCAGTCTCCCCACGTTAAAAAAAAAACACGACACCCATGGTCAGCCATGACCGATGGGGCCTAAGAAGAAGAACGAGCAGACAGTTCAATGAGCAAGACAGTTGAAGTAACTCAGCAGGTCAGGAAGCATCAGTGGAGGGAATGGACAGGCAACGTTTCAGGTCGGGACCCTTCTTCGGTCTGATTGGAACCAGTGACCTTTTCATAAGTTCATTAGTTATAGGAGCAGAATTAGGCCATTCGGCCCATCGTCTCCTCCACCATTCTTCACCCTGATCTATCTTTCCCTCTGAATCCCATTCTCCTGCCTTCTGCCCATAACCCCTGACACCCGCACTAATCAAGAATCTATCAATCTCCGCCTTAAAAATATCCATTGACTTGGCCTCTACTGCCATCTGTGGCAAAGAATTCCACAGATTCACCACCCTCTGACTAAAAAAAATTCCTCCTCATCTCCTTTCTAAAGATATGTCCATTTATTCTGATGCTGTGCCTTCTGGTCCTCGATTCCCACTGGTGGAAATAGCTTCTCCACATCCACTCTATTCATGGCCTCTATTCATACTGTTCAGAAGCATATGTAGGAAAGAACTGCAGATGCTGGTTTAAATCGAAGATAGGCACAAAATGCTGGAGTAACTCAGCGGGTCCGGCAGCATCTCTGGAGAGTAGGAATGGGTGACGTTTCGGGGCGAGACCCTTCTTCAGCGTCTCTAGAGATGCTGCCTAACCCGCTGAGTTACTCCAGCATTTTGTCTGTTCGTAAGCATGTTCTAAGCTCATTGGAGATGTATGAGGCATGGTTTTTACCCCATTGCTGGAGTAACTCTGCGGGACAGGCAGCACCTCTGGAGAGAAGGAATGGGTGATGTTTGGGGTCAAGACCCTTCGCCAGTCTGAAGAACGGTCTCAACCTGAAACGTCACCTGTTTCTTCTCTCCAGAGATGCTGCCTGACCCGCTGAGTTACTCCAGCATTTTTGTGTCTATCCGTTCTGTTCTTTGTTCTACAGTGAGAATCTGAGGGAAAGGGACAAAACGTGAGCCCAGCACATCCTTTCCGCAGTGCGTTCCCTTGCCTTCAGCCCGAAACAGTTAATGTTCCGCTGCGCGGAGAACGCACAGCGAGGTTTGTGTGACTCGTTTGCACAATAGGAAGATGTTCCAAACTGTTGCATGAGAACAATGGCGCTTTTCCGGGTGACTGAAGAGTGGCAACTGGTGTGACTGGCGAGCTGACAGATGAGCAGATGGGACGTTTGCTTTGTGAATGGATGATTAATGCCAAGGAGCTGAGCAGCATCGCAGCGCAGGGACCAGCGCGCAGTGCTGGGCTAAATGGGTCTTGCCAGGAAGAATTTCATTAGAGCCGGCGGGACAGATGTGCAAAGAAGCTAAAGTCAAGTGTAAGCCTGTCCCAGGCTGCAGTCTCCCTCTCGGCTGTCTCTTGCCGCAGACGCCGGGGATAATTGGATAGTGCTGATGACATTATCAGAGTGCCAGCCTTTCTTCCAAACTAGCGGAGGGGAAAATTATTTGTACGAAACGTCCATCTGCTCACAGTTAAACAGAGATCCATAGCCCAGTGTGTGTCTTTAAGAGGGGATAAACAGAGCAGTAAATATCACAGCAAGGTCACGTCCTGTTAATGACCGGGGCATGTTTGAACACTGCATCTTTAAAATCTGCATGACCACCCAGCTATCTACACTTCCTCTCATCGCTCCTTATCCCTTCACTATACACTTATCTCTTCCTCTCTGCTTCTTTCATCTCTTCATCCCTGTTTTCACCTTCTTGTAATTCCCTGCATTTTCCCTGTTTTTCTATCATTTATTCTTTTTTTCAAAGTTGTCCCTTTCTGTCTCCACTCGGTTGCCATTACACATTTTATCTTTCCCTCCAGTTCCTTGTCCCTCTCTTTCCAGGTTCCTTTCTTCACCTCACTTCTTTATGTGCAGTGGCTTCTGTTGTTCTTTCACTTTTACTTCCTCCCCTTTCCCCCCCTCCTTTCCCCCCTCCCCTTTCCCCCCCCCCCTTTTTCTCCCCCCCCCCCCCCCCCTTTCTCCCCCCCCCCCTTTCTCTCTTCCCCCCTTTCTCTCCCCCCCTTTTCCCCCCCTCTCCCCCCCCCTTTCTCCCCCCCTTTCTCTTCCCCCCCCTTTCTCTTCCCCCCCTTTCTCTTCCCCCCCCTTTCTCTCCCCCCCTTTTTCTCTTCCCCCCCCTTTCTCTCCCCCCTTTCTTTCTCTCCCCCCCCTTTCTCTCGTCCCCCCCTTTTCCCCCCCCTCCCCCCTTTCTCCCCTCTCTCCCCCCTTTCTCTCCCTTTCCCCCCTTCTCCTCCCCCCCTTTTCTCTCCCCCCCTTCTCTCCCCCCTTTCTCCCCCCCTTTCCCCCCTTTCTCCCCCCCTTCTCCCCCCCCCCCCCCTCTCCTCTCCCTCCCCCCCTCCTCTCCCCCCCCTTCTCTCCCCCCCTTTCTCCCCCCCTTTCTCTCCCCCCCCCCTTTCTCTTTCCCCCTTTCTCTCTCCCCCCTTTCTCTTCCCCCTTTCTCTCTCCCCCCTTTTTCTCTCTCCCCCCTTTCTCTCCCCCCCTTTCTCTCTCCCCCCCTTTTCTCTCCCCCCCTTTCTCTCCCCCTTTTCTCTCCCCCCCATTTCTCTCCTCCTTTCTCTCCCCCCCCTTTCTCACCCCCCCCCTTTTTCTCTCCCCCCCCCTTTCACCCCCCCCCCCCCCCTCCCCCCCCCCCCAAACCCCCCCTCCCCCCCCGCCCCCCCCCCCCCCCCCCTTTCTCCCTCACTGCCTCTCACTTTCTTTCCTCAACCTTGCTGCCCGAGGCTTTGCTCTTACAACCTGCACATGAGACTTTGGAAACAGATCCTTATTTGAGCATTTTATCTTTAACTTTGGGGAATATAGTAAAATGGCAATTATCCAATTAGACACACGTTAAGCATCTGTCCCTTGGGATATGGGGAGGGAGAGATATATTGGAGTTATTCTAAACCATGCATCAATATCCTTTGGTATTTTATTTTTGGGGTGGGATATAAACATTGCTTGTGATTCTGCCATTTACAGAACATCCTTGTCCCTGAAGTGGTTTAAATATAACTAAGTAACTGGCAGAGATGTTTCAGGGGGCAGATCAAGTCAACCATATTGTGCCGTCACACAAACCAGCTCAAATGTAAACGGGAGGTTTTCGCTCCTTAAACGACGTCTGTGCACTAATTAGTTTAGTTTAGTTTAGAGATGCAGCGTGGAAACAGGCCCTTCGGCCCACCGAGTCCACCCGGACCACTGATCCCCGCACACTAACACTATCCTAGGGGCAATTTACAATCTTTACCGAAGCCAATTAACCTACAAACCTGCATCTTTGGAGTGTGGGAGGAAACCGGAGCACCCGGAGAATACCCGCCGATCCCATTTACCTGTGCTTGCTGCTTAGTCGGCTATGTTTTGGTAATTCAAGTGCTCATCCACATACTTATAAATGCTGTGAGAATACCTGCTTTACTGGGCACCACAGTGACACACCTGGCAGAGCTGCTACCTCACAGCATTTGAGACCCAGGTTCGATCCTGACCTCGGGTACTGTCTAGGTGGAGTTTGCATGTTCTCCCTGTGACCAAGTGGGTTTCCTCCAGCATCTCCGATCTCCACCCACATCACAGACGTGCGGGTTCTGTAAACTGTCCCTATTGTGTAGGATAGAACCAGTGTTGGTGGATTTGGTGGGCCGAAGGGCCTGTTTCCACGTCTTATCGCTAATACAAACTAAACTATACCAAATACGCAGGATGAAGAAGGGTTTTGACCCGAAACGTTGCCTATTTCCTTCGCTACATAGATGCTGCCTCAATCACTGAGTTTCTCCAGCATTTTTGTCTACCTTCGATTTTCCAGCATCTGCAGTTCCTTCTTGAACAAATATGCAGGATTGTAGGTTGAATGGTCTCTGTGAATTGCCTCTTGTATGCAGGGAGTGGATGCAAACACTGGGGTAAAATAGAACTAGTGTGAACGGGTGATCGATGGTCAGCATGGACTCGCTGGGTCGAAGGGCCAGTTTTCTTGCGAAACCCAGATCCTTTCTCCCAGGGTGAAAATGTCAAAGATCAGAGGGCATAGCTTTATTGTGAGAAGGCCAAGGTTTAAAGGAGATGTGTGTGGCAGAGGGTGGTGAGTGCCTAGAACCCATGGTCAGGGTTGGTGGTTGAGGCAGATAAGACATTGGCATTTAAGATACTTTTGGATGGGCACATGGACATGCAGGGAATGGAGGGATAGGGATTACGTGCAGGCAGATAAGAGTTGGTCTTGGTATCATGTTCAGCATGGGCATTGTGGGCTGAAGGGCCCATTCTGAGGGTACAGTTCCATTCTAAATGTGGCCTGGGAAAGGGGGAGTGCAGTTCTGGGTGTCATGGTACACCAGTCATTAGGTAGGCATGGAGTTGCAGGCAGAAAGCGAATGGTATGTTACTTTCATTGCAAAAGGATTTGAGTATATGAGCATGGAGGTTCTACTGCAGTTGTACAGGGTCTTGGTGAGACCACACCTGGAGTATTTTACAGTTTTGGTCCCAATTTTCCATAAGAGTGCAGTGCGGGTCTTATTGTAGACTTGGTTCTAGAATTTAGGAGATTGAGAATTGGCCTCTGTAAATTGCCCCTAGTGTGTAGGGAGAGTGAGATAACATAGAACTAGTTTAATTACGTTCCATTTATTGTCACCTGTACCGACGTACAGTGAAAAGCTTCACTAGTGTGGACGGGTGTGTCGCCATGGATTCGGTGGGCCGAAGGGCCTGTTTCCAGAACTGTATCCATTAAAGGGGTGGGCCAGTTCAGCGTGGCCTTGTGGCTAAGGGGATCAGGGGGTATGGAGAGAAGCCCTACAGTGATGATCAGCCATGATCATAATGATGGCGGTGCAGGTTCGAAGGGCCGAATGGCCTACTCCTGCACCTAATTTCTATGTTTCTATGTTTCTATATATATCTATGTACATGGAGTTGCCAGACACTTCAAGGTTGGGGGTGGAGGAATCTCCAGTTTCATCCCAATTTCCAAAGCTGTGCGGGTTTGTAGGTTAATTGGCCTCTGTAAATTGCCCCCAATGTGTGGGAATGGATCAGAAAGTGGGATAACATGGAGTGTGAGTGGGAATGCATGATCGATGGTCTGCGTGGGCTCGGTGAAGGGCCGAAGGGCCTGTTTCCAAACTGTATCCATTAAAGGTGGAGCAGCGGTAGAGCTACTGCCCTACAGTGGCAGAGACCCAGGTTCGATCCTGACTACACCCACACCACCCTGGCCACGCACCTATCTCACCACTGCCATCGGGAAGAAGGTACAGGAGCAGGAAAACTGTAACGTCCAGGTTCAGGAACAAATTCTTCCCTTCAGCCATCAGGTTATTAGACACTACAACCTCAAATAAGCTCTGGATTACAATTGCACTAGTGTTGTTTGTTTTTTGAGTATGTGTGTGTGTGTGTATATATATGTGTGTGTGTTGTGAGTATGTGTATATATACACACTGATCTTTTCTTTTCTCTCTCCTGTCTATCATGTACTATGTTTATATACTCTGTTGTGCTGCAGCAAGCTAGAATGTCATTGTTCTATCTGGGACACATGACAATAAAACACTCTTGACGGTGAAATTCATTCATGTGTGCAGTTCAGTACACGTATCCCCATACATAAGTACTTGGATACATTAGATAAGCATCTCAGATACAGTGCAAGTGTATGGCAGTACTACACTGAGACAGTACACAGAGTCACCAGTTTGGCCCCATTTCCAAGTCCCAGTTGTTGTAAGTGCAGGGATCTTGACCTGACCATGAAGCTCTGTTGTCCTGGCGGTGATGTAGGGTCGGCCTGGCCAAGCGTAGCCACGGTGTTCTCCACAGCTGCAGGCCGTGTGCGGTCCACGTACTTGGCCTCTTGGAGCAGCGCCCGGTCCAGCCGAGCCCCAGGCTGCTGTAGGGCCTCCAGTGGCCCACTCCCCCCGTCGAGGCAGTTCACTCTCCCCCACTGCCCGCCTGCTCACCAGGCCTTCAGGTGGGACACAATGGAGCCATGGAAAGACCAACAGGTCACGGCATTTCTCGCACATGTTACTGGGAACTGCCATGGTGACCTCTCAGTACTTCTCCCTCACCCTCACCAAACCCATGCCTAGTTCTGTTCCCACTGGGAGAAAATCTAGGGGAGAATCAAAGTCCTACGGCATCAAAACATGCCCTTCAGCCCATCAAGTGGGGCTAGGAGGCCGAGGGATAACCTTACTGAGGTGTACAAGATCATAAGAGGAAACCTATTTGAGGAGTACAAGACCATGAGGGAAGATCTTATTGAGGAGTGCACAGGTAATGATGGTCCAATTCTACACGGCCATCGTAGAGTCTGTTCTCACCTTCTCCATCATGGTCTGGTTTGGTTCAGCCACCAAGCACGACATCCGGAGGCTGCAGCGAATCGTCCAATCAGCAGAAAAGGTTATTGGCTGCAACCCTCCCTCCATTGATGAACTGTACATTGCAAGGGCCAGGAAGCGAGCGGGCAAGATCATCTCTGACCCCTCTCACCCTGGCCACAAACTCTTTGAATCACTTCCCTCTGGAAGGCGACTCCGGACTGTCAAAGCTGCCACAGCCAGACATAAAAACAGTTTTTATCCACGAGTAGTTGCTCTACTCAATAACCAAAAATCTGTAACCTCCTTTTGATCTGGTATTTTGTTGGTTCACATGCTTGATCAATGGTGTTTTATCAATGTTTTATTATTATTAATGTTTAGTGTTTTCTGAGTCATTTGTAACTGTCACTGTGTCATGTTGTTACTTGTGGGTGGAGCACCAAGGCAAATTCCTTGTATGTGAATACTTGGCCAATAAACTTACTTACTTACTTACAAGATTATGAGGGGTCCTTGTATGTATGTGAGGGAGGAGGTATAGGAACAGGTGTTACATCTCCTGCAGTTGCAGGGGAAAGTACCTGGGGAGGGGGCATGTGGTATGTGGTATGGGATAGGATGATTGAACCAAGGAGTTGTGGAGGTAGCAGAGAGAGTTGGGGGATGTGAAGATGTGACTGGTGGAGGTTTCATGTTAGATACCTCGGAAGGGTTTGGAGAGCAATGCAGGCAAATGGGACTAGCCCAATATACCAACTTGGTCGGCATGGACAAGGTGGTCCGTAGGGCACCAAGTAACTCAGCAGGTCAGGCAGCATCCCTGGAGAACATGGATAGGTAGCGTTTTAGTTCGGGACCTAACTGACGACCTGAACTCCTTTTACGCTCGTTTCGAGAGGGGCAACACCACTCCAGGTCTGCCGACTATCGACAATACTGCCAGCGGGCTGGCTACCGAAGCTGAAGGGAGGAATGTGCACACATTCTCGCTGTCCGAGCACGACGTGAGGAGGGCACTGACACGGGTGAACACGAGAAAAGCTGCAGGCCCCGATGGCATCTCGGGGCGAGTACTCAAGTCCTGTGCTACGCAGCTAGCTCCAGTGCTCACTACATTATTCAACCTCTCCCTGGACAAGTCCGTGGTCCCTGCCTGCTTCAAAAAATCCATCATTGTACCGGTACCAAAAAATGCCTCCCCAGCCTGTCTGAATGACTACCGTCCGGTGGCCCTTACCTCGGTAGTCATGAAATGCTTTGAGAGGCTGGTGAAGAATCACATCTGCGCCTTCCTCCCTCGGAACATGGACCCGTTGCAGTTCGCATACCGTCCGAACAGGTCCACGGACGATGCGGTCTCCCAGGTCTTGCACACCGCTCTCTCCCATCTGGACAGCCAGAAGGGGGGCTACGTGAGGATGCTGTTCATAGACTACAGTTCAGCCTTCAACACGATAGTCCCCACCAGACTGGCCGGGAAGCTAATGGAATTGGGGCTCAACACCTCCCTGTGTGCCTGGGTCCTGGACTTTCTCACTGCCAGGCCCCAGGTAGTCAAGATGGGAGGGAATACATCGGAGTCCCTCACCCTGAGCACAGGATCGCCCCAGGGTTGCGTCCTCAGCCCCCTATTGTACTCCCTGTACACACATGACTGTGTGGCTAGGTTCAGCTCCAACTCAATAATTAAGTTTGCTGATGACACTGTGGTGGTGGGCCTGATCTCAGACAATGATGAGAAGGCCTACCGGGAGGAGGTGGCTGATCTAGCACTCTGGTGCCAGGATAACAGCCTCCTCTTGAACATCAAAAAAACGAAGGATCTGATCATGGACTTTAGGAGGGCACATCATCCGAGGACGTACACTCCATTGAGGATAAATGGGGATCCTGTGGATAGGGTGAACTGTTTTAAATATCTGGGAGTCCACATCTCCGAGGATATGACATGGGCAACACACGCCTCAGCACTCGTGAGTAAGGCAAGGTAGCGCCTTTACCACCTCAGGCAATTAGGAAATTCAGAGTGTCTCCGAGGATCCTCCAGTGCTTCTACGCAGCGGCGGTGGAAAGCATCTTGTCCGGAAATATTACCATCTGGTTTGGGAATTGCTCTGCCAAGGACAAGAAGGCTCTGCAGAGAGTAGTGCGTTCGGCCGAACGCACTATGGGAACTTCACTCGCCCCCCCTGCAGGAACTATACAACAGGAGCTGCAACTCCAGAGCAAACAAAATCATGGGAGACCCCTTCCACCCCTGCAACGGACTGTTCCAGCTGCTACGGTCAGGCAAACGCCTCCGTTGCCATGCGGTGAGAACAGAGAGGTTGAGAAGGAGGTTCTTCCCAGAGGCCATTCGGACTGTAAACACCTATCTCACCAGGGACTAACTCTACTGAACGTTTTTCCTTCCATTATTTATTATGTAAAGGTATATGTGTGTTATGATTGTGTTTATAGGTTGTTTGGTTGTTTGTCTTTTTGCACAAAAGTCCGCGAGCATTGCCACTTTCATTTCACTGCACATCTCGTATGTGTATGTGACAAATAAACTTGACTTGACTTGACTTGACCTGACCCTTGAATTGCAATGGCTGTGCTGTGCTGCCCCTTCTGAGCACCAGAGGGAGCTCATGGACAGTCACAATTCCACTGGGGAACACAAGCAGGGTTCTCCCCCTCTCAGGCCCGCAGTGCCCATCCACTCTTGGCTAGCAAAGAGAGCAGCTAAGCTAAGCCCAATGCGAACAAGTCATTATCAGGCCATGAGTTGCTGCCTCACAGCACCAGAGACCCAGGATCGATCCTGACTAAGGGGGTTGTCTGTACAGAGTTTATACGTTCTCCCTGTGACCGCGTGGGTTTCCTCGGGATGCTCCGGTTTCCTCCCACATCCCAAACACCTGCAGGTTTGTAGGTTAATTGGGCCTCTGTAACATTGTCCCTATGTAGGGAGTGGGTGAGAAAATGGGATAACGGAACTAGTGTGAACGGGTCGGCATGGAGTCGATGGGCCGAAGAGTCTGTTTCCATGCTGCATCTCTAGACTAGACTAAACTAAACCATACATCTTGCTGTCTCATGGTGTATTTGTACCATTCAAGGTGTAACTGATTCTCTCCCCCCTCTCCCCCTCTCCCCCTCTCTCCCCTGCCCCCCCCTCCCCCCCCCCCCCCCCCCCCCCCCCCCCCCCTCCCCTCTCCCCCCCCCCCCCTCTCCCCTCTCTCCCCTCTCCCCTCTCCTCTCCCCTCTCCCCCTCTCCCCCTCCCCTCTCCCCCCCTCCCCCCCTCTCCCCTCTCCCCTCTCCCCTCTCCCCTCTCCCCTCTCCCCTCTCTCTCCCCTCTCTCCTCTCCCCTCTCCCCTCTCTCTCCTCTCTCCTCACATAACTAGGTCCTTCTCTCAGTCCAAGAATCCCTTCCTCAGTTGCAGGATTTAACTGTATGCCCACCCTACTAATTAACGAGTAGCTGTATCTCTCTCCTCTCTCGTGTTCTATGGCTCCAGGTAGAGCTACAACTGATTTGTCCATGGGTGACGTGTTGATGTAGCCCTTTCCGGGCCAAGGTATCCCTAGTATGACTATGTTTTTGTCGGTATTGTCATTGCAGCTCTAGAGTGTACACCAGTGACCTGGAGTGCGCACTTTACTACTCGCTCAAGATGAAAGTGGGGAAACGTCAGACACTATCAGGAGCGACCCTTATGCCCCTGTCCCACTTATGCCCCTGTCCCACTTAGGAAACCTGAACGGAAACCTCTGGAGACTTTGCGCCCCACCCAAGGTTTCCGTGCGGTTCCCGGAGGTTTTGGCCAGTCTGCTTCCACTACCTGTAACCTCCGGCAACCACCTGCAACCTCTGGGAACCACGCGGAAACCTTGGGTGGGGCGCAAAGTCTCCAGAGGTTACCGTTCAGGTTTCCTAAGTGGGACAGGGGCATTAGTGCGCTGAAACACTGCATCACCGTGCTCTCAAAGGTTGGCTGGTCAGAGTTTGGCTTAATTTAGCTTAGTTTAGCTTGGTTTGGTTTAGTTTAGAGGTACAGTGGGGAAAGAGGTCCTTAAGCCAGCGAGGCCATGCTACACACACTAGGGACAATTTACAGAGGCCAATTAACCTACGAAACTGCATGTCTTTGGAACGTGGGAGGAAACCGGAGCACCCGGAGAAAGCCCACACCGCCACAGAGAGAACGTACAAACTCCCTACAGACAGCACCTGTAGTCAGGATTGTACCCGGGTCTCTGGCGCTGTAAAGCAGCAACTCTACCGCTGCACCACCGTGCCAATCTTTAGCCAGGTACACTGTGGGTTTGATCATTGTGGCTTTGGTCATTTACTCTAAACTCTATTGCTTCAGCAAAACAATGACATAAAGTTACTCCAGCAGCAGATCAGGCAGCATCTCCAGAGATCATGGACAGCATCTACAGTTTCTTGCCTGACTGAGTCATTGAGTTACACCAGCACCTTTTGTAAACCAGCATCTGCAGTTCCTTGGTCAAAGACTTCAGACATAGAAACATAGAAACATAGAAATTAGGTGCAGGAGTAGGCCATTCGGCCCTTCGAGCCTGCACCTAATTCAATAGGATCATGGCTGATCATCCAACTCAGTATCCCGTACCTGCCTTCTCTACATACCCCCTGATCCCCTTAGCCACAAGGGCCACATCTAACTCCCTCTTAAATATAGCCAATGAACTGGCCTCAACTACATTATGTGGTAGAGAATTCCAGAGATTCCCCACACTCTGTGTGAAAAAAGTTCTTCTCAACTCGGTTTTAAGGACAGCACCTTAGTCAGGATTGACCCCTTGTCCTGGCGCCCTAAAATCGGGAAACTCTTCCATGCACCCTGTGCCAACCCCTTAAGGAATTTTGTGGGTTTCTATCATCCCCTCTCAATCTCCTAAATTCTAGACTCTAAACCAAGTCTATTGTCTTCAGCATAAGACAGTCCTGACATCCCAGGAATCAGTCTGGTGAACAGTCTCTGGCTCCATCTATGGAGATAATGTCCTTCATCTACAGTTTCTTGACCAAAACTGTACGCATTGAGGTGTGGTCTCACCAGACCCTGTACAACTGCAGTAGAACATCCCTGCTCCTATACTCAAATCCTTTTGCAATGAACTTCTAACTTTAGAGATTTTAGAGATACAGCACGGAAACAGGCCCTTCGGCCCACCGTATCCATGACAACCAGCAATCTCCCCGCACCAACCTACACACACTGTGGACAATATATGTGATGCAGGATCTTTGCATTCCAAAGAGGAATTCCAATGATTCTAGGGGGAGAAAGAGGCTGACATGGGAAGTCAAGGGCAGTATAAAACTAATAAATAAGGCATATAACATTGCAAAGATTAGTGGGAAGCCAGAGGAGTGGGAAACGTTTTAAAGAACAATAGAAGGTACTGTAACTAAATAGGCAATACGGGGAGAAAAGATGAAGTACGAAGGTAAGCTAGCCAATAATATTTTAAGAGGATGGAAAGGGTTTCTTCAGTTATACAAAGAGTAAGAAAGAGGCAATAATGGATGTTGGACTACTGGAGAATGGTGCAGGGGCAGTGATAGTTGGAATAAAGGAATGGCAGAGGAGGGGAATAACTTTCAACTTTTTCAGTCTTCACAGTGGAAGACACCAGCAACGTGCCTGAAATTCAAGAGAGTCAGGGGGTGGAAGATAGTGGATTGGCTCCGACCGTCGGCCCGTGGCCTACTACTAACCGCGGGCGTGGCGGGGACTGACCCCTCCCTGGAGAAGAGCTCCGACCGCCGGCCCGCGGCCTACAACATTTTTTGAAGCCACGGTCTGCGGTGCTTCTAACTGCGGCGCAGCGGGGACTTTAGATCTTCAACCGCCGGCCTGCGGCCTACACCATCTTGAAGCCGCGGTCTCCAGTAGGGAAGAACTGATTCAGGGCTTAACCTTGTCTGAACATCTGGACGCCCGCAGCGGCGACTGCGGAGGGTTGTGGTCTCGACCACGGGGGAAAATGGAGGAGGACTGACTAAACCTTATACCTTCCACCACGGTGATGAATGCTGTGGTGATGTTTGTGTTAAATGTTTATTGTGTGTCGTGTGTTCTTTTTGATTGTACCGCTGCTGGCAAATTCATTTCACTGCACTTCATTGTGTATGTGACAAATTGACTGGTTATCTCCAGGGAGAAGGTGCTTGGAAGCTGAAAGCGCTGAAGGTGGATAGGTCACCTGGACCGGATGGACTACACCCTAGGGTTCTGAAAGAGATGGCTTTAGAGATTGTGGAGATATTGACAGTGATATTTCAGGAATCACTGGAGTCAGGAGTGGTCCCAGATGATCGGAAAATTGCCAATATTACCCCGCTGTACAAGAAGGGAGCAAAGCAGAATAGTGGGAACTATAGGCTGACTTGGGTGGTTGGTAAAATTTTAGAGACCATTGTAAACGAGGTTACGGAGTACTTAGAAGTTTACAATAAAATAGGCCAAAGTCAGCATGGCTTTGTGAAGGGGAGGTCTTGCTTGACTAATTTGCTGGAATTCTCTGAAGAAATAAATAGCAGGACAGACATGGGAGATTCAGAAGATGTTGTTTACTTAGATTTTCCGAAAGTCTTTAATAAGGTGCCACTGCTAAGGAAGATGAGAGGCCACAGTATCAAAGGGCAGATGCATACTAGCATGGATAGCAGGTTGGCTGGATGGCAGAAGACAAAGAGTGGCAATAAAGGGGCTTTGTCTGGCTGGCTGCCAGTGACTAGCGGAGTTCCGCAGGGGTCGGTGCTGGGGCCGCTACTCTTCACGTTGTATGTTAATGATTTGAACGAGGGGATTGAAGGCTTTGTGGCCAAGTCTGCAGATGATACAAAAATAGGTGGAAGGGCAGGAGGTTATAGAGACAGCAGGGTCTCTGCAGAAGGACTTGGACAGGCTGGGAGAGTGGGCAGAGAAGTGGCAGATGGAATATAGTGTAGCAAAGTGTGGACTCTTTCATTTTGGTAGTACGAATAAAGGCGTAGACTTTTTCCAAATGTGAAGAGAATCCAGAAATCGGAGGTGCAAAGGGATTTGGGAATGCTGGTGCTGAATTCCCAAAAAGTTAATCTGCAAGTCAAATCAGTAGCAAAAAAAGCAAACTCAATGCTAGCATTTATTTCAAGAGGGCTTGTATATAAAAGCAGGGATGTAATGCTGGGGCTCGATAAGGCCACATTTGGAATATTGTGGGCAATTTTAGGCACCATTTCTGAGGAAGGATGTGCTGGCTCTGGAGAGGGTTCAGAGGAGGTTTACAAGAATGATCTCAGGAATGAGTAGATTAACCTATGATGATGAGGCACTGGGCCTGTACTTGCTGGAGTTTAGAAGAATGAGAGGCAGCCTCATTGCAACAGAAAGATTAGCGAAAGGCTTGGATAGAGTGCATGAGGATGTTTCCACTAGTGGGAGAGTCTAGGACTAGAGGTCACAGCCTCAGAAATAAAGGACGTTCTTTTTGGAAGGAGATGAGGAGAAATTTCTTTAGGCAGAGGGTGGTGAATCTGTGGAATTCTTTGCCACGGATGACTGTGGAGGCTAAGTCAATGGATATTTTTAAGGCAGAGAAAGATAGATTCTTCATTAGTACGGGTTATGGAGAGAAGGCAGGAGAATTGGGTTAGGACAGAGAGATAGACCAGCCATGATTGAATGGCGGAGTAGACTTGATGGGGCGAATGACCTAATCACTCCTATCGCTTATGACCTTAATTTTACGAAACTTACCAAAGCCAGTTAACTTACAAACCTGTATGACTTTGGAGTGTGGGGCGGGAACCAGAGAGCTCGGAGAAAATCCATGCAGGTCACGAGGAGAAAGTACAAACTCCATACAGACAGCACCCGCAGTCAGGATCGTACCTGGGACTCCGGCAGCAACTCTACTGCTGCACCACCGTGTCACCCCTAATCTTATCTTTTTTTTCTGTCTATATTGATTCAGCCGCTCTTCTGGACAAAGGAAAAATGGTTTGGCTAAGTGAATATTGTTTCAGGGATGAATTGATACATTATTTCGTAAATCTGATCTATCTGTGTACTTTCATTCATTCATTCATGGCTGTTGGCTGAGGTTGTAAAGGCAGCAGTTCTTACTCATCCCACTGCCCTTGAGAAGATGGGGTATTACTTTCTTATGGAGTCATAAAGTTATACAGTGTGGAAATAGGCCAATCGGCCCAACTTGCCCACACCGGCCAACAATGTCCCATGTGGCCCATATCCCTCAAAACCTCTCCTAACCATGTATCTGTCAAAATGTTTGTTAAATGTCACGATAGTAACTGCCACAACGACCTCCTCTGGCAGCTTGTTCCATACACCCACCACCCTTTGTAGGTATGTTGCAAAACCTACCTGAATCGTCGCTGAGCATCTGCCCCCAGGCCGTGTGTGTGATTCTGGCGCTGTTTAGAGGGGGCGGGTTTAAAACGCGATTTTTACTAGGCTGTTGCAATCGAAAATGTTCAGCCTAGTAAATCGTTAACGAAAAATCGCTGAAAGACCCCGTCGCAAAAGGTATTATTAGTTTTTATGGCCTTGTATAATAGTTATGGTAGTTTAAAAATCACTCTCTAAACCCGCGACCTCTCGCAGCCCCAGGGTTTTATAAAGCAAACAATTAAAGGTATGTACCTTATTTTTACATTAAAAGGGGCTTCTTAAGAACCCTGTTTATAAAGTTTTCTATAGCGAGTAGTTCATTTTGGGCTCTTTATATCCCGCAGTATTTTTCTGGGCATTTGAGGGCACAAATCCAGCGCAATGTGAACGTTCTAAACCAGCGCGTTCACAGGAACCCACTAGAAAGCCGATTTAAAATGGACTTTAATTCACAGCAATTAAACACTAAATTCCTTCCATTTGGCCTATAAATTGATGTAAATGAGATTTAAAAATCATGTTTTATTGTGAATTATTTGTGAATTATTTGTGAATATTATTTGGACACTTAGGCTATTTAAAAATGTTAATCATTTATTAAGAAATGGATAGATGTTTAGATCTAGTAATTGAAGTATGAAATTAGCTACAATTGGGTAACTAACTAATTAAATGCTTTAATTTCAGGTCATCCAAGTAAGATTATTTTATATTTGTTTCAGAATGGTTCAATCTAGGATAACTGAAAATTTCATTCAGTTCTCTTAATTTTTAAGAAAGTTATGGGTTTTTGACTGTTCACGATCACAGCTTTTTTGTTATGTCCATAGAAAATCAATAGGGAACAAGATGCTAATTTCCGAGTATGAAAATGGCCATAACTTTGTTATTACTTGAGATATGAAAGTGAATTAGGTGTCAAATTAAACTTATTTTTATGCTTTATCTGATGGGATAAATTGCAGACTTGATTTTTTAAATCTCAAAACTTTGTAACATTGCTACCCTTTGTATGAAAACGTTACCCCTCAGATTCCTATTAAATCTTCCCCCCCCTCACCTTAAACCTACTGTATGTCCTCTTGTACTCGATTCCCCTACTACGGGCAAGAGACTCTGTGCGTGTACCCGATCTATTCCTCTCATGATTATAAGATCCATTAGAATGTGGCTCCATTCTTGGACCAGGTGATGAATGTATTCCAAGTTGGAACTTCCAGGATCTTGAGCCAGCGACAGTGATCGATTTTCTGGTCAGGATTTTCTAGTCCTTCCCGGGCTTGGCAAGTTGCCAGGACACAACTCTGAGATGTTGCATGGTGTAGTCACGGTACAGCATTTGCCGGCACCTAGCAGTGAGTCAGCAGCTGGTAGAGCTGCTACCTCACAGCGCCAGAGACCCGGATTCCATCCTGACCTCAGATGCTGTCTGTGTGGAGTTTGCACGTTCTCACTGTGACCGCGTGTGTGGGTTTCCTCCGGGTGCTCCGGCTTCCTCCAACTTCCCAAAAATGTACGGGTTTGCTGTTGAATTGGCTTCTGTAAATTACCCCCTAGGGTGTAGGGAATGGATGAGGTAGTGGGACAACATAGAACTAGTGTGAACGGGTGATCGGTGTGGGCTGAAGGGCCTCTTTCCATGTTGTATCCCTGAACTAAACCCATGGGGGATGGGGAGAGGGGGAGTTCAGTCTGGTAATGGCGGGATGCAATCAAAGGCTGCCTGACTGCCTCCCGTCATTCTTTGATCTGTATAGTGTTGTGAGGGGGATATACAACAGTACAGTACAGGAATGGGCCCTTCAGCCCACAATGCGTACACTGCACATGATACCAGGTTAAACTGATCTCATCCGCCTGTACATGATCCATATTCCTCTATACAAAGTATACAGAAGATATACCAAAGATGGACACGAAGTGCTGGAGTAACTCAGCAGGTCAGACAGCATCTCTGGAGTTAAAGGAACAGGGACCCTTCTTCAGACTCAGTCCCGACCTGAAACGTCACCTTAACTTTTCTTCCAGATATGTTGCCTGGCCCACTGAGTTACTCCAGCACTTTGTGTCTATCCCTCTATTCCTTGCTCTTCCATGTGCCTATCTATAAGCCTCTTAAACACCACAGTCGTATTGGCCTCCACCACCCTGTATAAAATAAATCTTCCCCCGCACATCTCCATTAAACTTTCCCCCTCTTATAGAAACATAGAAACATAGAAAATAGGTGCAGGAGTAGGCCATTCGGTCCTTCGAGCCTGCACCGCCATTCAATATGATCATCCAATTCAGTATCCCGTACCTGCCTTCTCTCCATACCCCCTGATCCCTCTAGCCACAAGGGCCACATCTAACTCCCTTTTAAATATAGCCAATGAACTGGCCTCAACTACCTTCTGTGGCAGAGAGTTTCAGAGATTCACCACTCTGCGTGAAAAATGTTCTTCTCATCTCGGTTCTAAAGGATTTCCCCTCTATCCTTAAGCTGTGAACCCTTGTCCTGGACTTCCCCAACATCGGGAACAATCTTCCTGCATCTCATAGATGTGCCCTGTAGTGTTGGATATTTCCACCTTGGGGAAAAAGATTCTGGCTCTCTACCCAATCTATGCCTCTCACAATTTTATCAAGTCTTCCCCCAACCTCCGATGTTCCAGAGAAAACAATCCAAGTTTATCCAACCTCTGCTTGTAGCTGAAACCCTCTAATCCAGACAGTCTTTTTGTAAGCCAGAGTACTATCTAAATGGCGTCAAGTTGGGAAAAGGGGAAGTACAACGGGATCTGGGGGTCCTTGTACATCAGTCTATGAAAGTAAGCATGCAAGTACAGCAGGCAGTGAAGAAAGCAAATGGTATGTTGGCCTTTATAACAAGAGGAATCGATTATAGCAGCAAAGAGGTCCTTCTGCAGTTGTACAGAGCCATAGTGAGACCACACCTGGAGTATTGTGCAGCGTAGGGTTACAAGGTTAATTCCCGGGATGACGGGACTGTCATATGCTGAGAGAATGGAGCAGCTGGGCTTGTACACTCTGGAGTTTAGAAGGATGAGAGGATATCTCATTGAAACATATAAGATTGTTAAGGGCTTGGACACACTAGAGGCAGGAAACATGTTCCCGATGTTGGGGGATCATGGCTGATCATCCCCAATCAGTACCCCGTTCCTGCCTTCTCCCCATATCCCCTGACTCAGCTATTTTTAACAGCCCTATCTATCTCTCTCTTGAAAGCATCCAGAGAACCTGCCTCCACCGCCCTCTGAGGCAGAGAATTCCACAGACTCACCACTCTCTGTGAGAAAAAGTGTTTCCTCGTCTCCGTTCTAAATGGCTTACTCCTTATTCTTAAACTGTGGCCCCTGGTTCTGGACTCCCCCAACATCGGGAACATGTTTCCTCCCTTCTAAACTCCAGAGTGTACTAGCCCAGCTGCTCCATTCTCTCAGCATATGACAGTCCCGCCATCCTGGGAATCAACCTTGTAAACCTACGCTGCACTCCCTCAATAGCCAGAATGTCCTTCCTCAAATTAGGGGACCAAAATTGCACACAATACTCCAGGTGTGGTCTCACTAGGGCTCTGCACAACTGCAGACGGACCTCTTTGCTCCTATATTCGATTCCTCTTGTTATAAAGGCCAACATACCATTCGCTTCCTTCACTGCCTGCTGTACCTGGGTCTCGACCCGAAACGTCACACATCCCGTCTCTCCAGAGATGCTGCATGACCCGCTGAGTTACTCCTGCATTTTGTGTTTATCTTCGGTTTAAACCAGCATCTGCAGTTCCTTCCTACACATTGGACAGGCCAGAAAGGCCAGTGTGGGAATGGGAAGGGGAACTAAAATGTTTGGCCACCAGGAGATGGCATAGTCAAGGCGGACTGAGCGTAGGTGTACAGCAAAACGATCGTTCAGTCTGCACTTAGTGTCGTCGATACATAGGATTCCACATCGAGAACAATGGATACTGTAGCTGATGTTGGAGGAGGTGCAAGGAGGTAGGAGAGTCTAGGTCTTTGGGTATTGGGTCACTTTAAAATGGAAATTGACAGATTCTCGATTAGGATGGGTGTTAAAGCTTCAATTCAATTCAATTCAATATTTATTCCATGTCATTTGAACCTCAGTGAGGCTCAAACGAAACTCCGTTTCTACAGCCATACAAACAAAGACAATTCCTACAAGACACACAAACAATTTAATTTACACAAACATCCATCACAGTGAATCTCCTCCTCACTGTGATGGAAGGCAAAGTCTTTTCTCTCCCTTGTGCACCATTTTGCTCCCAGTGTTGAAGCCCCAGGCGGGCGGTGGTAAGTCCCATGGCATTTAAGGCCACTACGGGCGATGTACGGCCCCGCTCCAGGTCTAAATGCCACAGTCCCCGGCGGGCGTTAGAATGTCCCGCGGCCATTAAAGCGGGGAGGAGGCAAGAGAATGGGGCTGAGAGGGAGAGATAGATCAGCCATGATGGATTGCATCATTTAGCCAGGCTTCATCTTCTTTTCGTGGCCATCTTGTTACAAATGTTAGCCTCGCTGTCATCGTTCGTCCTGAAAGGCCTCCGGCGACAATCAGTGCGAGCCATCACTTGTCACAGGAGATGATGGTGGTGGCAGAATTAGCTCAGGGCACCTCCAGTTTCCAGTCCCATGACGTGGACGCTTCTGCTATGGGGCCATTTAGCCAGTGATGGAGATGATATTGTACTCTGGGTTGGCATGTGGGGCCATTTTCCAAGAGCACGAGGAATCCATGGCGATCGGATCGTCTGCATATCAAGTTGGGTAAATTGTGGTGGGCGGTGACACTTGATTGAATATTTTTGTAGTAAACACCTGCCACCCCTGGACCCCCCCTCACTCCGAGTCCCCATCCATTGTACCACTAGAGTTCAGTGGCTTTGGTGTTCCGGCAACACAAGAGGTCAGATTCAAAGCTGATCGAGACCTTTGGCCTTTGACCCTTGCAGCTGGGCTCTACCTTCTTCCTGCTGCCTGTCCGATTATGCAGACTTGATTGTCCGATCCCCTCCATGACCAGCAATTGGCCAAGGCATTAACATGTTGATCTTTCCAGCCACTGTGTACCGGGCCTCTCGTCCCACACAAAGGACATTGTCTGGGATGAATGTGTCTTGTCTGCTGTGAAAAATGAACAGTTTAAAAGGACAAGGCAAACACTCCCAGAAGGAGTGGACAGGAGGGTCTCTCTCTTCTGGGAGGTCCAATACATCTCACTAACAGATCCCCACGAGCCACCGACTCAAACTTCACTTTGACAATGAAAAGAAGAGGATGTTGTACACTTTGTTTAGTTTCGTGCTTCGAAAGTCAATGTTTGGTCTGATGGAAAGGATTTTTTTCATGTCTACACCGTCAGAACCATGGTAAAAAAAAAGGGCAGCTGGTTGGCGTAGCGGTAGAGTTGCTGCCTCACAGTGATAGAGGCCCTGGGTCAGTCCTTACTACGGGCGCTGTCTGTACGGAGTTTGCACGTTCTCCACGTGACTGCGTGAGTTTTCGCCGGGTGCTCTGGTTTCCGCCCACACTCCAAAGATAGGTTAATTGGCTTTGGTGAAAACTGTAAATTGTCGCTAGTGTGTAGGTTAGTGCTAGTGTACAGGGATCGCTGATCGGTGCGGACTTGTTGGGCCGAAGGGCCTGTTTCTTCTATTATGTATCTCCAAACCAAACCAAACCAAACTAAACTAAACTAGGCTGGACGGACCTGCAGTGTTTTCTCTGGAATGCCGGAGGTTGAGAGCAGACCTGATTGAAATAAATCAAATGATGAGGTACAGGCCTCTCACACAGACAGAACCATTGTCCCAGGGTGGAAAAATGAAATACTAGTAGAGTTGCTGCCTTACAGCGAATGCAGCACCGGACACCCGGGTTCGATCCCGACTACGGGCGCTGTCTGTACGGAGTTTGTACGTTCTCCCCGTGACCTGCGTTGGTTTTTTCCGAGATCTTCGGTTTCCTCCCACACTGCAAAGACGTACAGGTTTGTAGGTTAATTGGCTTGGTGTAAATGTAAAATTGGCCCTGGCAGGTGTTAGTGTGCGGGAATCGCTGGTCGGTGCGGACCCGGTGGGCCGAAGGGCCTGTTTCCATGCTGTATCTCTAAACTAAACTAAACTAAACTAAACTAAACACACCTATAATGAAAGGGGCAAAGTTTAAAGGAGATGTGCGTGTCAATTTTCATTACACAGGCAGTGAGTGCCTGAGACATGCAGCCAGAGCTGGTGGTGGTGGTGAAGGCAGATACAATAGTGGCATTGAAGAGATTTTTGATACACACTTTTGTCTGGCGTATGTGTGCACACAAGCATGCAGAGATATATGTGTGCACACTGGTGTAAGCACATGTGGAAACAAGGAACTGCAGATGTTGGTTTATTCCAAAGATAGACACAATGTGCTGGAGTAACTCAGCGGGTCAGGCGGCATCTATGGAGAAAAAGGGTGGGTGACGTTTCGGATCAGGATGCTACTTCCTGACCTGAACCATCACCTATCCTCATTTTCTCCAAAGATGCTGCCTGACCCGCTGAGTTGCTCCAGCACATTGTGTCTATCTTTGGTGTATGTGCATGTTTGTGTACATTTATATATAATAATAATAATGGATGGGATTTATATAGCGCCTTTCTAGATACTCAAGGCGCTTTACATCGCATTATTCATTCACTCCACAGTCACACTCGGTGGTGGTGAGCTACTTCTGTAGCCACAGCTGCCCTGGGGCAGACTGATGGAAGCGTGGCTGCTAATCTGCGCCTACGGCCCCTCCGACCACCACCAAATCACATTCACACACATTCACACACATTCACACGCAGGCAAAGGTGCGTGAAGTGTCTTGCCCCAAGGACACAACGACAGTATGCACTCCAAGCGGGATTCGAACCGGCTACCTTCCGCTCGCCAGCCGAACACTTAGTCCATTGCGCCATCTGCTGCAATGCATATATGCGGGACAGGCAGCATCTCTGGAGAGAAGGAGTGAGTGATGATTCGGGTCGAGACCCTTCTTCAGACTCAATGTGTACACCTATGAGTGCGTACATGCGCAGATATGTATACATGCCTGTGTATGCACATGTAAATGTACATACTTGCATGTTTGTATGTGTGACTTGGATAATGGTGTACACATCTTGTCACCTTGTCACCTTGTCATGGTGGAGAAGCTTGTGTGGTCCTGAGATCCTGAGAGCGATGCCGTCTGGAGCTATGCTCCTGGTAGGGCCACCCACGGCAGTAAGGTCAAGGGGGAGGTCCCTGATAAAGAGCAATCCAACCAAGACCTCAACGGTGGAACAGGCGGAGGGCGATGGCTGACCTTAGTGGAGCGTCACAACGGCTGGGAAGGCGGATGAAGCCTGCAGCAGAAAAGGGTCTCCGGTCATCTTGGACTCCATGCCACTGGATCTTGACCCAGATCTGTCAAGGACCGTGGGGTGGCTGTCTGTGCACCAGTCTCCCCACGTTAAACAGTCACACACAGGCATCCTCCATGAGAGGACAGTCATGTTAATTTTGAGTGACCGCCGATGATGATTGGTATGTATGTATGTGCGTGTGTCTATGTGTGAGTGTGTGTGTATATGTGTGTATATGTAAGTTGTGAGTGTGTGTGTGTGTGTGAATGTGCACATGTGTGTATGTATATGTGTGTTTGTGCGCATGTGTGTGTATATGTATGTGAGTGTGTATGAGTGTGTGTGTTTGTGCGCATGTGTGTGTATGTATGTGAGTGTGTGTGTGTGTGTGTGAGTGTGCGTGCGCATCTGTGAACGCATGTGAATGTGTGTGCATGTGAGTGTGTGTGTATATGAGTGCGTGTATGCGTGCGCATGTGTGTGAGTGTGTGTGTGTGTGCGTGTGTGTGCGCGTGTGTGTTGGTGCGTGCGTGTGTAAGTGTGTGAGTGCGTGTGTGCGTGTGTGCATATGCTCGTGTGCATGTGCGTGTGAGTGTGATTGTGTGTGTGATTGTGTGTATGTGAGTGTGCATGTGTGTGCGCGCATGCGTGCGTGTGCGCGCATGTGTGTGAGTGCAGTTGTGTGCATGTGAGTGCGTGTGTGTATGTATATGTGAGTGTGCATGTGAGTGTGTGCATGCTCGTGTGCATGTGCGTGTGAGTGTGTGTGTGCATGTGTGTGTATCTGTGTGAGTGCGTGTGCTCGTGTGCATATGCATGTGATTGTGTGTGTGTGTATATGTGTGTATGCACATATCAATCGCTTGCAGTTGGCAAGGCCTCCCCTCAGACATGTGGCACTGTAGGGGGCAGGAACTGTTCTGTAAAGGATAGGAGTTGCCCTGTGAAAGGTTTTGCAGTCCCATTGCAGCAGCGTCAGTGTCGAACAGCTTCAGTCAAGGCTGCTGGCCTCATCGCGGGCTGTGGCAAAGACTGGCTGGGGGGATGAAAGCTCTTCCGTAAGCCGGGATAATCTTGCTTGCATCTTCGTGTGGTAAGCATGTCCAGCTCCCATGGTGTTTGTCTGCACACTGATACTAATTGAATCTTCGGTTGCCGTTATTGAACAGAACTAGATTTCCCAGGTCCTTGGAGGCTGAGGTTGTTGGATTGAAGCAGACGTGATTTTGTCTCGGCCCGGACCTGAGTGTTTAGTGCGGTCAGCAGCAGAATACAAATAGCATCCGGTAAGAACATGCTGGTGGTCTGTGGGGTAAGGCAATGATGGTGCCAGGCGCTGCAGAAATAATTTAGTTTAGAGATACAGCATGGTAACAGGCCCTTCAGCCCACATAGTCATGCCGACCAGCGATCACCCATCCACACTAGTTATAGCCATGGAACAATACGGCGTAGAAACAGGCCATTCAGCCCACCCTTCTGCTTCATATCCATCCAGCAGTGGCTGCCTTGCCAACAGTCTATCTGTCCCCCTTCTTTGTTGTTTTAATAGTATATGTTAAATGTATGTTTTTAGTATTCTTTAGCATGTTTTATGTGGGAGGGGGGTGTGAGGGGCGGGGGTAGGTTGGGGGAATTTTTTTAAAATCTCTTACCTCGACGGAGATTTGATTTTTTCCCCCCCCATATATCGTATCTCGGTCCGCACTGCGGCCTAACTTCGTGGAGTTGAGGGTGCCTTTGCTGGAGGCCGACTTCGGGAGCTCCAACCGTGGGAGCCTGCAGGACTTTAACATCGTGGAGCTCGCGGTTCCTGGTTGGAGACCGACTTCAGGAATTCCACGCCGCGGGAACTTCGATCGACCCGATTAGGGAACTCCCAACGCGGGGCTTTGATCACCGGCTGCGGGAGCTTCTATCGCCCTGACTGCGGATGGTTCGACTGCCCCGACCACGGGGGAATAAAGAGGAAGAAGATTGGACTTTATTGCCTTCCATCACAGTGAGGAATGTGGGGAATCCACTGTGGTGGATGTTTATGTTAACTTTTATGTAGTTGTGTGTCGTGTGGCTTTTTTTTAGTATGGCTGTATGATAATTCCCGTATCACTGTACCTTAATTGGTGCACGTGACAATAAAGGACCTTCGAAACCTTTGAAATTGCCCACACCGAACAACATGACCCAGCTACACGTCCCACCTGCCTACTGTTGGCCCATATCCCTCTAAACCTGTCCCATCCATGTACCTGTCTAAATGGTTATTAAACATTGCGATATTACCCGTCTCAACTACCTCTTACAGCAGCTCATTCCATCCACCTAACACCTTTTGTGTAAAAAATGCTATCTCTCAGGTTCCTATTAAAGCTTTCTGCCCTCACCTTAAACCTATGCCTTATGCCCTACTCTGGGCAAGACACTCTGTGCACTTACCCAATCTATTCCACTTATGATTTTGGACACCTCATTCCTCATCCTCCTGCGCTCCAAGGATTAGAGCCCCAGACTGCTTAACCTCTCCTTATAGCTCAGGCCATCGAGTCTTGGCAACACCCTTATGAAGTTCAATGTTATCCCAGTTTTGCATCAAACTCCTACACACGCGGGGTGATTTACAGAAGTGTGAACGGGTGATCGATGGCCTGCATGGACTAGGTGGGCCGAAGGGACTGTTTCCAAACTAAATCTCTGAACTAAACTGAATCAGTCTGAAGAAAGGTCCTGACCTGAAACATCACCCATCCTTTTTTCTTCTGAGATGATGCCTGACCCATTGAATTACTCCAGTATTTTGCGTCTACCTTTGGTATAGACCAGCATCAGCACTTCTTTGTTTCTCCAATAACCATTCTCTTTTTTCTACCATGGTAACTTCTTCAACTGGTTCATCAGAGATGGGCAAAAGCGCTTTCTGGGCTCCTAAGCTGAGATGGGAGTGCTATTGGCCTACATAAGGTTTTTTTGTTCCCCTGACAAGTGCTTTCAAATGGGAAGTGCTGTGATTTCATCTACACAATGTGGTGATCACAGGCCAAATCATTCCCTTCAATGCTGCAACATCTCTGCTCCTCCTGACTCTCTCATGACTCCGCTCAGCGGATCTATACAGAGATACCCAACACTAAGATCAAGGCATGGAGTTTTCCCTTTAAATGTGTTTTTGGACAATCCCTATTAAAATTGTTGCCACAACTGTGCTGGCTTACAAAATTCATTTGATAGTTTTACTTTCTCCAAATCTTCACTTGCAATATTAAAAATAATCCCAACGTCAGGGTCAAAAGAAGGGTCCCGACCCGAAATGTCAACCATCCTTTTTCTCCAGAGATGCTGCCTGACCCGCTGAGTTACTCCAACATTTTCTGTGTATCCTTGGTATGAACATTACATTTTCCAATTTGAGGTAAATCTAAACCCCTCACTCTCTCCCTTTAGCCTGCTAACGCCGTCCCATGAATAGTCTTTGCTCTAACTGGATAGCACGCAACAAAAAGCTTTTCACTGTACCTTGGTGTGGGCGGCGCGACTCTCGTCAGCAGCGGCCTCTGCAGTCCGTCTGTCTTTTTATTATTTTTGTCTCGTTTTTATGTAGTTTTTATTATTTTTTTTGTGGGGGTATGTGTGTGGGGCGGTGGGGGTGTGGGTGGGGGAGACGGGAACTTTAAAATCTTTCCCCTGCACGAGAGACCCGACCTTTTCTTGTCGGGTCTCCGTTGTCGTTGGGGCTGCAACGTGGAGCGGCCTCCAACAGGAACGACCTGGGGCTCCAGTTGCGGAGCTGCGGTCCTACTCACCGTCACGGGGCTGGCTGAGTCCGGAGCGGGTGAAGCTGTGGTGGAGCGCTGCTGCGGCCCGACCCCCGGAGATTCGGAGGCTGCAACTGCGGGTCTGGCGGACGGCAACACCGGGAGCCCGCGGGTCCCTGGAGGGAGACCGCATTTCGGGGCTTCTGCAACAGGGACTTCTCCCGCCCGAGTTGCGGGGTCGAAGAGCTCCTGGAGCGGGGCCTTACAGCACCGCCCTGCGCGTTTGGAATGGCCGCGGGACTTTGCTAGCGCACGCCGGGGGCTCTAACAACAAGACCCTGTGTGCGACCTTGCATCACCCGGCGTGGCTTTAATGGCCGCGGGACAATCGCCATCGCCAGCCGGGGGCTTTGACTCTGACATCGGGGGGGGAGAGCAGTGGAGAGATACATTTTTTTGCCTTCCATCACAGCTATGTGATGGATGTTTGTGTAAATTATGTTGTGTCTCGGGTCTATTTGTTTGTAATGTATGGCTGCAGAAACGTCATTTCGTTTGGACCTCAACGGGGTCCAAGTGACAAATAAATTGTATTGTGTATTGTGTCTTGTGGTACAGATGACAATAATAAATTAAACAAAACTCATTATTTTGTCGCACATCTTCTGTTTTTTTCATCCTTGTCCTTTACCATCTGCCTATTAAAACCACCATTCTCAGGATGGCGGGACTGTCATATGCTGAGAGAATTTTGGAAATCCTTGTTCTGCTTCTCGTTACAGTGCAATGAACAAGGGAAGACAAGCAAAGAAGGTCGTACCCCGTCCGACTGCGATGGACCAGGAGGGACACACGCTGCAGTCCTCAGTCACCGACAATATCTCCGTACAGCCAAGCCCAGAGTCGCTAGTACCACAGCTCGAACAACCGCAGCGGGCTGGAGGCAAGGCTAAACGGAAGTCGGACTGGCCGGTTTACTCGGATGAGTCCGGTGCGGAAGACTCACCGCCTGAAAGCTGCAGAGGTGACCGTTTGGGCCGCATGGAAAGGCTCATGGAGCAAATGCTCCAGCGGAACTTGCTCCGGGAGATGGGGCAAGCTCACCAAGGGAGCACAAGCACTCCCGCTACAGTGCATTACCAAGCACTGGCCATCGCATCACCCTCAGCAGAGGGGAGCGTTGGCGACCAGGACTGGGCTGGTCAAGAACAGGGGTCACTGGCTGAAGAACACGGCAGTGTGCTGGGGGTGCAGGATCAGGAAGGATCTGGGAGTGGTGAACCGCTACGCGGCAACACCGCGAGCGGGGACGGCCGTTACAGCCCAAACCGGCGGCCAGTATTGACTACCTGTCCTGTAAACTACTCCAAGAACAGGTAGTCAATGAGGCGTTGGATCTTTACACGCCTCCCGAAAATTGCATATCGCTCAATGTACCAGCAGTTAACAGTCAAATCTGGGGGTACATTGGGCAGGGTATCCGAACCCAAGAACTCAAATTACAAAAAATACTGAAGCTCCTGACGTCGGCTATAACTTCATATGCTCGTTCCGTGGACGGGGTTGACATGGCAACCAATCAACAGGACACCCTGGCTCTGCTGTCAACATACAGTATGAGATCAACAACCTCTGGAAGGAGGCCATAAGACCTGCCCTCAACCCAAAATTCGCAGGACTGTGTAAAACGCCGACCTCACAGCCACAGATCCTGCTATTTGGCAAAGAACTACCAAAGCAAGTGAAAGATCTGGATGAAGAGTCCAAGGCATTTGGACTCATGAGGGCAGGTCCCGGAACGAGCAAAACCACGCAACCCAGACGGCAGTACTCCTACGCAGCCAACAATAGGCGTCTACTTCATGATACTGGTGACTCGGGGCCCGCATATCATCCCCGGAGGTTTTTTTTAGGACAGGGCCCAGAGCGGGCCCCATGGAAGATGCGCCACCCCCACACAGCACCACCCCGACAGACAAGGAACCAGAAGCCCAAGAAGTGAACATTCTACCAATAACAATGGAGGTAGGTGGGTCTGGTTCCTACCAGTACATAAAAGGTGGGGGGCCTTTGCTAACAGGGGGGATGCTACACCTGTTTTTGGAGGACTATCACACTTGACAATTATATACTAAAAAGTATTCAAGGATATAAAATTGAATTTAGTATGCCACCAGTTCAGCATGCACCCCAAAGGGGATTTACCCTCTCACTAAAAGAAAAACATGAGGGACAAGCAGAACTGGCGAGGTTACATACAAAGGGAATCATAGAGAAATCTAAACATGAACCTAAAAGCAAAAAAGATGGTGGATGTCGCATCATCATTGACTTAACCACGTTGAATACTTTTGTTAGGTATATACATTTTAAAATGGAAACATTTGTAAATGCCAAACAATTGATTTCCAAAGGATACTTTATGGCAAGCATTGACTTAAAAGATGCATACCATTCAGGAGTATTAGCTACTAAACATTTATTTGAAACCTTGGGGTTTATCATACATCCAGATAAATCTAAGTTGACACCATCCACAACCATGGACTATCTGGGATTCACAATTAACTCAGTCCACATGTCTGTAATGTTGCCAAAAGAAAAAGCAGCAGAATTGGTGCAAGTCTGTAACAAATTAATGGTTAACAATCAACCAACCATTCAACAAGTGGCAAGAGTAATTGGGAAATTAGTAGCAGCATTTCCAGCTACCCAGTTTGGACCTTTGCATTATCAAAACTTACAAAGAGCAAAGGTGCAAGCGTTAAAACAACATGCAGGTCATTTTGACCGAACCATGAAATTACCAACCAAAGCAATTTCAGAGTTACAATGGTGGAAAGAAAACACTTGGCATAGTTTCAGTCCCATCATCATCAATAACCCAACATTAACAATACAAACAGATGCTAGTGCTCAAGGCTGGGGAGCAACTAATACTATATCCAGTACAGGTGTTAGATGGAATAATCTAGAATCATCATTACTACAGACACTGGGTATAAACTATTTGGAAATGTTTGGTGCGTTCTATGGGTTAAAAGCTTATTGTTCAACTATGCACCATTTGCATGTCCGCTTACATAGAAACATAGAAACATAGAAATTAGGTGCAGGAGTAGGCCATTCGGCCCTTCGAGCCTGCACCGCCATTCAATATGATCATGGCTGATCATCCAACTCAGTATCCCGTACCTGCCTTCTCTCCATACCCCTGATCCCCTTAGCCACAAGGGCCACATCTAACTCCCTCTTAAATATAGCCAATGAAGTGGCCTCAACTACCCTCTGTGGCAGAGAGTTCCAGAGATTCACCACTCTCTGCGTGAAAAAATTTCTCATCTCGGTTTTAAAGGATTTCCCCTTTATCCTTAAGCTGTGACCCCTTGTCCTGGACTTCCCTAACATCGGGAACAATCTTCCTGCATCTAGCCTGTCCAACCCCTTAAGAATTTTGTAAGTTTCTATAAGATCCCCTCTCAATCTTCTAAATTCTAGAGAGTATAAACCAAGTCTATCCAGTCTTTCTTCATAAGACAGTCCTGACATCCCAGGAATCAGTCTGGTGAACCGTCTCTGCACTCCCTCTATGGCAATAATGTCCTTCCTCAGATTTGGAGACCGAAAAACTGCACGCAATACTCCAGGTGTGGTCTCACCAAGACCCTGTACAACTGCAGTAGAAACTCTCTGCTCCTATACTCAAATCCTTTTGCAATGAAAGCTAACATACCATTCGCTTTCTTTACTGCCTGCTGCACCTGCATGCCTACCTTCAATGACTGGTGTACCATGACACCCAGGTCTCGCTGCATCTCCCCCTTTCCCAATCGGCCACCATTTAGATAATAGTCTGCTTTCCTGTTTTTGCCACCAAAATGGATAACCTCACATTTATCCACATTATACTGCATCTGCCAAACATTTGCCCACTCACCCAGCCTATCCAAGTCACCCTGCAGTCTCCTAGCATCCTCCTCACAGCTAACACTGCCCCCCAGCTTAGTGTCATCCGCAAACTTGGAGATATTGCCTTCAATTCCCTCATCCAGATCATTAATATATATTGTAAATAGCTGGGGTCCCAGTACTGAGCCTTGGGGTACCCCACTAGTCACTGCCTGCCATTGTGAAAAGGACCCGTTTACTCCTACTCTTTGCTTCCTGTTTGCCAGCCAGTTCTCTATCCACATCAATACTGAAACCCCAATGCCTTGTGCTTTAAGTTTGTATACTAATTTTTTATGTGGGACCTTGTCGAAAGCCTTCTGGAAGTCCAGATACACCACATTCACTGGTTTCTCCCCTATCCACGCTACTAGTTACATCCTCGAAAAATTCTATAAGATTCGTCAGACATGATTTACCTTTCGTAAATCCATGCTGACTTTGTCCAATGATTTCACCACTTTCCAAATGTGCTGCTATCCCATCTTTAATAACTGACTCTAGCAGTTTCCCCACTACCGATGTTAGACTAACTGGTCTGTAATTCCCCTTTTTCTCTCTCCCTCCCTTCTTAAAAAGTGGGGTTACGTTTGCTACCCGCCAATCTTCAGGAACTACTCCAGAATCTAAAGAGTTTTGAAAGATTATTACTAATGCATCCACTATTTCTGGAGCTACTTAGATACTACAGATTGACAATACCACAGTGGTGGCCTATATTAAACATATGGCAGGATAAAATCCATATCATGTGATAATCTGGTCAACACAATCTGGCAATGGTGTGTCGACAAACATATTTCGCTATCAGCAACTTACCTACCAGGTAAGCTAAATACAGTGGCAGACACCAGGTCACACAAATGGTAACACCGAATGGATGTTAAACCCCAAAGCATTTGCTGAAATTACAAAGCAATATGGAACACCAGATATCGATCTCTTTGCATCCCGACTGAATCACCAGGTACCAACATATGTCGCTTGGGAACCAGACCCCGAGGCAGCGGCGATGGATGCATTCTCGCTGAACTGGGGGAACTACTTTTCTATGCCTTTCCCCCCTTCTGCCCCATCAGCCGGGTACTACGCAAAATACAGATGGACTCTGCTTCAGGTATTTTGGTAGTACCCGACTGGCCTACACAGCCATGGTTCCCAATGGTCCTTGACAGAGCCATTGAACCACCCATGACCATTCCCAGCGGACCAGATCTACTGATCCACCCTGTCTCAGGCGAAAGTCACCCATGCCATGACAGAATAAACCTGTTGGGTTGCAAACTCTAAAAAGATCTTTACTGGACCTGGGATTGTCAAATAGGACCATGGACATGATGACAGCATCTCACCGACTTTCCACCAAGAAACAATATCTCTCCAGTATCAGAAAATGGGAAACATACTGCTCAAGAACAGGGACAACATACAGATCAGCAACCATAACTAATGTACTGGAGTTCCTGTCCAGCCTTCACCACGATGAAGGTCTGAGCTATAGCACTACCAATTGTGCTAGAAGAGAACTGTCAGCCTATCTGGGGCAGGCACCAGGACAACAGGCCATAGGGTCTCATCCGCGGGTGGCCAAATTAATGAGAGGGATCTTCAATACAAACCCCCCTAGACCTAGGTACACCAAGATCTGGGATGTCAGTGTTGCCCTGACATACCTAAGGGGATGGCCACCAGCCAGATCCCTCACTCTGGAACAGCTAACGCTGAAAATGACTATGCTGATGGCGTTAGTCTCAGCACAAAGGGTCCAGTCCCTTTACCTACTCAGACTGGACAATATGGTCATAACATCAGACCAATTAACGTTCACTATTCCGGAGCTGGTAAAACAGAGCCGACCAGGAACAGGAGCCGACCAGGAATGGAATTCATTATGGAATTCCGGGTGTACCCACCTGACCCCCGTTCATGTGTCATGACACACCTACTACAATATACCAACACAACCAAAGATCCCCGAGGGAGAGAAAAGGTTCTATGGGTCAGCTACAAAAAGCCACATGGTCCGGTGTCGTGTCAAACCATCTCCAGGTGGCTGAAACAGGTATTGGGAGCTGCTGGAGTGGATACTGATATTTATACATCTCACTCCACCAGGGCAGCATCTACATCGGCGGCTAACAGAATGGATGTGCCATTGGACCACATCCTGGCAACAGCGGGGTGGTCCATGGAAAGAACTTTCCAAACATTCTACAACAAGCCAATAGTAAAACCTGTTTCATTTGCAGAGAGAATTTTAGACTCTGCAAATATATAATTTAAGCCTGGGGGAGCTTTATTTTCTTTGTTATTGTTTCAAATAAATTTCATTTATAAACAGATTCATGTTTGATTACGATAACATACTTCCTCCCTTGGATGACTTTGGCAGTGAGTGAAGCATGGACTGTTACATGGTTTGAAATCACAGAGCTTTGAAATCTTCACGTAGTCACTCACGTGGCTCCGAAGTAAAATAGTAAGATTAAACGAGAACTTACCAGTTTGAAGTTTGATCTTTATTTTATGAGGAGTTACGATGAGGGATTACGTGCCCTCCGCCCCCGCCCTCAATTATAAAGGTCAACTGGTATCTTAGTTCTCCTTATCTTTACTATGTTTATTTCAATTATTGTGTTGTTTCTGTGATTCCACATCATTGCTTTGAAGTATGTCGCGCATGCGTGCTGGCGGGGTCTTCACGTAATCCCTCATCGTAACTCCTCATAAAATAAAGATCAAACTTCAAACTGGTAAGTTCTTGTTTAATCTTACTATTCTCTGCCTCAGAGGGTGGTGGAGGCAGGTTCTCTGGATGCTTTCAAGAGAGGGCTAGATAGGGCTCTTAACGATAGCGGAGTCAAGGGATAGAGGGAGAAGGAAGGATGGGGTACTGATTGTGGATGATCAGCCATGATCACAGTGAATGGCGTTGCTGGCTCGAAGGGCCAAATGGTCTACTCCTGCACCTATTGTCTAATGTTTATTGTTTAACCACTGACACTCGTACTAATCAAGAATCTATTTATCTCTGCCTTAAAAGGGTACATCAACTTGGCCTCCACAGCCGTCTGTGGCAATTAATTCCACAGATTCACCACCTTATGACTAAGGAAATAAGTGTTAAATAATATGGAAATAGACCCTTCGTCCCATCTTGTCCTTGCCAATTGTTGGCATACTGGGCTAGTCCCATTTGCTTGTATTTGGCCAATATCCATCAAAAGCCATTATATATATTACTAAAAGTCTGATCTTGACCACTTCCTGTTCTTCTGTATATTGATTTTACAAAAAAAGGCTGTGATTTTTGGCCATCTTACTCAGAGGAGGACAAGAGGATTTTTCCCATCGATGAAAAATAAATGAGTTATTAGTGTTTAAAAAATGTTGAGATTCTCTTTCCTGAAGGCCACGCTCCCTCCGGAGGGACTAGAAAACCCAGAAGTGTTGAGTGCCTCAGTCAGTCTCTGCAAGATGGGGGGGCGAGAGGGTCACGTCTCTCAGTCTGAGCTGTGAATAACACTGAACACACGTCTACTAAGGATGTAACTAGTAGAGTGGATAAGGGAGAACCAGTGGATGTGTTATATCTGGACTTTCAGTAGGCTTTCGACAAGGTCCCACATAAGAGATTAGTATGCAAACTTAAAGCACACGGTATTGGGGGTTCGGTATTGATGTGGATAGAGAACTGGCTGGCAGACAGGAAGCAAAGAGTAGGAGTAAATGGGTCCTTTTCAGAAAGGCAGGCAGTGACTAGTGGGGTATCACAAAGCTCAGTGCTGGGACCCCAGCTATTTACAATATATACTAATGATTTGGGCGAGGGAATTGAATGCAATATCTCCAAGTTTGCAGATGATGCGAAGCTGGGGTTAGCTGTGAGGAGGATGCTAGGAGGCTGCAAGGTGACTTGGATAGGTTGGGTGAGTGGGCAAATGCATGGCAGATGCAGTATAATGGGGCTAAATGTGAGGTTATCCACTTTGGTGGCCAGAACAGGAAAGCAGACTATTATCTGAATGGTGGCCGATTAGGAAAAGGGGAGATGCAACGAGACCTGGGTGTCATGGCACACCAGTCATTGAAAGTAGGCATGCAAGTGCAGCAGGCAGTGAAGAAAGCGAATGGTATGTTAGCATTCATAGCAAAAGGATTTGAGTATAGGAGCAGGGAGGTTCTACTGCAGTTGTACAGGGCCTTGGTGAGACCACATCTGGAGTATTGTGTACAGTTTTTGTCTCGTAATCTGAGGAAAGACATTCTTGCCATAGAGGGAGTACAGAGAAGGTTCACCAGACTGTTTCCTGGGATGGCAGGACTTTCAGATGAAGAAAGACTGGATAGACTCGGCTTGTACTCGCTAGAATTTAGAAGATTGAGGGGGGATCTTATAGAAACTTACAAAATTCTTAAGGGGTTGGACAGGCTAGATGCAGGAAGATTGTTCCCAATGTTGGGGAAGTCCAGAACAAGGGGTCATAGTTTAAGGATAAGGGGAAAGTCTTTTAGGACCGAGATGAGAAAACCATTTTTCACACAGAGAGTGGAATTCTCTGCCACAGAAGGTAGTTGAGGCCAGTTCATTGGCTATATTTAAGAGGGAGTTAGATGTGTCCCTTGTGGCTAAATGGATCAGGGGGTATGGAAAGAAGGCAGGTACAGGATACTGAGTTGGATGATCAGCAGGCTTGAAGGGCTGAATGGCCTACTCCTGCACCTATTTTCCATGTTTCTATGTTTCTATGTAAACTGTGAGTGGTTTTACTGACCTGTCAGTACCCTTACTGTGGTTTGAAAATATAGTTTGGAAATGCTAAACTGTGTTGCCTAATTAAAGTTGCCTTGCCTTCTATGTAATTAAAAGTATGCGCTTTATATTGATTTTAGAAAAAACGCTACCATGTACGGCTGTGATTTTTGGCTGTCTTACTCAGAGTCCCCCTCCACTCATCAGGTGCCGAGGATTTTCCCAACGATGATAAATAAGGGTTATTAGTGTTTAAAAAACGTTGAAATTCTCTCTCCTGTCAATCACGCCATGAAGGCCACGCTCTCTTCTGGTGGGGGGCGGGACTATAAAACCCAGAAGTGTGGGCGTGGCTCAGTCTCTGCAAGATGGAGGAGGGAGAGGTCGCGACTCGCTGTCTTTAGTGACCTTGCACCCTGCTTGAAGTGGTAAGAAACGGCACTTGAATTTGGTGGCCTTGCACCCTGCTAGAAATGGAATTGCCGTGAGTCAACTGCCAGCCCACTAGCCGTGAGTGAGTGAGCTGCCAGCATAACAGGCTTGAGTGACTGAGCCGTCAGCCCAAGAATCCATTCGGCTCACAATGTCCATACTAGCCCTCTGGAAACCAGTCCCTTTAGCTCACAATGTCCATACTAGCCCTCTGGAACCCAGTCCCTTTAGCCCATTGCGTTGGGGGACCCCCATACTAGTGCTCCGGAAAGCCGCCCCTGCTAACATAGCTTCCTCCGGCGGCTGATATGCAGTTACGAGCGATCCTCAATTTTAACTGTTTCATTCCACTAATTAGCCTGAGTTTCTTTGGCAGATGATCATATTGAATGGCAGTGCTGGCTCAAGGGCCGAATGGCCCACTCCTACTGCTATGTTTCTGTAAGTTGCCCCTAGTGTGTAAGCGGGATAACGTGGAACAAATGTGCAAGTGATCAATGGTCGGCGTGGACTCGGTGGGCCGAAGGGCCTGTTTCAGCACTCTATCTCTAAATGTAAACATGTATTTCCTCAAACTCATTCACTTGCAGCAGAGTAGTCACTGGGCTTCAGTGGCAGGTGAATAAACCATTCCCCTCCACTCTTCAAGAACATCAGGGTTTCTGCTGATACAGATACACACAAAAAGCTGGAGTAACTCAGCGGGACAGGCAGCATCTCTGGAGAGAGGAAATGGGTGATGTTTCGTATCGAGACCCTTCTTCAGACCCGAAACGTCACCCATTCCTTCTCTCCAGAGATGCTGCCTGTCCCGCTGAGTTACTCCAGCTTTTTGAGTGTATCTTTGGTTTAAACCAGCATCTGCAGTTCCTTCTAACATTTTTCTGCTGATAAAACTGTGCTCAACCATTTACTAGCTACATTGCCCTTTTGTAATGTGGTTCTTTGTGAGGTATTTAAAATGGGTTCCTTGCAGCTATATGGGGAAAATAAATACAGTACACAATTTGATTTTAAGAGCCTTCCCATGGGCTTGCAAATGGACACAAGTAACAAATAGTGCATGGGTGATTCAATCAAAGTGACCCACTGAAGGCCTTGTGACACAATGTTTTCAAGAGAGGGTTAGATTTAGCTCTTAGGGCTAACGTGATCAAGGGATATGGGGAGAAAGTAAGAACGGGATACTGATTTTAGATGATCAGCCATGATCATATTGGCTTGAAGGGCCGAATGTCCTGCTCCTGCACCTATTTTCTATGTTTCTACAATGTTTTTCGAACCAACACAAACGATTGCAAAGGTTGTGTGCTGTTTCCCGTTTAGACCATTTCAGCAGAGGTAGTGGTATAACGTAGTTACAGTTGACTTGCTTAAGATGTGCCTTGGCACCAGTGGGGCAGCACAGTGGCACAGCTGGTAGAGCTGCTACCTCAGAGCGGCAGACACCCAGTTTGACCCCGACCTTGGTACTTCCTGCGTGGGGTTTGCGAGTTCTCTCTGTGACCGCGAAGGCTTTCTCCGGGTGCTCCGGTTTCCTCCCACACACCAAGGACGTGCTGGTTTGCAGGTTAATTGGCCCTCTGTAAACTGCTCCTAGCTTGTGTAGGGCGTGGAAGTGAAGGTGGAATGGCATGGAGCTAGTGTGTGGGTGAGTGAGGGTGATCGGCACGGTGGCGCAGCGGTAGAGTTGCTGCCTTATAGCGCCAGAGACCCGGGTTCGATCCTGACTATGGGCGCTATCTGGCATGATTAAGGTAAGCACCTCACTAGTGCGTATTGTGAATGGATTGTGTCCTGGTTTCTCACTGTGGTGGTCAAAAATTCTTGCAGTGACACTGGACCTTAGGCCTGCATGCTCCAAACCCATTGCCCAACCATGCCGACCCTTAACCTCAATGTTGAAGTCCAACACATCCATAAAGGCACCAAGGGTCCACCACCACTGTTACTTTCTTTCCTCCTCTCATTACTCCAGGGGTAAACCTGTCCTCCATTTGGCAATCTCCAAGCAACACATTTAGAAACATAGAAACATAGAAATTAGGTGCAGGAGTAGGCCATTCGGCCCTTCGAGCCTGCACCGCCATTCAATATGATCATGGCTGATCATCCAACTCAGTATCCCGTATCTGCCTTCTCTCCATACCCTCTGATCCCCTTAGCCGCAAGGGCCACATCTAACTCCCTCTTAAATATAGCCAATGAACTGGCCTCAACTACCCTCTGTGGCAGAGAGTTCCAGAGACTCACCACTCTCTGTGTGAAAGTTCTTCTCATCTCGGTTTTAAAGGATTTCCCCCTTATCCTTAAGCTGTGACCCCTTGTCCTGGACTTCCCCAACATCGGGAACAATCTTCCTGCATCTAGCCTGTCCAACCCCTTAAGAATTTTGTAAGTTTCTATAAGATCCCCTCTCAATCGCCTAAATTCTAGAGAGTATAAACCAAGTCTACCCAGTCTTTCTTCATAAGACAGTCCTGACATCCCAGGAATTATTCTCCTGCCTTCTCCTCATAACCCGACACCCTGATACTAATCAAGAATCTATCTATATCTGCCTTAAAAATATCAATTGACTTGCCCTCTTTAGCCTTAGAAACATAGAAACATAGAAAATAGGTGCAGGAGGAGGCCATTCGGCCCTTTGAGCCAGCACCGCCATTCATTGTGATCATGGCTGATCGTCCCCAATCAATAACCCATGCGTGCCTTCTCCCTATATCCCTTGATTCCACTAACCCCTAGAGCTCTATCTAACTCTCTCTTAAATCCATCCAGTGACTTGGCCTCCACTGCCCTCTGTGGCAGGGAATACCACAAATTCACAACTCTCTGGGTGAAAATGTTTTTTCTCACCTCCCCTTTATTCTAAGTCAGTGGCCCCTGGTTCTGGACTCGCCCAACATTGGGAACATTTTTCCTGAATCTAGCTTGTCCAGTCCTTTTATAATTTTATATGTTTCCATAAGATCTTCCCTCATCCGTCTAAACTCCAGTGAATAGAAGCCTTGTGTGGCAATGAATTCCACAGATTCACCACCGTCTGACTAAAGAAATTCCTCCTCATCTTCTTCCTAAAGAAACGTTCTGAGGCTATGAACCCTAGTCTGAGTCTCCCAGGTGAGGGGATTATGGAAGGAATGGATGGTGGTTCTCAACATTAAACAGATTAATGAAAATATACATACCTTGCCCACACAATAGCTACTGTACTCCAGTTGCATCTTCCTTAATCGATTTTGAAGTGCCGTGCTTTGCATTCCTATTGCATGGCATAAATTGAATAGGTGTCAAAAAGGCAATTTACTTTGATGAGCTGAGAAGCACTTCATAAATGGCCGAATAGACATTACGGTCAAACATGCTGCCAACTCTCATCATTTCCAATCACCTTGTCAGACATTGCCTACGTTAAAGGTTTATAGAGTCAGGCTCTTCGGCCCGACTCTTCCATGCTGACCAAGATGCCCAATCGAATCTAATTCCATTTACCCGCATTTGGCCCAAATCCATCTAAACCTTAGATAGACTCAAAAAGATGGAGTAGCTCAGCTGGGCAGGCAGCATCTCTGGAGAGAAGGAATGGGTGGCGTATAGGGTCGAGACTGTTCTTCAGACTGAAAGTCACGGGAAAGAGAAACGAGAGATATAGACGATGATGTAGAGAGATATAGAAGAAGATAGATAGATAGATAGATAGATAGATAGATAGACAGACAGACAGACAGACAGACAGACAGACAGACAGACAGATAGATAGATAGATAGATAGATAGATAGATAGATAGATAGATAGATAGATAGATAGATAGATAGATAGATAGATAGATAGATAGATAGATAGTTTTTAAGAAGGAACTGCAGATGCTGGAAAATCAAAGGTAAACAAAAATGCTGGAGAAACTCAGCGGGTGCAGCAGCATCTATGGAGCGGAGGAAATAGGCAACGTTTCAGGCCGAAACCCTTCTTCAGACTGATGTGGGGGGACGGGGAGAAGAAAGGAGAAAGGAAGAGGAGGCGCCCGAGGGCTGAGGGAGAGCTGAGAAGGGGAGGAGACAGCAAGGGCTACTGGAAATTGGAGAAGTCAATGTTTATGCCGCTAGGGTGCAGACTGCCCAAGAGGAATATGAGGTGCTGCTCCTCAAATTTCTGGTGGTGCTCACTCTGGCCATGGAGAAGGCCCAGGACAGAGAGGTCGGATTCGGAATGGGAGGGGAAGTTGAAGTACTGAGCCACCGGGAGATCAGGTTGGTTAATGCGGACCGAGCGGAGGTGTTCGGCGAAACAGTGCTTGGTCTCACCGATGTAGATCAGCTGACATCTAGAGCAGCGGATGCAATAGACGAGGTTGGAGGAGATGCAGGTGAACCTCTGTCGCACTTGGAACGACTGCTTGGGTCCTTGAATGGAGTCGAGGGGGGAGGTAAAGCGACAAGTGTAGCATCTCTTGCGGTTGCAAGAGAAAGTGCCCGGGGAGGGGCTGGTACGGGAGGGTTGGAAAGAATTGACCAGGGAGTTACGGAGGGAGCGGTCTTTGCGGAAAACAGACAGGGGGGAGATGGGAAGATGTGGCGAGTGGTGGGGTCACGTTGGAGGTGGTGAAAATGATGTTATATCCACTATAAACCCACTGGATTAATGGGCTTTGGTGAAAAAATTGTCAATTGTCCTTCATGCGTGGGATAGAGTTAGTGTACAGGGTGATCGCTGGCCGGTGCGGACCCGCTGGGCGGAAGGGCCTGTTTCCGCGCTGTATCTCTAAAGTCTAACACCAGTGCAACACCAACAACTTTGGAGGAAGCAGATATTTAATTGCACGGGGAAGTTTATAAAACAATGAATCAAAGTGGAGAGTGCTAGCGGTGGTTCATGTGTGCCTTTATCGGCTGACAGATGAGGTCTCAGCTGTGTGGCCAGCTGCCAGCATCTGTGAGAAATTCAATTAGAACTTCTCAGCGACAGCCCTTGAAACTGAAATAGTGCAGCTCTGCACCATGCTGCTTCTTAAAGCACACAGTGGAATTTCACCATCTTTATCAAACGGCACAAGGGGGATAGATCTGCAATGCGGCTTTCAATGCCAAGAAAATTGACGTTAAGGAATTTTCAGCCCCCGTTTTCTTTCATTGCTAAAGGCCCTGTCCCACTGTACGAGCTAATTCAAGAGCTCTACCGAGTTTAAAAAAAAAATCAAACTCGTGGTAAGCACGTAGAATGTATGTAGCGGTTACGTCGGACCTTGGGACGTCTCTTAGCGGCTCGTTACGCTAACGGCAGGTACTCAGGAAACGCGGTAAGCTCGTGAAGATTTTCCAACATGTTGAAAAATGTCCACGAGAGCCCCGAGTACCCACGAGCGGCTATTACCGTAATTCCCCGAGTTCGAATCTGGGGAAACTCGGGAGAACTTTTGAATTAGCTCGTACAGTGGGACAGCCCCATAAGATTCCAATAATTCAAGGGAATGCTGTAAGTGTCATTTGGGGAGAATTTAGAACACACTACATGGAACAGTACAGCCCTTTGGCCCACTATGGGCCCTCTATGTCTATGACGATCCTGATGCCAGGTTAAACTAATCTCAGATTTCTACAGGTGATCCATATCCCTCCGTCCCCGCATCTCCTAATTGCCACAAACATATCTGCCTCCACCACCACCAGCATGTTCCAAGCACCCATGAGAAAAACAACTTGCTCCACACATAGATATAGATATAGATATGCCATTTATTGTCACTATACATGTACAGTGAAATTGAAAGCTGCTCGTACTCAGTGCATACATATAATTTAGTACAAAAAACAAGAAACAGAAACATAAAAAACAGAAGGGAGAAGGGGGGGGGGGATAGGTGCACAATTCTGCGGCACTATATATACATATATACAGATGGAAGTCCGGGTGTTGGGCTGTGAAGTCAGTGCATGTGTGAATTTGAATTAAGAGTAGTTATAATTTTCGGAAAGCAACTATTTCTGAGTCTATTTGTCCTGGATTTGATGCACCTATAGCGCCTTCCACATCTTTAAATTTTGCCCCTATCACCTTAAAGATATTCCCCCTGGTCTTCAGCCTTTCCATGCTGGGGGAAAAACTCTGAATGTCTTAGCCTTTCTATGCCTCTCTTGATTTGCTAAACATCTACCAGGTCTCTCCTGTGCCACTGATGCTGCAGAGAATACAATGCAAGCTTGTCCAATCTCTACTTATATAACCAAATAACAATATAACAATTACAGCACGGAAACAGGCCAACTCGGCCCTTCTAGTCCATGCCGAACACTTATTTTCCCCTAGTCCCATCTACCTGCACTCAGACCATAACCCTCCATTCCTTTCTGGTCCATATAACTATCCAATTTATTTTTAAATTATAACATCGAACCTGCCTCCACCACCTCCACTGGAAGCTCATTCCACACAGCTACCACTCTCTGAGCAAAGAGGGTCCCCCTCATGTTACCCCTAAACTTCTGTCCCTTAATTCTCAAGTCATGTCCTCTTGTTTGAATCTTCCCTACTTTCAATGGGAAAAGCTTATCCACGTCAACTCTGTCTATCCCTCTCATAATTTTAAAGACCTCTATCAAGTCCCCCCTTAACCTTCTGCGCTCCAAAGAATAAAGACCTAACTTGTTTAACCTTTCTCTGTAACTTAGTTGCTGAAACCCAGGCAACATTCTGGTCAATCTCCTCTGTACTCTCTCTATTTTGTTGACATCCTTCCTATAATTAGGCGACCAAAATTGTACACCATACTCCAGAATTGGCCTCACCAATGCCTTGTACAATTTTAACATTACATCCCAACTTCTATACTCAATGCTCTGATTTATAAAGGCCAGCACACCAAAAGCTTTCTTTACCACCCTATCTACAAGAGATTCCACCTTCAGTGAACTGTGCACTGTTATTCCTAGATCCCTCTGTTCAACTGCATTCTTCAATTCCCTACCATTTACCATATATGTCCTATTTTGATTTGTCCTGCCAAGATGTAGCACCTCACACTTATCAGCATTAAACTCCATCTGCCATCTTTCAGCCCACTCTTCCAAATAGCCTAAATCTCTCTGTAGACTTTGAAAATCTACTTAATTATCCACAACACCACCTATCTTAGTATCATCTGCATACTCACTAATCCAATTTACCACACCATCATCCAGATCATTGATGTACATGACAAACAACAGTGGACCCAACACAGATCCCTGTGGCACCCCACTAGTCATGGGCCTCCAACCTGACAAACAGCCGTCCACCATTACTCTCTGGCATCTCCCATTCAGCCACTGTTGAATCCATCTTGCTACTCCACCATTAATACCCAACAATTGAACCTTCTTAACCAACCTTCCATGAGGAACCTTGTCAAAGGCCTTACTGAAGTCCATATAGACAACATCCACTGCTTTACCCTCATCAATTTCCCGAGTAAACTCTTCAAAAAATTCAAGAAGATTAGTCAAACATGACCTTCCAGGCACAAATCCATGTTGACTGTTCCGAATCAGACCCTATTTATCCAGATGCTTATATATATATTATCTCTAAGTATCCTTTCCAATAATTTGCCCACAACTGACGTTAAACTAACAGGTCTATAATTGCTAGGTTTACTCTTAGAACCCTTTTTAAACAATGGAACAACATGCGCAGTACGCCAATCCTCCGGCACTATTCCCGTTTCTAATGACAATTGAAATATTTCTGTCATAGCCCCTGCTATTTCTACACTAACTTCCCCCAATATCCTAAGGAATATCCTGTCAGGACCTGGAGACTTATCCACTTTTATATTTTTTTAAAGTGTCAGTACTTCCTCTTCTTTGAATCTCATAGTTGCCATAGCTTTCTTTGAATCTCATAACTTCCATAGCTTACTTATTTTCTTCCATGGGACAGTTTGTACAAGGGGCAGTTTAGACAATAGACAATAGGTGCAGGAGAAGGCCATTTGGCCCTTTGAGCCAGCATCCACTGGCTCTCCCTTGTCCAGCATCCACTGGCTCTCCCTTGTCCATTTTCCTATTTACATCTTCAAAAAATTCCAGAAGATTAGTCAAACATGATTTCCCCTTCGTAAATCCGTGCTGACTCGGACCGATCCTGTTACTGCTATCCAAATGTGCGGCTATTTCATCTTTTATAATTGACTCCAGCATCTTCCCCACCACCGATATCAGGCTAACTGGTCTATAATTAGCTGTTTTCTCTCTCCCGCCTTTCTTATATTATAACATTAACATTAGGGATAACATTAGCTACCCTCCAATCCACAGGAACTGATCCTGAATCTATAGAACATTGGAAAACGATCACCAATGTATACACGATTTCAAGAGCCACTTCCTTAAGTACCCTGGGATGCAGTAGAGTTGCTGCCTCACAGCACCGGAGACCCAGGTTGGATCTTGATTATGGGTGCTGTCTGTACTTAGTCTGTATGTTCTTCCTGGACTGTGTGGGTTTTCTCCGGGTGCCCCAGGTTTCCTACAACGCTGCACAGACATGTGTGTTTGCAGGTTGATTGGCTTTGGTAAAAACAATTGTACATTTCCCCAGGTGTGTAGGATGCTGCTAGTGTACGGTGTGATCGCTGGTCGCTGTGGACATGGTGGGCCCAAGGGCCTGTCCGTGCTGTATCTCTAAAGTCTAAAGTCAAAAGAAGATAGATTAGCTAATTGTCATCTGATGCTGACCAAATCCTGCTGTCTCAGTGTTTGCTCTCCTCTGTGTACAGTGAGTACGGGAGCTACCGTCTGTCAGGCTCAGCACAGTGTATGTGTATCACAGTGTAAGTCACTGCATTAAGCAAGTCTGCTTCTGACATGTGGGAGTTATTTAAAACCAGTTGAAATACCTGTGGCTATGGTTCAACTAACTCAGATGGCGCTGCACTAGAAGACTGGACCTCAGCTACTGCCGTTCAACTCCTGTACGTCCCAAACGAACCGGACAGCTTCCACTGGCAGGTAGAACACCACTACGAACATTGACTTGGCTTTTGCAAACCTGAATGGACCATCCCCACACTCGCACCAGGGTCTCTTCCATACCCCGCAACACTGCTCTCTCTCCCCATCCCCGCACTCGCAACAAGGGCCGAGTCCCCCTAGTCCTCACCTTTCACCCCACCAGCCGTCACATACAAAAAGTAATCCTCCGTCAGGTTCGCCACCTCCAACGTGACCCCACCACTCGCCACACTCCCATCTCCCCCCATATCTGCCTTCCGCAAAGACCGCTCCCTCCATAACCCCCTTGTCAATTCTTCCCTTCCCTCTCGGTCCACCCCCTCCCCGGGCACTTTCCCTTGCAACCGCAAGAGATGCAACACTTGTCCCTTTACCTCCCCCCTCGACTCCGTTCAAGGACCCAAGCAATCGTTCCAGGTGCGACAGAGGTTTACCCATCTCTTCCAACCTCATCTATTGCGTCCGCTGCTCTAGATGTCAGCAGATCTATATCGGTGAGACCATGCGGAGGTTGGGCGATCGTTTCGCCGAACACCTCCGCTCGGTCTGCAATAACCAAGCTGACCTCCCGGTGGCTCAGCACTTCAACTCCCCCTCCCACTCCGTCTCCGACCTCCACTGGGTCTCCTCCATGGCCACAGCGAGCAACACCGGAAATTGGAGGGAGCCCTCATGTTCCGTTTTGGGGAGCACCCCTCATGAACATCGAATTTCCCAATTTTGGGGAGTCTCAGCCCCCCCTGAACTTTTTTTTTTTTTTTTTTTTTTTTTTTTTGTTTTTGTTCCCGGTGGACCTCAGCACTTCAAACTCCCCTCCCACTCCGTCTCCGACCTCTCTGTCCTGGGTCTCCTCCATGGCCAGCGAGCCACTTTTTTGACTGGCTTTTGCAAACCTGTTAATGGACCCTCCCCCCCACCCCCTGCTGTATCCCATCCCCCCTCGGACTCCTCCTTTTCCCGAATCATCTGAAGAAGGGTTTCGGCCCGAAACTATTTCCTTGCCCATAGATGCTGCACCCGCTGAGTTTCTCCAGCTTTTTTGTGTAACCTTCGATTCTCCAGCATCTGCAGTTCCCTCTTAAACCCACACCGTATCATCCTGGATCCCGAAATCACAACATTGCCCATCTCTGATAATCGTGGACAACCCCATCAAGCCGGTCCCAACCAAACCAGTCCTTTATAACAAGAGGAATTGAATATAGGAGCAAAGAGGTCCTTCTGCAGTGGTACAGAGTTCTAGTGAGACCACACCTGGAGTATTATGTGCCAGTTTGGTCCCCTAATATGAGGAAGGGTATTCTTGCTACGGAGGGAGTGCAGCATAGGTTTACAAGGTTAATTCCCGGGATGGCGGGACTGTCATATGCTGAGAGAATGGAGCGGCTGGGTTTGTACACTCTGGAGTTTAGAAGGATGAGAGAATATCTCATTGAAACTTATAAGATTGTTAAGGGCTTGGACACGCTAGAGGCAGGAAACATGTTCCCGATGTTGGGGGAGTCCAGAACCAGAGGCCACGGTTTAAGAATAAGGAGATGAGGAAACACTTCATTTAGAACGGAGACGAGCAAACATTTTTTCTCACAGAGTGTTGTGAGTCTGTGGAATTCTCTGCCTCAGAGGGTGGTGGAGGCAGGTTCTGTGGATGCTTTCAAGAGAGAACTAGATAGGGCTCTTAAAAATAGCGGAGTCAGGGGATATGAGGAGAAGGCAGGAACGGGGTACTGATTGGGGATGATCAGCCATGATCACATTGAATAGTGGGCCGAATGGCCTACTCCTGCACCTATTGTCTATTGTCAAACCTGCACAGAGGTGGTATTTGCGCAAGGCCAGGTGGAACTAGTTCACAAGTCTGGTGGACTTCTGGATCGACAGCCTTCCCACCCCCACCTCCACCAATCTGGACAAAGCCTACTCAGCCTTCTGCAAATTCCTCATCAGGGCAGTGAAGAGTTCCATTCCTCGCGGCTATCATTGCCGGTACATCCCCACATGGGACACATAGTGTGACACATGCTACGATGCATTCCTGGACGCTGAACCTGGCGAAGATGTTGCCTCCAAGGCTACGGAACTGACAATCCAGCTCGACAGGAAGCGCAGAGAGCAGTGGGAAGAGACAGTCCAAGGAATCGACTTCACACACTCCAGTAGGGTGGCTTGGAAAACCTTCAATCGCCTCACTGGTCGAAGTACCCGCCCAAAGCATTGCCCTGTCACGGCCAACTCCATCGCCCACCAGCTCCTGGTCAACGGCCACTTCAAAGACGTGGCCAAGAATCATACTCGTTCTGTCAAACAGGAAACCACTAATCTTTGGAAAGCTCCAGGCGCTGATGGGCTCCTGTCAGCAGCCTTTTCCTCTGTCATCTCTCAAATGAAATGCGGAAAAGCCCAGGGTCCTGATAACATCCCCCCCAGAATTCCTGAAACACTGCGGTCCTAAATGCCAGGTCTGGCTCCCCTCTTGCCTCATTGGTCAGTCTATTCTGAAGATCTGGCGGAAAGCCACCGTCATCATGCTACCAACACCAAACAAGCGTGTGTACGACCCAAGGAACTATCGGCCCATCTCTGTGTCCTTTACAAGCTCCTCGATCAGCTTCTCCTGGTCCGGCTTGATCCAATCGCCGACCCCCAACTACCCGCTGATCAAGCCGGATTTCATCGTGGACATTGCACCACCTACCAAATAGTCCTGCTGACCAATGACATCGATGACAGTTTCGAATAGGTTCGCAAGGCGGGCTTCACACGGGTGGACCTCACCACCGCCTACGATACAGTGTAGCACCAGGGCCTGATGGTGAAGCTCCTCCACACCATTCCTGACCGCCATTTAGTGCGGTTCCTTGCCAACATCCCGGCCAACTGCAGTTTTGTACTCAAAACCAGCGACAGACAATCTAGCCGACTGAGACGCCTAAGAAACGGAGTCCCCCAAGGCTCGGTACTGGCTCACCATGCTCTTCAATGTCTATATCAGCGATCTGCCACGCACGACCTCACGCCAGAATGCCAGCTAACCGTCACCCTCAATGTGTCACCCCTACCCTGTAACCCATTTCCTACATACCTTGGGGTGAAACTAGATTGGCAGCTGACCTACAAGCAACACCTTGAAGCTCTCCGTGCTAAAGTCTCGGTGCGGAACAACCTCCTGCGTTGCTTGGTTGGATGGTCATGGGGCGCCAGGACATCTACTCTCTGAACCAGTGCTCTTGCACTCGTGTACAGCGCCACTGAGTACACCGCCCCAGCATGATGCAGCAGCGCCCATAATAGCAAGCTAGACGCCATCCTCAACGACACCATGCGCATCATCACTGGCTGCCTACGTCCAACTCCGACAGATCTTCTGCTGGTGCTCGCATGTATCGCACCCGCCAAGCTTCGCAGAGAGAACTTCACCCACAGGCCCCATCGGACACCAAACATCCTTTGCACCAGCTCGCCCTGGACTCACAGCAACTGGGACCTTAACGCCTGTCATCTCGTCGCCCCTTCTCCCGTCATGCAGCGACCCTCTGTGGCTCCGGTTTCAACACACCAGGAGCATCGAGAACCAGCTCAGACCTGCCAGCTCCGTACAGGGGTCGGCCGGTTCAACGCCAACATGCATCGCTGGGGGCTGCGATCATCAGCAGGCTGCGTGTGTGGAGCAGACCAGCAAACAGCGCAGCAGCAGCTCGTCATTATAGACTGCGCTGTCCTCCGCCCCCCTGATGGAGGGGTAGACCTCACCGCCCTCGACAACAGCACATTGAACTGGTTACAGCACCTGGAGGCTGCCTCAATCACAAGAAGAAGAAGCCTCTATGCCAAAAAACCCTCCCTCACGAGTATCATAATAGCACTTGCCAGGTTTTGTCGAGCTACCACCTTATTTCTCAGTTGCCCCCCCCCCCCCACAACAACTAGCTGGAGGAAGGGTCCCCAATCCAAAACCTTGTCTGTACATATCTTGCAGAGAGGCAGCCTGACCCGCTGAGTTACTCCAGCACATTATGTCTTCTATTGGAACCAACAAGGGGGGTGGAAGATTGCAACCTTCACGTGGTCCGCCCTGTTTCGACTAATGCAATCAACTCGACGTGCACAAACGGAAGATCAAATAGAATAAGTTGTCCAACAACTTTAGGCTGTGCACGCCACACGAAAGAAGAAGAACCAACAAGTCTTGGGTTAATGACAGGCGATGTTTCCTATCCATGTCTCCAAGAGACCCTGCCTGACCCGCTGAGTGGCTCCAGCACTTTTTATTTTGTAAACCGGTGTCTGCAGTTCCTCGTATCAGTGTGATATACTGCCAGGGCCTCTGTACGTGAAGCAGCTGGTATGGGAATTACAAGCCATTTGATTTCTACCTGGCTTGGTGAATGAATTTTGAGAGCCTTTTCTCAGGACACACGGGCTTCTTATTTTTGGCAAAAGAGTTGAATGTGAGCTATGTCGGTCAAGTGGAACAGTTTTTAGTAAATACTTGGTAAACTGTTTCATTTGTTGTGTAATCTGGTCTATATTTAGTGCCGGGAATGAAAAGGATTGAGAACAGCTCCCATAGGAGACTACTGCGGACACTAAAACCCTCAGAAATCCCAGCCGTCATTAGCGAGTTTGTAAAGATGGGGGGACAAATTAATTGTCCTGACACTTTACAAATGGTAGGATTTGACGCTTCATTGACCCTGAAGCAGTGGAGTTAAATGGCACTCAAACAGTACTCCCCTGGGGCAGCTTAGCCTCCACGTGTCGCTTACAACAACTGCCCCTCCCCTCTCTAAGCACAGGCTGAATGAAATAAGCAGTAGTCCGTGTGCCTACAAACCAGCCACCTGCTGCCTTGCTAAAGCTTTGCAAATCCAAGGAAAGCTGTATGCATGGACTCCCAATCCCCCACTCCACAAACACGGAGCGCTTTCATTAACCCTTTCCATTGCCGGCCACCAGTGTAAAGCAAATCAGTTCAGTTTAGTTTATTAAGGAACTGCAGATGCTGGAAAATCGAAGGTAGACAAAAATGCTGGAGAAACTCAGCGGGTTGCCTATTTCCTTCGCTCCAAAGATGCTGCTGCACCCGCTGAGTTTCTCCAGCATTTTTGTCTACCTTCAGTTTAGTTTATTGTCACGTGTACTGAGGTTTTGTTGCATGCTATCCACACGTGATTACAATCGAGCCATTTACAGTGTAGAGATACATGATGATGGTGTGTGTGTGTGTGTGTGTGTGTGTGTGTGTGTGTGTGTGTGTGTGTGTGTGTGTGTGTGTGTGTGTGTGTGTGTGTGTGTGTGTGTGTGTGTGTGTGTGTGTGTGTGTGTGTGTGTGTGCAGTTCAGGTCGTCTAACTATAAGAAGAATCCCATTCAGTTGGAAAGGGTGTAGGTGGTCTCCACTTCAGACTTCTGTTTTGAGTCAAAGACAAAGAGAAACCTCGGGCGGCGGTACAGTGGCTCAGCGGTAGAGTTACTACCTCACTGCACCAGAGACCAGGGTTCAATCCTGACCACAGGTGCTGTCTGTACGGAGTTTGCACGTTCTCCCCGTGACCGTGTTGCTTTTCTCCGGGTGCACCGGTTTCCTCCCACACTCCAAAGACGTGCAGGTTTGTAGGTTAATTGGCTTCGGTAAAAATGGTATGTTGTCCCTAGTGTGTAGGATAGTGTTGGTATGTGGGGGTGATCGCTGGATGCCATGGACTCGATGGGCCAAAAGGCCTGTTTCCACGCTGTATCTGTAAAGTAAAAAGTAAAGTAAAACTACTGTAAACCCAGTCAGCTGCCCTTTGTTTTAGGATCTGAGTTGATACAAATGTGCAACAAACACAACATGGGCAGCAGAGTGCCACAGCACCATAGAGTCAGGTTCAATCCTGACTTCGGGTGCTGTCTATGTGAAGTTAGCATGTTCTCCCTGTGACTGCGTGGGTTTTCCTGCAGGTGCTCTGGTTTCCTCCTACATCCCAATGACGTGTGGGTTTTCAGGTTGATTGGCCCTCTGTAAAATTGTCCCTGGCGTGCAGGGAGTGGATGTGAAAGTGGGAAAAACTGATGTAAAGGGATGACTGATGGTCGGTGTGGACTCTGTTTAAGAAAGAACTGCAGATGCTGGAAAAATCGAAGGTAGACAAAAATGCTGGAGGAACTCAGCGGGTGAGGCAGCATCTATGGCGAGGAGGAATAATCTCTATACCATTCAGTCTGAAGAAGGGTCTCGACCCAAAACGTCGCCTATTCCTTCTCTCCATACATGCTGCCTCATCTGCTGAGTTCCTCCAGCATTTTTGCATACCGTCAGTGTGGACTCGGTGGGCCGATCGGACATGTTTCCATGCTGTGTCTCTAAAACTAAAAATGAATACAAAATGTGAGGAAATGCAGTATCCTGATGGACAAAAGTGACATAAATATAAAAACATGAGCTGTTGGAACGGAGGAAATATGTGTGTAACAACCGGTCTAATATTGAGATAATTAACTCTCAATGCCCCGCTTGGTTTCCTTGCCGACCCTCCTTTCATTACATCCTGCCCCATCTCACGACTAGCATCAACACACCACTCCTTCCTCCCATCTACTGGGTCATACCATTCTTAAACACAGCTGCTCAACTCGTGGGTTCTAGGTGTGGCACGGTGGTGCAGCGGTAGAGTTGCTGCCTTATAGTGCTTGCAGCGCCCGTGACTTGGGTTCGATCCCGACTACGGATGACACAAAGCTGGGTGGCAGTGTGAACTGTGAAGAGGATGTTAGGAGGTTGCAGGGTGACCTGGACAGGTTGAGTGAGTGGGCAGATGTGTGGCAGATGCAGTATAATGTGGATCAATGTGAGATAAATCCACTTTGGCGGCAGAAACAAGGGGGCAGATTATTATCTCAATAGGGTTAGGTTAGGTAAGGGGGAGGTGCAGCGAGACCTGGGCATCCTTGTACACCTGTCACTGAAAGTTGGCTTACAGGTACAGCAGGCAGTGTTGGCCTTCATAACAAGAGGATTTCAGTACAGGTGCACAACCTTTTATCCGAAATTCCAAATAACGAAAAGCTCTGAATAGCGGACATTTTTTTCGGTCCTTGAAGAAAGGTCCTTGAAGACGTTCACCGAGGGCGGCCCGCAGAGGTGACAGCGGAACCTCCGGTCGGTCCTCGAAGAAAGGGGAACTAAATCCCCATCCATAAAAGAGAAGGTGAGGGTATATTGCGCGGGAGGGTTAATAATTGACAATATGCTGCTGCCTGCCCGCTGAGTTAAAAAGTTCCCACGGGAGACACGATAAACAGTGTATCGTGAGTCTATCGTGGGAATGTTTTAACTCAGCGTGCAGGCAGCAGCAGATTGTCGCTCCCTTCAGTTTCACCCCTCCTACACCCCTCTGCTTCCCGGCCATGTGTGTGACCCCTTCCCTCCCCTCTCCAGCTCCCCGCCCATTGCACCGGCGCGGGGGGTTTGCACTGTCTTCACGTCGGCGATGCCAGTCACCGGAGGCGTCAGGACCAACGGGACACCGGCCCCCAGGCCCACTGCAAGCACGGAGATCCCAGAGACCCACAGCCAGCAGCAACTCCAGCCCAGCCCCGTTCCAACTCCAGAGGAACCCGGGTTGCGGATGAGGGGGCGCAGCTCGGGCTGTGGGCGAACTGCCACTTGTCGTTGTAGCGGCGCATCGGGGAGCGGGTTCCTGTTGGTCCTGACGTCTCCGGCCACCCCCCTGGACAGGAGCTGAGACTGGGAACTGTGCCGCCCTTGCCCCCTCCCTCTGCAACTGCAAACAACCCCACTCTCCTGCTCACCTGCAAGGGCGGTACAGTTCCCAGTCTCAGCTCCTGTACAGTGGGGTGGCCGGAGACGTCAGGACCACCAGAAGCCGCTCCCCCATGGGCCGCTACGGCGACAAGTGGCAGTTCGCCCACAGCCCGAGCTGCGCCTCCTCATCGGGACACCGACCCCCAGGCCCACTGCAAGCACGGAGATCCCAGATCAGCAACTCCAGCCCAGCCCCGCTTCAACTCCAGAGGAACTCGCTCCCCGTAGGGGCAGAAGCTGATGGTGTGCAAGGTACGTCTTGTTCTTCGGGTGGCGGATGAGGGGGCGCAGCTCGGGCTGTGGGCGAACTGCCACTTGTCGCAGTAGCGGCCCATCGGGGAGCGGGTTCCTCTGGAGTTGGAGGGGGAGGGGGGTATTGTGCTGTTTGATCGCCCCCTGCTATGACAGGGAGACACAGCGGCTTTTGAGAATGGTGGGCAATCATTTCCAAAGTTCTGCCCACACAGTCAGTACACCTCTCCTACACTTGTCTCCCGCACTAAGATCATCTCGCAGAGAATGATCCCAGCCTAACCCTCCCTATTCTCTCCTATTCTGCAAGAAAAAACTACATTGAAGACTCAAACTCATGATCGAGTAACTGCCGGGATCGAGGCGCAAACTCGCAACCTTGCGGATATGAGCCGAGCACTCTACCACTGAGCCAGCCGTTAAAATCTACGCTAAAAATCTTCCATTCCGAAAGCCGAAAAATTCCGAATTACGAAAAGTGTCTGGTCCCAAGGCTTTCGGATAAAAGGTCGTGCACCTGTATTGGAGTAGAGAGGTTCTGGCAGTTGTATAGGGCTCTGGTAAGACCACATCTGGAGTATTGTGTACAGTTTTGGTCTCCTAATTTGAGGAAGGACATCCTTGTGATTGAGGCAGTGCAGCGTAGGTTCACGAGATTGATCCCTGGGATGGCGGGACTGTCATATGAGGAAAGATTGAAAAGACTAGACTTGTATTCACCGGAGTTTAGAAGGATGAGGGGGATCTTATAGAAACATATAAAATTATAAAGGGACTGCACAAGCTAGATGCAGGAAAAATGTTCCCAATGTTGGGCCAGTCCAGAACAGTCTTAGAATAAAGAGGAAGCCATTTAAGACTGAGATGAGAAAAAAAGTTTTCACCCAGAGAGTTGTGAATTTGTGGAATTCCCTGCCACAGAGGGCAGTGGAGGCCAAGTCGCTGGATGGATATAAGAGAGAGATAGATAGAGCTGTAGGGGCTAGTGGAATCAAGGGATATGGGGAGAAGGCAGGCACGGGTTGTTGATTGGGGACGATCAGCCAGGATCCCAATGAATGGTAGTGTTGGCTCGAAGGGCCGAATGGCCTCCTCCTGCACCTATTGTCTATGTTTCTATGGTACGGAGTTTATACCTTCTCCCCATGTCCGCGTGGGTTTTCTCCGAGATCTTCAGTTTCCTCCCACACTCGAAAGACGTCCAGCTTTGTAGGTTAAATGGCTTGGGTTTGTATAAATTGACCCCAGTGTGTGTAGGTTTGTGTTGATGTGAGGGGATCGCTGGTCGGTGCGGACTCAGTGGGCTGAGGGGCCTGTGTCCGCTCTGTATCTCTCTAAACTAAACTAAACCAAAGATGGAGACACAAGAGAATGCAGATGCTGGAATCTTGAGCAAAATACAAAGTGCTGGAGGACCAGGCAGCATCCGTGGAGGGAAAGGATGGACACTCAATGGGAACCCTTCCACAGACTGGAGTCTGTAGATGGTACCTGAAACATCGCCTGTCCACTCCCTCCCCAGATGCTGCTTGACCCACCGAGTTCTTCCTGCACTTTGTGTTTTGCTAAGTGTTCAAAAGTGAGGTTTTGCTCTTGCAAAGGAAGCAAATGCCATCGAAGATCATGAACTTTACTTTGAAGATGACCCACCCACCCGAGCTGACGGGCTAAAAAAACGAAGCCATTGTATTTGCATTGATTGTCCAAATGCATTACTGGGACACGCATTCTCTTGGCTTTCAAATGCAGCTGATACCAGCACCACCATTTGCTCCAGCAATTCTGACGAGTACAGCTGTTGAGGGCAAGTTGGCCACCTCTGTTATTCATCCCCGTAAAACTGCAGTGGTTCGAGTATGCAGAAGGTTTAGTCTGGACAGAGTGATGCAAGAATTGTAACGTTAGGAAAGGCATAATAGACCCTGGGGAGAAGGTAGCAGCTGCAGTCTTCCCCCTTTGTAAAGATTGGAGGGGGTGGATTAAACACTCCGAAGCTTGAAAGGAACCTGCACAGGACATCATATGTGGTAGTAAATAGAACAGGCCCATATATCAACAGGGAATGTAGTGAAAATGTGGGTCCCACAGGGTAATAGATTTATTCATGAGCATTAGGAAAATTCATGAGAGGAGTTGCTACTGAATAAAATGGGAGCTGTGTTGTTCAAATGTAATTTTTACACCTATTGAGGGCTGAACTTGTCTTTATTTTGGAGTAGCTTTTATAACTACAGCTTACACTTTATTTTTCTTTTAACCAAAAGTCTTTAAAGTCCAGCAATTTTCATGAATATAGAAAATTAATTTTTTACTTTTGTATACTCATGAAACGCTGAGTTGGAACTCTCTTTTGTATGACCACCAACTATGGCATTTGCTTTAGGAACGCAGTTTTACGATACAATACCATACGATAGAACTTTGTTTATCCCAGGAGGGAGATTGATCTGCCAACAGTCATATAACACAAAATACATGAAACATGAAATTAAAGTGGCGAATGGAAAGGATTGGGGACGTGCAAAGATTGGGGAGAGGAGTCAGTCTCAGTCTACCCCACGACAGAAGGGAGAGGAGTTGTACAGTTTGATAGCCACAGGGAAGAAGGATCTCCTGTGGCGTTCTGTACTGCATCTTGATGGAACCCGTCTGTTGCTGAAGGTGCTCCTCAGGTTGACCAGTGTTTCATGGAGGGGGTGAGCTGTATTGTCCAGGCCAGGATGCTCTGCAGTTTGAGGAGCATCCTCCCCTCCAAGACCATCTCCCATGGCTAATGCCAATGGTCCAAAAGCTAATACTGTACATGGATTCCCACCGATACATTCATCAGTGCACCCTTAATCGAATGTGAACCTGCAATAATAATATCATGAGCATCTGAATGACGTGGAATGCACAGCATAATAGTTGTTAAAAACGTAGTTACAATTCATTATCGGAAATCACCCTCTTGGAAAGTGATGTCTTTCAGAGATGAAGTAATAAGCAGCAGCAAAACTAAAACAGCTGGAAAAAACTCAGCAGGTCAATTGGCATCTGTGGAGGCAAAGAGATGGTTGATGTTTTGAGTCAAGACCTTGCATCAGGACCTGTCCCGCTATAGGGTCTCAGCCCAATGCCTCCACAGATGCTGCTTGACCCATTGAGATCTTCCAGCAGTATGCAGCTTATTTCTTTCAACTCTAATAGGTGTCACTTTCCAGCTCAGCGATTATTTTCAGAAGTGATGGGATCTGAATAAGGCCATTCGGCCCATCAACTCTACTGTCATTCAATCATGGCTGATCTATCTTTCCCCATTCTCCTGCCTTCTCCCCATAACCCCTGACACCCGTTCTAATGAAGAATCTATCTATCTCTGGCTTAAAATTAACCCATGACTTGACCTCCACAGCCGTCTGTGGCAATAGTTTCCACAGATTCACCACCCTCTGACTGAAGAAATTCCTCTTCATCTCCTTTCTAAAGGTATGTCCTTTTATTGGAGGCTAGGGCTGTCCCTAGACTCTCGCACTAGTGGAAACTGTACATTGAAGTTAATACAAATTGTTGGATGTCTCTACGTGGACCTTTACACATTTTGTTTTGACATAAAGTGCTTTCTCTACCCAATGGATGCAAAGTGTAAATAGTTATGACGTATAGAAGCCTTGTTCGAATCAGGTGGCATAAATGGAATTGGAGTGGTGGAATTTAAAAGCTTGCTTGAAATAACTCCGAACTTTGGTAATGGTCTGGGTCAGAGTTGTGTCAGCCTTGGAGATTATATGAGAAGATGGATGAAGGAAAAGCTACAGAGATATTCGTTATTTGTCACAATGTTACAGGCAAGGCTAACACGTATCATTCATCCATTAATGCTCCTGAATTGAAGATGTATAAGAAAGAATCACTTGTGTGTGTGCCTTACAAAAAAACAGACTAGACTGATCAGAATGGTAGATCATCTTTTACATTGAAATTAACAATTTGTTTAATTACATGACATTCAATTCTCCAGTTGCCATGGTGGAGTTTGTGTTCCTGACCCAGGATAACTGATTCAAAAGTTCAGACATTAATCCACTAAATTGTCCAACAGCACAGCTGCCACACAGTGCCAGAGTCCCAGAAACTCAGGTTTGATCCTGTCCTTGGGTGCTGTCGATGTGGAGTTTGCACGTTGCCTGTGTGATCGCATGGGTTTCCTCTGGGACTAGGTCTTATGGACAGCTGGGCAGGAGGCGGGCTGACTGAATTAGGGTGTCGCAGGGCGTCGGGCGGCGACGATGTCATCATGCCATGCCACGCCGGGCGGTGAAGTCATCGCGCAATGCCATGCGCTAGGTGTACGCCATCAAGATGCTGCGTACGACCACAATACGCCTGCGTGCCGACAGGCCGTTGGCGCGCAAAGATTTCAGACACTGTCAGATTTTCGGAGCCCCGCGCGATGTTGGGACCAGCCCCGCACAACTCCGCGCTTCTAAGTGGGACCGGCCCCGCGCGGCCATGCAGTGCCCGTACGCCTCAAGCGACCACGAGGTTGCGTAATTTGCGAGCCAATGTCGCGTAAGTGGGACAGGCCCTTAAGGAGATAGAGACATGGGAGCACTCCCTAACAGGAGCAGGCATCTGAATGTCCCCAGCAGAAACTGAACAAACTCTGCTTGACCAGCCATTTTGGTTTCTTAAGCATGTCTCTAAAACATAGGTAAACCAAGCTCACAGTCACGAAGGTGGCGTAACATGAGCAGTCCATCCTGGCACACCTGACATTAAGCGCTTCATGACATTATATGCAGTTTAGTTTTGTTTGTTTAGTTTAGAGATGCAGTGTGGAAATAGGCTCGTCTGCTCTTCGAGTCCGTGACACCCAACAATCACCCTGTACACTAGTTCTATTCTACACTCCAGGGACAATTAACCTGCACTTCTTTGTAATTTGGAAAGAAATGAGTAGAGGTAGAGTTGCTGCCTTGCAGCACCAGAGTCCCGGGTTCGATCCTGACTACAGGTGCTGTCTGTACGGAGTTTGTACATTCTCCCAGTGACTGCGTGGATTTTTCCCGCTGCTCCGGTTACCTCCCACATTCCAAAGAAATGCGGGTTTGTAGGTTAATTGACTCCCGTAAAAAAAAATTGTAAATTGTCCCTATTTTGTAGGATAGTGTTAATGTCGATGGTCGATCGATGGTCGGCATGGACTCAGTGGGCCGAAGGGCCTGTTTCCTTGCAATATCTCTAAACTAAAATAAACTAAACTAAATTCCTGGAGAAAAACCCACACGGTCACAGGGAGAATGCGCAAACAGACTCCGTACAGGCAGTGCCCACAGTCAGGGGCAAACCCAGGTCTCTGGTGCTGTAAGGCAGCAAGTCTACCTCTGTGTCACTTGGCCACCCCCCAGTCTCAATGTTCTTCATTGGAACTGGATAGAGTGAACGTGGAGAGGATGTTTCCACTAGCGGGAGAGTCTCCAACCAAAGGCCAAAGAATAAAAGGACTTTCCTTTAGGAAGAATTTCATTAGTCAGGGTGTGGTGAATCTATGGAATCCATTGCCACAGAAGGCTGTGGGGGCCGATCAATAGATATTTTGAAGGCATAGATAGATTCTTGATCTATATCGGTGTTATGGGGAGAAGGCAGGAGAATGGAGTTGAGGCGGAGGGATGGATCAGCCATGATTGAATAGCAGAGTAGACTTGATGGGTCGAATGGCCTGACTTTGCACCTATCACTTATGAGCTAATTTATGAAGTGTGATGTTCCACAGTGTAAATGCTCTTTGTGTCACCAGGTGGGGTGAAGGCTTTTGCATATCCTGATTAACTAGCGTCTCCTGAAAACGAATGGTTCACCGAGCGAGCCCTGTCTTGGTGTTCTGATTAGCGCGCAGAGTAAATGATGAAGGCGGGGAGAGACAAGTGGACAATGGAGCAAGAGAAGCTCCCGCAACATAATGCGGCACTAGGGATTGTCGCCTGACAGCAAACTGCACTGCAGTCCATGGAGGTACGGGCTCCATGGACCATTTGGTTCGCAATTGGCCGAGCTCCTTGATGGATGGCTGACAAGGCAGATTGACTGGGTACTCAATTATTGGGCTACCAGCTTAGATGTCAAGTGTTTCAATTCATCTCGAATTCTTGACTGCTTGTTCATCTGTGGCCATCTGCCCTCCACCTGTTGAATTAAACCTTGCAGTACTTTGGATTTTAAACACAAAGGCCTTATCGCCACCTCCTATTTTAGTTTAGTTTAGTCTAGTCTAGAGATACTGCGCGGAAACAGGCCCGTCTGTCCACCGAGTCCGCATCGGCCAGCGATCCCCGCACATTCGCACTACCCTACACACACTGGGGATCATTTTTAGATTCATACATTTATACCAAGCCAATGAACCTACAAACCTGTACGTCTTTGGAGTGTGGGAAGAAACCGAAGGTCTCGGAGAAAAACCATGCTGTCATGGGGAGAACGTGCAAACTCCATACAGACAGCACCTGTAGTCAGGATCCAACCCGGGTCTCTGTAAGGCAGCAACTTTACAGCTGTGCCACCGTGCCGCCCTGGTTCTCAATTGTAAATTATTCTTTCTTTCCATGTTATTAGTGTTCATATGTTTTTGACAGAGTGGGAGATTTTTACATATTTAAGGGTCACTGCAGGAAAATGGCACTGGGTACAGGTCCACCACTGATTTCCCGGCAACTGTTGGTCCGGCACCTCCTTTAACCTGGACAAATGTATGAGAGTGCACTTGAAATCCCCCCCACCGGATGTCCTCCTCAACCTCCCGAAAATGTGGCCTCGGCAGCGGTGGTGGAGTCTCGGCAGCGGTGGTGGAGGAGTCTCGGCAGCGGTGGAGGAGTCTCGGCAGCAGTGGTGGAGTCTCGGCAGCGGTGGTGGAGGAGCCTCAGCAGCGGTGGTGGAGTCTCGGCAGCGGTGGTGGAGGAGTCTCAGCAGCGGTGGTGGAGTCTCGGCAGCGGTGGTGGAGGAGCCTCGGCAGCGGTGGTGGAGCCTCGGCAGCGGTGGTGGAGCCTCGGCAGTGGTGGTGGAGGAGCCTCAGCGGTGGTGGAGGAGCCTCAGCAGTGGTGGAGGAGCCTCGGCAGCGGTGGTGGAGGAGCCTCGGCAGTGGTGGTGGAGGAGCCTCAGCAGTGGTGGAGGAGCCTCAGCAGTGGTGGAGGAGCCTCGGCAGCGGTGGTGGTGGAGCCTCGGCAGCGGTGGTGGTGGAGCCTCGGCAGCGGTGGTGGAGTCTCGCGGGTCGACCCGTGGTTAGCGGTCAATGAGAGCGTGGGGGAACCACATGGGAGGGGGGGGGAAAGAACAAAGGAGGAGCCCGCGTACTTTGTAACTTTGACAGTGTCATAGGTGGCCACTATTTGTAGAACTTGGGTATGCAAGCAAAGAATTTAATTCTGCCTTGTAACATGTGACAATAAAAATACAAATATTCCATTGTATTCCATCTACACAAAAATACATCTATTCCATCAAGAAGGCTCATCAGCGTCTCTTCTTCCTGAGGAGACTGAAGAAGGTCCATCTGTCTCCTCAGATCCTGGTGAACTTCTACCGCTGCACCATCGAGAGCATCCTTACCAACTGCATCACAGTATGGTATGGCAACTGCTCTGTCTCCGACCGGAAGGCATTGCAGAGGGTGGTGAAAATTGCCCAACGCATCACCGGTTCCACGCTCCCCTCCATTGAGTCTGTCCAAAGCAAGCGCTGTCTGCGGAGGGCGCTCAGCATCGCCAAGGACTGCTCTCACCCCAACCATGGACTGTTTACCCTCCTACCATCCGGGAGGCGCTACAGGTCTCTCCGTTGCCGAACCAGCAGGTCGAGGAACAGCTTCTTTCCGGCGGCTGTCACTCTACTCAACAACGTACCTCGGTGACTGCCAATCACCCCCCCCCCCGGACACTTATTATTTTTTTAATTCAAATCGTTTGCTATGTCGCTCTTCAAGGGAGATGCTAAATGCATTTCGTTGTCTCTGTACTGTACACTGACAATGACAATTAAATTGAATCTGAATCTGATCTGAATACACTCCATTGTTGACTCTGAATCTTATGATGTATCCGTGTTTAGGGAGAAGCTGCAGTATTGGCTGGTGGGGAGTGGGAACTCTGGGATCAAGGCATTCCCAAGAAGAAATGGATGTGTCTGCTTGGGAGTGAAGCACTCCCACACGGATACTAGTCTGTGTGTCCCCTCCATGTACCAAAGTGAAGTTCTGCTGGTGGAAATGGAAATATTGGTTCATTTTTGCCTCCGCTGGTGTACAATATAGCAAGGGAAGGAAGTGCTGAAGTAAAGATTATACAGGCACCAGATGGTAGATATTTCTGCTGAGATTAATAGACACAGAAGAGTAATTTAGAATATCAATACACTAGCTGGGAAAACACCATCACCTGCAAATTAATTATTATGAGGACATTTGATCACAAAATAAGGAGTTATATCTTGATAATTTACAAATTAAATTACGCGGCACGGTGGCGCAGTGGTAGAGCTGATGCCTTACAGTGCTTGGAGCATCAGAGACACGGGTTCGATCCTTACTACAGGTGCTGTCTGTACGGAGTTTGTACGTTCTCCCCGTGACCTGCGTGGATTTTCTCCGAGATCTCCGGTTTCCTCCCACACTCCAAAGACGTACAGGTTTGTAGGTAAATTGGCTTGGTATAAATGTAAATTGTCCCTAGTGTGTGTAGGTGTTAATGTGTGGGGGTCGCTGGTTGGCAGGGACCCGGTGGGCCGAAGGGCCTGTTTCCAGGCTGTACCTCCAATACTAAAACTAAAAACTAAATGCGGGAGTTACGCAGCGGGTCAGGCAGAATCTGTGGAGGGAATGGATAGGCGACAATTTGGGTTGGGACCCTTCTTCAGATTAGGCGACATATTGGGTCGGGATCCTTCTTCAGACAGAGTCATGTTTCTGTCTCACGGATCTTCCACCCTGACCTGCTCACTCAAAGGGTAAAATACAGATTAAAATCCCTCTCTCTATGATAATTCTCCGTTGATATTGCGAGGGCTTCTGGTTGGGAAGATAGACACAAAATGCTGGAGTAACTCAACGGGTCAGGCAGCATCTCTGCAGAGAAGGAATGGGTGACGTTTTGGGTTGAGACCCTTCCTCAGACCACTTTGGGACCACAAGCCTTAACTCACAACACCTAACTCCGCAAAGGAAAACCTGTCATATGGGCAACAATACAAATTTTTAATA